>NC_090270.1:39056428-39690466 GCF_040414725.1 Anabrus simplex | reverse complement strand
ATTATGGTCGAAATTTTGAACAATACCTGTAAGGAAACAGATCTGCATTTGTTACGTACTGTTCTGTGCAGTACACTGATAGAATAGGTTGAACACACTATGACAAAAGTTTCGTCTGAGGGTTGTTTTATTACTTTGTGTTTTGTGTTGTACGTTTTGGTTATTGTCAGAAGTAGGATTTTGACAAGATGCCATCTTTTAATTGGTTGACAACAGACATTGCTAATTAGTACAGAAATCTTGATCATAGTTCGCACATTGTAGAATCGCTAATTTATTAGGTAATTCTTTGCATTTTGTTTTTTTAACTAATTTTCTAAGATTAGACTTCATTATTCGGTCATTTTACGGAATTTTTTAGACTAGACAGTAGATAGTTCACATTTATATATCACAAGTAGCGTATTTGTTAATAACGCTACAATTTTGAGTAATATTTTACATATTAGAGAAATTTTTAAGCATTTACGCGTGTTGTACTGGATATTACCGCAAGTTCAAATGAGGATGAATACGGAGACTTGAGAATCTTTACAAAGCTTTGTCAATCTGGGGACTAAGGAAACTTTGTTAACCGCTTCCTTCTTGGAAATGTCCACATTGTAGGAGAGACACCTACAGTTGGAGAAGTCTTCCTTGTCAACGGTCGAGATTTTCTTCTGTTGACGCAGAGCAAAATTCTCTACGAAACGTTAATTTCACCTTGTTTTCTTGACGTTGCAAAACTCCCAGAGGTTATTGTAATTACTATAACATAAATATAGACTACAGTTCACCAACTCTGTCAGTAAATTGATCGTTAAATTTTATTTAAAATTGATGTCATTTTTTAAGTTTTTGGAGTATTTTAATGGATTTTTGCCGTCATCTTATAGATCATTTTTAAACATTTTTAGGTCATCAGAATCCTGGCCCTGGTTATTGCATACTACAGGATTGTTCATTGAAATGAAAATGAAATGGCTTATAGCTTTTAATGCCGGATGTGTCTGAGGACTTCGGCTCGCCAAGTGCAGGTCTTTTGACTTGGCTCCGGTAGGCGACCTGCGCGTCGTGATGAGGATGAAATGATGATGAAGACTTCACATACACCAAGTCCCCGTGCCAGGGGAATTAAACAATTATGGTTAAAATTTCCGACCCTGCCGGGGATCGAACCCGGGACCCTTGTGACCAAAGGTAGTTCCACAGAAGCAAGGATAACTGGGGTAACAAACTGAATAAATCATAAATATATTATTACTCTGTAATGAGCCACCGGAGACTACAGGTTCTTATACCGATATACTCAGAAGATATTCCTGAACAAGCTCTGGAAGTTTGTCTGTGGAGTTCAGATTCACTCTATAACGATCATCCATTCAGGACCAGCACTGTTATTCGTTCATATATTTTAAGTTATAAATGGAAACCTGGAGTCCTGCTTTGCCCGGTATTTTTGTCAGCCTATTGATTTTGTTAACTGCTGTGTTTATGTCGTTAGAAGAAATGGCCAGGTAATTCGCAAATAACATACACCACATTGAGTTTACGACCATGTCTACACCGATATTCGTTTGTTTCTTCTTTACCTAGTAAGTTCCTCCACTCAAAAATAATCTTTTCCAGAATACAGATGGTGAGTGGGGATAGTCCGTCACCTTGCCTGACGTCAGTTTTATCTCAAAAGGGTTCAGATATATCACCCTTAAATTTTATCTTTGACACTAGGTTGGTGAGAGTCTGTTTGATGTGGTATCCGGACGTATCATCCACCCCAAACTCCTCTAAAATATTCATTATTGACCCCCAGTCGATGATGATGATTATTATTAATAGTGGTTTGTGGTGATTAATGCCTTAAGAGGAAGTACAACTAGGCAACCATCTTCTATATAACACTAATCAGAGAGAAAAACGTAAGGGATTCGACACTTCAAAAAATGAAAGTATCAGCGAAAGAAAGGCAACGGCCACGTGAGGCATAAAAATGAGAGACTTCCTAGGCCTCGAGTGCTCTAATACCGTCGGGGTCGGAAAAGAACAAGACTTGACCAAGGAAGGTCGGATAGGTTAGAGGAAAGTCAGGAGTCTGGCACAAGCAATTGGAAGCAATGCCAGGGCTCAGCTAAGAGCCCCGTGATCGCCAAACCACGCTCCAAGGTTCAGAACACCTCGGGCCCCTTTTTTGGTCGCTACTTACGACAGGCAAGGAATGCCGTTGGTGTTATTCTACCGTCCCCCACCTACAGGGGGTTATTATTAATATTCATAATTTTTGGGCTGGGAGTCTATGTGAAATTGAAGACCTCCCCCCCGAATAAGAATGTAAACAACAAATGAGTAATTTTTCAGGAGAAAGGAATATTATCTTTGGGATTTATTTCATGGTATACACTACTTGAACCAATTGCGTATGCAAGTGTACAAATGAGTTCATCTGTTAAATCAATCTTTTATTGTAAGGTAAAAAATTAATATATGAACTGAAAATGGTGTAATGGAAAATATCTGCAAGTATGTCCTACATTCGTATATAACAAAAGAGAAGTCCTGTACATGCACTTGGAACACAAATGATAGCAAGGAATGTCAGTGTAACAATAAAAATAACAACAATAAAAATGTAAAGAACATATTTCAAAATATAGATATGATTTCCCCCATGTTTAAATGATCTGTTACACCTGGTGATGAACCAATACAAGCACATGACTGATGCTCCATCCTCACACCACGGAGGACAAAGTTCTGATTTAAACCAGCTTGAAGTTCAAATGTAGGACATAATATGACACCACAGCACAGATATATCACTTTTCAATTTTTTGTCACATCCTTATTTTTGGGAGGTCTTCAATTAGCGTCAAAGTATCTATGTATACTAGGTCAGTAGCGTCATACACACGTTACTATGAGAACGCAAGCTTGGTGAGAACGAGTTCATATTCTACCTATCGTACTTGGTGTGAAGTCAGCACCTGGTCAAGAGTGTTTCTCCATGCGCGATACGTTCGTCCTCGAATTAAAGAAGGACCCTGCCGCTTCTACTACCAGGAGTAGTACGTGCAGCCGCCACGTAAATCAGTTAACAACCCAACAGCACGATTAGTACTTCTCCGAGTATTCGGGAGATAGTAGGTTTGAACCCCACTGTCAACAGCCCTGAAAATGGTTTTCCGTGGTTTCCCATTTTCACACCAGGCAAATACTGTGGCTGTACATTAATTGAAGCCACGGCCGCTTCCTTCCCACTCCTAGCCCTTTCCTGTCCCATCGTGTCATATCTGTGTCGGTGCGACGTAAAGCAACTAGCAAAAAAAAAGTACTTCTCCTATCACCGTCCATTACTGAGCATAACTAATTTACCCAAAGCCATGGCTGGACATTAATGTGTAAATAATCTTTTGTTTTGTTCCATCAGTATTGCATTTTAATGTTGAAAACATTTCGTAGCAGACGAAGTAGGGGTCACCCTACTACGAAAAACGTGAATTTAAGCAATTTGCTCAATTATACCGAACGTTGAAATGATAGGGGCTCAGAAAAGGTTTCAAATTGCGAGTGTTGTATAGCTCTACCATACTACGAAGACAAACTTCGAAAAAACACTTCCGCCCTAAATGCAATTCCAGAAAATCAGCCTAAAATCGCTTGTTTTTTTACTAGTTTTCTTTCTGATTCTAATCCTAGCCAAATTAACATATTTACGTAATTCTTTCTGTAATGTGTTCCTTGCTTCAATACCCTCAGGCATTTTTGGTTTTTTAAATGTCCACACCGAATATAATTCTAAAGGCTTAAGTGAAACTCTGCATTGACTCACATTAGCTCTCTCACCGAGCTCGATAGCTGCAGTCGCTTAAGGGCGGCCAGTATCCAGTAATCGGGAGATAGTGGGTTTCCAGCACCACTGTCGGCAGCCCTGAAGATGGTTTTCCGTGGTTTCTCATTCTCACACCAGGCAAATGCCGGGGCTGTACCTTAATTAAGGCCACGGCCGCTTCCTTCCACTTTCCTAGGCCTTTCCTATCCCATCGTCGCCATAAGACATATCTGTGTCGGTGCGACGTAAAGCAAAGTAGGAGAAAAAAGAACATTAGCTGTCGTAGTGGTAGAAATAGGCAAACTTCTAATGTAATCGAGTGGCTAATGATGATTAGGAAAAATATTATAATATTTAGGCATGAATAAAGAATATATTCTCATTATTATATTAAATTTACCTAAAATTCGTAAGTCATATCCCTAGAATGATTACAACATTGAGTTGATTGCGTGAAGGGCTAAAAATGTGGTTTTTTTCATTCACGAAAAGTACTTAAACGAACCTCTAAACTCCTGTACTCTATTACAGACACTCTTACATTTTCTCCGCTATAGGGAGAAGCATATAATTGTGGATATGATCTCACTCTTCCCTCTACTAAGCCCAAAAACATCTCCACGATTCTGTGCTTTTCCGTGTCGATGTGAAATTGTACGTGTTCGAAATGTTTTACTCTTCATTCATCAAAATTTTAAATTAAACTTTCTGAAGAACAAGGAACGTGATTATTATTATTATTATTATTATTATTATTATTATTATTATTATTATTATTATTATTATTATTATTATTATTATTATTATTATTATTATTATTATTATTATTATTATTATTATTATTATTATTAAGTGTCGAATTGGAGATATTCACTACTTGTGTACGTCGACGAGTATGGAATGCAGCAGAACGTGAAGCAGCTCGCTAAAGAGGTTCCATTGACCATGCCTTTTGTGTTTCCTAGAGGCTAGCTTGGACATAAATCACGAGAACTCTTTGGTTCGATTCCGCTCCGTAATGGAAACTTCAGACGCGAGCCATTCTTTAAAAGGAGAATTCTCGCCAGTTCAATTGAGAGGAACTTCGTGCTTTCTCTGAGAGTAAAGTGAGGATAGAAACACGTTGCTGTACGTGAATGAGAATAGCTTCTTCCCCGTTACAGAGAACACACTTCCACTTTGAGGACATGTCATTAAAGCCTATATTTACAGACATAGTCTCTATATTAGAATGCCTTGAATGACTATATATTTCAGAATATTATGTATTTTTAGTCGTTTGATGAGTGGTGGTGGTGATTATTGTTTTAAGGCGAAGTATCTGCTGGGGACAAAAGCCAGTTCGTGTCGCCATGTACAACGCCTGGAAGGTATGCATTACTACTTAACGGTGTGGATGAACAAGTTGCCGACTAACTCCTAGCCATTCCAGTGTAAGGACACCCGTGTAGAGCGGATTGCGGCATCTCCAGGCTGAATATTCCTGCTGTATGGAACTAACAATGCCAACGGATTGCAGTCCCCACCAGATACAACTGGAATATACGAAGATCGTTCCCAGTGAAAACCACACCCAAATAAAAATCTGTGTAAATCGCACCCAGTTTACGTATTACTGCCTGCGCGTCCAATCGGTCCCAGAAATACCCATTAGTTAATCTCCTGGGAATAAACAGAACTTGCTTCCTCTCAACCCCCTTCAGCTTTCTCTTTACCATCATTAGTCGTGATGTAACCATCCCGTTGTTCGGTTCTGCTCGGTTCATTCATTTTGTGCACGCTGTATGTTTGTATTATTGTTTATATAATAAACATACGAGTGACCAGCCACGCTAGCCCATGTGCTTACTGTGAAGAAAACCGTTATTTTGTAATACCTGAAGCCATTTCTTTTCAGTTTCCACTCAGTTCATTTATAACTGTTAAGTTCTTCATTCTGCTGAAACTAACTTTGAGCAATCTATATATTATGTATAAAATCAGAGTCTTATCTGTACATTGCTCAGAATTTAAAAAGAATTGCATTTCTGTATCGGTTGTGTCCATAGTAACAAGGAAATGCACTATTTAATTTTCCGTCATGTCTGTCTGTCTGTCTGTCTGTCTGTCTGTCTGTCTGTCTGTCTGTCTGTACGTATGTATGTACGCGCATCACGAGAAAACGGCTGAAGAAAATTTAATAAAAATCTGTTTTAAAGTGGGGAAATGATGCATTAAAATCTAGGCTATAAATAATTTTATTCACGCTGACTGAAAGGGTAGATTAAGGGAAGGACTAAGATTTAATTCTCAAATATTTATTTTATTAGTGCTCCTATCTATAATTACTACAAAACTAAAGTTATATAGAATTAAATTTCCGATCATTTATGTATTATACATTTTTACCGTCTGGCTTCGATAGCAGAGATATTTGTGAATTTCGATTTTTCTACCTAAGTTCAGATCAACGTTGAGCCACGAGAAAATGGATGAACAGAACTGAATGAAAATCGGTATGTAAAGTCAGGAGATATACGGTGCTGCAGTCTTTATAAATAATTTTTATTCACGCTGGATACAGTGGTAGTTTAGGGGAAGGTGTCTAAATTTAAAATAAATTTATTATTCTAATCGAAAAGTAACAAAAGTTATAGATAATACAAATTCCAATCATTTGTGTCTTATACAGTTTTATTGGAGTGACTATGATAACAAAATTATGAATTAAGACTTCTTTTGCTTAGTCCACATCAGCGCCAAGCATTGGTAACATGGAGGTATTGTCTAATTGTGTTAACCGGCGATGATTTTTATCATGATCGTCTTAAGGTGTAAAAGCGCGTGGTGATTGGTCCGTATCGACAAGGGAAAATGTTAAGATGATTACAAAAAGTGAGAAATATAAGAAGCAATCGCTTAAAAATAATATTGCCGGGCTGAGTGGCTCAGACGGTACAGCTCTGACTCCAACTTGGCAGGTTCGATCCTGGCTCAGTCCGGTGGTATTTGAAGGTGCTCAAATACGTCAGCTTCATGTCGGTATATTTACTGGCACGTAAAAAACTCCTGTGGGACTAAATTCCGGCACATCGGCGTCTCCGATAAACGTAAACGTAGTTAATGGGACGTGAAGCAAATGACATTATTATTATCTTGAAGAATAAGACAGGACAGAGGCGTGAAAGAAGGAAGAACCTGCTTTATATTTAATGTTCTAATATTCCGAAATCGGAAGGAAACTAAATGTGAAGGCCTACAATATCAAAAACTCGTTGTCTCTTCTGCTGCCACTCATATCCGATAGATAGGGGAGTAAGATAAATTTGATTGTCCCGCCAACTACGGTTAGTAGAGCTAGTAATTTATAAATTAGGTGCCTGAAAAATGAAAATTTAATACTGTTACCGTATCGTCCCTGCTGTGTTAAAACTGTGAATGTGACAATGCTTTGCCTCTCCATACTTCCTTCACGCCACCTAGCCACATACTGATATGCAGTCCATCAGAAAATGTTTCGTTTTCATTTTTCTATGCGCGTTCGTAGAGGAAAATGAACCTTAAAAACATTATATTGTAGGAGTGCAAACATACATTCCTAGAATGCTGTACGGTAAGGTTCATTTTCCTTTACCTATGCACATAGGAAAATGAGCATAACGATTATTCTTCTGATGGACTGTATATCCATATATGGCTGGGAGGCGTAACCAGGAAAATACGGGTAGGAGAAGCAGTGCATAAAATAAATTACATTGCAAAGCTCGTATTATCGTTCGTCCTTTACCTTCAGTCAGCCGTCAACATTAACACATGCATCGATCTAACCACTCATGGGCAGACAACCTTGCCTACATTTATCGTTCCTAATAGCCACCGTTCCCGTTCTACGGATAATTAACTACAACACAATTTCTCCATGAATGAAATTACACTCAAATATTCCGCCTGCCTCATAACTAAGAATCGTCAACAACAACTTCACGCCAACAAGAAGAGCTCGATTATCATATTTTATTGGAACTATCACATGTTTTCAATATATTTATCTTCATTTTAATAGAACCAAACATTTGCGCTGCAGAACATTCTCCACACAAAACAAAATTTTCATGCTTTTTAACTGACGTATTCGGTACAGAATCATTTTAATGTGTTTGTCTTGTCTATTATACTTATTCTTACAATTATTCGGCTGATGATGTCCACAAGATGGACGAAACATGTACCGATATTTGTTAATTGTTGATTAAATTAAAAATCTTATAGTACTGTAAAGGTGTAACCTTTGACTGTACCTTTTGAAAAAGTAGGAAAAGCATTGTCACATTCGCGGTTCCGAAACGGCAACGATGATGTGTTTTCTTGCTCAGATCGATTATAAATATATTTATTCAAACATTAGTTTCGGCAACCTGAAGAAGCTAACAGTTACAAATAAAATAAAAAGCAAAGAAACAGATATAATATTAAAAGAACTAAAGAAAATTGGGTCTGTAACTTAGCGCTGATCAAAACGAAGATCAACAAGACCAAAGATGGAGTAAGTTCAAACGAGTATCATTGTGAACTTCGGACGACGGTAACTTACAAGCAGAGAAGACCATAAATCGAACGAAGAAGAGAGCAGGCGAGGAAGCCACTTACATTTCTAAAACATGCTCAGAAGAGTTAGGTGACTTGCATGATGTCGTCGCGGAACTGCCAGAACAACAAGTAATATAGAGGACTTTATACTATCACCGAACAAACTACAAGAAAATGAAAATAGGAAAGAACCGAAATCATTCCAAGAAGTGGCTCTTTTTCTGTAAGACAACAACGTAGAAGAAAAGGATCATAATCTTCAGTGGAAAAGCAAGAAGATAAACTTCAAAGGGTAAATAAGACTTTATAAACTTCAAGAATTGCAGCAAGCAGTTTCTTTGCTAGTGGTTTAACGTCGCGCTAAGCAGTGTTATATATACTATTCATGCGGACTTGGTCAGTTCAAAGTAACGAATAACGAGAGACACATTTCTGACCTTTCCGATATGTACTTGAGATTATTCCAATCCACGAAATTAAGGTGTTGAATTTGAAGTTCTGGTAGTACCAGGAACCAAACGCCGATCCCCGACGACGACGCCAGCTAACAATGCTAACCGTTACACTACGGAGGTGGAAATGTCTCTAAACGAAATCATGGAGCTCACACAGCTGTCTATGGGAGAAGGATGTATTTAAGGATCGCCCATAAGGTTCTGAATTATCTGCACGTCTTGCCGTACGGCTGGTCTAATCGTGTGTATTACACGTTGCAATTTGTAATTACTCTTTGCAATATCCTTGTCATGCAGGATGTGCAATTGCAATATCCTTGTCATGCAGCATGTGAAATTGCAATATCCTTGTCATGCAGGATGTGAAATTGCAATATCCTTGTCATGCAGGATGTGAAATTGCAATATTCTTGTCATGCAGGATGTGAAATTGCAATATCCTTGTCATGCAGCATGTGAAATTGCAATATCCTTGTCATGCAGGATGTGAAATTGCAATATCCTTGTCATGCAGGATGTGAAATTTCAATATCCTTGTCATGCAGCATGTGAAATTGCAATATCCTTGTCATGCAGCATGTGAAATTGCAATATCCTTGTCATGCAGCATGTGAAATTGCAATATCCTTGTCATGCAGGATGTGAAATTGCAATATCCTTGTCATGCAGCATGTGAAATTGCAATATCCTTGTCATGCAGGATGTGAAATTGCAATATCCTTGTCATGCAGGATGTGAAATTTCAATATCCTTGTCATGCAGCATGTGAAATTGCAATATCCTTGTCATGCAGCATATGAAATTGCAATAACCTTGTCATGCAGGATGTGAAATTGCAATATCCTTGTCATGCAGGATGTGAAATTGCAATATCCTTGACTTGCAGGATGTGAAATTGCAATATCCTTGTCATGCAGGATGTGAAATGGCAATATCCTTGTCTTGCAGGATGTGAAATTGCAATATCCTTACCATGCAGCATGTGAAATTGCAATATCCTTGTCATGCAGGATGTGAAATTGCAATATCCTTGTCATGCAGCATGTGAAATTGCAATATCCTTGTCATGCAGGATGTGAAATTGCAATATCCTTGTCATGCAGGATGTGAAAGAAAATTGCCTTTATACCTTGGTTTAAGATTTGTATCGAATTGGCATTCCTTTGGGTTGGCATCTTGCTATTAGATCGTGCTGTAGCGTAAAATTATGTCAAGGGTTTAAACTGATCGTCATTCAACAAAGGTTTTAATAGGGAGTCATTCACTATTCGTTATACATCTGTCAAGGTGAGGCAAACCGTAAAATTAACCACATCAATGCCTGAATGTTCTACGAGTAATAATGAGGATGTTTGGCCGTAATGATGCAGATGAAGGTGAATTCTTAGAAGTTAGGTACTAATGAAAATGACAGAAGGAACGTTACTGTAACCAGATGATAATTTCCCCCTTCATTAAAAAAGCCGGCTCGGTGAATTGTATACAGGTCTAGGATCTTCTGTAAATACGAGTGTGTCGATACTAGACTTTTTAAACGTTTTTTTTTTTGTGTATTCAGCTCTTCATATCGTAGAAGTTACTGGAAATCAGAAGTTCTCACAAATTGAGATGTAAGGATGTAAGGTACGTTTACCTGTACTTTTTTCTGCATGTTTTCGGCACCTTCAAAGCTGACAACACTTGGAGATGGAGGGAGATATTAGTCGTGTTTGCGGGGTTGGAGGGCGGATGCTCACAAGGTAAGTTGGCACGAATTTAGTTTTGTCTGTTACACTTATTGCAATGTGGAGTGTGCGACACAATGCAGGACCACCAGTGTAATTCAGCACGAGTCGCCTGTCCATCACCAGTCATCTGCAGTTAGCAGTATTTGGTCTAACAAAGGAGGTTTTATTATTATTATTTTCAATAGCTTGAAGTACCTTGTTTCCAATTGAACAATTTAATAACGAACAATAAAATAATACCTTCATTTCAATGCCAGAGAATTGTATTATACCACAAAAGTACTTTTATGTTTTAAACATATATAAATTTTATATTTAATAACTACTGTATGGTATTTAAAAATGAGTTGTTTTACGACACAATAGTCGATAGGTTTTTGTCTCCCATGTTTCACACAAAACAAAACCGTCAACGTACAGACGAATGAAATATATTTACGAGCCAGCGACTGATTTGATTTACTTCCTTTCGGCTTTGAATATATATAGACCTAGCCACTATTTCTCTCTCTTTCTATCTTCATTTAAATATCAGAATGGCCATCAACAGATTCATATTTGTTTTTAGTTTATTTTTTATAACCTGAAAAAAGGAATGTACATTCTCCCCATTTACAAATCTTTTTTGGTAGCCTGGAAAAACACATTAAAGCTATTTACTGAATCCTTCTGTTGTTTTGATTCTCCATCGAAGTTACAACATACTTTACATCACATTTTACAGTAGTGTGGTAGTAATAATAATAATAATAATCGTATGGCCTCAGCTACCGTGTGCAGACATTTCGATTTGACGCCATCTGGTTGTCTGCTCGTCAATTTCGACGTTCCGTTTTACTCTAGGTCCGTTAGATGGCAGACAGAGTAAACCGGATCTCTCTTGGGCGTCTATGGCTGAGATTTAATTAATTTTGTCGGGTAAATACCAAATGTATCACCAGAGATCTTTTACATGCCGACATCGTACGACATGGAGTGTCGAATGGACTTTTTTCCGCCCTTCAAAAATCCGACTACCTCTGCCGGGTTTGAACCCGCTATCTTGGGATTCGGAGGCCGACACTCTACCACGGATCCACAGAGGCAGCTAGTGTGGTAGTAGAACACATCTTCATTAAGGATATTTTGTGGGAATCAATCAATCAATCAATCAATCAATCAATCAATCAATCAATCAATCAATCAATCAACCAATCAATCAATCAATCAATCAATCAATCAATACTGATCTGCATTTAGGGCAGTCGCCCAGGTGGCAGATTCTCTATCTGTTTCTTAGTCTTTTCTTAAATAACTGCAAAGAATTAGGAAATTTATTGAACATCTCCCTTGGTAAATTATTGCAATTGCTAACTCTCTTTCTGATAAACGAATATTTGCTCCAAATCGTCCCCTATAATTCCTACTTTATGTTCATATTTTGATCGTTTCTACTTTAAGAATCACCGCACAAACTTATTCGTCTACTAACGTCACTCTACGCCATCTCTCCACTGACAGCTCGGAACATACGACTAAGTACAGCAGCTCGTCTTCAAACTCCCAAGTCTTCCCAGCCCCAACTTTGCAACATATTTCGTAACGCTACTATTTTGTAGGAAATTACCCAGAAGAAATAGTGCTGATTTTCATTGGAATTCTTTCCAGTTCGCGAATCAAGTAATCCTGTTGAGGGTCCCATAGTCTGGAACCATACTATAGTTCTAGTCTTATCAGAGACTTAGACGCCCTCTACATTACATCCTTACTACAACCCATAAATACCCTCATAATGATGTGCAGAGATCTGTACCCGTTATTTACAATCCCGTTTTTATGATGAACCCTATGAAAATATTTCCTTGCATTAATTAACACCTAGATACTTACAGTAATCCTCATAAGGAACTTTCAACCCATTAACGCAGTAATTAAAACTGAGAGGATTTTTCCTGTTAGTGAAACTCACCACCTGACTTTTAACCCCGTTTATCTTCATACCATCGCCTGCTTTCCATCTCACAACATTGTCGAAGTCTTTCTGCAGTCGCTCACTATCTCGTAACTTACAGTTGTCGCTCTGTACAGTATAACATCATCGACAAAAAGACTTATCTCTGATTCCAGTCCTTTACTCATACCATTCGTATACACTGAGTAGCTAAAAGTCATAAGGAGACATTGAATGTGATGTTAATAACGAGTTGCTCCTGTGTGAGCCCTTAAAACAGCAGCTTCGACTGGACAAGGTAATGGAGGGATCCGGGCTCACGCATCATTCACTGCTACTCACAATTGGTCTTGTAAAGTTGGTGCGGGGTTCATGGAGCGTATACCAGCATCGACACCATCCCATAAAATAATGCTCGATTGGATTAAGATCGGGGGATCTTGAGGGCCAATTCATGGTCGTAACTTGACTGGAGTGCTCCTTGAACCACCTGCATGCCACCACAGAGCGGTGACATGGCGCAATGTCCCGGTGAAACATGGACTCTCCATTAGGGTACTCTAGGGCCAGAAAGGGGTGCAGATGGCCTGAAATAATGTTAACATAACGTGCAACTGTCAGCACTCCCTACAACCGGACAATGGGACGTAATTGCGACCATGAGAACGCCACCCAGATAAAAGCTTAGGCGTTATAATGACTGAGACCCTCAACTGGACTGAACAAGTGACAAATACATGCCGTAAAGTGCAGAAATCCCTATTTCCTCTCAAACGCTACTCTACTATATTTCCAAAAAATCTTAAAATACAACTGGTAAAATCCCTAATCTTACCAATTCTAGACTACTGCGACACTGTACTTACGGACATATCTCAAGACAGTAACAAGATGCTTGAACGGAGTTTAAACACCTGTATTCGATTCATATTTAAGCTGCGATATGGTTCTCACATTTCACCTTATTACAGGGAGTTGTCATGGCTTCGTGTTCATGAGCGTCGCAGTCTCCACATGTTGTATCTTCTGGATGGAGTTCTAAACACAGGTGTACCGAATTATCTCTCTTCAAAATTTAATTACCTCTCCTCCTATCATAACCACGATACACGATCTGGCTCCTGTTTAACAATATCTATCAGTCACTCCAGGACCTACAACCGCTCCTTTGTAGTCACTGCCGCGAGGCTGTGGAATACCCTACCTGCTACCATTAGGGATTTGCGTTCTCGTAGGATATTTAAGATGGATTGCCGGAATCACTTTCTGAATACCTCTAGCTGACTTTTCGATGTGTGTAGTGTGAATGAGTGTGTGAATGAGCATATATTCATAAAAATTAGAAATATATTTACTAGTTATAGGATTTTTTTCTGTGTTTCCGTCTCTTATTATCACTAGTGTTAGTTTTATATTTATTATCATGTACACTTAGATTGTAGTGTTGTAGATTCTATAATAGTTTTTTATTACAATCTCCAAATTTTCTATTAGTACCATATTATTTTAAAAGATCTGTTGTATTTAAATATTATATGTACGTTAATCATTTTAAATATTGTGGTTAAGTGTAAGAGAGGGCCTTGAGCCCTAACTTCGCCACGAATAAAGACGAATTACATACTTACTTACTTACCTTCCACCCTGTTGACAGGCAGGATCCTTAGTTTCGTGGGGCATTCGACACACTCTCACGGGCCCATACACGTCGTTGAGCTCTGTGTAGAGGTTTCCGCGGGACGTCATGTACATCTTGACGACCTTCATTGACCATTCTAATCCATTTCCTCACCGTTGCACTTTGCCGCACACCTCAGGCACTTGCTTATGAAACGTTTCGTGCATTCATTCATGAAAGGATTCACAGGCAGTATTTCACAATCGGCGGGTTATCTATCGCTATGTGAATGTCTCCAACGTCGGACGTGGCGTATCAACAGATGAAGGAATCAATTGCGCATGCTTAACATTGCAACCTCACCCCTGTACGGGAAATATGTAGAAACGGAAATTATTAAATAATTTAAAAATCTCTCCCCGTATTCTATCTGTAACTAGCTTCAATCTGATGTTGCTTTCAGTCCCCAATAAAAGGGTGATATAGTGGTGGAATGAATTTTAGTTCATTTTCGAGCTCCTTCAGCTTATGATGGGGATTTAACTTTCAATCAATCAGCAATTATCATAGATCTACATTTAGGGCTCTTACCCAGGTGGCAGATTCCCTATCAGTTCTTTACCTAGTTTTTTATCAATTTAGAAATGTATCGAACAAGTCTCTTGTTAAATTATTCCACTCTCCAATGAATTCCCCTACAAAATATATTTCGCCCAATTTGTCCACTTCAATTCCACCTTTATCTCCATATTATGATCATTCCGAATTTTAAAAGCTCTACTTGAGCTTATTCGCCTATTGATGTCTCTCGACCGACAGCTTGGAATATCCTCCTTAGTTGAGCAGCTCGTCTCCTACTCCCTCCCAGCCTGAAGTTTGCAATAATTTTGCAACACTACTCTTCTGTCGGAAATCACATAGAACATATCGTGCTGCTTTCCTTTGGATCTCTTCCAATTGTTGTAAGTAGTGCTGGTGAGGGTCCCATACAATGGAACTACACTCTAATTATGGTCTTACCATAGACTTATAAGCCCTCTCCTTTACATCCTTACTACAACCCCTAAATACCCCCATAACCATGTATGGAGATCTGTACTCTTTGTTTACAACCTCGTTAATATGATTACCCCCATGAAGACCTTTCCTTATCTTAACACCTGAGTTCTTACAGTGTTCCCCCATGATGAAACTTACAAGCTCACTTTTGACTGCTCTCCATCTCACTACATTGGTAGATACAAATAAATAAATAAATAAATAAATAAATAAATAAATAAATAAATAAATAAATAAATAAATAAATAAATAAATAAATAAATAAATAAATAAATAAATATAATCATTCAATCAATGATCCGCTCTAGCGCAGGTGGCAGATAAAGCTCCCCTTAAGCTTTTTCGTCTACTAATGTTATTCCACGCCATCTCTCCACTGACAGCTCGGAACATACCGCTTAGTCGACCAGCTCCTCTCCTTACTTCCAAGCCTTCCTGGGCCAAAGTTTGGAACATTTTCGTAACTCTACTCCTTTGTCGGAAATAAACCAAAACAAACAGTGCTGCTTTCCTTTGGATCCTTTTCAGTTCTCATATAAAGTAGTCCTGTTGTGAGTCCCAAGCATCGGAAGCATACTCTAATTTTTTTTCATTGGGTGATTTGGAATGTTAATTAGGGTACTACCAATCTTATGTCGCAAGAAAACATCCCTGTCAGGTAAAGTAGAATATAAGTATTCCATGGTTGTCTCTGGGAAAAGGAAGCGTGCTTTAGGGTGTCATTCGGTGTCATTAACCCCGTTTCATAAAAAAGTCACTGTATTCACTTTAGCGTATGGACACCTACTTCATAAACGGTTACCGTAGATTTGTCTTCAAAGTATTATAGGTTAATGCTCGATTTTTATGTTTCAGATTCCGGAGAACATCATGTCACGTGATATGCTGCCGCCATAATGGAGAAAGTATGTACCTGTAGTGAGCAAGCCATCTCAAGTCGTCGCCATTCGACTGTTTCCGCGAAGACCAGCAAGGAGCTCCGCCCGAATGGTAGCGCCGTCAGAGGTCTGTGGTATCACCGAAGCGGCAGCAGAAGCAGCATTCTGCTGAAAGAACGACGATCTAGCATTAAAGGTCAAGTTACTGAATCTTTTAACCAAAAACCTACGTCACTTCCTTTAGAAAAGTGTATATCGAAAGTGACGGAACATGATAAGTTGCTGCCTCCCTCGGCTGCGGGTGAGAAGTGCTCCAGACTGTGTGAGGGCGGCGGTGTCTGTGTGGAAAGTTACAAGTTGCCAAACCGACACCACGTGACTTCCAACAGCAGTTACAGCAGCAGCAGCAGTGAAGCGTGGGAAGAGGACATCGTCTTACGTCATATCAAGGAATGTCGGTGCACTTGCAACCACATGGGCTACGGCAACTACATGGACTGGGAGGAGGTAAGTGCGGGATGAGCCCATCTTCATAACCTTACACTGCTGGTTTCTTTATAAAGTGTGTCCAAAATGTTTCGATGATACACATTTCACATCGTTTAAGCACGACCCCCTACAGTTTTCTCTCAGAGTAACCACATTGAAAGCTTTAGATAGGGAAGAATGGCGGAGTATGGTTCATCGGCTAGAGGGATGAATATTATGATAGTCATGACGCCTCAGTCATGAGGTAAAACGAAGAAGAAGAAGGAGAAGCACAGATTTACGTATGATGGAAAATAACAGCCAATGATTTTATTTATATTTATTTATTCATTCATTCATTCACGAGGAACCATCATGTGAAATTTTAACCTCTTATCTCAATCGGTTTCAGATAAATTACTACTTTTGTTTGCGGGTATTGACCTCCATTTAACCATTAAGGGATGAAATGTTCTAAAATTGTCCTATTAAATGGGGGACGTCACCCAATATGCATGTGCACAAAAAAAAAAAACATACATCCCCCATACCACAATTCACATATACATGGAAATTGATAGGCCGATTACTAGTGCAATTAGCTACAAGTTCTGCAATTTATACAGCCGCTCTCAATTTAGAAAGTATGTACCTGTAGTGAGCAGTGACATGTCGTTGCCTTTCGACTGTTTCCGCGAAGACCAGCAAGGAGCTGCCCCCGAATGCTAGCGCCCTTTTCATATATTGAACACCAAGATTATGTTACAAAGCTTAATGTACGTTAATAAAGAAGTAAGTAGTGGATATGGAATATATATTGTACTTACAATAATAACGGGAGAATATACCCTCTTTCAGGTCAATACAATTTAATAAAAAATAATTAGTGTGGTTGAGCTAGGAAGTGGCAACGCAAAAGTATTCGTCCACCTTATGCACTGTCTTGTATAACGATCACAGCATTGAGGAAGTCAGACACTTCAGCAAGCTCAGCCAATCAGTGATGCCGACAGTGTCAGTGATTTAACATCTATTTCATGCCCCGAGTACAATGGTTAAGATAAGGAAACGAACTGTTGTTGAACACGAACGAATTATCCAACTCCACCAAATTGATGATTATTAGAGAGTAATTGCTGAGAAAACAGGAATACCGCCAAATACAGTCGCAAGTATTATTCAGCGATATAAGACCAGTGTAATTGTACTCTACAAAACAAGAACTGGGCGGCCAAGAAAGCTGACAACACGAGAAGAGCGAAACATTATACCCACCGTCCAGCAAAATTCCCATGTGTCTGGACCTGTGCTTCGAACAGATGTACAAACCTTCACCGGGAAGAACATCAGCACAACCACTGTACGACGTGTGTTACAGAGCTGTTTTTCAAGGCCATAAAAGACAGAAGAAGCCCCTGGATGAGTGAAGTGAACTGTAAGAAGAAGCTGGCATTTGCCAAAGCGTACGTTAGGAAGCCTCCGGCGTTTTGGAAACACGTGTTGTTTACTGAGAAGAGCAAATTCTGTTCATATGATTGCTCTGGAAAGCGACGTGTATGGAAAAAGAACAACGCCGAGCTCGAAAATTAAAGTCTGCAGCCGAACGTAAAATATGGAGAAGGTTCCTCATGTTATGGGGCTGCATGTCGCCGGCTGGGGTAGGTAACTGCCTTATAATACCTGAACGGATTGAGATGCTGTATTTGGATATTTCAAAGCAACACACATCACCCAGCGTAGCAAAATTAGGTCTTAATAGTGGATACTTCTTCTAGCAAGATCATGACCCTAAGCATACTGCTCGTGTTGTTAGGGAATGGCTACTCCACAATACACCTCATGTGCTGCAGACATCGCTTCAGTCCCCAGATTAAACCAAATAGAGCATTCATTGGTGGAATTAAAATGTAAACTGAGCAGGCAGCGTATTATAAATAAGGAACTCTGAAGCAATACTTCATGAACGAATGGCACTAAATAGGCCCGTAAGTGATAGAAAAGCTGGTGAAATCCATGCCAAAAAGCCTTCGAGCCGTGATTGCTTCCAAAGGACGTTCAACGCTGCTGATTCTTAGGAAATGACTGTACATTCCTCGAGTTCTTACTGTGGACGAATGCATTTGAAACGTGACTTTTCTGCAAGCAGTCTGATTGTTTTTTAATTTTTTACAAATTCCAGTGCTTACACTGCTATACATTATGTTGTTAGATGTTCAGATGGCAAATAAAACATACTATTATTTGTTTATCATTTTTCTTTATGATATTGGTGGTATTGGCCACTGTCCTCACATGACGTACGCGGACGAATACTTATGTGAGCAGCTGTAGACTTCTACCTCAACATATCGAGTTTATATTGAAATCCAAAAATTTAATTTTAAATGCTAATTTATGTAGCTTTTTTGAAGAAACCTGCGAATAAAATTTCCTGAAAATTGAAACTTAATCTCACCAATAATGTTTAAACAAATAGGTGCAAGAAATTTTCTTGGTATAATATCAACGTTATTAAAATATTTTAAAGGTATGCATTAAAATCAGTGAAATGTATTAAATGAAAATCCACTTAAAACGCTGTTTTGATAAATATACCACATACGTTGCGCTAAAATATGTGTTCTTATTAGTTCATTAAGTGTAAAAATTTAATTCAGCTACCTTACACAGTGTCGGAAAAAAGGGACATTTGTTACAAAAAATGGAAATTATCAATGTAAGTTTGTCACTCACAAAACTCTATTTATTGAGTTAAAATGTTCCAGCACGTTAGTCCTTGTCTGCTCTTCTCTTTCCACCCCTCTTCTGTTGTCTTCTTTGTTTCATTCCAGCCCGAACTTCAGTTTCGGCTGCAGAGGCACGTTTTGGTCGATAGTTCTGAGGATTCGGCATGTGCAGACTCCAGTCTTGAAGCCCATATTTAGAATAGTATTAATTCTTCCTGCATTTCCATCATTGTAAACAGGACCAGCTTCATTTCTGGTAATTTTAACAGTGGTGAAGGAACAAAAGGTGATTTTAGGATATCTCCATATCACTGAATGTGTTTTCTCAATGGAGACATCGACGACGGAGAAGGTCGGTATTTCAAAAGAGCTCGATAGACGGCTTTATGGCTAATAAAATTCATTCAGGTAGGCTGTGTGACTGGATATCAATTAAACTAAATCCACTATCTTCCGCCAGTTCATCACTGTAATAATTATTACAAATTATAATTTGTCACTTTCCAAGCGTTTCTTCAGCTTAGATTTAGACGCACTTAGAGGTGCGGAGATATTAGCCACAACATTACTTACGTCACTTTTACCACGTTCACATTTTGTCCTCCGATCATTATTGATCAGAGATTTCGTGTGTTCCCTAAAAATTCTATTACTTCTAGGCATATTAGTTCTTACCATTAACACCGCTCAGAAGAAGAATCAACAATACATAGAAAGTTACATAGAACCACAGAGGTGTCAACTAAAGCAATATTCGCGCAAAATTCACAGCCTTCTAAATCATAAATGCAGTCGTTGTGAAGTTTGTCTGTCACGCCGTAGTTATATTACGTCTTCCAGGACAGAATTCTGCTAATATGCGAGAATAAATAGCAATAAATACAAGAAGACTTGAACTGGTACAACGGCATGTTATGAAAAGCGGGCGTGGCTTATGTGCATCACCAACCTTAAGTAATTTAATAGACTTAGAGATCTAATTCACATTACAAACTGCGGGAATATAATCTCTAAAGGCTAATAAATAAAATATGAGAATAGAAATTTCCACTTTGTTCGGTGAACGGTTCTCGAATCATGAATATTTAAGTTTTCAAGGTTATATCTCCGTTTCATCCCCTTAGAATTGGATTTTATGAAATCCTTCCTCAGTCGGTGTTTTCACTGTATCCCCAAATGTTCATTTCTTGAAGTCCAGGTTTTGCCTGGTGTTCTTGACATCATTCAGGACATTAGTAGTATAAGTCACGGGTTCTGGGACCACGGCCACCGCAGGCCCCATCGCAGAGGCCTCCACCGCATTGACCTCTGGCAAGGTTATGTTTGTAAACAAAGCCACGTGCTCTTGTTTGTAAACAAAGGCACGTGCTTTTTTGACGGCTGTCAAGCTGACAGCCACGTGCTTTTTGACAGTAGCCATCTTGCATCGCTAACCTCAGCGCTGCCCTCTCTACGGCACTAAGTCGGGTAATTTAACATCCACGTGCTTTTTGACAGCTGTCATCGCCATCTTTAATTAACAAAGCATCGCGCTGCCATCTTTACGGCACTACCTTTGAAATGTGGTGGCGGCAATTTCCACGTGATTTTTGACAGCGGTCAACTTTAATCAACAGAGCATCGTACTGCTTTCTTTAGCTACTACCTTTGAAATGTGGCGGGGGTAAATTCCACATGCCTTTTCTGACAGCTCCCATCTTTAATCAACAGAGCATCGTGCTGCTATTTTTACGATACTACCTTTGAAATGTGGTAGCTGGCAAATTGAAAAATTCCACGTGCCTTTTTGACACGTGCCTTTCTAAACAAGACAGCATCGTGCTGCTATCTTTATGGCACTAAACTTTATATCTACTTAGTAGCGGGCAATTTGAAAAATTCCACGTGCTCTTTTGACAGCTGTCAGCCACCATCTTTCACTACATGCACATGCCTTACTGCTATTTTGGTACGGAATTTAAAACCAAGATGCTGTTTTCAACACTCTAAGACTTTGTTGACATACTTATAAAGCTGCTGTTGCCTACATCAAGTGTTCAGAACATGTGCAAGAGATACCTTTGTAGATAGAGTCAAAAAATATATTGCCTACTGCAACAAGACTAGAATCGAACAACAAGTGTACAGAACACTGTTTAGAACTTGTTTACTGCTTAGCAAGAGATACTTACCTTAGTTTTTAAACCAAGCTGCTCTTTTCAACACTCTAAGACTTTGTTCACATACTTACAGAGCTACGCTTCTTAACATTAGAATCGAACAACGGGTGTTCAGAACACTGTTCAGAACATGTGCAAGAGATACTTCTCTTAGAGACTCTAAGACTTTGTTGACTTACATACGAAGCTGCTGTTGCCTACACTCTCTCGAACAAGTTTAAACATGCATCGCGAAAGCAAGAGTGTGCATGTGCTGCAGCGATGACGTTATTGTGCATGTTTAGACTTGATCACATACTTATGAAGCTGCTGTTAAGAACATATTAAGACTAGAATCACATACTATAGTTTGACGTTGTAAGTGTTGAGAACACTAAATAGGTGATTAAGACTAGAATCGCATATCGTTACTTACAACAGGTGTTTAGAACATGTTTACTGCATTGCAAGAGATAATTTTAACAAAACTAGAATCGAACAACAGAACACTGTAAAAAATTTCCTTCTCAATATACACTGACTGACAGTGACAATGCAACACAAAGGAGGAGTGGTTCGAAAGGGATGAAAGTTGGGGAAAAAACAGAGACGGCACGGATGAATAATTGATGTTTATTTGAAACCGATATGCAGGTTACACAATGCGCACGGCATCGACTCAGTAGGATGTAGGACCACCGCGAGCGGCGATGCACGCAGAAACACGTCGAGGTACAGAGTCAATAATAGTGCGGATGGTGTCCTGAGGGATGGTTCTCCATTCTCTGTCAACCATTTGCCACAGTTGGTCGTCCGTACGAGGCTGGGGCAGAGTTTGCAAACGGCGTCCAATGAGATCCCACACGTGTTCGATTGGTGAGAGATCCGGAGAGTACGCTGGCCACGGAAGCATCTGTACACCTCGTAGAGCCTGTTGGGAGATGCGAGCAGTGTGTGGGCGGGCATTATCCTGCTGAAACAGAGCATTGGGCAGCCCCTGAAGGTACGGGAGTGCCACCGGCCGCAGCACATGCTGCACGTAGCGGTGGGCATTTAACGTGCCTTGAATACGCACTAGAGGTGACGTGGAATCATACGCAATAGCGCCCCAAACCATGATGCCGCGTTGTCTAGCGGTAGGGCGCTCCACAGTTACTGCCGGATTTGACCTTTCTCCACGCCGACGCCACACTCATCTGCGGTGACTATCACTGACAGAACAGAAGCGTGACTCATCGGAGAACACGACGTTCCGCCATTCCATCATCCAAGTCGCTCTAGCCCGGCACCATGCCAGGCGTGCACGTCTATGCTGTGGAGTCAATGGTAGTCTTCTGAGCGGACGCCGGGAGTGCAGGCCTCCTTCAACCAATCGACGGGAAATTGTTCTGGTCGATATTGGAACAGCCAGGGTGTCTTGCACATGCTGAAGAATGGCGGTTGACGTGGTGTGCGGGGCTGCCACCGCTTGGCGGCGGATGCGGCGATCCTCGCGTGCTGACGTCACTCGGGCTGCGCCTGGACCCCTCGCACGTGCCACATGTCCCTGCGCCAACCATCTTCGCCACAGGCGCTGCACCGTGGACACATCGCTATGGGTATCGGCTGCGATTTGACGAAGCGACCAACCTGCCCTTCTCAGCCCGATCACCATACCCCTCGTAAAGTCGTCTGTCTGCTGGAAATGCCTCCGTTGACGGCGGCCTGGCATTCTTAGCTATACACGTGTCCTGTGGCACACGACAACACGTTCTACAATGACTGTCGGCTGAGAAATCACGATACGAAGTGGGCCATTCGCCAACGCCGTGTCCCATTTATCGTTCACTACGTGCGCAGCACAGCGGCGCATTTCACATCATGAGCATACCTCAGTGACGTCAGTCTACCCTGCAATTGGCATAAAGTCCTGACCACTCCTTCTTGGTGTTGCATTTACTCTGTCAGTCAGTGTACTTACTGTACTTAGCAAGCTGAGACGATGACATACTTACGAAACTGAACACCTTCCTTCTTGACATACATACTCTTCTTTTTTGAGTGATGTAGTATTGAACACATCTTTCAAGAAGAGGGAGCGGGAGGACAAGGTAATACCTAATCTAAAATAAAAGAATATGCCAATTCTACATTATTTATTGCATCTTGTATGTACAAGTCTCATCTTAAATCATTTGCTGTAGTCATTTCCGCTTCATATATGTACATCTTACAATGTCGGTGTACCTCCCCCTTCTTAAATAATAATGCAATTCTCTCAAAGTAGTATAAGTGGATGGTTTGGGTGCCTCCTCCTCCTCGGGCCCCCCTAAGAGGCCTCTTCCTCCTCCTCCACAGGCCCCTCATCAGAGGCGCCCCCCACACGGGCGGGAAATTTCGATATTTGCGGGAAATTTTAATTGTTTGGTGCGATATTCGAATTTGTAAACAAAGCCACGTGATTTCTTGACAGCCACGTGCTATTTTGACAGCGGTCATCCCCATCTTTAAACAACAACGCATCGCTAACCTCAGTGCCGCCATCTTGCATCGCTAACCTCAGTGCTGCCCTCTTTACGCTACTTGAAATTCTATGTGATGCGATATTTAATCAACAGAGCATCGTGCTGCCACCTTTAGCTACTACCTTTGAGATGTAGTGGCGGGCAATTTACACGTGATTTTTGACAGCTGTCAGCCACCATCTTTAACTACATGAACGACGCTTACTACTACTATCTTGATGTAATAGTATATTATGAAATAAAATCTCCGAGTTGAGAAGGCCTTACAGTAAGTTTATTTTAAGGCTTCTCATTAAAAAGCCGCCGTGGCTCAGGTGGCAGCGCGTCGGTCTCTCACCGCTGGGTTCCGTGGTTCAAATTCCGGTCACTCCATATGAAATTTGTGCTGGACAAAGCGGAGGCGGGGCAGGTTTTCCTCCGTGTACTTCGGTTTTCCCTGTTAATTTTCACTCCATCAACACTCTCTAATATCATTTCATTTCATCTGTCAGTCATTAATCATTGCCCCAGAGGAGTGCGACAGGCCTCAGCAGCCGGCACAATCCTATCCTCGCCGCAAGATGGGGCTTCATTCACTCCATCCCTCACCCGATCACTGGCTGGAAAACAGGTTGTGGGTTTTCAGCTTCTTCTCAGCAAAAACTGTCTTACGAATGAGTGTGTTAAGCTTTGAATGTTATGATATAAAAAGGGAATACTTGTTTCCGAGAAGGCCGTAAGTTTATGTTAATGCTTGTCAGCAAAACGTAGAATTGGTGTGTTATTATTGAATATTATGAACAGAGGAAATATTTTTAGACACTGAAAGGTTAAAATGCAAACGTATTTAACCAAGGCGCAAGAGTCCTCTACCCGCACAACAGTTCTGCACTGAGATTTACATAAATATTAGTGATCTGAACTATCAGAACCCCTAAGAGTTATGTAACTCGCCGACATACCTGTAGAGCGGGTAGATCGTACCTGCGGCTTGTTCAAATTCATTTGAATTCTAACTTATAGTATTAGTATCTAAATATTTTTGATTAGTTATGAAATAGGAACTCTTTTTTTTTGAGAAGACCATACGTTTGTTTGTATGATTCTCAGCTAAATCTGTCTGAAGAATGAGTGTGTAAAGTTGTTAATATTAGGCCTATACAATAAAATGGTTAATTCTTCCAACTCAGTGTTACTTACTGATCCACCCTCGTAGAATTTTCGACAAGCTCGAATCACAAGGACCTCACGTAATTTCTCCCTCACCACATTCCACCGGTCACGTCTGACGCGACCCCTAGACCGTGTCAACCTCACCTGATGGATGTCCAGTCGCACGTAACAATCACACCGTTCACTTGATCTTGAAAGAACAGCCAACATGCTGATCAAAATGTCACCCCTGGTGTGGTAAGGTCTGTCCTATGTTATGTTTTTTTAATTATTTTCAGCACTGAAAACTTGCACATAACTGATGTGCATTAGAATTTATTTGATTTCAGAATAAACTCTTGACAGTTTATCTATCGTGGCCTAAGTCATATTTGTTCTGCTGCATCATCCGACGCGACATCGAGAGGTTGTGGGTTCGGATCCTACTGATGTCCGATTTGCCATTTAAGTAGTGGACTTCAGACCTCTTCTGTATGTACTGTATGTACTGTATGTACTGGACATGATCTAATACGTTGGGAGTTTATTTCGAGTACAATGCGGTCATAAAAGTTATATATTCGTTGTAATAATTCGTCTCTAGCTATCAGCTTGGACTCGGGAGATAGTGGGGTCGAATCACGCTGTCTGTATCGTTCCGATGCAAGGAAAGAAATGTGAAAAATATCGAGAATGATCTGAAGATATATTTTCGTTATTGTTTTAAGAGGACGTACAACT
Source organism: Anabrus simplex (assembly GCF_040414725.1). NCBI lineage: Eukaryota > Metazoa > Arthropoda > Insecta > Orthoptera > Tettigoniidae > Anabrus > Anabrus simplex. Next base: position 39,664,720 of record NC_090270.1, on the reverse strand, counting down.
TGGCAACCAAACTCTAATAACACTGATCAGAGGGAAAAAGAACGAAGGCTGTATCTTCGAACATTGAAGATATCAGCGAAAGAATAGGGTGTGAAAATAGAAGACTTCCTAGGCCTCATAAACCTAATACCGTCTGGGTTGGAATAGAATAAGAGTTAAACAAAGGAAGTCGGATAACATAGACGGAAGTGAGGAGCCTGACGCAGGTAAGTGGAAGCAATATCAGACTCAGCTAAGGCCCCCGTGGTCACAACCCATGCTCATAACTTGAGAGAACCGGTTCCTCATTTCATTCGCCTCTCATAATAGTCAGGGGATACCGTGGATGTTATTCTACCGCCCCCTTTCCTTAGAAGGAGAAGATCCTGGATGTACAGTACATTATAGCCCGAAAGCACAGGGTGTTTAATGGGTACGAACACTGTGGTCACAATTAGTGTGGAAGTGGTATTAACTGTTACTTGTAGCTTCTCTGCTCCGTCTGCCTATTGGCGACCACCAATATGGAGATGTGTTTCTTCTCCTCCCCCACTGGTGATGTACGCGCCGTCTGGCAGTGACAGAGCGCGGGACTTTCCCGGCGCGCACTCAATGGCCGACAGTAATCGATGTTCAACTAGGAATCCGCACAACCACTAATTAGAGAGAGTGCTTTATTAAACGGAATTCACGGATAAATTTATAGAGAGAGATAAAGTATTATAGCGAACGGGATTTTGTCCTAGTCAGCGCTTAGGGAATTGATGGGGAACGCTGTAATTAATACCCTGTATTACAATCGTCTGTCCGAAAGAAGGACGACAGGGATGATTAAGCTGTGGGATGCAGCTGTTAGGCGCTCATCCCATGTGCCCTTGATGGCGGGACAAAATCCTGGCTTCAAGCAGTAGTGGCGATTGGGAATTAGAAGTGGGGAGGCAAAAAAGTTACAGGCAACAAAATGTACGCGAGTTTGTGGAATATAGTGGAGGTGGGTATACACATCAAAACTCAAAACAATAGCTACAAAATGGAAAGTTTTTAATGCTCTCTGATAGAATTTCTACAGAGAGGTAAAGGTTGTCAGTTTACCAAATCAAGTGCGGTAATAATAGTCTTTTTGAGATTTTGGTTCAATATTATACAATAAAACTTTCACCAAAGGAACAATATTACACATGTATTGCAATTAAATAGAAGTACGACGTGATTAAACAATTAAAAATCACATAATGTTTGACTACACATACTATTACGTGCCAGTCCCGTGGTGGCCCCTTTGGGCACTTCCAGAAAGGGGCTAGTGAATCAGACGACCTGAGATCACCCAGCTAGCTAGTTGTAAGTTGTAAGTTGTAAGTTTCACCCAGAGGAAAAGTCTTCTTACTTTCAATGACTGTGTTGGTGGAGTGAAAGAGCCTCATGGAGAACACTCTAAGTACCTCAACACACGTTTGTGTAGACTCTGCTCTCTGTGCGTTAAAACTAGTTAAAGTTCCAACAATAGATCAATAGCCACAACAGATGGCTCCGAAATACACTGGCGGTAATATCTAACCTAGAAATTTCTTTATTCTTACGTACACTTTCTTTAGCCATTGCTCGGATATGACTAACAAGTGAAGTGAGGGGGAAGGGGGGGGGGGGGGGAATCTACCACTGACTCGCAATTTGCGGTCGAATTTAAGGCGAATTTTCTAGGTATATACACAGACTGCAGCATGCGCTCCAAAGGATCTTGATTACATTTTGCCGTCAAGACATGCCTAAATCCTCTGCTCCACAAGTACTCCGCCATTTCCAGAGTACTTTTCAAGGTTACTATTAATTATTCCGAAGCTCTTGAAGAAGCAAATGGGTTTTCCGAGATATGATGTTTTCTAAAATTTCAAGCATTATTTTGTGTGACAGGGAACCTTTATCAAGCCATTTTACGGGCAATGTGGAGTTAAGAGCATCGGCAAGGTTATTGATTTCTTGTGTGAAATATTCTGTGTGCTCACAATTACTGAATTCAATAGGCTAAATATCTCTAAACAGCTTAATTTCACCGGACACACTATTACTGAATAACTGAAAAGCTAACCTGGTGTTCATCCTCTGAAATGAGGTTTAGTCTATGTGAGAGGATGTTATCTTAGGACAACTTCGAAGACCAGCGAACTCAGGAGAAGTGTCAGTCAGATATAACTGTCTATAAAAGTTGTAATCCACCTCTTTGCCTTTATACAGCGAAGGAGCGTCAATAGCTCCCCAGGAGTTCCATTCTTGCTACCTTACACTGCTACAGGCTGGATCCAGCCGTGTAACAAAGGGACAAACATAAACACAAGAGCGTGATTGGCAAGGACGTTATTTTTGTCGTAGGTAGTTTCATCTCCTAAATCAAGAAACCCATCAACTGTCAGTGTAGTAGTATTAAATATAATGTTTCCTCCCAATTTCACTTCATCAAAAATCACTACTCCTAGTTGCTTGTTTTCGTCTTGCTCGTTTAAATAAAAAATATTTAATTGCATTCACGGCATTTCCATTAACACCATAATTATTTTTGAACTCTTTGCAAAGTCGTCTCAAATAAGCTTCGGTAGATCTATAATTCTTAGGAGATTTGTTTTTCAAAAGCGAACTATCTATCTATATAAATAAAATTGTAGGGGGTCCGCTGTCTGTAATTTCTTTTGTTTTGCCAATTTTTCAGATATTTATCCGTTTTAGGTCAACTCAAGACCGAATCGGTGGTTTTTACGTTTCGTGTCTGTTTGTCTGTTTGTCTGCCTGTTTGTCGGTCTGTTTTTCTGTTCCACCATCATGTCGAAACGGCTGGATAGATCTCAACCAAACTTCATATTTAGAGTATACTCATCCCGGGGAAGGTTTCGATATGCATATCGTCTTAAAATCTTTGAATACACGGGGGAATTATAGGAAAACCAGAATGGTTTTTCCACCATCACGTCGAAACGGTTGGATAGATCTCAAGCAAATTTCATATTTAGAGTATACTCATCCCAGGGAAGGTTTTGATAAGCATATAATTTTAAAATCTTTGAATACACGGGGGTTTATAGGAAAACCAGAATATTTTTTCCACCATCACGTCGAAACGGCTGGTTAGATCACAATAAAACTTCATATTTAGAGTATACTCATCCCGGGGAAGGTTCCTATATGCATATTATTTTAAAATCTTTGAATAGACGGGGGGTTTATAGCAGAACCAGAATGGTTTTCCTCCATTTTCTCTTATACTATTGATTTTCTGTAAACTTAGTTTACCGTACGCGAAACGTCTCTTCATTATAAACAACTTTCGTTATGTTCATAATTTACCTTACTCTTCACATGACGGAGAAATTTACAATTTTCCGCTGGTATCATGCTCTGCATTGAGTGACCGACAGACCGACAACGAACCTAGAGGTTACCATGGCAACGACTCTGACTGCATGCCAGCAGGGAAGTAACGTATTGCCATTTTCCTCATCATGCTTTTAAATTCGTGGTTGTTCCTTGGGTAGAAGGCAAGAGAGGCGTCAATCGGCCTATCTGCGGGATATTGGCGGAATATCGTTGGATGTTATAACCGCCCTCGAATAGATTAAGTAATAACACCATTAGTCATCTTCTTATTATTTGTTTACCTAAGAATCACTGGACCTAAATTTCTCCTCTGTTACTGCTTTATTATATCCATAACTCACACTAGCATAATTTATTGAGGGGCATTTGATTTTCCAATATATTCACTTGGCATTTACATATTTGTCGTTATCCGGCTGTCCTCAGTTATAATCCATCTTCTATTACTTTCAACTTTCTTAACTGTATTATTTTCTTCCTTAATTACGCCGTATGTACGCGAGTGCTACAAACTTCTGGATGTATTTCCACCAAGACTCATATTTAGAATACACCTGTCCTTGATAGGTTTTAGGGCAAATATTGTTTCTAAATCCCTGAACTGACTGGGGGTTTATACGAAACCGAAACAGTGATTTTGCACTTCCACAAAATGTACGCAACCAAACTTAATGGAAATCTACCTACCTTGGTAGAAATTAATTTCTAAACCTTTTTTCTCATGTGCATCATTTCGATACGAGGACTAATAAGGGAGATATCATTAACGGACCGTTTTTCTGTACAAGTGCCATCGGACTTAACTCACGAGCGGGTGCGTGTAAAGCGTATTCCTTACAACTTGAAAACTACTGAAGACATTCGAACGAAGATTTATATTTAGCATCCACCTGTCCAAAGGTAGGTTTGAAACGTAAATAACATTTCATGTTCCGGAATGGTGATTTTACTCTTCCACAATATACACAGAACAAGACCAACCTGACTGGAAATCGACCAAACGTGATGGAATTCCACCTCTAAACCTTTTTTTTTCATGTGCATTTTTTCGTCAGGAGGATTAATAAGAGAGATATTATGAATGGTCACTTTTGCAGGTTAAGTCCAGCGGACATAGCCCGAAAGGTGTTTTACATGGAGCAGATTCCTTATCTATATAAATCAAATCGTAACGACTGTGTGCCTCAACACTGACTATTTTGGCGAAATTTTCGTACAGCTTTCCGTTTAAGGGGTAATAATGACCATCTCCATAATTTTTGGTTTAGTTTCCTGAAAGTCCTAATTTTTACCCGCCTCGCCCAAAATCCAGATTGCGGCACAATCTGCCAGAAGAAAAAGAAGATAATTGAAGTTTGACAAAATTATACGTTTTAGCCTGAAACGAACGGAAAACATCCAAGATCATTAAATTTTTCACTTTTTATCCCCGAAGAATATCGAAATATGCAGGCAATTTTAATTATGGCGCAGACCTTCGGAAATTCCTATCACATAACGGATTGCACAATCTCAGTTCAATTTGGAATGATCTACAACCTTGGTCTTATGACTTTTTGCCGTATCTGTATCCCTTTTACGTTTGATTTTTCTCTATTAATCGATGTTAAGTCAATTTGTAATTTTCACAAGCATAATTCATACTTTCGATTACTTATATAAAATACAGAATCATTAAACTCTTCACGAAAATTGGCCCACCCAGTAGCCATATGTGAGCCAAATGCTATGTATGCAGCTGTCACATAATTATCCGAAAAGTAATATAATGTGAGATAATCTTACAAAACCTTTACCCTGTTCCATGTTTCTAACTCAATCTGACCCAAGAATAGATGACATATCATAGGACCAGCCATTTAGGCCACTAAATCCGGCGTGTCTTATGGTATAATCCTTAGTCGATATGACGTACGTTTAGTAGCAGTTAATCTGTAAATGAAGGTCTTCAATATTGTAAACACGCATATGCTTTCGTATGTCGATCTATATATATTCACTGATGTCAATTTGTAGCGATCGAGAAAGGGTGGGTCTGCTATTGTAATCAGTACTCCCCACACCGACTTTGACTGGCAGTAGGAAAGGGTTCCTTCTCCAACACCTGTGTAACTGTCATTAGTAAGGAAGGCCTTGCAGAAGGCAAGTGAGCATGCAGTTTTGTTTAAAACTCCCCTACCCGATTGTGTTTGGCAGTAGGCAAGGGTGCCCGCCATTATAAAGAAATGTCCTCATCAAAAATGTGACTGGCATTAGGCATAGTGGCCTGCTATTTTGATGGAAACTCACCAACTTGGTGTGACTGGCAGTAAGCTGGCTGGCAGTAGGAAAATGGGCCTGGCATTATAATGATAACTGCACGACTCAATTTCGAGTGATAGTAGGGTAATTGCCTGCCATTATAATAGAAACTTCTCAACTGTAATCTGTCTGGAAGTAGGAAAGGGGGGCTGCCATTTTAACGAAAACTCCCCAAATCGATTCTGTCCGCGTAGTAGGCAATGGGGCCTGCAATTATAATGTAAACTTCCCAACTCGATTGTGAATGCCAGTAGGCAAGTGAGCCTGCCGTTATATCACAAATCCGTAACAAACACTTTACATTGGAAACAACGTACGGGGACCTCCCCATGCTCTTTCTCGGATAACGCTAAGAGACATGCAGTTTTAAAACAATCTTATTTACTGCATGTACACTATTTACTTCGATATTCGAATACAATGTAGAATACCGTAGCGAAGCACGGGTACATTCGCTAGTCTAATATAAATTCATTAGAATAGCGCATACCTTTGGAACTGGTGTTACAGTTTTTGAGCATTGTGTTCATAATTATTTTTCTTTCTTGCCAAGGAACTTAAGACTGTATTCAGCATCACTTGACACATTGACTTGATTTGCAATCTGCTTTAATTTATCTTTATATGAAACGAATTTCCTTTGGTTCTAATTAAATTCGTACCAAGGTTTTTAACTTGTTTTCTCAAATTTAGAATAGCTCTAGAAGCACCAACGTCACTATCAGCGACTTTGCAGGGCAAAACGAGACCAGGTTCTTTTATTTTTACATTATCGTCACTATTAAGTATTTTAGTTGTAGAGTGAAAATTTAGTTCATTACATGCTAAGCTACTGCTGTTAATATTGTCATTGCCAACATATTCTTTGAGAAACTCTCGTTTCGATGGGGGTTTTCGTATTTTCAGGGACTTGCATAAATAAGTTTGGAAAAATTTGGGGGACAGCTCCTGGCTTTAAGCTCCACCTTATTATCGGAATTTCAACTTTTTTCCCATAAATAATAAACAAGTCTACCGATATAATAAGATCTTCCGAAATATGACTCTCACAAATCCTAGACTTACGCGTAAGCTGCATGTCATTCCTTGGGATCGCTCTAGCCCACTCCAAGAAATGCTGCTTATTTTCAGCTGGTGAGAAGAAATGTTTACCTTCACCTGACGTGTAACTAGATCGACACACCGGTACAAAGCACGATGGCATTTTCACACTCATTATATTACAAAAATATGGTTATTATACTAAAGAAAATCACTCCCGCTACAAGTAAAAACACGCACACCCGGCATAAACAATGCCATCTATTCATCCAAAGCGATCGTTGCGCTGCAGTGGCAAATCTCCTCACCCTAGTCTATAGTTTCTCCATTGCTGTAATAGAAAGCGAGTGGAAGTGCTCTCACTTCGTCTTTCTATTCGTAATGCTTGAAGGACAGCTGCGAGCCAGACGTCCGCTGGCGTGAATTCAACTTACTCCAAACCACTGCCGTCTGCGACTTCAGTGGTGTCAAGCAGGAGTTCACTGGAGGATGAAGTGGAGGTCCGTGTGTTGGTTAGAAGGAGGCCAGGTGAGCTCCTGCATTCCACCTGTATGCGGCGTCGACACACTGGACCTACACCGGGATTTCTGCTCTCGGGAGCAATTTCCTATGACAGCAGGAGCACTCTCGTGGTTATCCCATGCACTCTGACTGCAGATGTGTCCGTCCGTCTGGTGATACGACCTGTTGGGCTGCCATTCATGAACAGCATTGCTGGGGGTGTTAACCAACAGGATAATGCACGCCCCCATGCCGGTGTTGTAACCCAACGTGCTCTGGCATGCTTGATCCCCGATCTGTCCCCAATCGAGCACGCATGGGATTGCATTGGTCGAAAACAACTCTGGCGTCATCCACAACCGGCATTGGCCGTCCCTGTACTGACCGACCAAGTGCAGCAGACATGGTACTCCATCGCACAAGCTGACATCCGGCACCTGTACGACACAATGCATGTACGTAGGGTTGGCGTCAGGAATGGCATCCGGACGTAGAACAGGGCGAAATCCACATTTACGACACAGTTCGCACCCGCTGTAGAGGATAAAGAAGAAAAGTAAAGTATGAATTACGTCGTTTGACTGCGAAGAAGGTGTGTAATTAGAGCGCATTTGAGCCTTTAAGGGGTTTACAAACTGACTGAGAAAACTTCATGAAGTTTGTGCCACTTGAAACTAAAACGATTAAGAATTATATGTCATTGTTAAAATGTTGTGTAATTACAGTTCAAATTAACCTATTATACCGTAAAGGCAAGGAAATAGAGATAACGTAAATAACACTTAGGTCGGTCATAAATTTGTGTGAAAAATTATAATAATTAATTAATATTTTTCCAGCAAATTGTCAGTGCTTTACATTATAGAAAATATAATTCAGACCGGAGGCCAACACTCTACCATTGATCCACAGAGAAACTTCTCACCAGCTGGCAGCACTAGACGCGTAGACGTTGCTCTTGAAAAGAGCAAGATAAAAGGCTACATAACAGACCTGACCACCAGGTTTGAGCATCATAAAGGTCAACCAGAAGAAATAAACGCACTTCTACAAAAGTAAGTCCTATCTCCAAGAGACTGAAGTGACTTGGGTGATGCTTGGAGTACGTGGTGTGGTGCCAGCATTCTTCACACAATTCTTGCCAAAAAATGCAATAAAAGATATTGCCCCTCTGTGGTGTAGTTGCTAGTGTGATTAGCTGCCGTCCCCGAAAGCCCAGGTTCGATTCCCGGCTCTGCCACGAAATTTGAAAAGTGGTACGAAGGCTGGAACGTGGACCACTAAGCCTCGGAAGGTCAACTGAATAGAGGGAGGTTCTATTCCCTCCTCAGCCATCCTCGAAGGGCTTCTCCGTGGATTCCCCTTCTCCACTGGACGAATACTGGGATGGTACCTAACTTAAGGCCATGTCCACTTCCTTCCCTCTTCCGTGCCTATCCCTTCTACCCACACAAGGCCCCTGTTTATCATAGCGAGTGAGGACGCCCGGGCGAGGTGCTGGTTCTCCTCACCAGATGTATCCCCGACCCAAAGTCTCACACTCCAGCACAGTGCCCATGAGGCGGTAGAGGTGGGAATCCTCGCTGAGTCCTGAGGGAAAAACCAACCCAGGAAGGTAAACGGATTAAGAAAGAAAGAAAGAAAGAAAGAAGGAAAGAAAGAAAGAAAGAAAGAAAATTGAATTCGTATAATTTATCAAGAGGGATGTTCGATGAAGTTATCTAAGAAAATTCTAGCTAAAGAAATGATGGGGAATCTGTCTCCTGGGTGATAGCACTAAATTCAGATTAATGCTGACTTATTGATATTGTTGTTAAATGAGCAGGTTTCGGTTTATTCTGCTGTCATTCATCCTTGGTAGATGGTATTACTACTATAATTACGAAATCTAAGCTGTTAATAACGGCTAGTTTGAAATACGAATGAATTTTAAGACTAGGATGCAATCAAACGTATGGTTTTCCAAGAGTTTGTTAATGCGTTCGTATTAGAATTGAATCTACTAAAGCAGCAACAAGAGTGCACGTTTAAATGCCGACGAATTACTAAACAGATTAGTCTACATTTCGCAACTCGTGAAAACAAACTTAGCATTAATATTCCCCCGTTATTGGTGTGTCTCACAGTAAATGGTGTTAGAATTGCGGTCAGTGATAAAATCTCTCATCCAGAATTAATTGAAATAACAGCCAACATTAGCGATATTGCTCTAATGAACGAACCAATTACATGACCAGCGTGTCACAAGTAATTGGATACGGGCAATTAATGAACCTCGATGATTTAATCGCCCAAAACACTTTTAAAAAATATTTTGCTGTTTAATCGGCACAGAAAAAATTACTAATGAAGGCATGTTCAACATGCCCGTTTAATTACTATAATTTTATTTTAAGTGTACTTCATATGGAAATTAGTTATTAACCTTGCGGTGAGGTAATACTGCAATTTGATACCAAATGATAATCTAATAACTGATAATATTTTCTCCTAATTTCATATGAATATATTTTCAAGATGGGGAGAAAGATGTCTTAATGTGGAACCATCAACTTTCTGAATTTACAGGTTGCCACTGTGGAAAAACTGAACTATTTATTTATTTATTTATTTATTTATTTATTTATTTATTTATTTATTTATTTATTTATTTATTTATTTATTTATTTATTTATTTATGTATTTATGTATTTATTTATTTATTTATTTATTTATTTATTTATTTATTTAATATCCTAATAGCCTTAAGCCTATTTTACATTAGTATATTAGGATTATACGAGTAGTTTTGATTAGTTAATTAATTATTGATCCTTGACACAAAAGTAGGAAATTAAATTATTGAAGATGTTGGTGAATAAACTTAGGCGTACTCGGTTCACCCGCAAGGACATGGGTTCAAATCCCCGTCAGGAAGTCGTAAAATTTATGAAATGAGATTTCCACTTCCGGAGGTGCACATTGCCCTGAGGTTCACTCAGCCTACACTAAAAATGAGTACCAGGTTAATTCCTGGGGGCAAAGGTGCCCGGGAGTAGAGCTAACCACTACCCATCAAGTGCCGAGGTTACGAATAGTGGAAGCCTTTACACCTTCCACCACTCCCAGGGCCTTCATGGCCTGTACAGAGATGACTTAGCTTTTTTTGGTGAATGAAGTTAAGGAACCGTTTGTAGCAGCAGGATTTTCTAACCTGGTGGTATAATGGCTTTGGAATTTTCACATCTTCGAGACATTCCAGAACGTCGAGACTTCCAGAACGTCGAGACATTTCCAGAACCTCGAGACATTCCAGAACTCCTCATCCGAGCAGGTGTGGTCCCTGCCCAGTCGATGTCCAGCACCATCCCAGGACTTGGAGGTACCAACCAGCCACGACACTTCCACGCTGCTGTACGAAGGTGATATGAACTTGCTTTTGATGATCAATAAACTCAATTTATCAAAAGAATCTATAAAATTGATGACTATACCTCTCTCTGTACCAGCTCCAATGATAAAGCCACTCCCTAGGTTAAGAATCATGCTCGTTAATTTAATATCAAGCGCCTTAAAGATATGAACACATTTTTACGGGTACAGTACTTTCTATGTTGAACGAGGAGACTGCATTTGCGAGGAAATCTGCCTTTACATTTCCAGGAGAACCGATGTGTCCTGGGTTCCAGGAAAAACAGACGTGGGAGCACTGGTGTACTGCAGATGTTATAGTAGCAGCTAAAGGGTTGACATTGATTTGTCGTTGATTGTATAGATAAAGTGAACTGTTAGAATATAGCCCTACATTGCTGTAAAATTACTGTCCGTACAAATACGAAGGTTGATCATAAAGTAAATCCTGCAGTGAAACATGTACATTTTATTTCCCACAACCAATACAGCCAAGTGATTGTACATACATTAAGTTATTTTTCGACATAGTCTTCATATCGTTTAGGCACTTCTCGTTTCGTGGGATGAGTATGAATATACCCCCCACCCTTGCCACGAAGTGTTTCACGCCTCGTCATATGCCGTAACGTGATGCTCCTGTAGTCCTGAATCAGCTCCTCCACGCGAGCTGTGTACAAATATGTTGACGCCGTGCTGCGTCGGCCACTGCCATCCTCGACGGTGACGTTTCCTCTACCGGCCGCAAACTCTCGACACCATTCTGCGACACGCTGACGAGACATTACAGTCTCTCCGTAAACCTCTACCAGCTGCCGCTGAATTTCAGCCGCGGTTACATGTTTCGCCCACAGAAGTCGAAAAGCTGAGCGGATTTCTTCGCGAGACGAGTTTTCCAAACGAGTCGACATTTGTGTATACCTACATCTAGCGCTATAAGTGGCGTGCGGCTGAAGCTATGCACAGTTGCCAGTGGCATGTATTAGAGTTACCGCGCACTACTAATTTCTCTATAACACAGGCAACTCCAATAATATCGACTATGTAACCTTAGTTTTTGATTATCCCTCGTACATTGTATAGTACTGGGTGTTACTAATTGTATAGGTGGATTTTATGATTCTCATTGAACTACGGATTACATTAAATACAATACCTTGTGTTGCATATTTGGCAAGAATTTTATGAAGAATACTGGTACCATACCACGTACTCCAAGCATCAGCATTGTCAAATCAGTCTCTTTTAGATAGGATATATTTTTGTCGAAATATACTGCCGCCTCTGTGGTTTAGTGGCCCGTGTGATTAACTGCCACCCTTAGAGGCCCGGGTTCGATTCCCGGCTCTGCCACGAAATTTGAAAAGTCGTACGAGGGCTGGAACGGGGTCCATACAGCCTCGAGAGGTCAACTGAGTAGAGCGGGGTTCGATTCCCTCCTCAGCCATCCTCGAAGTGGTTTTCCGTGGTTTCCCACTTCTCCTCCGGGCAAATACCGGGATGGTGCCTAACTTAAGGCTGGGGCCGCTTCCTTCTCTCTTCCTTGTGTATCCCTCCCGATCTTCCCATCCCCCACAAGGCCCCTGTTCAGCATAACAGGTGAAGCCGCCTGGACGAGGTACGCTCCTGAACACTGCCCTGGAGACGGTAGAGGTGGGATCCCTCGCTGAGTCCGAGGGAAAACCCAACTCATGAGGGTAAACAGATTAAGAAAGAAAGAAGATTATTATCTGATGATATGACATGGTGTTCTTCAAAAATGGTATTACATTTTCTCTGAAGTTCATCTGTGATTAAAGACCATACTGAATTGTGCCGATAATTCCTTACTACTTCACTATGCGAGCATGATTCCAGGTCGTGAACTCGTGTTTCTTTTTTCTCTGACAACGCCGACAGAGGTTACTTATTTTTTTTTTTTGCTAGGGGCTTTACGTCGCACCGACACAGATAGGTCTTGTGGCGACGATGGGATAGGAAAGGCCTAGGAGTTGGAAGGAAGCGGCCGTGGCCTTAATTAAGGTACAGCCCCAGCATTTGTCTGGTGTGAAAATGGGAAACCACGGAAAACCATTTTCAGGGCTGCCGATAGTGGGATTCGAACCTACTATCTCCCGGATGCAAGCTCACAGCCGCGCGCCTCTACGCGCACGGCCAACTCGCCCGGTACAGAGGTTACTAACCAGAGATCTACCAGGCACAGTTCTTACTGAAGTGACATTAGCCTTCATTTTAATTACATTCCGCCATTCGTTCAGGAGAGACCTTCATGCTGTTTCATCCAATTATATTATCTTCTTTCTCCCTTTAAATCGGACTTTCCAAGTGCCGGTGCCGGACTGTGCAACTCTATTCCAGTGAATATCAGAACATCTACAAATTTGAAGAGTTCAGATCTACTTGCCGAGATTCTTTCCTAAAATATAGAACTGCCCGAGTGAATGACGTATGATTGTGTAAGTAAATGGTTTTACTGGGTCTCCACTACAAACCCAGACGAAACGCACGGTGTTTGTACTCTGGGATACAACAGCTGCAGTATGAGAGGCGCGCGTATAGTTCTCGACCTTGCAAGCAGCCTGAACGTGTTCGACCTGGCAAGCATCAGTCGCCAGTCTGAATCTCAGCTGTTAACTTGGTGGGACAGTTATGGTTGCAACGCCGTATTTTCGTATGTAAAACTTCTGGTTTCATCTTAATGGTCGTGTGAACATTCATAACTCTCAATATTGGTGTGCAGAAAATCCTAATGGTGTTAATGATGTCCGTCATTATGGTAGAAAAATTAGTGTTTAGTGTCCTGTTAGTGCAATACGAATAATTGGGCCTACTGTTTTCGAGACGACATTAAAATGCAGAGAGGTACGAAGGTGATATTTTGATCCCATTATTCCATCCGTTAACGGAAGAAGAAACATCGCGTGAGAGGTTTCAACAAGATTCAGTCCCTGCTCATACAGCAGAAGTTTTCCTTATTACAATCTCGGAAGTTTGAAGACAGAGTGATCAGTGCCGGTGTATTTCCCTCCCGTTCTCCAGATCTAACAGTGTGTGATTTTTACTTGTGGCGTAAACTGAAAGAAAAGTGTATCGAACAAATCCCCACACACAATAAGGGAATTGAAAGAAAACGTTACGAATGAAATCAGAAAGATTACAGTAACAGAACTCACGCACATTAGTCAGTTATCTGATATAATGCCTGTATAACCCAAGAAGGAGCATATTACCAGCATCTCTTATAAGGTAAGATTACGGAACCCATTACCAGAATTTTTATAAGGTAAGATTTCATATAAGATTCCCCTAGTATGCCTCTTCAGTGATGCCTAGGCCATCTATGACAGCTAGTTTATGGAGCTGTTGAGGATCCAACCAGCCATCAGGCCGAAGACTGAACACACATACAAGTTAGATGTCTCGCCAACACAAGAAATAATTTTCCAATTTCTGTTGAACGTGGAATACGAAATTTATGAAAACCCTGTAACATAGTCGTAAAATAACACGTTTGGTTGACAGAATTACCTCTTTCTTTCTAAAGAATATTCCCAGCTTTAGCTTGCGTTTGCTAATGTGGTTTTGTAATGTGTTGTTGGTTTTGAAGGCTATTTATTAAACCTTCCATTTTAAATACGTTAGCTATCTTGAATGTGCTTTTGGTCGGTGAGCACGAGTCAAGAGTAATTCAGTTCCCTTCTTGACATCTGGAGCTGCACTGCATATTAAACTGGGTCACGTACCGTAGACAGCAACAGAAACAATTTGATGTCAACACTCGCTTATTGTGTGAAGTTAGACTCTGGTGATTAATTGTTTTAAGAGGACTTACAACTGGGAAACTACGCCCTTTTAACGCTAATATGAAGAGAAAATAGAGAAGAATCAAGGTATCGGTAAAAAAAAGACAAGGGCTGCGAAGCGCGTGAAAATGAAAGACCTTTTTCTTTGCAACCTGTTAAACGTCGCTCGAACAAATCGAAGATCTTCGGTGACGGGAGGATAGGAAAAGGCTATGATTGGGAAGTTAGCGGCCGTGGCCTTCATTAAGATACAGCCCCAGAATTTGCCTGGTGTCGAAATGGGAAACCACGGGAAACCATCTTCAGGGCTACCGACTGTGGAATTCAGACCCATTATTCCCGAATGTAAGCTCACAGCTGCTGACGGTCAGCTCGTTCGGTAATGAAATACACTCTATTGCCCGGGTTCGTCAACCTCGGTGACGACTTAGCCGTTGTAAAACGGATAGCTTACCACGGTTAAGTTGAATTTCTGTTGCATCAAGCCCGGTTTTGAAATTTGTGACGTTTTACCGCTGTTAAATTTTAGCCGGTCGTGAGTGAGCGGTATAACCTCACATTGCGTGCACCAAAGTGCCGTGATGTTATCTTTAAAGTGGATTTATTTATTTATTTATTTATTTATTTATCTATCTATTTATTTATTTATTTATTTATTTATTTATATATTTATTTATTTATTTGACTTAAGCAATGGCTAATTTAGGGCTCGTGGCCCTCTTTTACACTTAACCACGTACCGTTGATTTGGCTCCACACATCGTACACTGACTGACAGAGCAAATGCAACACCAAGGAGGAGTGGTTCGAAAGGGATGAAAGTTGGGGAAAAAACAGAGACGGCACGGACGAATAATTGATGTTTATTTCAAACCGATATGCAGGTTACACAATGCGCACGGCATCGACTCAGTAGGATGTAGGACCACCGCGAGCGGCGATGCACGCAGAAACACGTCGAGGTACAGAGTCAATAAGAGTGCGGATGGTGTCCTGAGGGATGGTTCTCCATTCTCTGTCAACCATTTGCCACAGTTGGTCGTCCGTACGAGGCTGGGGCAGAGTTTGCAAACGGCGTCCAATGAGATCCCACACGTGTTCGATTGGTGAGAGATCCGGAGAGTACGCTGGCCACGGAAGCATCTGTACACCTCGTAGAGCCTGTTGGGAGATGCGAGCAGTGTGTGGGTGGGCATTATCCTGCTGAAACAGAGCATTGGGCAGCCCCTGAAGGTACGGGAGTGCCACCGGCCGCAGCACATGCTGCACGTAGCGGTGGGCATTTAACGTGCCTTGAATACGCACTAGAGGTGACGTGGAATCATACGCAATAGCGCCCCAAACCATGATGCCGCGTTGTCTAGCGGTATGGCGCTCCACAGTTACTGCCGGATTTGACCTTTCTCCACGCCGACGCCACACTCGTCTGCGGTGACTATCACTGACAGAACAGAAGCGTGACTCATCGGAGAACACGACGTTCCGCCATTCCCTCATCCAAGTCGCTCTAGCCCGGCACGATGCCAGGCGTGCACGTCTATGCTGTGGAGTCAATGGTAGTCTTCTGAGCGGACGCCGGGAGTGCAGGCCTCCTTCAACCAATCGACGGGAAATTGTTCTGGTCGATATTGGAACAGCCAGGGTGTCTTGCACATGCTGAAGAATGGCGGTTGACGTGGCGTGCGGGGCTGCCACCGCTTGGCGGCGGATACGCCGATCCTCGCGTGCTGACGTCACTCGGGCTGCGCCTGGACCCCTCGCACGTGCCACATGTCCCTGCGCCAACCATCTTCGCCACAGGCGCTGCACCGTGGACACATCCCTATGGGTATCGGCTGCGATTTGACGAAGCGACCAACCTGCCCTTCTCAGCCCGATCACCATACCCCTCGTAAAGTCGTCTGTCTGCTGGAAATGCCTCCGTTGACGGCGGCCTGGCATTCTTAGCTATACACGTGTCCTGTGGCACACGACAACACGTTCTACAATGACTGTCGGCTGAGAAATCACGGTACGAAGTGGGCCATTCGCCAACGCCGTGTCCCATTTATCGTTCGCTACGTGCGCAGCACAGCGGCGCATTTCACATCATGAGCATACCTCAGTAACGTCAGTCTACCCTGCAATTGGCATAAAGTTCTGACCACTCCTTCTTGGTGTTGCATTTGCTCTGTCAGTCAGTGTATATGCACAATATCTTGAGTATGATTAACAAAGAGACTGTGGCGTCCTTGTTACAGTTAATAGTTGACCAACTCGAGTTTCCATCTCATAGAAATAATCCTGTTTCACCAAGAAGTAATGTACAGTAAATCAGGAAACATTTCAGTTTCAAATTCACTAAAATTTGGCGTTCTCGTTCGCCCTTCCTTTTCCATATCGGCTGATAACCTAACCTAAACTAACCTAACGAAACAAAACCAATTTATCTTAGGAATGACGGGTTGTACCTTAATAGAAGATGTGACAAAAAAGACCACAATGATGCTGACGAGGAGAAAAATGATTATAACACTTTATTTATACAAGTGTAAAATAATTTAAATAATATTCGTCCTAGAAATAAAAAGACAGCGGAGGATTTAAGACAGAACGTAAACAACTGAGAACTGGATAAATTAGAGATAAGTGACTGTCGAACTCTTCACTGCCTTCTGAATACTACTTTGAATTACTTCTCAGGGGAATAACAACGAGAAAAACGAGCGTCAAGAAACCGCGGTTTCGAAACCAAGGATTAGCAACCGTGCAATAGGTTAATGACAATACCACGGTAAGAGTTATACTATGGTTTCGTAACCAAAGGTTAAGGTGCACAGGTTATATAGCAATACCACGGTAAGAGTTATACTGTGGTTTCGTAACCAAAGGTTAAGGTGCACAGGTTATATAGCAATACCACGGTAAGAGTTATACTGTGGTTTCGTAACCAAAGGTTAAGGTGCACAGGTTACATCACAATGTCACAGTAAGTGTTTTACCATGGTTTCGTAACCAAAGGTTAAGGTGCACAGGTTATATGACAATGTCACAGTAAGAGTTTTACCATGGTTTCGTAACCAAAGGTTAAGGTGCACAGGTTATATGACAATGTCACAGTAAGAGTTTTACCATGGTTTCGTAACCAAAGGTTAAGGTGCACAGGTTATATGACAATGTCACAGTAAGAGTTTTACCATGCTTTCGTAACCAAAGGTTAAGGTGCACAGGTTATATGACAATACCACGGTAAGAGTTTTACCATGGTTTCGTAACCAAAGGTTAAGGTGCACAGGTTATATGACAAAGCCACAATAAGAGTTTTACCATGGTTTCGTAACCAAAGGTTAAGGTGCACAGGTTATATGACAATGTCACAGTAAGAGTTTTACCATGGTTTCGTAACCAAAGGTTAAGGTGCACAGGTTATATGACAAAGCCACAATAAGAGTTTTGCCATGGTTTCGTAACCAAAGGTTAAGGTGCACAGGTTATATGACAAAGCCACAATAAGAGTTTTACCATGGTTTCGTAACCAAAGGTTAAGGTGCACAGGTTATATGACAATGTCACAGTAAGAGTTTTACCATGGTTTCGTAACCAAAGGTTAAGGTGCACAGGTTACATCACAATACCACTGTGAGAGCTTTACTATGGTTTCGTAACCAAAGGTTAAGGTGCACAGGTTATATGACAATGTCACAGTAAGATTTTTACCATGGTTTCGTAACCAAAGGTTAAGGTGCACAGGTTATATAGCAATACCACGGTAAGAGTTTAACCACGGTTTCGTAACGCCTGATATTTACCGAGAATTGTGCACCCGGGCAGAGGCCTTGTAAACTTGTTAGCGTCGGAGTTCGAAAAGAACAAGAGTTGATCAAGGTATTTTTTTTTTATTTATTTCAAAAGAGGCACCTGAGCCAAGGCTCATAATGGTGCAGTACAATTAATTACATTTGACAACAAAGAGGAGACTTGAGAACATCAGCTTCTAGGACAAAAATATAATATACTGTACAATGAATAATAATAATAATAATAATAATAATAATAATAATAATAATAATAATAATAATAATAATAATAATAATAATAATGAGATTTGAGAATATCAGCTTCTAGGACAAAAATATATTATAATGTACAATGAATAATAATAATAATAATAATAATAATAATCATAATAATAATAATAATCAGGTATCATAGTGATAGAAATCAAATATGAACAGCAGTGATATAGTATACTAAATCAGTACTCTATAGGCTTGGCATTTTTACTTTTAGAAAATTAACAAGCTTGGTTTTAAAAATAGCTAATTTAGCGGCTTCTCGAATATGCTGAGAAAGGCTATTGAAAAACTTTACAGAGAAATGCCATAAAGAATTAGTGCCATACTTAGTAGACTTTGATGATTTACAGTGAATTTTAGTAGATCCTCTTGTACTGTATGAATGTATATCAGAATTCAAGTTGCAAAGTGTGTTCGAATGAGTTTGTCCATTTTTCAATTTATACAACATAATAGCTGAAGCTTTTTCACGAAGACCATCTAGTGACAGCACATTACAATACTGGTAGACCTGTATGGTTGGTGTTAAGGTGGGTAAGTTGAAGAGTATTTTCAGTGCTCTTTTCTGTAAGATACTGATCGTTTCAAATTGTTCTTTACTGCAACATGCCCAGATATGAATCATGTAATTCAGGTGGCTTTCAATTAGTGCATGATAAGTACTCTTCAACAGTCCACGAGAAACTTTGTATTTTAATCGGCTGAGTACACCAATAGCAGGAGTTATTCTATCACACAGCATTGTGATGTGATTCTCCCAAGTTAGCGACTCATCTATGCTAAGTCCTAGAAATTAGGTTGATTGAACTCGAGGTATCACTTGGTCATAGAAACTTAAGCTGATGTCCAGAGGAAATGTACATAATGGTTTGTGAAATATGATATAATTATTTTTATTATGATTAATTCTTAGTCGGTTGGTAGTAAGCCAGGTCTGAATTAAAGATAAGTCATGTTGCATGTCATGTCGGATAAGAAAGATGAATACGGCGAGAGTAGCACAATTAATTGGAAGCAATGCCAGATTCAATTAGGGGAACCTGTAGTTACCTTTTACAACAAAGAGGGGATGCCCTGGATATATTCTGCCGCCTCCACCATAAAAGGGTTAATATTTTCTGAGACACTTCAATTTTCATGTTTTGTGCACAAAGTGAGAAAGAAATTTAACACTTCAAACGGCAAAGTCTAAAAAAACAGAGTACAGTTTGTAGGAAATTCTTATGAGACGTAGATGTACAATTAAAACTTTTATCAGAGAATTCATAGCTTTTATACACAGATATTGAGCAAATATTTCCTCCTGCGTTATATTCCATTCACCGCAATGAGGCATGGTCCACAAAGTGAACAGCAGCAAAAAGAAATATCTTTTAGATGTGGGTAGAATATCTTTCTTAGTGTTAATAAACTCCTTTGAGTCACTGCTAGAGTGCAGACCTGCGTATTCAAAGATCGCGGGGTTCGAACCCGTCAGAGATACTGCAGTCGGCTTTCTGAAGGACAGGCCGTGTCGTACGATTCTGGCATGTAAAACATCTCTGGTGACACATTAGGGTTTGCTTGACGTGTGAGTGTGGGTGGAAGGCCACTGGACTCCTAGCTGAGTCTCGTTTCCCGTAGATTAACTAACATATATTATTTTCTCTGCCATCTGGTAGATTTAACAGAACTTTAAAATTGACACGTAGGCAGACTGGACAGATTCTTCTTTCATAGCGTCTGTCCTTTTGAGGTTATCAAAATACGTGCTTACCATACCTGAACTGCATATCGAATCGCAATCAAGTAAGGAAGATTCCCGAAAATCAGACACAGATTTTTCATAGCCTCTTCATCCTATTTCTTTTTAATGTTGAAAACGTATCTTAGCAAACAAAGTAGGGGCCCCATGCTACGAAAGTTGAAGGGCTAATGAGCCTGAAAATGTTTCAAATTGCGAGCCTTGAATTGCTCTATCGAACTAAAAAAATACTTCCGGCCTAAATGCAGATCAGGAAGAACCGCCTTAAAATCACTTGCACCTGGCGAGTTGGCAGTGCAGTTAGAGTCGCGCAGCCGTGAGCTTGAATCCGGGAGATAGTGGGTTCGAATCCCACTGTCGGTAGCCCTGAAGATGATTTCCCGTGGTTTCCCATTATCACATCAGGCTATGCCTTAATTAAGGTCACGGCCGTTTCGTTTCCACTCCTATGCCTTTCCTATCCCATCGTTGCCATAAGACCTATCTGTGTCGATGCGACGTAAGGCAAATAGCAAAAAAATCATTTGTTTCTTTACACGTTTTTTGGATTCAAATCCTAGCCAAATTAATTTATTTACATAATTCTTTCTCCTTCTGTAATGTGCTTCTTGGTTCCATACCCTCAGGCGTTTTGTGATTTTTTGAAAAAATTCCACACCAAATGTAGTTATAAGGGCTTAAGTAAAACTCTGCATAACTCACATTAACGCTCGTGGTGGTAGAAAAAGGCAAACTGCTCATCTAATCGACCGGATAACGATGATTAACAAAAGGATTGCAATTTTTAGGAATAAATAAAGAATACGTTTTCATACTTTATAATATTTTATTTACCTGAAATTCGTAGCTCATATCCCTAGGATGCTTCCAACATTGAGCTGGTTGACTGAAGGACTAGAACTGCGGATTCTTTCAATATTTTAGTGTGGGAAAGTTTATTTTTTTCAAATCTACCACGTAAGAAAAGTTCAGCTTCTTTTTTTGTCTATGTTCCTAATTTTAAGGGAATATGTTTTCAGTTTCCCTGAAAATAAGGGTCCTGGCCTGTACAGATGAAATAAATAATACAAACAACAAATGCGTCTCTGTTCTCCTTTGTTTTCTTTTTCGACTAGACTTGAGCAAAATCCTGGGCTCAGTATTATTAAATCATGTTTCAACTACCTTTTAACAGTTTTTTCACTTACGTATCTTCTTGGTTTTGAACGTCAATTTCAAACTTTCATCCATGAACTTTGACAGAAGACACGTCCTATTTCCAAGATTTTTAAATGGAAGGTGCTTCCCTCCTCTTCGTCCGTTTATCTTTTTATATCAAAAATAATATTATTATTATTATCATTTAGACTTTCACGGCCGTGTAACTACTCATGAGGTATATTTTGGGCTTATGTCGTGTAATCATTTGTAAACACACTCTACGCGATTCGAAAGGAATCTTGCCTTTTTCATCACGAGACAACAGAGAAATTAAACGACGTGTTAAAGGTTGCTAGGAGAAAGCAGTCCAGATAATTTCAACCGCGATACAGGCTACAACCTCAGTGAATCATGGCTACCTATTATCAGAACCATTGGAGAGTAATACTTTTTTGTTGCCATTCGTTGTCGCTAGCATGGGGTTGAAATGGCGTCCCTTTTGCTTTCTCCTAGCAACCTTTAATACGTCGTTTCATTTCTCTGTTGTCTCCTGATGAAGAAAGGCAAGGTTCCTTTCGAAACGCGTAGAGTGTGTTTACAATTAATTACACGGCATAAGCCCAAAAAATACCTCATAAATAATAATATTATTGTTTTGGCGGTTTTCGGAGACGCCGAGGTGCCGTAATTTAGTCTGCAGGAGTTATTTTACGTCCCATTAAATCTACCGATGCGAGGTTGACGTATTTCAGCTCCTTCGAATACAATCGGACTGAGCCAGGAACGAACCTGCCAAGTTGGGGTCAGAAGGCTTGCGATTCAACCGTCTGAACTAATGATGGGATAATCGAATACAAAATAATCGCTTACTCGATTATTCTATTTTATTCGATTATTCGATCATATATCTCATTCGATTATTTTTCGATTATTCATTCGAATGAATGAAGCAATCGGAAAGTGAATATATTTTCCACACGATTATTTTTTCGATTATTCATTCGAAACTCCATTCCAATGAATGAGGCAAGCGAATAGTGAATATTTTTTCCATTCGAATATTTTTTCGATTATCGATTCGGAACTGCATTCGAATGAATGGGGCAATTTAATAGTGAATGTTTTCTCAATAACCGAATGAAAAGTGATGTTATTAAGACAGTTGATTCACTCATTTAGTTTCACCGTTTGGAAAATGGCGTATTTCTTATTTTTCATAAGAGTTCAACTATTCGCTTATTTCGATCGATTATCCATCCGACACACTTGCACCAAACAATTGATTCATGACGCATCTGAACATTCTATGTGATACAACTGAATGTTATTTGAAACTCATTCGATTATTTTATTCGATTATCTAAATAATCGGATGGAGGTTATTCGATTATTAAAAGTATTCGAATATCCCATCACTAGTCTAAACCACTCACCCGGCATTTGTCTTTTTCAGGAAGAGGTAGAGGTAGATGTTGAAACATAGGAGGATTGAGTATGCGTGTGTGTGTGGGGGGCGGGGGGGAGCAAAGTTTTGAAGTAAAAGGTAGAGGGTGGAGACGAGAGAGAGAATGTAAACTACGGGAGTGGCTAGTGGAGTTGCGCATGCAGCCCCGCGGTGCATGTTCAGCGGATTGCATGCAACCCCTGGTTCGTCCTACGTCCAAATGTCATCGGACCGTTATTGTTAAAAATGTTGTCTACTTTCCGTATTCCTGCACATTCATTTCCGAAAACACACACAAAAATCGATTTAAATGAAGGATATATTTGGGGGATTTTTCAAAATTTCGGAGAGTTGCGGGAGAATTTTTGGCGGGAAGTAGAAATTTCGGATTGAGCGACCCAGAACCATAAAGTAAGTCTATTTACAGAACTATCATGAGTTCCTCTAGGTAAAATCTCCTACTACCTGGACTATAAGTATGAAAAAATACTCATAAAATAGTAGATATTTTTATTTAAATTTGATGTCAGTATTATTCTGATCATGAGGCTGCATCTTCACGGTAACACTTATGCAAGGTAGCTATCCAGTTCGGGTTCTCTCTCTCAAGAAAGAACGTATTATATAGTTTCTGGTGGGACTGATTGGTATCCGGTGTCAAAGAGCATCTTGCATGAGAGGCAAACAGCATCATTTTGGCATTCTGTAAGTATATAAATGGACAGGTCTAGCTTTCTTATTTTATGAATTTTGCATAGAACTTACGGATTCTTGTCCTTTTGTTTCTTCCCTTTCGTGGACCTCTACATTCTTTCAACTCCCTTGTTACATTTTTTCACGCATGTACCTTCTTGTGTCTTATAAATAGCAAAATTTCAACTATCAACTTTGACAGAAGAAACGTCCTATTTTCGAGATTTTGAAATGGAAGGTACTCGCTCCTATTCGTCCTTTAACCTTTTTAATAAAAATAATTTTGTTATTTGTACGTCCAAATAACTACTTTTGACGGTTTTCAGAGACGCCGAGGTGCCGGAATTTTGTATTTCATCTTGCTCTCCTCTTCGAAGATGATCCGCTTTGATCTCCGTTTTAGTGGTATCTCTTCAAAGGATTTTAGACTCTCTACACTTCTTCTGAACTCTCTTCTATTGTGGATCGTCTCCAGTGTAATTCCAACTTCTCCAGCATCTCTCATGACCTCTTCTGCCTACTTGGAGGTGACTTTAATCTAATGATGATATCTGAAGATCGTTTTGGTCAGCCGTTTGTCATCTATTCTTACAAGATATCCGCAGAATTTCAACTTCGTTTCCGCAATGTATCCGTGATCATTTCAGTGTACTTGTAGAGCTCCTCATTTTCCAAGCCCCATCAGGAGACCTCTGCGGTCCCAGAATTTTTCTCAGAATCTTCCTTCTAGCTGCTACCCTTTTTAAAAATTTAAGATAAGACATTCTGAAGCATACAAACCTTCCGGTTGTATTATTAATAATAATAATAATAATAATAATAATAATAATAATAATAATAATAATAATAATAATAATAATGTTATTTGCTTTACGTCTCACTAATTACTTCTACGATTTTCGGAGAGGCCTAGGTGCCGGAAGTTAATCACACAGGAGTTCTTTTACGTACCAGTAAATCTACCGACGAGAGATTGACGTATTTGAGTACCTTCAAATACCACCGGCTTGAGCCAGGATCGAACATGCCAATTTGGGCTCAGAAGGCCAGCGTCGGAACCGTCTGAGCCACTCAGCCCGGCTCGGTTTCCTTCTTCTTTATCTGTTTAACCTCCAGGGTTGGTTTTTTCCCTCGAACTCAGCGACGTATCCCACCTCTACTGCTTCAAGGGCAGAGTCCTGGATTCTGAGACATTGGGTCCTGGGATACAACTGGGGAGAATAACCAGTACCTCGCCCAGGCGTCCTCACCTGCTATGCTGAACCGGGGCCTTGTGGAGGATGGGAAGGTTGGTAGGGATAGAAAAGGAAGAGGGAAGGAAGCGGCCGTGGCCTTAAGTTAGGTACCATCCCGGCCTTTTTCTGGAGGAGAAGTGGGAAACCACGGACCCACCTCTACTCATTTGATCTCCGGAGGCTCAGTGGACCCCGTTCCTGCTCTCGTACCACTTCTCAAATTTCGTGGCAGAGCCGGGAATCGAATCCGAGTCTCCGGGGGTGGCAGCTAATCAAACTAACCATTACACCTCAGAGGCGGACCTCGGTTTTGTTACTGAGTTATAATGTCGGATTTTGTCCGTTTGTTACACCTGATCTGTGTTAGCTTGTAGGCCAAATCTAATTTTCTGGCTCTTACCTTGTTTGTCCGTTTAGTCTTTATCTAGTTCGTTTTTCTTTGCCAGTTGTTTTACGTCGCACCGACACAGATAGGTCTTATGGCGACGATGAGACAGAAAAGGGCTAGGAGTGGGAAGGAAGCGGCCGTGGCCTTAATTAAGGTACAGCCCCAGCATTTGCCTGGTGTGAAAATGGAAAACCACGGAAAACCATTTACAGGACTGCCGACAGTGGGGTTCGAACCTACTATCTCCCGAATACTGGATACTGGCCGCACTTAAGCGACTGAAGCTATCGAGCTCGGTATCTAGTTCGTTAACTTGGATCCATTCATCCAGGTATGGTTATTATTATTATTATTATTATTATTATTATTATTATTATTATTATTATTATTATTATTATTACATGGATGCTGAGGTCGCGTGTTTAACTTGAAGCGCATGCAGATATATAAATGTTAATGTAGACAGAGCTGTTTGTTTCGACTGTATATCGCAACCAACTAGTTTCATTACTAGCAGAGTATTACGTAATGGGGACTAATCAAATCCAAAATGGTGGTAAATCACGCCCCAGTAAATATTTCCAGTGTGAATGTCCTCCAATATATTGGGTGACACAGTAATAACTGTCTATCCCGGCAAGTGGTGAATGCATTCCAAATTTTTCCCACCGAGAGAGTTGGCCGTGTGGTTTGGGGCGTGCAGCTGTGAGCTTGCATTCGGGATATAGTGGCTTCGAACCCCACTTTCGGCAGCTCTGAAGATGGTTTCCCTAGCCCCTTTCTACTCCATCATCGCCATAAGACCTACCTGTGTAGGTTCGACGTAAAGCAAATTATCTATCAATAACATTTACACAACATGAGTAAAGTTGAAATCTCATACGGATGTAAAATTGGCTACTACTATTAAAATGTTTTCATTCCTCCCCTGAAGGGGGAGGCGGGCCTCTTAGACGGTGCCGCCGTCTCTCAGGCCGGGAGATTTGTTACGGTGTAGGAGATACTCGGAGGAGATGAGAGGGTTGACGGCCGTGAGGTATACTAGGAACTGTCCCGGCATTCGCCTTAGTGCAGGGGAATGGAAAACCACGGAAAATCATTCTCAGGACAACTGACGGTTTGGGCTAGCCCTGTTCCGTCTCTCGAATGCTGAGGCGTAGAGCCACGATAGAACCGTGGCCACTCCTCCTCTGCTCGGTTGGCCGGTCAGAGTGCAGAGCTGTTGGACCACGGACCAGCCGTGGCCACTTGTGGGCCGAGATCCACTCTGCATCTACCGACCTAACACTGAGTCGCGCGGCAAGTTCTACTTTAAAATCAATTGCTGATCAAACAGAAGTGCTCGGCTATTTAAAATATATATTGTGATAAAAACTGGACGATAAACCGTGCAGCTCTTTGATTGTTTTTGTATTGACTTGTTCATCGATCAGAAGGCAACAGGTGGTATTTGTGGTGATTATTGTTATAAGAGGGATTGCTTCCACTTACTAGTCCCAGGATCCTGACTTTAATCTATCCTATCCGTCTTCCTTTGGTCAAAACTTGGTCTTTTCCGAACTTCAAGGTTTTAGAGAATTCGAGGCCTGGGGAGTCCTTCATTTTCATGCCCTTCGCGACCCTCCCATTTCTTTTACTGATATCTCCAATCTTCGATGTGTCGGACCTCTTCATTTTTCCTTCTGGTTAGTGTTAATAGATCATGGTTGCCCGATTGCTACTTCACATGAAAACAGTCATCTCCACCACTACTCTTGTGGTTAAAAGTAACCTTTGCCGGGCTAAGTGGCTCAGACGGTTGAGGTACGGGCCTTCCGACCCCAACTTCGTAGGTTTGATCCTGGCTCAGTCTGGCGGTATTTGAACGTACTCAAATACATGAGCCTCGTGTCAGTAGATTTACTGGCACGTAAAAAGAACTCCTGTGGGACAAAATTCCGGCACCTCGACGTCTCCGAAAACCGTCAAAACTAGTGGTGGTAGATGAAGTACAACTAGGCAATTAAAGGAAAATGGAAGGGATCAGACAATTCGAAAAATGAAGGTATCGGCCAAGGAAAAAAGGGCCACGAAGGGCATGAAAATGGAAGAATTCTTAGGCCTTGAGTTCTCTAATACCAGGAAGTTCGGAAAAGAACAAAAGTTGACCAAGGGAGTTCGAATAGGGTAGATGAAATTGAGGACACTGACACAATTAAGTGGAAGCATTGCCAAGACTCAGATAAGGACTCGTTGGTCGCCGAACCACGCGTCCAAGACAAGAGCCCCTGAGATCCATTTTAGTCGCCTCTTACGACAGGCAGGGGGTACCGTGGGTGTTATTCTATCACCCCCACTCACAGGGGATCAAAAGAAGTGCGTGGGGCGTAAAAGAAATATTATTACGAGATATCCTTCGTATTGATGCTTTTGAGATGTGTTGTTGGCGAAAAATGCTGCTTAAGCGCAGGAGAGAAGAAACTAATTATTGCATTATCGCCCAGCGTAATATCACCGAATGCCTTTCTTCAGTGTTAATCAAAGAATCCTTCGTTTCTTCGGCCACAGTGCTCGAAGGATTGGCAGGAACCTGGAGAAATTGGTGATAGAAGGAAAAGATGAAAGTAGAAGACTTGCTGGAATGAAAAGTTAGCTGATAGACGAGATGAAGATGATCATTGGCTTACCACTTCAAAGACTCCTTGTAGGTACAAGAAACCACCAAGGATAGAAACAGTTAACAACTTCCCACACTTCCAGCTCTTCAGGCAAAATGTTGAAAACATCCATGGGATATGAGCTTCGAATTTTAGGTAAATATAATATATTAAGATATAAGAATATATTACTTATTCATTCTTAAAAACTACCATCCTTTTTCTTAACCATCGTTATCCGGTCGATTAGATTAGCAGTTTAGCTTTTTCTAGCACTACGAGCGCTAATGTGAGTCAATGTAGTGTTTTACTTAAGCCCTTATAATTACATTTGGTGTGGCCTTTTTCAGAAATTCGATAATCACCTGAAAGTATTGAACAAAGTGACACATTACAGAATGAATTATGTAAATAAGTTAATTTGAATCATAAAGAAAGCGATTAAAGGAACAATCGATTTTAGCCTGTTTTTCGGGGCTGCATTTAGGTCAGAAGTGATTTATGATATTTTTATTTGGATAGAGTTATCGAAGACTTACAATTTGAAACCGTTCCGGGACCTTTAGCCCTTCAACTTTCGGCACAATTGAGGAAATTGCTTAATTTTACGTTTTTCGTAGTATGGGGACCCCTAATTTGTCTGATAAGAAATGTTTTTAACATTAAAATGAGGAGGCTAAGTGTAACGACGTTCAGTAATTGGTATCAACTTCATGGGATACGGCACAATTAACAGGAATATTATTTCGTCAAAAATACGCGAACATTCATATTCTTCATACCATATTACGATGCAGTTTGAATAACCCTCTACCAGCTGAATATAGTAGAAGAATATTCGACATCTGCCAAACGCAAGTGATTAAAAATAAAAACGACGCGAGCAGCAATATTGAAATGTCACCTTTTTTTTGAGAGGTGACATTGGAAATATCAATGTGAGCAGAAGACACAGCAAGAGGGATAACTAAGAGAAGACATTTATGTTATATTCCAGTTACTCTGAGATGAAGAATAGAGTATTTTAATTCAGAATTCAGGATGAAAATTATATATTTCACTTTCTGTCGTGAACTGAACATCGAACCGACACAATAGCTTTACGTTATTGTTGTTGTTGCGAAATGAATAAACGAATAAAAGCACTGCAAATATACCCCTTGAGTTGGATCTTCCAGGAGCCAAATATTTAGCAAGATACAGAGTAAACTTCGTCTTTCTAATTACATGTCTTCGAAAATTGATATTTCTTCCTGCGCCTTGCCAGCAGCCGAAAAATATTTTTTTTTCGTGCTATAAGGTAATTGTCTTCTTTCCGTACTCAAAAGAGAACGGAAAATGACACTTTAGCGTACAGTAATATTAATTTTGTTAGAAATGCTCTCCGATTGGTTGAACTCCGCTTCACTGTAACGTAAACATGGACAGTCAGAGGATAATGAATCAAGGTACACCAGACTTAACTTTGTTGAATTACTTTTCCGCCTTATTGTAACACCGTGGCTCCGTACTGTACCAGGAAAATTGTTGGGATAAGGAGCATGGGAAAGGTCTCAGATAGTGATCGATTCTTAGGAGCCAGTACAGGAAAGGAGTTCGCAGAGCGAAATAATAGATGTTATTTTGCAAAATTAAAATTTATTCAAATGACTAGGCACATAAATAACCTTCTTATTATCTCGCATGTAAACTGAGAAATTAATTGACCGGGCGAGTTGGCCGTGCGCGTAGAAGCGCGCGGCTGTGAGCTTGCATCCGGGAGATAGTAGGTTCGAATCCCACTATCGGCAGCCCTGAAAATGGTTTTCCGTGGTTTCCCATTTTCACACCAAGCAAATGCTGGGGCTGTACCTTGATTAAGGCCACGGCCGCTTCCTTACAACTCCTAGGCCTTTCCTATCCTATCGTCGCCATAAGACCTATCTGTGTCGGTGCGACGTAAAGCCCATAGCAAAAAAGAAATTAATTGGAAATATATTCTGCCATGTTTTTTCTTAAACACTTGAACCAAAATTTGAATTCTGAAAATTCTTGCAATAAATGAAATTTAAAAATGAACCACTTTTCTTCATAAAATTCGAAATTAAATATCGTTTCATGAGTCTCTAGAACTTTCTGGAATAAGCACTTTATAGATAGTCTTTATAGATTATTCTCATGTAAGACCTACAGTTTCTTTAAATCATTCACTGATAATGCCTACAGTATTTTCTAAGTTATGCACTTCACAATATTATTTGAATAACTTTAATATTAAATGACTTTAAAGCACCTAAAGCCTGTTTAAATTATCACGTTAAGTTAATTATCACTTGAAATTAAATGTCACTTGAAAGTAAATCGGCACTTGTAATTAGTTACAGCAGCACCACCGAGCTCGATGGCTGCAGTCGCTTAATTGCGGCTAGTATCCAGTATTCGGGAGATAATAGGTTCGAACCCCACTGTCGGCAGCCTTGAGGATGGTTTTCCGTGGTTTCCCATTTCACACCAGGCTGTACCTTACTTAAGGCCACGGCCGCTTCCTTCCCACTCCTAGCCCGTCTCTATCCCATCGTCGCCATAAGACCTATCTGTGTCGATGCGACGTAAAGCAAATAGCAACAATAATAAAGTAGCACTTGAAAAGAATGACTTGGAAATACATAAAGTGCTTCTTCAGTAAGTTCGTAAATGTTTAGTGCTATGAAAGGTTTCAAAATGATCACTGCTTTTAATAGTTTGAAAACTTAATGCTAAATGCACTCATATCACCTGAATGTTTATGACGCTGGAACTGGGGAATGTGGTTCTACGAACAGCATCCGCAACTCCATCGATGTTGTCAGCACCACGTTCTACCATGTACCATATCCCACGTTGTACCACGTTCCATTTCCCACGCTGTACCACGTACCATATCCCACGTCAAACCACGTACCATCTCCTACGTCGAGTCAGTTGTTAAGTTGATATGAGGATTAAACACTTGGTCAAGATTTCTGGTGCCACTTAATTGTGAAGACACACGAGAAAATTCAATTGACGATTGATTGTGAGTGCTAAAAATAGCACTATCTGATTAATTTCATATTAGCAAGTCATTGGTAAACAGTACTCAGAATTGCACTTTGAATCGCAGTTTGTTATATGCACTTTGAATCACAGTCTACTTCGAAGCAGTAATCACACTTAGATATAACTATGGCTTTTGAATGAATTAAAGCACAGTCTGAAACATTTATGATATTGAAACACACATCACAGTTCGAAGTTTCCACAGTTTTAAGTAGTCACACTACTTAATACGAGTTTTTAAAAACACTGTTCATATAATTCAGACTATTTACACAAGAGAATAATGTTTCTGGCAATCGGAACACGTTGTACTGGGTTCAAAATGAAACCTGAAGTTCAAAACTTATGGGAATGTCAAATATAAGTTCAGCCCATGTCCTACACACGCAAGATGTGTTTAACTGTTTCTAGTTATTACTAACACAAATATTAAGGGGGTATTAAGTGTTATTTTACTACACTTGGGTCAATATTTAATGAAAATACCATAAAATATCCTTAAGATTTATTAAGTTATTTGGTATCACTGTTCAAATATAAGTCACATTTGGGAAAATTGTCCCCAGTCGGCTGCGACAATTGCTAAGTTCCGAGTTCTAGAAATATTCTAAGTTCCGATAAGTCACTGCCAATGTCAAACACTCGTTCTCGCACACGCTGAAATTTTACTAAGTTCGGAGATGTCACCGAAAATATTAGAGTTCGACTTAGCACACGCTGTAGTTTTCCAAGTCCATAGCACTACAGAAATTTTATAAGTTATCGGAAATATTACACGCCGGATCTTTTCTAACTCCGTAGCACTGCATAAATTTTATAAGTATCGTCATAGTACACGCTGAAGTTTTTCTAAGTCCGTAGCACTGCAGAAATTTTATAAGTATCGTCATAGTACACGCTGAAGTTTTTCTAAGTCCGTAGCACTGCAGAAATTTTATAAGTTCGACGACTAACTTCGCGTAACGCGAGAGAGTTTCAGGTTCTACACCTGCACACGGCGACCGTACTATCCGTCATAGTCGAGTTGTAGATTGCAACTGATTATACCGGTCATGTCGAGGCTCTTATATACCTGGAAATCTGTAGGTCGATTTTCTTGAAACTTTGGCCAGTTTACATTTAAAATATGGGCTTTAGGTTTTTGCAGATATAAAAAAATGTTCTAGCATTTTCTAGATTGGTTAGCTGGCAGCACGTGGAGATTACATCATCGCCTGTGACGTAGCGTTCTCTCTCTCACTCACATAGCTTCGCTTTGCACGCTGACTTCAAGTGCTATCACCTTCATATCGCAAATATATCGCAAATTAAAAATACAATGTGCCAGGCCGTAGACATTCCCGGTACAGTACCCATCTACACAAAAAAAAAAAAAGGGAAAGGCGTCTCTGCATTCGCAGCTCAAGTAATATGCCGCCCGTCATCACAATACTGGCCAATGCCAAGGTTAATCCAATTCCAACAGATAAATATCGCATATACCACAGTATATCATAAAGTTCGCGCGGATATACAAAATAATATCCGTATCCACACTTCCGCGAATTGTTATCCGCGGGTATTGTGAATATTTAACTACAGTATATTACATCCATGGTACTGTTAACATAATGCAATAGGCCTGATACCTGGCACCAGAACCCCTACAGTCACAGGTTTATATGAGATTTCCTCTTGCGACAACTACCGACTTATCGGCCTCTGTTCCTTCCTTCCACTAATTGCGGACAGGAGCCAGTTAGGTTTAGGTCAGATTTGCGGCTTCATGGAGTCAAGGCTCTTTATATATCACCATTCTATCATACCACTATCATGGGCGGCCTAACCACAAGCAAAAATAAAGAGTATACCTGAGTGAAAAAAAATAAAAGTCAATATTTAGAAATTATTAGCTTTGCTTTACGGGAGCGAAAGCTGGGTGGACTCAGGATATCTTATTCATAAATTAGAAGTAACAGACATTAAAGTAGCAAGAATGATTGCTGGTACAAACAGGTGGGAACAATGGCAGGAGGGTACTTGGAATGAGGAGATAAAGGCTAATTTAGGAATGAACTCGATGGATGAAGCTGTACGCATAAACCGGCTTCGGTGGTGGGGTCATGTGAGACGAATGGAAGAGAATAGGTTACCTAGGAGAATAATGGACTCTGCTATGCAGGGTAAGAGAAGTAGAGGTAGACCAAGACGATGATGGTTAGACTCGGTTTCTAACGATTTAAAGATAAGAGGTATAGAACTAAATGAGGCCACAACACTAGTTGCAAATCGAGGATTGTGGCGACGTTTAGTAAACTCACAGAGGCTTGCAGACTGAACGCTGAAAGGCATAGCAGTCTATAATGATAATGTATGTATGTAGCAAATTTATGCGGACTAGCATACAGTCTGTATCCGCCAAGACACTATCTTCGTGAATATCCGCATCCGTGAGCGATAACTTGACGCCAGCAATATCGATGGTCCGCAGACTGTACAGAAGATCCTAGCAGCGGATTTATGTGACATCGTTAATGAGAGATTTTTTTTTGTCGCACTTACAAGGAAATACTGATCTGAAATGGATGCTCATTTGCTTGCAGCTGGGTAACGAGCCTGCCATTCACTGCAACGGCATATTAATCTCATGTCGAGGAGCTAGAACACAATCGAGCATTATTTGTCTTGTCGGTGAATTCCTAACCGGGTGAGATAGCCGAGTGATATCGAAAATGGTTTCGGGGTTCAAATTACGGGCATTGTAATTATGTAACGATTTAAAATGAAAAATCAGTTCTTTGTAGTTCGGTTTCCATGTAAATCATAGTTCGTAGCTATTATCACGATGTGAACAGTTATGTGAGAGTGGAGTATCTGATTCGTCCGCTTCTGTGGTGTAGTGGTTAGTGTGATTAGCTGCCAGCCCCGGAGGCCCGGGTTCGATTCTCGGCTCTGCCACGAAATTTGAAAAGTGGTACGAGGGCTGGAACGGGGTCCACTTAGCCTCGGGAGGTCAACTGAGTAGAGGTGGGTTTGATTCCCACCTCAGGCATCCTGGAAGTGGTTTTCCGTGATTTCCCACTTCCCCTGCAGACAAATGCTGGGATGGTACCTAACATGAGGCCACGGCCTCTTCCTTCCCTCTTGCTTGTCTGTTCCTTCCGATCTTCCCATCTCCCCTCAAGGCCCCTGTTCAGCACAGCAGGTGAGGCCGCGTGGGCGAGGTACTGACCATGCTCCCAGCTGTATCTCGACCCAGAGTCTGAAGTTCCAGGAGGTAGAGGTGGGATCCCTCGCTGAGCCCGAGGGAAAAACGGACCCTGGAGGGTAAACAGATTAAGAAGAAGGAGTAGCTAATTCTATTCATTCATTCATTCATCCCGGCAGTATTAGGATTATTTATTTATCACAATTCTGAGCAGAAAGATGGAAGGGCTAAAGAACAATGGTGAGCTCCGATGGCGCAACAGCCCCGAAAGGCCATGGCCTACCAAGCGATCACTGCTCGGCCTAAGGCCTGCAGATTACGAGGTGTCGTGTGGTCAGCACGACGAATCCTCTCGGCCGTTATCCTTAACGTTCTAGACCGGGTCCGCCATCTCACCGTCAGATAGCTCCCCTATTGTAATCACGTAGGCTGAGTGGACTCGGAACAGCCCTCAGATGCAATTAAAAATCCCTGAACCAGGGCCTCCGGGCAAGATGTAGGCACGCTACTCCTACACCGCGGAGCCGGAAAAAGGGAACTGAGCCAACGGCACGTGGTGTTCCCAAGCGGTCAACCATCCAAGTACTGACCACGCCCAATGTTGCTTAACTACGGTGATCGGACGAGAACCGGTGTAATCAACATGGTATCCCTGTTGGAAAAATGTGCTAACACGAGGTTGATGTATTTGAGCACCGTCAAATACCACCGAACTGAGCTAGATTCGAACCTGCCAAGTTGGGGTCAGAAGGCCAGCGCCGCAACCGTGTGAGCCACTCAGCCCGACCGAAGTAGAAGTAAACTCGTGTCCTCCCCCCGATGGAGGTGAGCTGCAGGTACCATTTCGATCACATACCAGCCCTCCTGCCAGTTTTTTTAATTTCTGACACTTCCGGGAGTCGAACTCGGCCCCCCGAGGACGGCAGCTAATAACACTAGCCATTACGCTATGGAGGCGGCTACGCGGTGTAGGGACAGTGAGTCTGCCTCGTACGCAGACGTCCCGGGTTCGATTCCCGGCCAGGTCAGGTGAGTCTTATGTACATATAAATTGAGGGATTTCACTTTTCATTTGTTAATTCCGATGGCTCGGGAGCTGGGAGTGTGTGCCGTCTTCATCATCGGAATTTATTACTGGTAGGGCTCTATCCTCACAGACGCGTAGGACTTCTATGCGGCGTCAACTCTAAAGATTGGCACCAGGCATCTGCGGAGGCTAAACGCCATTATTATAGTGGTAGTTGGTAGTGAAGTGGTATACAACTGGGCAACCATCCTCTATTAACACTAATCAGAGAGAAAAAACGTATCGGCAAACAGAAGGGAAGAGGCACGACACCTGATACCGTCAGGGTCGGAATAGAACAAGAGTTGACCAATGAAGGTCAATAGGACAGATGGAAGTGAAGAGCCTGGAAAAAGTAAGTGGAAGCAATCCCAGAACTCTGATAAGGGCCCCTCGGTTGTCAACCAACTCTGCTAAGTTAAGAGACCTTGGGCCCCCCTTTAGTCATCTCTTACGGCAGGCAGGGGATATTGTGGATGTCATTCTTCCACCCCCACCCAGACGCGGCTGTATTAGATAAGACTGCGAAGGCAAAATAAAACTGTCCCAGAAATTTTGTAGAATAGGACTGTCGCGGGATTGACCTTATCACAGCAGATGCTGGAAATGACCTCATCTGAAGGAATGAAAACTGAGGATCCTAAGTCCTGACTCCACTTCACTCACAAACCACCGGCAGAAATCAGTACACGATGGTTCAGCTAGACGCTGACTCTTTAGCGCATGTATGTCAGTAAATGTGTACACAGTTGCAGATCCTTTTTGATAAGGTTTCGACACGATTATCTCTTAAATCCCACTTCTGCAGGTAAACGGCGTTGAGATTTTGTCGGACTTCGTTCTAAGCTTCACTCGAGCAATGTTTTCTGGTGTTCGAACTCTTTTCGGATAGTTATGGTTTTCATTCCCCACAGAGCCCGTTTCACGCCATTTGCCACCAAGTTTTGCACTGCAGACTTTGCTGGAGGTTTTTCCAAAACACTTCCAGGCTTGAACTCTTGTGCCAACAGTTCTGCACAGGTTTTCCACGAATCGTGCTTCGCATAACGCTCGACAATGAAAACACCTTTTTTTTTTATCGTGATCACCATTTTGTGTTGCTTTCACGTGGTCACTAAATACGTCCGCTCCTCGCACTCACTCACAAATAATGACACAGCGACGTTCTGAAGAGATGCGCAAGCGCAGACATTTGGCGGCAAGCGGTTGGTGAATCAAAATCACGGCTTCCAGCATTTCCTGCGATGGGAACTTCTCCTGTTCATTAATAAAGGTCAATTCATTGTCAGTTCCAGGCCTTTTTATTTTTCCCACCCTGTATTTACTTATTTATCTAATTCTTTGTTTCTTTTATTTACTTATTTATTTAAGTCCTGCGTGTCATCACACCCTTGAATGGTTGTAAACGAAGGGTTGTGGCAAAGGACAGTTATGTAATTAGTTTCAAGTATTCTCTCAGATTAAAATAAATAACTGAACGTCGAATTTTGAAGCAATTCTTTATCATATTTATAGCAGCAGCTCAAAACGTATTCAAAAAAATCCACAGCAATCTTATGATACAACTTTAAACTCACTTTTAATGAAAAGGGACAGGGTAAAAATAGAAGTCTTTCTAAATGAAAATCTTTACGATTAATTTCGTACTACGCTGTACTAATAAGAACCATTATCTCAACAGAATTGAAACCTCTGTGGATTGTAATACCGTAGCCGTATATGTTTTTGATGGACGAGTTTTTTAGTAAGTACTGCGGTGCATTATTCCTTTCATTCTGCTCGGAACAGATGCTCCTCTCCTGCTGGGATCACATTCTAGACTCATCTTTTCAGCATACACAAACAATTTCTATAAAGGTACGGCTTGCAAATGACTCTTCCATTCCAGCAGCGAACTTCCTGCTTCAAAAATATTGTCCTCATTCATATTTACTCCCCCTTACTTTTATTTCATGTATTCCGAGGAAAGTGAATTCGAATGGAGAACATTACAGGTATTCCTTGCCTTCCCTAGGTCCATTTGTTATAGAGAGTTCTATAGGCAGCGTTCTTGCTAAATTTCGCAAGAGATGGGAATTGCGCACACAGAGATAAACGAAAGAACGAGAAGGAACTTCAATGTGTCGAACAGGACGTTAAAGGCGATACTAACGGATGATATCATGTGAGGGAATAATTTTATTAAAACAGAAGTATAATAATACAAAAGAAGCAAAAAACAACAACAAAATTATCACCATACAGGTTATGAAGACTCTGGGAACGGTGGAACGTAAAGGCTTCCACTATTCGTAACCTCGGCACATGTTGGGGTAGAGTGGTTAGCTGTACGCCCAGCCACCTTCGACCCGTACGAATTAACGTGCTACTCATTTTTGTTGTAGGCTGAGTAAACCCCAGGACCATAAGCACCTCCGGAAGTGAAAATCCCGTTTCTTAAATTTTTCGACTTCCTGATGGGGAATCGAACCCAATTTCCTCCGGGTGAACTGGCATGCCGTTACCGGTCCGACCAGGCAGCCCCTATATTAATAGAATAAGGCGCTATAATACAGTGGTGAAACCGCAATGTCTAAATGTGGGTGAATGCCCGGCATTAAATTATAGATGAGACAAGCTTCAACTATTACAAGGAAGAAACTTTAGAAAAATCCTGGGGCCAATAAAATGTACAGAAGTATTGCAATTACGTTTTTATTTCGTTTGTTTACCCTCCAGGTTTGATTTCTCCCCCGGAAGAAGTGAGGGACGCCACCTCTACCGCCTCAAGAGCGGTGTCCTAGAGCGTGAGATTTTGGGGCTTGCCCAGGCCGACTCACCTGCTATGCTGAACAGGGGCCTTGTAGGTAAAATAAGATTGGAAAGGATAGGCAAGAAAGAGGGAAGGAAGCGGCCATGGCCTTGAGTTAGGTACTATCCGGGAATTTACGTGGGGAAGTGGGAAACCACGGAAAACCACTTCGAGGATCGCTGAGTAGGGAATCGAAACCCCCTCTACTGAGTTGACCTCTAGAGGTTGAGTGGACCCCGTTGCAGGCCTTGAACCATTTTCGAATTTTGTGTTCATATCTACTTGTTATGTATATTTGTCGGTTTCACTTCTTTAATTTGAATTTCCTCTCTTAATCCGTTTATCCCCCAGGGTTGGTTTTCCCTCGGACTCAGCGAGAGTACCACCTCTACCGCCTCAAAGGCAGTGTCGTGGATCGTGAGACTTTGGGGTGGGGGATATAACTGGGGAGGAGCACCAGTACCTCGCTCAGGCGGACTCACCTGCTATGCTGAACAGGGGCCTTGTGGGGAAGGGGAGATTGGAAGGGTTAGGCAAGGAAGAGAGAAGGAAGCGGCTGTGGCCTTAAGTTAGGCACCATCCGGGCATTTACGTGCAGAAGTTGGAAACCACGGAAAACCACTTCGAGAATGGCTGACGCGGAAATATAATCCCCTCTACTCATTTGACCTCCCGAGGCTAAGTGGATCCGATTCTAGGCCTCGTAACACTTTTCAAACTTCGTGGCAGAGCTTGGAATCGAACCTTGTTCTCCAAGGGTGGCAGCTAATCACACTGGCCACTACACCACCGAGGCGGAATTTTAATTTTATTACTGCAAAGACCAGACAGTCTAGGTCAGGGATGAAAATGAAATGTCGTATGGCTTTTAGTGCCGGGATATCCCAGGACGGGTTCGGCTCGCCAAGTGCAGGTCTCTCTATTTGACACCCGTAGGTGACCTGCGCGTCGTGATGAGGATGAAATTATTATGAAGACAACACATACACCCAGCCCCCGTGCCATTGAAATTAACCAATTAAGGTTAAAATCCCCGACCTGGCCGGGAATCGAACCTGGGACCCTCTGAACCGAAGGCCAGTACGCTGACCGTTCAGCCAACGAGTCGGACGGTCATGGATGGCGCACCTATGACAAGCGCGGCACTAGGTGACACGTGAACACGACTTATGCGACATGTCAGACAACATATTAACATATTTTAATGTTTTAATATGAAAAAAGAGCCTCCATGGCTCAGACGGCAGCGCGTCGGCCTCTCACCGCTGGATGCCGTGGTTCAAATCCCGGTCACTCCATGTGAGATTTGTGCTGGACAATGTGGAGGCGAGACAGGTTTTTCTCCGGGTACTCCGGTTTTCCCTGTCATCTTTCATTCCAGCAACACTCTCCATTCTCATTTCATAGCATCTATCATTCATTAATAAATCACTTTGGGAGTGGCGACCCCATGGTAATAATAGCCTATATCTGCTTCATTCATTACATCCCTGACCCGGTCAATGACTGGAAAACAGGTTGTAGGTTTTCATTTTCAATATGAAAAAATACGAATATGAAAATATTACGCTTTAATAAAAAAAGTGTGTCACAATTAATTATATGGCCACATTTTTTAAAACGTTTTTCAGGTTAAAAAGGTTTTATTCTTAAAATTTAAAGCGTAATTTTCAGTGCTGTTTGAAAAATAAAATTATAGAACGTTCAGTAGAATGGATGTAATGCAATCTGATACCTAAATGAAGTCAAATGAGAGGTTTTCATCATAATTTAAAGAAAATAACCGATGACACATTAGACAGTGAAAAGTAATAAAAATGCCTCTAGTCGGTAAAGGTTTGTCATCTCTTGTCTAGGTGGTAGTATTATGAAAGGGTAGTATTCCTTGTAAAATAAGGTCATAATAAATACTACACTACAACCTGTATGAGCAGCATTCTTTCCTCTCATGAATTAATTTGAAGTCCAACTGTTATTTAATCATAACTTCTCTTTGGCTAGAATGCCAGAGTGATTCACCTGGAAATGGAATCAGCCTAACAATAATTCTTAGGCACGTACTGCCACCCTGCGTATCAAGTTTCCAGTGGCAATATCTTGAATTTAGGTGAACTTGTCTGCATAACGATACTTGAGTTCACACCCAACTGTTTATTAAATTCCTCACTGGGTATTCTTGTTGAGTTAATTACATGAATAGAACACTGCTGGTCTTGAGCTCAACAAGGAACAGGAGAAGACCGGCAGATCCATTCTCTCTGCAATAGGAGGGTGAGGAAGAATGAAATATAACGGCCTCATACTGGTGAGGCGTGGTGTCTACGCTGCACTGTACAGTATATTCTGGCATGGAGAAGGTGTGGTGAGCCCGCTCTTTCACCACGGACTGGCGACAATATGTATATTACCAATTACTACCTTGAAAGATCTGTCCCTAAATGGCCACACATAGATTCTGATACTTCATATTATTAGTTCCGTGGTTACCCGTCCAAAATTAACGTTAGTTCTCTCTTGTAAGGTGATTGAGCGCCAGACTAGAACTGAAGGCTCTAGGTCAAACTTTATATTTAAAAGTAGAGACACAAGATAATAACACGGGTAGGGTGAAAGGACACTAACCATTAAGTACTATCTTGAAGAACAAGGATAATTAATGTAATATGAATGAATTAAAAAGCAAAGAAAACTATTTAGGTGTAAATGAAATGCTGGTAATGTACCAAGAACTAAAAGATTACTGATCGAAAAGTGACTCATTAACTGTAATTGACTCCGCGAATGCTTGCTACAATTTAATCAAACACTCACCGATTGTAGACTCGTTCATTTGGACATCCTTCTGATATGGGCTGGTTGCGTGGTTGTTGCCTGCCTTCATGTGGGCTGCTCATCTCGTCATCCTAGTATTGGCCTGCCTGTTGCGTGCGTCAATCAAGAGTTGAAAGACGTCTTCTCGAACATTACCACTCCCTATTACACCAATATATATAACGCAGATATCAGTCCTACTGAAACACACTACCATGGGTACTTTAGAGTGGAGACAATTCCAAGATCGGAATTTTTCCGAATTAAAGTTATGCTTCCGGTCTGGAAAATATGACTACAAGTAGTCGAATGAAGTAACTCGCTATTACAAAGTACAAGAAATCAATGTATAACAGTTCTAGTTGTAATTCATTGCTACCGCAGTTCAGAAGTAAGTCTCTCCACTGATCTTATATCACCTGAGAGCGAGGGGCCTTAGTCTCTCGTATTTATCAACATACTCGACTTCTCTGTTGATATATCCTGTATTCCAATCATATTGAAGAGTATTCTCCCTCTCCTACATCAATCAATCCCTCCATTAAATCCATTCTAGTAGCTTCTTCTTAATAGGTTGATCTTTCCCGCTTCGTCCCACGCTAACAGGCTCAAGGGGTGTTGCCGAATTCAAACTGAAGCGAACAAGGAAAATTATAAACGTTGACCTTGGCTCGCTACTGCCTAGAAGTTCCAGGAATAAGCTAGCCTCCGTTTGGAGTGAGTAAATACCACTTGCTGTCGTCGTGAGCACTCGAGTAAATCATTAAGTTAATTTTAACATGTATGTTGCAATATTCTACTTGCATGAAACCTTTCTTTCCTGGTCTCGCTAACAGTTACTGTACAATATATTGGAATGCAATCACAATATGAAATAATAAAATAACCCAGTATATATATATGGCATAATATTAAATGATATCAAACACCTATTTAAATTGAAAACCCTATAAAATCTTTCAGAGGTCTGTAACGACCTGGATGTTACAAATGTAATAGCTTAAGGCCCCTGGAAAAGGAAGTAGCCAAAGGGGAAGCGAAGGTGAATCGCGAGTGTTTAACAACCAGTTTGAAAATGAAAATATACAGCCTGTTTCTAGTCATTCGACCAGGTCAGGAATGGAATGAAGCCCTCATCTTCGGCGAGGAGAGGAAGTGTGCCGGCTGCCGAAGCCTGTCTCATACCTCTCGGGGGTTGTTGTCTAATTGGTCCGATGGTTAGCATAGGAGGTGGAATCGAACTGGTTCGAAGTTAAAATATCAAATCTAAGGATCGAAGAAGCCTTATCGTCCGCTCATATATTTTATCAACTGTCCCAGTAAAATAACACAGGACAATATAGTAAAAATATGTAGCGGCCGTTTGGCTTTGTCAAATAACGTAAATACTCTAGGTCAGGGCCTCTCAAACGCCCAAACTTGTGACGTATCCACTTTGCCCACAGATGTATGACAAATTTATAACGTGGCGGGTCACTTTAATATTAAAATAAATAAATGATATGTCATTGTTTCGCCAGAAACAGTATCCCAAGGACGCCAGTCTTCAAGCTTATGGCTTGAAAACAAAAGTAGATAATTAATAATAATAATAATAATAATAATAATAATAATAATAATAATAATAATAATAAATAAAATACGTAATGAGACTCAAAAAACTCCCAGGGGTGGGGTGAACGGAACACAAATCATTAAGTACACTAACTTGGAATTTAAGGATCATTAATAATCATTTCATAAAATACAAATTAAAACAGCTATTTATTACGATGAAAACGTGACGTAACGGCGTATTAACGAAATCTGAACTTACGGAAGCAAAAGAAAAATTGAATGAAATTAACTCTAAGAAAATGAACTGTTGCGCGAAGACTTGCAGTAACTTATGCCATAAGCTCACCAAATGTAGACTCTGTTGTCTTGAAGCTGAAGATGGGTGGATCTCTCGTACAGGCTGCCTCATCTGTTGTTGGATTCCGGTCCTACATCCACATTTCCTGTCTTTAACACTTCCTATTGTACTCCTTACATAAAGTCGTAATGAGTCCTAATTTTAAGTGCAAAACCACCATGGGTTATGTTCATGGAGAGAATACCTTCGTATTCTTCCGTATTACGGAACAGTAGCGTAGATAAATTCATAATAAAAGCTCTCCTCCCCTATACCAGTCAGAACCGGTCTCCCGTTGACTACCTTTCGTCATTGAGATAACAAGTCCCAATGAGAGTAACTTTTGAGTAGAATATACTAAGATGCGAAGTGAACTAAGTTAAAATCTTCTCCGATGTGTAGACGTAGAATCGTAGTAAGAGTATCTTCCAAGCGTGAGAATCAGAATCAGAATGTCCGAATCTCCGAATACGAATCTGAATGTGAGTCTGAATGAGAATGTCCTCTCCAGCCCTTGTCGGTGGTATATATTGGTTCAAAAGTCTCCTTCCATCAGCCATATCACATGGTCCAGTAAGATTCGAGGTCTCATCCCTTCTCCCTTGTATAGCTGTGCATCCATCACGTTGCTTCATTACGTTCATTCACATAGGCTGAACTGTCCCGCTGAAATAAAGCGTCTCGAAGCTGAGTTTGAAAAGTGGGTGTTAATAATGTATCAACTGTCTTTTCATGAGGTGGAGAGGGAAATATCTCTCGTAACCTCGATGACGTACTTTTCCTGGAACTGGGCTGAAATTAGCCTGCTGACTCTGGTCACCTCACAACGGCTATTGGAA
Source organism: Anabrus simplex (assembly GCF_040414725.1). NCBI lineage: Eukaryota > Metazoa > Arthropoda > Insecta > Orthoptera > Tettigoniidae > Anabrus > Anabrus simplex. The sequence goes on along the minus strand of NC_090270.1, from coordinate 39,621,362 downwards.
AATTTACTGCAAGTTATAAATATGCGTGATGTTGAAATACTTTACCCAATAATTTGTTCGTTCAGAATACGTTATAGCCGCGATACAAAGAAATGAAATGATGATTGAAATGGATGATAAAAGCCCTATATATATACATATTAATTTAAAATGACTTATCAGTGATTAAATATATACATATTATCAATTAAATATATAGTTCAATAATTAAAAACATTCAGTAATGTCCCAAACATCACAAACTCTCACGCGTGCAGAGCGAGGTGCATAGGCTCTGTGCACTGTGAATCGGTACGCTTCGCCTCAACTCGGCTTGACTCGGATGGTGTAGTGTGCTGAGAGCGACGAAGCGTTTGGTGGTAGACGACGTGTTTATCAGTGAAATAGATAAGCGCACGACAACAACATAATAATGGAGCAACCTGTTTCGAAGAAAGCAAAGACTTCTGAAAGTCCATTTCAATCGAACTGGGAACTTTCGTATTTTTTTGTTTGTTTGTCGTGACGATAACGCCAAATGCTTAATGTGTGGGACGATAATTACGTGCGTAAGAAAATCGTCTATTGAAAGACACTACAACAGACTACATTCGGAAAATTATTGTGAAATCATAGGAGACGTCAGAGAGAAAGAATTAAGGAAGTTGAAACAGCTTGAAGAAGAGCATTCTATATCCACAAATGAGGTTTGTTCCAGTAATGTAGCATTTTCATTTTGGTTACGGGTTCTGCATTTTTTTTTAATTATGTTTACATTCCTCTCAAACATGCATGTGTATTTCTAATTCACTTTTTAAATTTTTTTAATAACACCGGTAACCTTGTCCCATACAACTGTGCGTCTCCGCTCACCACACGTAAACATTTCGCAGTGGGGGAGAAACAGCAGTGAAGGCGAGGAACGCGGAGATAGGCCGAACGGGGAGACAGGTGTAGGGAGAGAGGAGTGGGGGTCCGCACTCTGGTCAACCAAGCGAAGTCGTCTTTTGCACCGTGCACAGTGCATGCACCACGCGCATGCACCCTGAGAGGCCCTGCTCTAGGTAGTGACCTTTAGGTTAGGTTAGGTTAGGACCACCACTTTTGACCAGATTGTATCTTGTCACCCTTTGAATATTTAAATCCCCCGAAAACGACTGTACAATTATTTCTACTAGTACTACACTGACCTGATACTGATTCTAGAAGAATGAGGCTATTGTTGAGGGGAGGGGCGTTAGGTTAGTAACCCATTCGGGAATTCCTGCCTCTACCTGCCAACTATCTGTCTGATCAGTTCAACCGCGACCTTTCCTTATGGAACAAAAATATCTTTGGGATGAGTTAATCGTAGGACCAGTTCAGTACTACCCTACTGGGGCAATAGTTAATGACCGACAGATGAAATCAAATGATATTGGGGAGTGTTGTTGGAATAAGAAAAATTACAACGAAAACCGGAGTGCCCGGAAAGAATTCTGCTCCGCCTCCGCTTTGTCCAGCACAAATCTCGCATGGACTGATCGGGAATTGAACCACAAAACCTAGCGGTGAGAGCCTGGTGCACTGCCACATTAACAACCAGTTTATCATCTCTAATTCATATTTACACACCTCAGTATCAAAACTTTACAAAATTTACAGTCTTCACATACTTCACGAACTTTATAAAGAACAAACATATGTCTAGACGCAAGTATGTCTCATAAATAAAATTCTTCAACCGGACCATACATCGACTGATTACGTACAACAAAGTTAATTCTGAATATACTATTCCACCTGGTTAGTGTTCTTTCTTTCTTTCTTTCTTTCTTTCTTTCTTTCCTTCTTTCTTTCTTAATCCGTTCACCCTCCAGGGTTGGTTTTTCCCTCAGACTCAGCGAGGGATCCCACCTCTAACGCCTCAAGGACAGTGCCCTTTATTATTATTATTATTATTATTATTATTATTATTATTATTATATTTTTGATAACATTTACAAAACGAGGAATCCAGGAATACTTGGTCAAATACGCTGAATTTCGTTAAATGAAGGAGGGAATACGCATTTCCAGCGTGTGTTGAGTGCGAGCTGGAAGCTGGAGCTTTAAAAGGAGACCGGCTGAAACTCCAGTTAATCCGTTCCAGAGAACAAGACTTAGACTTGGACAATGTGAGCTTTGCGGCTTACAGAGGAAAGGACGATGATTACAACTTAATTACCTTATGCAAAGGCAAAACTTGGCTTGCCTGTGTGATAATGCTTCATTATCTTCGAACTGATTAACTTTGTATCCCTTCACCAGCAAGCCCTCAACATTTTAGTTAGAAAGTGCTGCGGGATAAATGAAGTGGACACCAGATGCTAGATCAGGGCCTCTCAGGGTGCATGCGTCTGGTGCATGCACTGTGCACGGTCAAAAAGACGACTTCGCTTGGTTGACCAGAGTGCAGACCCCCACTCCTCGATTTGGAGCAATAGCGCTATCTCTCTCTTTCCCCACGCCTGTCTCGCTCGCTCCCGCTGTTTCCCTCTTCCTCACTTGCTCCGTAGCGCTCCAAATTCGAGCCGAGTTGAGCCTAGCTTAGCCGAATAGCCCAGAGACGAAGCGTTGGTCCGAACCGAGCCGAGCGGGACCGATGCACTGTGCACAGGAACTCTGCGCCGCTGTTTAAACGCGTGAGATTTTGGGCGTTTGAGTGGCCCTGTGCTAGATAGACATTTAACCTTTCTCGAGAAAGTAGATTCAATAATGATATAGATTAGGTTAGGTTATGAAAGGCCAAGATATTCTTAAATACTAAAGACAGAAGATCCCCTATCTGAATTGTACACCACTCTCTCTAGAAATGCGTGTACTCCGGCGTACTTCTTAATTACATGTGTCAAATACAATTTTCTTTACGTTGCACCGACACAGACAGGTCTTATGGCGACGATGGGCTAGAAAAAAGTTGAGAGTGGGAAGGAAGTGACTGTGACCTTAATTACCTGGTGAGAAAATAGGAAACCACGAAATACCATCTTCGTGGCTGCCGACAGTGGGATTCGTACCCACTGTCTCCCGAATGCAAGCTGATAGCTATATGACCCCAACCGTGCTCCCACTCACTCGGGCTATGTCGAATAGAGATGATTACTTTATTTCTCAATTAATTAATGTTGATGGTGGTTATTATTGTTTTCAGAGAAAGTACAAATTGACAGCCATCTTCTGTTAACAATAAAATCAGAAGGAAAAAATTGACGAGGTTGGACACTTCGAACTATGCATATATCGGCAAAAGAAAGAGAAGGGCCACGAAAGGCGTGAAAGTGAACGACCTCCCTGCCCTCACGAACGTAATACCGTTAAGGTCGGAAAAGGACAAGAGTTTACCAAGGGAGATCGGGTAGGATCGATTAAAGCTAGGAGTCTGCCAAACGAAAGTCGACGCAATGCCAGGATTCAGCTATGGGACCCCTTTACACCAAACCTCGCGTCCATGATAAGAGCACCTGAGGTCCCTTTTAGTCGACTTGTACGACAGACAGGCGATACCGTGGACGTTACTCTACCGCCCCTAAATAGTGTTTTTTTTCACGGGTTCGGCCGTCGCCTCCACCGGACGGATGTGCTGACTAAGATCGCTTGCTTAACTTCACATTACGTCATAATCTAACTTTCCCTACGTGCGCAAGCTTAAACTCACAGGATTGGTACCGACTCTAGGCTTATGTCACAGGGGCGCTAACCTTACAGGCCCGACTTCGATGCCTATGCTTACCGCATAATAGTGCAAGCGTAACTTAACCGGCTTGAATTCTATTCCAAGCTTAATATTACAAGGTCACTAACCTTACAGATGCAAGTTTGATGTTCAGGCTAACCGCATAAGAGGGCAGGTTAACTTCGCAGGTGCGGATACGAATTTACAGGCCCAAGTTCGACACTCGTGCTAACCGCATATGAGTATAAAATTAATCTTATGGACTTCAATTTGATATGGCCGCTATGGGACCTCCTTTGGGGCGCTACAGGGCTCTTACTGGTGCTAGTTTGTAACTTAGGACATATTGGTATTATTGGGATAACATTAAGGAGCTGACGCAAAGGGAAGTAGCTGCTATGCATCACTCTTATGGGGATATCTGTCCAGCTTCATGGCTAAATGGTTAGCGTGCTGGCCTTTGGTTACAGGGGTCCTGGGTTCGATTCCCGGTAGGGTCTGGAATTTTAACCTTAATTGATTAATTTCGCTGGCACGGAGGTTGGGTGTATGTGTCGTCTTCATCATCATTTCATCCTCATCACAACGCGCAGGTCGCCTACGGGTGTCAATTCAAAAGACCTGCACCGGGCAAGCCGAACTTGTCCTCGGACACTCCCGGCACAAAAAGCCATCGGCTATTTCATTTCATTTCATGGGGATAACTCAAAAGAGGGCTACATCAGGGTCTCAAATCTGAGCTAGAGCTACTGCATAAGATAGCCGCTATTCATTATTCTTAGTCAGCACATCCGTGAGGTGTAGTTTGTGGCTGAACCAGTGAAAAACTACTACACCCCTAACCATAGGGGGATCGACGCGTTAGATGTGGTGCCATTATGGAGGCAGACTGACAGACATCACTTCATTTTCTATGTTTAGAGATACTGACCATGAAGTTAGGAGGAGGCACCGTAAAATATAGTAGAATATAACACAAATACTTGCTGCGCGATATTTAAAACTGATTTAACTACTTTCTCTACAAACAAACAACTTCACCGTTCTCACCGCATAAAAGCAATGAGAGGACACCAAAACAAATTAAGGGTGCTTTGCTCCTTTGATATTTGAGAACTTTTGGATTCTGCACAACTGCCATCTTTTGGTGGCCTCAAGAAATATCTACAGCGTGAGTGTCTAAGCTTTCCCGCTGTAGGCTTTGTATTTTTTGTGGGGAGGGAGCGATCAGCTAAAATGTACATCGCCTCCGACATGCCCTTAGTTGTAAGAAAAGAGAGAAAGCGGAGAGAATTGGGAAATGTGATACTATGAAAGAAGCGACTTGTCCCCGTGTCAAATAGAAAGTGTCTATAGGTTTAACCGGGTATCTTACACACATAGTACGAGCAAGGATAGGTCCAGGTATTGTTAGTTGGGAACAGGTATCATGCACAAGACATGGCAGGAATTGGTTGTGGCCTTAATTAAGGTACAGCTCCCAGCATTTGCCTGGTGTGAAAAAAGGAAACCACGGAAAACCATCTTCAGGGCTGCCGACAGTGGGGTTCGAACCCACTATCTTCCGGATGCAAGCTCACTGATACGCGCCCTTGCCCACAAAAGCAAATCAGGATCATTACGCCATTGATCTTCCTTCCTTTTAGGACAAGAGGATACAGTTGCACATAGCGTCGTACATAGGTAGGAACCTTCTTCTTCTTTATCAGTTTATCCTCCAGAGTTGGTTTTTCCCTCGGACTCAGCAAGGGATCCCACCTCTACAGCCTCAAGGGCAGTGTCCTGGAGCTTCATACTCTTGGTCGGGGGATACAACTGGGGAGGATGACCAGTACCTCGCCCAGGTGGCCTCACCTGCTATGCTGAACAAGGGCCATGTGGGGGGATGGGAAGATTGGAAGGGATAGACAAGGAAGAGGGAAGGAAACGACCGTGGCCTTAACTTAGGGACCATCCCGGCATTTGCCTGGAGGAGAAGTAGCAAAACATGGAAAACCACTACCAGGATGGCTAAGGTGGGAATCGAACCCACCTCTACTCAGTTGACCTCCCGAGGCTGAGTGGACCCCGTTCCACCCCGATACCACTTTTTAAATTCCGTGGCAGAGCCAGGAATCGGAACCGGACCTCCGGGGGTGGCAGCTAATCACACTAACCACTACACCACAGAGGCGGACACATGGGAAGGAACCGAGCTACAAAAATCGTGTTGACCACTGTAATTGACTATATCTAGCCATGGATTACTACGAGTATTTATCACCTGCTGCAGGGTATAAAGTGGAAGGGAGGGATTCAGTCAGGTCGAAATGTAGTAAGCAGTCTGGCCTATGCTGACGACTTGGTATTAATGGCAGATTTTGCTGTCTAATATCTTGGAACTTGAAAATAGCTGCAGTGTTTTGTTTGTTTGTTTGTTTGTTTGTTCAACCCTTGGGGTTGGTCGGGTATGAGGTGAGATAAATCTGTCTTGGCGGGTTTTTATGACCGGATGCCCTTCCTGACGTCAAACTCACCAGGGGAGTTAATGAGATGAAATGAATGACGTGATGTATGATAGTAGGAAGGGAGAGTATGAAACCCGGTGCCGGCACAAAGCCTACTCCTGTCGAGAAGTACCAAGGGGTGTGGTCAAGGCTTAACTTCTCCATTCGACGGACGAATCACCATCAACAGCGTCATATGCCCCCACTGCAGAGAGGTTTGGAATTTAATCCAGGCTTTTGGCACGCAATCTACTGATTAGAATTGTACACCACCACCTCCCCAACCCCGCCGGCCAACATTCTGATGGTGAATTTTTTTCGACCAACGGGACTCGAACCGGCTAACAACGCTGTCAGACCTAACGCCTCAACGAAAATAGGTGCAATGAGTATGGTATGAAAATTAGCCCTCCGAAGACTAGATTGATGTCAGTAGGTAAGAAAACCAAGAGAACTGACTGTAAGATTGGTAAGCGAGATTGAATCAAGAAGGTAATGCAGTAAGTTCACAGTTGCGATCGAGAGTGTACTGTAAAAATGAAGTCAGCTCCTGGGCGAAACTATCTTTACATCGGTCTGTTTTCAGACCAACTTTTCTTTACGGGAGCGAAAGCTGGTTGGACTCAGGATATCTTATTCATAAGTTAGAAGTAACAGACATGAAAGTAGCGAGAATGATTGCTGCTACACACAGGTAGGAACAATGGCAGGAGGGTAGTCGGAATGAGGAGATAAAGGCCAGATTTGGAATGAAATCGATGGTTGAATCTGCACGCATAAACCGCCTTCGGTTGTGGGGTCATGTGAGGCGAATGGAGGAGGATAGGTTACCTAGAATAATAATCGACTCTGTTACGGAGGTTAAAAGAAGTAGAGGGAGACCAAGACGACGATGGTTAGACTCAGTTTCTAACAATTTAAAGATAAGTGGTATAGAACTAAATGAGGCCACAACACTAGTTTAAAAAAAGAGGATTGTGGCGACGTTTAGTAAATTCACAAAGGCTTGCAGACTGAACGCTGGAAGGCATAACGGTCTATAATGATGATGTATGTATGAATGTATGTATGTATGTATATATGTATGTATGTTTAACATATTCCAATGTCATACTTATGCCTGTCACCCTATATTCACTACCCATTTTCAAGAGTAATTTAGTGTCCAGTTTGAGTCTAATAAAAACAACGGAACTTTTCGTACACAATTCTCTTGTGTAATTGCAAACAGTGACACCTAGTTTACGAGTTTAAAATGCTTGACATCTCTAAATATTTTCGGTGTAGGTTAGGATACAGTGATGTTTCAAAATATAAAGGAGTGTTTCTTTACTTCCAGACGGCTCGACTGGGAGAAGTTCCATCAGCAGCACCTGGAACACGCTCCTACGGCGCCGCCGACACCTCTCTACAAATGTGTGCAGTGAAATTAGGGCAGTGTGCAGCCATGTCCAAGCCAAATACACCAGGCGATGGTAGCCTACGACTGGACGCTGAAATCGCTAGCGACAAAGGTAAGTGACTGATTGAAACCTTTATCTAAAAGTGGTTTTAATAGGAAGTTCATCTTAGCAACCATTCCTCTATTAGCATTAAAACAGATGGAACGAATTGAAGATGTCGCAAACTTCCAAGAAATGAAGGTATCGGCAGAATGAAGGGAATGGTCATGAAGGGCGTGAAAATTAAAGACACTCTAGCTCCTGAATACGAAACACCGCCAGGGCTAGAAAAGAACAGGAGTTGACCAAGGGACATCCGTATGGACGATGAAAGTCATGTGCCTAATAAATAAGTCGAAGCAATGTCAGACTCAGATCGGAAAACTGTGATCGATTGTCATGCTCCTAAGTTGAGAGTTCCTGGTCCCCTTTCTTTGACCACTTACGACAGGCAGGGGATACTGTGGATGTTATTCTACCACCCCCTTTGCTTCAAATAACATCTGTGTCAGAGACTAGAATATTTGTCGAATGTAAAGGAAAGTGAGAATGGCGTCTTTTTTCTCCAAGACCAAACCAAACCCCATGACGCGAGAGCTCCGAAGGGCCAAGGCCTACCAAGTGACCGCTGCTCAGCCCGAAGGCCTGCAGATAACGACGTGTTGTGTGGTCAACACGACGAATGCTCACGGCCGTTATTCTTGCTCTCAAGACCGGGGCCGCCATCTCACAGCCGGATAGCTCCTTAATTGTAATGATGCAGGCTGAGTGACGCTCAAATAAAGGTAAAAATCCCTGACCTGGCCGGGAATATAACCCGGGGCCTCCGGGTAAGAGGCAGGCACGCTACCCCTACAGCGCGGGGCCGAAGTTCTTTCCTTAACCAGCTCTTTATTATTTAAGTATTGAACCCTTGAACTTACCATTCCATCCTTGGTCGGCCACGGCTGCTACAGTAGAACAATCTAGAACTCTTAAATCATGGGTCGTTGCGGGAATAAATTCGGTCACGATCTTAACCAAACGATAGGGTTCAGAAGAGAGCCTAACTACTTGAAATGAGGAGCAAAATGTGCTTACTAACTTTTATTAAATTGAAATAGCACGATAACATTATTAATTTAATATGCATTCTTGAAATAAAAAAATTATGAATTATTGATTTTTGAATGTTTCAAACACAGTCACATTACATAGCGTTGATTTGTTTCTTACAATATCGAAGAGTTGCTTCGGAGAAGTTAATATATTAGTGGACAGCGAAACTGAAAAACTGAAAAAGGGAAGACCTGAAAACCGGGCACCTATTATTCCAAACGAGAACTGAGAGTTAATCCACACGATCCGTGGAAAATCTGACTTTCAACAAGTAGAACGCCTGATTTTCTCTCAATTAAGGTTATCCACCAGTCGAATACCCTTTACGGATACGGAACACCCGCCGAATGGACCCTTAATCGAACCAAACTGACTATCAGTTGCTTTGGATAGGTTGCGAAATATTATGGGAAAGCATGGTGTTCACTACGAGTTAACAGCATCATTCACAATTGAAATAAAATTCCACCATGTATTTGTCATTCATGACACCCTTAAGTGATAAGGTAATCCCGATGCTAAATGTGCATCACCCAAAAACAGCTGTTCGGAAGGAACCAACAACAACATGATCCGTGAGGATCTTACGTTATGTCGTTCTAAAGGAACAAAACTGCGAAATGCAGGAAACACTTATTCATCATGCATTTAGAAGAAATGCCAAACACTGAAGTTAATTAAAAAGTGGAAAGTCACTTGAAAAGTATTATTATCGAACCGATTTTCAGGTTAGAAATGGTTTTGTTACGCTAAATAAAATTACCAGTCCACGTTAAAAATTATTACAACTTTAAGGAATTCTTTCCCTTGAAAAACAATGCTACCAGTACAGATCTATCTATTTATTGTCTGTCCCAACACACTACTCAAATTTCGGATTGGTAGCGGAAAACAATACAGCCTGCCTCAATACAGCCGGTTTCTTAAATACTTCCTCTTCAAAAATATAGCCTGTCTCAAACTCATTCTCCTCGCTTTATTCCAGCGGTATCACTTAAAATCCAGGCTTCATTTCATCCATCTCTCTCATCTCCACATACATATAAATTCGTCGCTCTCAGTCCCTTTTTCTTATATTTCCAAGACCCTTTTTCATAATTCAGTCCCCTGGTGAAACAACAACCACTGTAAAACACATCTCTTACTTACTGTTATTACGACTTTCAGACCTCGAGAATCCAAGAACACACCGCGACTTTTCATATCATTGATATACACGATGTCTCAAAATTTTCCTTCCATGAATAACTGTAACTCTACCAAATTTCACTGAAATTATCTAAATATGCCTGCGATCCTTGTAAAAATATACTGGTTAAATGCACTTTTAACATAGAAAAATTTCTTTATCCCGCGGTAGACATTATTATTATTATTATTATTATTATTATTATTATTATTATTATTATTATCGACAAACATTTCTGAATTCAACTGATATTTGAAATTTAGATATTCGCCACGACTGATTTATAACTTATAACTTCCCAAAATTCCACGCTTTGGACAATATCTCATCGAACATTAACACCAAATTTTAAGCGTCGCATTTTACCGTTTCTTGACATGAAATTTACACACTGAAAGTTTCACACGCTGACCAAAAATTTCAACACCTTTCGTCTGATAATTACGAATATCAACCCGACAATCATCTTGAAAAATTTGTTGGGACAGAACAAATAAAACTAACTACAACATAATATAAAAATAGACAGACCTGCACAATGGTGACATTCCCAGCATTCTGGTTACATCGTCACCAGCTGACCTCGCTCCTTAGCCGTACATTTTCACAAAGAACATTATCATTTCCAACATCTCACTCTTACAAACACTACCCTTCTCCCACACGATATTAAAATTACCACATAAATCGCGCACTTTTCTCTGTAATTGGCACCACGAACTTCCCTCGTTCTGCGGTCCTCTACGACTGTCTGGATCGTTCCCAGAGTTGTCTCTCTCCGTTACTCCAATAAAACAGGTGTTCAACAGATAAAGGGAGCAGAACTACTCTGAATAGCTTCCCCAACCCTCTTCACTTTCAAACGTACATGAGATGATATAAATAAAATCTGCTGTGTATATTTTAACCAACGCCTACACTTTCCTAGTTCATCGGCAAACGTTCAAATTTTCCAATCACCTTCTCTTCTTAACCGAGTATGTGGACCTTAGCCACGGACATGTATTTAATTATTTGTCGATCAATCTGGCGCGAATTTCCAATGACGACGGGCACTAGCTCCCGCGGCTTCAAGTTCCAGATCGACACTGAAAAATATACGGTGGGGGGTTTCTTTTATAATCTCAGAAGGGACGCTATCCCCACTATTAAGCTTGATTGTGTAATCTGCCAATTTTGCGTCCAATAGACCGATTTTGATGAGACTTGTCCCAGACTTCCGGACAGGCTTGGAATTATTTTAGATGTTAATCTTATAATTTTACCACACTCACAACAGGGGAAATAAATTATTTCTGCCCGTGCGTTTCGCGCGTTTTCTTCATCCCCTGACCTTGGCACGTGTAGCTGGTTCACTGATCTGACGCTAACATGTACTTAGGCTTAACTACATTTATGTTTTTCCCTGGGGGCTCTGTCTTCACGTAGGGTTTACGAATAATTTAACTTATTTATTTCTTTATTTACTGTGTTGCCAAAATCCCACGTTGTATAGAATTCCATGAATTTAAAGAATTGTCGGGCACTCGAGTTCCGCCGAGGTGTCCCGGTATTTCACGAGCTTGCCGTAAATGAGATCCTTCCCACGCGACATCGGGGCTCTTAGGAGTGCAACATGGCTGCCCTCAAACATAAAAGTAGTTTCTTGATACTAATAAATATTGAGAAAAAAAGTATTTTTCTCTCCGTAGAATTATGGGTTCAGTATCAATTATATCACAGTTCTATAATGTCTTTTCGAATATACAAAATCCTATAAAACGCTCCATGATCTGTTTATTTTCCATCAGGTTTAGGTACTTGTGGTGATTATCGTTTTAAGAGGAAATAAAACTGAGGAAACATCCTCCATTAATACTAATCAGAGGCAAAGTGGAAAAGGACCTACATTTCGAAAAATGAAGATATCGGCCAAAGAAAGATGAGGTCCACGAAGGGCGTGAAAATGGAAAACTCCCTAGGATTCGCAAACGTAATACTGCCGGAATCGGAAAAGAACAAGAGTTGACCAAGGGAGGTCTGATAGGATAGATGAAAGTGGAGAGGCTGATACAAGTACGGGGAAACAATACCAGGGATCAGCATAGGGATGTGTGGTCACCAACTCACGCTACCAAAATGAAACCCCTTAGATCCCCTTTTATTCACCTTTCACGAAAGACAATGGATACAGTGGATATGTTCTGCCACCAGCACCACCTCCAGCACCACCTCCACCACCACCACCCCTACCACCACCTAGAGGGGAAATGGACATTGAGACTTTGTACTTTCACCTTGTCGGTCCCTTCTATGAACAACGGTTCTTTCTGAGGTGGTGGTGGTGATTATTATTGTTTTAAGAGGAAGTACAACAAGGCAGCCTTCATTTATTATCACAAACCAGAATCAAAGTGGAAGGGACCAACCACTTCGAAAAATGAAGGTATCGGCAACAAAGGACAAGGTCCACGAAGGACGAGAAATTGATAGACTCCGTAGGATTTGTAAACATAATAGCTGCGGAGTCGGAAAAGAAAAAGTGTTGACCAAGGGAGATCGGATGAGAAAGATGACACAAGAAAGTGGAAGCAATCCCCGAACTCAGCTAAGGGCCCGGTGATCGCCAATCCACTCTCGCAAGTTAAGAGCCACTGGGGCTGTTCTCTGACGTATAGAAATAAGATATTGTAACCTATTACTGAATGGATCTAGTGTGAGTAACAAGCTCGCCAGCCATTGTGATGAAGACATAATTAATTATGTGCTCCTCCCTCCAGCACAACCATCACGTATTGATTCGTGACACAAGGCAACAACTCGGGACCAATTGCCAAGTACCGACGTAAATGACCATTTGACAATGACACGATTTTGAAGAATGATATCGTCGCTGCCTGGACAAAACCTCCCATGTGAGATATTTTAGTTTAGAACTTTGGCCGGTAAGGTGCGATATTGTGTGAATATTGTCAAGGCATTCTCGTTCTTCATAATGTATGTGCTGCGGCTCAGTATATCTCCAAAAATATTATCACATAGGAGGTTTTTTCCCGGCAACGACGATATAGTTAATTTGTAGAATGCAGGGCTCTTTAATGCAATTTTGAATACTATAAATAACACCTAATGTTTATATAAAATAAGAGTTTTGTCCGTAGCCCACATAGTTCAGAATTTAAAATGAATAGTATGTCTGTATCGGTCATGTCCATAGTAACAATAAAATGCACTTTTTGCTTTTACGTAATTTCTGTCTCTCTGTTTTCCTGCCTGCCGCCGGTCTGTCTCTCTGTCTGTCTGTCCGTATGTATGTATGTATGTATGTATGTATGTATGTATGTATGTATGTATGTATGTATGTATGTACGTACACGCATCACGAAAAACGGCTTAAGAGAATTTAATGAAAATCTGTATGTAAAGTCGGTGAATGAACCACTATAATCTACGCTATAAACCATTTTATTCACGCTGAGTGAAATGGTACTTTAGGGGAAGGTCTAAAATGTAATTATCAAATATTTATATTATTAGCGGTCCAATCGATAAATACTACGTAACTAAAGTTATATAGAATTAAATTTTCGATCATTTATGTCTTGTACATTTTTACCGTACCGGTTATGACAATAGAGATTTTCATGAATTTGTATTTTTGTTGCTAAATCCAATCAACGCCGAGCCACGAGGAAATGGGTAAACAGAATTTAATTAAAATCGGTATATAGAGTCGGGAAATAAGAAACCACATTCTAAGCTATAAATAATTTTATTCACCCTGGATGAAATGGTATTTTAGGGGAAGGTGCCTAAAAATGTAATTTTTAAGTACCTATTTTATTGGCCCTATCGAAAAGTACTACATAACAAAATTGATAGAGAATACAATTCCCGATCATTCATGTTTTATTCAGTTTGACCGTACAGTACTAAAATACTAAATGTGAAGGCCTACAATATCGAAAGCTCATAAAATTGATCACCAATAACATTATATCGACCATTGTTTGCTGTGATACTCTTATGCTGTCACTCATCTCCGATAGATGAGAATACTGCTGCGTACCGAATATAACACCCTGCTTGAATATTGGCGGGAAATAGCTGTGGAGTTAGAGAACTTTCTTCCTTAGCGTCCCATTCCTCTGTTTGATAAATTTTCTTTTTTTTTTCTTTTTTTTTCTTGCTATTTGCTTTACATCGCACCGACACAGATATGCCTTACGGCGACCATGGGATAGGAAAGACCTAGGAATTGGAAGGAAGCGGCCGTGGCCTTAATTAAGGTACAGCCCCGGCATTTGCCTGGTGTGAAAATTGGAAACCACAGAAAACCATTTTCAGGGCTGCCGACAGTGGGGCTCGAACCCACTATCTCCCGATTACTGGATACTGGCTGCACTTAAGCGACTGCAGCTATCGAGCTCGGTCATCCATTTTATAATACTGCTGGTACGTAACTCACTAGTTCATCATAGTATTCCAGCTATTCGCTCCCTACTCTGACGCGCTGATTGAAATGATCAGTGTGCACACTTAATAGGATAAAGGCAGAGGCTCACTTATGACCTGGTCTAGAATTATAATTTCGGCCTGTTCCAAAATGTAGCTCCACAATTCACTAAATAACTCAAAATGCAACCCTGAAAAGAACCGTTAAGAAAAGCTTCTTCCTCTTCCCTTTTATTAAATTCTACATTCATTTTATTCCATACTAGCTGTTACCCACGGCTTCGCTCGCGAGGACTTCGTAAGTTGATAAAAATTAATTGTTCCTCGGTACTGCACTAAGACGTTATCTGAAAATCCCTAAAGTATAAAAACTCGCCCAAATTTGCATTTTATTTACGCCAGAACCTCTTTGTAAACCACGTTTGTGGCATTGCCTTTTGGGGTTAAGACGACCAAGCTGCTGGCAGAGCTAAATCTGGAACATGCGACATGGAACTCTACACGTGAGAAACAGTCAAAAAGGGGGTTTATTTATTTCTAAAGGAGATTCCAAATACCAATTTTCACGCCTGTAACATATTAAGTTTATGATATATACTGTAGATATGGTAATTTTAAAAACTGCCTCACTCCTTGGCTGAGAGTTCATCGTTGAGGCCTTCGGTTCACAGAGTTCCGGTTTCGATTCCGGGCTGGGTGTTAAGGAATGGTAAAGACCCACCTTATTATAATAGAGAAATAAAGAGACTAAGAAGGAGGTGCAGACTGGAAAGAAATAGAGTTAGAAATGGCTGTGGAAGTAAGGAGAAATTGAAGGAACTTACTAGAAAATTGAATCTAGCAAAGAAGGCAGCTAAGGATAACATGATGGCAAGCATAATTGTCAGTCATACGAATTTTAGTGAAAAATGGAAGGGTATGTATAGGTATTTTAAGGCAGAAACAGGTTCCAAGAAGGACATTCCAGGAATAATTAATGAACGAGGGGAGTGTGTATGTGAGGATCTTCAAAAGGCAGAAGTATTCAGTCAGCAGTATGTAAAGATTGTTGGTTACAAGGATGATGTCGAGATAGAGGAGGAGACTAAGGCCAAAGAAGTAATAAAATTTACATATGGTAACAATGGCATTTACAATAAGATACAAAAGTTGAAAACTAGAAAAGCGGCTGGAATTGATCAGATTTCTGGGAATATACTAAAGACAATGGGTTGGGATATAGTACCATATCTGAAGTACTTATTTGATTATTGTTTGGTCGGAGGAGCTATACCAGGTGAATGGAGAGTTGCTATAGTAGCCCCGGTGTATACAGCAAAGGGTGATAGACATAAAGCTGAAAATTACAGGCCAGTAAGTTTGACATGCATTCTAAGCTTTGGGAAGGCATCCTTTCTGATTATATTAGACATGTTTGTGAAATTAATAACTGGTTCGATAGAAGGCAATTCGGTTTTAGGAAGGGTTATTCAACTGAAGCTCAACTTGTAGGATTCCAGCAAGATATAGCAGATATCTTGGATTCTGGAGGTGAAATGGACTGTATCGCGATTGACCTGTCTAAAGCATTTGATAGGGTGGATCATGGGAGACTACTGGCAAAAATGAGTGCAATTGGACTAGACAAAAGAGTGACTGAATGGGTTGCTATATTTCTAGAAAATAGATCTCAGAGAATTAGAGTAAGTGAAGCTTTATCTGACCCTGTAATAATTAAGAGGGGAATTCCTCAAGGCAGTATTATCGGACCTTTATGTTTTCTTATATATATAAATGATATGAGTAAAGGAGTGGAATCGGAGGTAAGGCTTTTTGCGGATGATGTTATTCTCTATAGAGTGATAAATAAGTTACAAGATTGTGAGCAACTGCAACGTGACTTCGAAAATGTTGTGAGATGGACAGCAGGCAATGGTATGTTGATAAACGGGGTTAAAAGTCAGGTTGTGAGTTTCACAAATAGGAAAAGTCCTCTCAGTTTTAATGGGGTGTGGATCATTGTAAGTATCTAGGTGTTAATATAAGGAAAGATCTTCATTGGGGTAATCACATAAATAGGATTGTAAATAAAGGGTACAGATCTCTGCACATGGTTATGAGGGTGTTTAGGTGTTGTAGTAAGGATGTAAAGGAGAGGGCATATAAGTCTCTGGTAAGACCCCAACTGGAGTATGGTTCCAGTGTATGGGACCCTCACCAGGATTAGCTGATTCAAGAACTGGAAAAAATCCAAAGAAAAGCAGCTCGATTTGTTCTGGGTGATTTCCGACAAAAGAGTAGCGTTACAAAAATTTTGTAATGTTTGGGTTGGGAAGAACTGAGAGAAAGAAGAAGAGCTGCTCGACTAAGTGGTATGTTCCGAGCTGTCAGCGGAGAGATGGCGTGGAATGACATTAGTAGACGAATAAGTTTGAATGGCATTTATAAAAGTAGGAAAGATCACGATATGAAGATAAAGTTGGAATTCAAGAGGACAAACTGGGGCAAATATTCATTTATAGGAAGGGGATTTAGGGATTGGAATAACTTACCAAGGGAGATGTTCAATAAATTTCCAATTTCTTTGAAATCATTTAGGAAAAGGCTAGGAAAGCAACAGATAGGGAATCTGCCACCTGGGCGGCTGCCCTAAATGCAGATCAGTATTGATTGATTGGATATTTTAATCGTGTGTGATTAATTCTTCCGGCTCGAGGAGATTGTTTGTGTTTGTTCCAACACTCTCCGCTTCATATTCATTGAACACACCACATTACCAACCACAACAGGAATACGTAATAGTAATTACATCCCTACACATAGGGTTGGTGCCAGGAAGAACATCCAGTCGTAAAACAGTGTCAAATCCACATGTGCGACACAGTTCTTATCCGCGACCCCACATATGTGGGAAAACCGCTAGAGGAGAGGATACTCATTTTAAAATATCACCCGCTTTTTTAAAAAAAAATCATCCCCTTAATTAGATTTTCCAAAAAAAAAGTGCGTTCATTAATTTGTAAAAGTGATTCAAAGTACGACCTATCAATTTTAACCTCTGTAACATCTTCCGTTTCTTATTTATATGTATCCTCATATAAAGAATTCAACTCCTTCCTCACTTCTTTCCAACCCTCACCCCTTAAGTGGGTTTTCTGAAAACAAAAATTTGTGTTATATTATTTTAAAGGAGATTCCAAATACGAAATTTTATGTCTGTAACATGTTCGGTTTTTGAGATATATTGTAGATAGTCTCGCTGCTGTAAGCATATTGGAGCTGATGTTGCCATTGTCACGACAGTTCATTTCTTTATCCGATTCCTAGAGCAGGGGTAGTGTGGTTCCAACATCTCAATACCGGTTGGTTTTAGGGCCATAAAACATGGCTTTCGGGCCCGTAGGGCTTACCGAGTTTTGTTCTTTGCGTCAAGGGGCTTAAAATGAGCTTTGTCTCGTCCTTATACGACATATTCGATATTTCACCTATATTAGCCTAGTATTTTTATATCTCCCCACGTCGCCCCACCCTCGAATTGTTTTGAAAATAAAATATAGCCTATAGCACTCAGGGATAATGTAACTTTCTATTAGTGAAATCATTTTTAGAATCGGTCCAGTAGTTCCTGACGTAACCCATTATATACAAACAAATTTTACCTCTCTATATGTAAGTACCAACGGCCGTAGCCGTGTTGAAACACCGGATCCCGCGAGATCTGCGAAGTTAAGCAACATTGGGCGTGGTCAGGAGTTGGATGGGTTGCCACGCGCTGTTGGTTTCCCATTTTCTCATCAGGTAGGCCTACATGCTGGGGCCGTATCTTAATTAACGCATCGGCCGCCTCCTTCCCACTCCTGGCCATTTCCAATCCCAATATCGCCATAAGACCTACCCGTATCGGTGCGGCGTTGGGCCAGTTTTAATTTTTAGAAAACTGAAATCAAGGTTTAATCAATTTCTCATTGCTTTCTACTTTATTAACACATTAACCACTATAAAACAGGAAAATTCATTTCTGGTACAGCTTCTTACTAGAATGATTACACTAGTTTAAAACAAATTATCTGCTACTAAGGAAACTTCATGTGTCTTATACTGAAATCGGTGCGCTGAATCCAACTCTGAAATCAGATTTATCCTGGCACGTCCTGTTTATGAGAGTATAACCATAAGTCAAAATCTCACAGTTCATATAAATACCAGGTGCATAAAACAAGATAAATAAATTAATATATTCTTTGCGGTGTTTGTATTAAGCTATTTTAAATACGCCGTGTCAAAACAGCGGATCTCGTGAGATCTCCGAAGTTAAGCAACATGGGGCGTGGTCAAGATTTGAATGGGTTGCCACGCGCTCTTGGCGCGGGGGGGGTGGTGGTAAGGGAATGGAGGAGCGGAAAGGAATTGACCATTCTACCGTACGTAAACTCCGGCTCAGGCACGCCTCTGAGGAGGTTCGGTCCTACCTTCGGGCAGAATACCCTCTTACCTTTACCTTATTGTAAATACTTTCGTGAGTGAATGTAAACTTACAACATGTATTGAGCACTATCAACCCATTTAAAAGTGCTCGACACCTTTGCTTCTCCGCTTATGTTGGGTTGGGTATGATCGCTGTAGGGACGAGCAGAAATTCCCTATCATGCTCGGCCCGCAATAGCCTTTGAACCTGGATTCCATCGTTGATATATCCTGGTGGAACTTCTCACCATTTTCATCACTTATAGCACCGATATTTGGCGGGGAATAGTCAAGGTGCGAATGCAGAAAGTGTAACTTTAAAGCCATATGACAAGCTAGATTATGATATCAGCTCGATGATACCCTTCCGTAATAAATTCCATTTCCTCAGTCTAGAGGCTAAGATTTGGAAACGAGAAATCCATGAGTAAGTCATTGAAATCGTCTTGACTTAGTAAATGAGGTTTTTTTTTTGCTAGTTGCTTTACGTCGCACCGACACAGATAGGTCTTATGGCGACGATGGGACGGGAAAGGGCTAGTGGTGGGAAGGAAGCGGCCGTGGCCTTAATTAAGGTACAGCCCCAGCATTTGCCTGGTGTGAAAATGGGAAACCACGGAAAACCATTTTCAGGGCTGCCGACAGTGGGGTTCGAACCTACTATCTCCCGAATACTGGATACTGGCCGCACTTAAGCTACTTCAGCTATCGAGCTCGGTAAATGAGATTTAGAAGAATTTAATTCCGTTGCATAACACTCAGCATCGGTAGTACTTCCTGTCTCTTCCTCCTCTTCATGGGGCAGTTGATTTTCAGGGGGAATATCTTTGGGGGCAAAGTGGTACAGGATTCTCCGGATCATGAGGCGCTTGTTTCAGGGCAAAGCCGGAGTCTGGTATACAATTCCTTATTTGTTTCCCTTCGAGAACCCAGCAGTTTTTGTCATGCTTAAATAGTAGTCTGAGGTGTGGTCCTTCTGCTCACACCAAACCATTGGCACAGCAAGAGGCATAGATAGACTTTTTCCAGCCAATCACTGTGCAACAAAAATGAGGTGCCCAAACTTTGTCATCATCTCCCATGGTGCATAGGAAGTAATGTCTGTAAGCAGTCTTCACTTGACTTCTAATGTTCTTACGCTGGCCATGTGGCGTAAGTTTCCCACAGATATAGCAGAAATTCTCTGAATGGTTAACACAGCTTCTTTTACTCATCATTTTAACTTCTGAAGCCAACGGCCGTAGCCGAGTTGAAACACCGGATCCCGTGAGATCTCCGAAGTTAAGCAACATTGGGCGTGGTCAGGAGTTGGATGGGTTGCCACGCGCTGTTGGTGGGGGGGTAAGGGAATGGAGGAGCGGAAAGGAACTGGCCACCCTACCGCACGTAAACTCCGGCTCAGGAACACCTCTGCGGAGGTTCGGACCTGCCTTCGAGCAGAATAACCCTTACCTTACCTTAACTTCTGAAATGAAATTGACAGTGGCATCAATGAAAGCAAACTTTAACTTTCATGAGTGAAGCTCATATAGAACAAATATGTAGGTGGATGGTCCGCCCAGTCAATACTAAATATTAATTATTTATATTTATTTACATAAGTCTAGTACATGTTTCTAGAATCTTAATACATTCCATTCATCAGCTAGTCAAATTAAAATTAAAATTCCTGTACACAATTTTAGAAGCTGATGAAGGGAATGTATTAGGATTCTCGAAACATGTACTAGACTTACGTAAATAAATATAAATAATTAATATTTAGTATTGACTAGGCAGACCATCCACCTACATATTTGTTGTGATCAAGTCAATACGGATCAAATACCGGCCACTATGGTCAAGATTATTAATAGTGGAGCTCATATAGGTTATGTAAACCAGATGTTAAGTATATTGTATCTTGGTATTTAACAGCATAAAACCTTCATAGGAAAGCGTTACAATTTAATTATTAAGCGTTTACTTACTTCATAGTGTTACATGAACATAATTCAGCTATAATTATTTTATTTTATTTCACAACAAAGAACCCATTTTCATGGAAATCAACAATTTTAGGCGGGAAAGCGAACACCCTTGGTGAGTAGCTGCTGAAATGTTAAAACAACTGACTAATGAAATCATGAAGACCAAGATTACAATACGATCTCATTTATCTGAATATACAATGAAATGTATAAAAATTTATGAAAGAGCAAAAAATTTAAAACGTAATTGTTTAAAAATTGTGAAGTGATAGAGCAAAACTGACTTCAGATTTGTAATCAGCGTATTCAATTTACGGTTGGTACCCTTGTTTTTGTTCAGTAGCAAAATCACTGTAGTCTGCCTCTGTGGTGTAGTGGTTAGTGTGATTAGCTGTCACCCGCGGAGGTCCGGGTTTGATTCCCGGCTCTGCCACGAAATTTGAAAAGTGGTACGAGGGTTGGAACGGGGTCGACTCAGCCTCTGGAGGTCAAGTGAGTAGAGGTGGGTTCGATTCCCACCTCAGCCATCCGGGAAATGGTTTTCCATGGTTTCCCACTTCTCCTCCAGGCAAATCCCGGCATGGTACCTAACTTAAGGCCACGGCCGCTTCCTTCCCTCTCCCTTGTCTATCTCTTCCAATCTTCCCATCCCCCCGCAAGGCCCCTGTTCAGCATAGCAGGTGAGGCCGCCTGGGCGAGGTACTGGTCATCCTCTCCCGTTGTATCCCACGACCCAATGTCTGAAGCTCCAGGACATTACCCTTGAGGCGGTAGAGGTGGGATCCCTCGCTGATTCCGAGGGAAAAACCGACCCTGGAGGATAAGCAGATTAAGAAAGAAAGAAAGAAAGAAAGAAAGAAAGAAACATCACTGTACAGTAGACTAGTGTTATCAACAATAAAACGAACGAGGCAGCAATGTGCATACAGTGCTTTCTTACATTGTAGCCAGTATATACTGCCTTCTGTCAATGTTGAGCGTGGAATGAAAGTACAATCTTAAAACGCAATACTACTGCAGATCCTGCTTTCTTACGGTACAGGCTGTATTTACGGCTTTCTGCCATTGTACATTTGCCTGATGTGAAAATGGAAAACCACGGAAAACCATATTCAGGGCTGCCGACAGTGGGGTTCGAACCCATTATACCCCGGATACAAGCACACCCACTTGCTCGGTCTCCCCTTTAGTCGTCTCTTACGACAGGCACGGGATACCGTATATGTATTCCAAGGCCACTACCTACAGAGATAACAGCTCTGGGAATTGAATCTTGAATATCTAGGTGTACGCTTTTACTAGCATGTGATACGAAGCTCGTCTAGCGAACATTACTGTATGAGCGACATGAAGTAATGAGCACTTCTTTACAAAAGCATCCAAGTTGAATATGATCTCGTATTTTTTATTTGCAGATGTTCCTCTGAATGAATTAACATAGCGCATACATCAAAATTAATTACTGCCTTATAATTACATAGCGCGAGGAGTGTCGCTGAGGCTTTCACTGTCTCTTCTTGAAACACACAGGCGAGTCTCTTGGAAGTTCATGTCTCCGTACGTCACTTGGTTCCAGAGTTTGGGTTAACTCATTCGTATGTGATAGTGTATCCAAGCGGAAGATTGTAAGGAGTACTGCCTTCACTTGTCGCAGTATATGTAAAGCTCTTAGCTCCAGGCCTAGACTATCAATATTACATTCAGCTACCTAACATTTTAATTTGTGCACTAGCGTTCATCGTTTCGGGCTGTAGGATTGAATCCTGATACGGTCGGCTTGCCGTATAACAGTGTTGTTGGATAGTACAAATAATATTAAAATAATATAAAATACCATAATAATTAAAAATCCATAGTTCCAGCCCTTCAGGTAAGCAACTCGATGTTGAAAACATCCTAGGGATACAAGCTACGAATTGTAGGTACCTAAATAAAATATAATAAACTAGGAGAATATATTCTTTATTTATTCCTAAAATTACAATCCTTTTCTCAGTCATCGTTATCCGGTCGATTAGATTAGCAGTTTGGCTTTTTCTACCACTACGACCACTAATGTGAGTCAATGCATTGTTTTACAACACTACGAGCGCTAATGTGAGTCAATGCATTGTTTACACCACTAGAAGCGCTAGTGTGAGTCAATGCATTGTTTTACAACACTACGAGCGCTAATGTGAGTCAATGCATTGTTTACACCACTAGAAGCGCTAGTGTGAGTCAATGCATTGTTTTACAACACAACGAGCGCTAGTGTGAGTCAATGCATTGTTTTACAACACTACGAGCGCTAGTGTGAGTCAATACAGCGTTTCACTTAAGCCCTTATAAATACATTCGGTGTGGACATTTTTCAAAAAATCAATAGGTGCCTAAGGGTATTGAACCAAGGAACACATCACAAAAAGAATTATGTAAATAAGTTAATTTGGCTAGTATTTTAATCAAAAAGAAAATTAATAAAGAAACAAGTGATTTTAGGCTGATTTTCCGGAACTGCATTTAGGCCGGAAGTGATTTTAAAATTTGTTTTTAGTTTTATATAGATATCTAAGACTCACAACCTTTCCGGGTTCTTTAGTCCTTCAACTTTCGGCACAATAAAGGAAATTCCTTAATTTCACTTTTTTCGTAGTATGGAGACCCCTACTTTGTTTGGTAAGAAATGTTTTCGATATTAAAACAAACTAATTCTTCCTTATAGAGCTTCCGGTTAAACTATATTAAGTGTCCTTCCTTTTGGAACTAACCTGAATAGTGGGTTTGCCTTTCCAACTCTTGAACAAATTACGTACAATTGACAATGGGAGAAGCACCGTTCCTGAAGATCGAGTCCTACAATTTTAAACGATTGTCCTTGTGTCTTGTTGATGCAAATAAACGGGGAACTGCAGCTAGGAAGGAACAGGATAAGATTCGAATGCGGCAATTCTAGGTGAAAGTTAAAGCCCAAGCGCAAGGGAATCGGGAAAAGGACAGGTGAAATATCGCGGTCGGTAGATGGCCGAAACGACAGCAAGAAAGAAGTTAATGAAAGCAGATCTTTACCTTAATAAATATTCATCTAGGAATACGCCTGTGTTAAAAATTGCAGATCTCTGCTTGCGGCAGATCTGGATGGGCATTGCACACATTCACACAAACAAACACTTCCGGATATTACGGACTGAATAGGGTTCCTCGTGTCTGGAACCGAAAATGGCTTCCTACCCCACTGACTTACAATGGCTCATTGGGAAGGCAAACGGAATATAGGAATGTCCAACACCGTGCATTGCTCCCCCCTCCAGCCCTGTCTGTCAGAATGCTTCTTTCAGTATTATGGGTATAGAGATTTGCACTATCATCTTCATAGTCTCAAATCACACGACAAAGAAATGCCACGGTTGTGAGATATTATGAATTACTGCCATATAACTGCACTTGTGTACAAAAGAACTGCAACATGAAGGGGTACAGTTTTATTAAATTAATTTGGAACAAACCAAAAAGTCACTGTTTTCTATTTACTTAATCCGGCGCTGCGATCTAAACGGTTGAATATCACTACGAGACTCAGTGTCCTAAATTTAGTAAACTGAGCTATGTTTAGTCTATTTTCGACTGTTCAAACCCAAATGTATCCCTTGGAAGTTGAAATTTGAATTTTGGCTTTAGTTCAATTTTCACTTATTAATAGTAACAACATAATAATGAATGTATAAGTACTGCATGATTCGTTGCCTGGGAGGTCAATGTAATGACCCGAGTCCGATTCCCGACGTGGTCGGGGATTGTAACCACGTTTCATTTCAACGTAAATCTGATTTTAACCCACATTAGTGTCCATCCCAGATAACTGGAAGAAAGGCCAGGAAAAGAGAAACTTAATTTGGAAATAAGTAGAACCTCATTAACCCGGAACCCATTAGTCCAGACTTCGCTAAATTCGGACAGCCGTTTAATACTACTACTACATAAATGCATTACAGTATAAACTACACAGGAGGAGATCGTTGAAAGTGTGATCAGTGCAGAAACCTCTGAAGCAGATGAATATAACCAGGATGAAGCAGGTGATATTATTAACTCTAAGCCAAAACATACTGAAATTGAATACCATCTAATCATTGTCATTAAATATGCTGAAGAAAACAACGATGAGAACATAGCTGCATATTGCGAACATTTCAGGCATCTGCGAGAGTAATTTATTAAGGAAACGAATGTAAAAGGAAGACAACAAAATATCAGCAGTTTCTTCAACCTAATAAGCGTGTCAAGTCTGGTCAATGAAGGCGTGCCTTGATTGTCATGTTCTAATTCTGTACTGCACTAGTTAATCTGTATTTCGTAAAGCCTAATACTAAATTGAATCATATCTTGTACATGTACAAAATAACGTTTTAATTTCCATTTATGCTTTCATGGGCCGTACCTGTAGACATACCGTGTCAAGGAAAAGACTGTTGAGATTTTCTTCTGGTGACACAGAGTAAATTTCTCTGCTAAACGTAAAGAATCTCACATAATTTTCTCGATACGACATAAGCCCAAAAGCCTATATCATGTCAACATTTTTATTTCTTACATTTAAAATACTGTTCTGCACACGTTATTTTTACTAAACAGAGTGTTTAAATATGTACCTGCGTTATTTAGTTTTATGCAGTCTTTCATTAATTCGGACCACCTAGAGCCCTAATTAGTCCGGATACATGAAGTTCTACTGTACTGCGGAATTAATGAAATGCCAAAGTGGCAATCGTGGCGTAATTAGAAGCCAACACACGTCGGATACGTTAGTAAAACCATTAAAAGTACGAGCCAACCAGAAATCAGAAACTGGACACCATAAGTACCCTGCATTTTCAATAACCGATAGTGTTGTTGCCTTGAAAACCAAAACCTAATATCATGGCGCAACAGCCCCGCAGGGCCATGGCCTACCGAGTGACCGCTGCCCATCCCGAAGGCCTGCAGATTACGAGGGGTCGTTTGGTCAACACGAAGGTGGTGATAATTGTTTTAAGAGGAAGTACAACTAGGTAATAATTCCCTATTTACAATAATCAGAGGGGAAAATGTGGAGGGGTCCACCCCTTTGAAAAATGAAGGCATCGGCCAAAGAAAGACAAGGGTCACAAAGGGCTTGAAACTGGAAGACTTACTAGGCGCCTTACGTAATACCGTCGGGGTCGGAAATGAACAAGCGTTGGCCAAGGGAGATCGAATAGGAGAGATGAAAGTGAGGAGCTAGGTACAAGTAAGTGTAAGCAATGCCAAGACTCCTTTCAGTCGCCTCTTACGACAGGCAGGGCATATCGTGGCTGTTATTCTATAGAACCCAGGGGACCTCCAAATTTGGCTTCCTCTTCAGCTACCGGTACATATTATTACCATTTTCGAAAAGTCCGCGAAACTTGCCCAGAATCGAGCCTAGGAACTTCTGCTAATAGTACAGTTTATTGGTAATGCTCGAGTGGTGATATTAATACTTCGCTCTTATCTGGCGGATAATGCCAGGTAGAAGTAAAATTATCGTCTCACATTGTCTATAGCACGTACGTATAAATTAATACGGTTCTCCCGTGTGTAACAAAGGCTCAATGAACGAGCGCCTTTTGAATAGAAATGAAACATGTGCAAGCTCAGGTCTGAATAAACAGCTTAGCGGAACTATTTGTGGCTCGGATTACACAACCAACAGCGCAGCATCGTGCTTGTTTTGTTGTTCGCGGGAGCTGAATGGCGAGAACTCAGTCAACGTGTATACAGGTATACAGTATTCTCATGGCCAAAATTACCGGAGTAATGCTCATGGAAAATGTTCGTGATTACGTCACTGTGATGCGTCTTTATCGATTTCAGTCGGGACTACTCGGCTTTAGGTAACGCAACTGGATCATTGTTGTATTATTATTATTATAATAGTATACATCTTCATTATAGATTGTCATTACTTTCAGCTTTCAGTCTGGAATCCTCTGTGACTTTACTAAATGCCACAACAGTCCTCTATTTGCAACTAGTGCTGTGGCCTCCTTTAGTTCTATGCCTCTTGTCATTAAATCGTTAGAGACTGAGTCTAACGATCGTCATCTTCGTCTACCTCTACTTCTCTTACCCTCCATAACCGAGTCATTTATTCTCTTAGGTAACCTATCCTCCTCCATTCGCCTCACACGACCCCACCAACGAAGGTGGTTTATGCGTACAGATTCATCAATAGAATTCAGCCTTTATCTCCTCATTCCGAGTAATCTCTTACCATTGTTCCCACCTGTTTGTATCAGCGATCATTCTCGCTACATTCATGTCTGTTATTTCTAACTTATGAGCAAGGTATCCTCCTGATTCCACCCAGATTTCACTCTCGTAAAGCAAAGTTGGTCTGAAAACAGACCGATGGAAATATAGTTTCGACTTGGAGCTGACTTCCTCCTTACAGAATACTGTCGATCGCAACTGCGAGCTCAGCAAAAGTTCAGTAAGACTTACCATTTTCCAGCGCACGCATCTAGGCGCGATTGCATTGTCATTTGTTTTCTTCGAATCTCCTACGGTGACAAAGCAATTGTTCTGGATACGTTAGGGTAGGTTAGTGACAAAGCCATTGGTCTGGACTGGTTAGGGTAGGTTAGTGGCAAAGCCAATGGTCTTGATTGGTTAGACCATTGGTCTGGATCAAGCGAGGGGAGTCTGGGGGCATAAGCCCCCAAGTTATAAGCCGCGAAGCGGCCCTTAGCCCTCTAGTATCCCGCATGAGACCTCCATTGATCTGCGGGTAGGTTAGTGTATTTCTTGTGTGCGGGTTGGTAACGGAATTCATTTGACTCCATTGCTGGGAGTGACGTCATATCCCATTGTGTCTCACCCAATCGAAATGCCGGTACGTAGTTAGGCGATGGACTATGGCGCGTGACAAATTGTATTCGGTTATAAAAGCAAAATTATTTCTGGGGGACGGTGGGTGGGTTCTTGGTTGTCGCAGTGAACACATCTCACCTCTACTTAAGATTTCTAACATCTTGCATCCTTGTCATGCTGTAAAAGTACGGTATGTCATAGTGAATTTCCAGCGTGAACTCACTGCATTAGCTTTACTGCACCTTGATTCCATCTCACTTACTATACTAAAACACAGGGAGAACACACATCTTAAATACTTGAAAGTATCTACCTGTTCCAGCTTTGTATTCCCAACCTGACATTCATTTCTTTTAGGTACCTTACCAGTTGACCTCACTTTAGTCTTGGCAAAGGTAATTTTCATATCATACTCATTGCACCTATTTTAATGTTCGAAGATATTAGACTACAGGCTTTCATCACAATCTGCCTTTAAGGGTAAGTCGTCCGCGTAGGTCAAACTGCTCCTATACCAGGCGGCCCGCGAGCGCCGCACTTTCTACTTGCAAATGTCTCGCATGCATTTAGTGATGCATGGGATGCCTAATCACTTGTTTTGCAAGGAGCACTACAACGTGCTGTATTTTGGATGTTATGATACAAATAGCAGTCATTTTACTGCACACGTTCCATAACAGGATGCATTTATAAATACGCAAAAGATGCAGAAAAGAAAATGTAATAACTTATTATTTTATACACGTGTAGACATTCCATTATATAAAAGAGTTGTTTGTATAAAACCAAATCTAATACTGTGTGGCGAAATACGTGCGCAGAAGTCAGGCGTCTGTTTGGAGATTCGGCTGCATTCCGACCAGATTCTCCATAGATGAAAATGATGTCTGAGTATTCGTCATTGCTGAACACAACTAGCCATTGCCGATATGTAGACAGCAAATGTAGTGCTGCTGTACCGTACACCAGCCTAGTACTATGCGGTCGAAAACGAGGTTTACTAATGCGAGGGGTTGCATTAGACGGGTAGCGCTGAGGAACAAGCTGCGAGCGACCGTCCAATTACTATCTCTTCATATTCTGACGTAATCTGCCTGCTAACAGTAACGGCCCTGTGAAAATCAGTTAGTAGATATCCCATTTATCACTTGTGTATGCAGGACATGTATAAGTAGAAAGTGCGGTGCCCGAGAACCGCCTGGTACATTTCCACCTAACTGAACGCCTCCTTGCTACTTTATACCCTTCAGATAATAATACTACTACTAATAATAATAATAATAATAATAATAATAATAATAATAATAATAATAATAATAATCGGGATTCAGAACGGGGAGATCCTGTCCGGAACAAATCTTGAATCTTTAAAATCTCATAGCATACCAGAAATCTAGGGCAAAAACGTACTTCATCATTTTCATTGACTTCCAAAGGGCGTATGACTTACTAGACCGGGAAAGACTCCTTTCTCTACTCAAAGAATTCGGTCTAGAGAACAAAACAACAAACCTCATTAGGGAAACTCTCACTAATCATTCTCCAAAGTCAAATTCATGGGATAATTGTCGGCTCATTTTGAGATCAAAACTGGTGTCCGACAGGGTGACGGATTTTCACCCATACTGTTCAATTGTGCCCTGGAGAAGGTCATCAGAGAATGGGATAAGACCAACCAGTGGCGGAATTCGATTGGGATCGGTAAACAAGGGTATCGAGATCAACTGTTTAGCTTTCGCAGACGACATGATCTTACTAGCTGAGACGTGGGAGGAAGCCAAGGAGCAGTCCTTCGAACTGCTGAAGCAAGCAGAGAAGATGCGTCTCAAAATTGCCCGTGTAATGACCAAAATTATAACCAAAATTAAGAATCCTCCAAAATATTTAAAAGTGGGGGAACAAAAAATAGAGATCGTCACGGATATCAAATGCCTTGGTGAATTGATCAGTTGGAATGGTCTTGAGATGAAAGCAATGGAATCTCGACGAAACAAAATCGAAACAGTCTTCCAGCATACCAAAGACACCTGTAACAAAAAATCCCTCTCCTGGAATTCCAAGATCAGACATTATAATACAGTAGTCAAGCCTGAAGCCCTTTATGCTTCAGAAACACTGTCTATAACTACATATGGTCCAATAGAAAAGTTGGAGAATGAAATTAATGAAACCCTGTATAGGAAAACAGAAAGGATTTCCAACACAATAAGGAAAAGGAGAATTGACTTCTATGGTCACATGCTAAGAATGAACCCGGAAAGGATAGCTAAACGAATTTCCAACTATTTCCGCAATAAGAAAACGAAGCCGAACTGGTTTAAGGAAACTGAGAATGACCTACGAGAGTTCCAAATTACAGAAGAGATGCTTGTAGATGGATCCTGGAATAAAATAACCGAAGATGAAATAAAGATATTTCAGGACAGAGTGAAGCCCAAACGACTATATAGAATTTCTGAAGAAGAGAGGAAGGCAAGATATGAAAGACTGAAAAAGTACTGGGAGGTCAGGGAAACACGACTCACTAACCATTGATTGATCTATTGTACCCCAAAGTGGGTGAAACGCACAATAATAATAATAATAATAATAATAATAATAATAATAATAATAATAATAATAATAATAATACCGGGTGAGTTGGCCGTGCGCGTAGAGGCGCGCGGCTGTGAGCTTGCATCCTGGAGATCGTGGGTTCGAACCCCACGATCGGCAGCTCTTAAGATGGTTTTCCATGGTTTCCCATTTTCACACTAGGCAAATGCTGGGGCTGTACCTTAATTAAGGCCACGGCCGCTTCCTTCCAACTCCTAGGCCTTTCCTGTCCCATCGTCGCCTTAAGACCTATCTGTGTCGGTGCGACGTAAAGCAACTAGCATTAATAATAATAATAATAATAATAATAATAATACAATCAGCCATTTCAATCATTAAAATGATGTGGCCTCTTTAAGTCGTGGGTATAGGTAGGCCTTCAACAGTCTTCTCCAAGTAGAACGGTCTTGGGCAGATCTCATCCAAGTGGTACCAGCGATCTTCTTGATATCTTTGACCCATCTGTCCGGTGGTCTTCCTCTAGGCCTTCGATGTTCTCTCGGACTCCACTCCAGCACTAGTTTTGTCCATCTATCATCATTTCTTCGTGCAACATGGCCAGCCCACTGCCATTTTAAGGAGCGTACTCTCTCTAAGATGTCTTTAACCTTTGTAACAGACCGGATGTCATCAGCTCTTTTCCTATCTTTCTTTGTATAGCCTAGCATTGACCTTTCCATGGCTCTCTGCGCGGTCCGAAGTTTCCCTTTTGTGAATTCATTCAGAGTCCAAGTCTCACAGCCATAAGTCAGCACAGGAAGGATGCATTGGTCAAATACTGTTTTCTTCAGATTTGCTGGCATTTTTGATCTTAATACTGAAGAATTCCTTCCAAATGCTTGCCATCCGAGCTTGATGCGCCTATAGATTTCTGGTCTTATATCACCTGTCATATTTATAATCTGGCCAAGGTAGATGTAATCACTGACCTCTTCTAATGGCATGTTCTTAATATTCACATTTCCAGCTTGAACCCATTCGTTGGACATAGCTTTTGTTTTGGAAAGGTTTATGCTTAGGCCAATCAACTGACATTCTAATGCAAGATCTGTAATTAAGGTCTGGAGCTCTTCGAAGTCGTTTGCCAGTAAATAATAATAATAATAATAATAATAATAATAATAATAATAATAATAATAATAATAATAATAATAATAATTGTTTGCCTTGGCGGCGGTGATGTTGGTGGTGTTTGTTTCAAGAGGAATTACAACAGCACAATGATATTTTCTTAGTGCTAATGTGTGCGAGACTTCGTCTTTTCACGTTGAGCCGTTTCTTAATTTTACTGCTCAAACAAATTATTGAATGTTGTGAATAGCTGCGAAATAGCTTACTTTTATTTAGTCCACTGTGTACATCTGATTAACTTTAATAAATCATTAAACATTGAGGTGACTTTATCTAAAATTCTGTGGAAGTACCAGCATTTAAGTTACCTCATTTGATCAATCAATCAATCAATACTGATCTGCATTTAGGGCAGTCGCCCAGGTGGCAGATTCCCTATCCGTTGTTTTCCTAGCCTTTTCCTAAATTATTTCGAAGAAATTGGAAATTTATTGAACGTCTCCCTTGGTAAGTTATCCCAATCCCTAACTCCCCTTCCTATAAATGAATATTTGCCCCAGTTTGTCCTCTTGAATTCCAACTTTATCTTCATATTGTGATCTTTCCTACTTTTATAAACGCCACTCAAACTTATTCGTCTACTAATGTCATTCCACGCCATCTCTCCGCTGAC
Organism: Anabrus simplex; assembly: GCF_040414725.1. Taxonomy (NCBI): domain Eukaryota; kingdom Metazoa; phylum Arthropoda; class Insecta; order Orthoptera; family Tettigoniidae; genus Anabrus; species Anabrus simplex. The sequence continues at coordinate 39,589,439 of NC_090270.1, read as the reverse complement.
AGCTCGGAACATACCACTTAGTCGAGCAGCTCTTCTTCTTTCTCTCAATTCTTCCCAATCAAAATTTTGCAACATTTTTGTAACGCTACTCTTTCGTCAGAAATCACCCAGAACAAATCGAGCTGCTTTTCTTAGGATATTTTCCAGTTCTTGAATCAGGTAATCCTGGTGAGGGTCCCATACACTGGAACCATACTCTAGTTGGGGTCTTACCAGAGACTTATATGCCCTCTCCTTTATATCCTTACTACAACCCCTAAACACCCTCATAACCATGTGCAGAGATCTGTACCCTTTATTTACAATCCTATTTATGTGATTATCCCAATGAATATACCTTTGCTGGCAGGACGTAGTGTTTACAGTGCACTATGTCTTCTGGTATGGGCTAGAGCAATATTGTTACTTTCATTGACCTGTCTCAGCTTTATCCTTGGCTTTGACAAAATGAAAGTGACTGAGGTATGAGCGATGCTAGTAATGCCATTCCTTATGCAGCCAGTCCCTGTTATGAATGGTGTGAAAATGTTGCTCATAGGGCCGGTTGTTGCATGCATTTCAGTGGGCTTGGCAGACTGATATGTAATAGCAGCTTCTGGCTCGGTGAGGAAAGCAACGGGAAACTACCTCACTCCTCATTTCCCTAGTACGCCTCTTCAGTGATGCCTAGGCCATCTATGACAGCCGATGGCGGAGCTGTTGAGGATCCAACCAGCCTTTCGGCTGAGGACTAAACATACATACATCCCAATGAATATCTTTCCTTATATTAACACCTAAATACTTACAATGATCCCCAAAAGGAGCTTTCACCCCATCAACACAGTAATTAAAACTGAGAGGACTTTTCCTATTTGTGAAACTCACAACCTGACTTTTAACCCCGTTTATCAACATACCATTGCCTGCTGTCCATCTGACAACATTTTCGAGATCACGCTGCAGTTGCTCACAATTTTGTAACTTATTTATTACTCTATAAAGAATAACATCATCCGCAAAAAGCCTTACCTCCGATTCCACTCCTTTACTCATATCATTTATATATATAAGAAAAAATAAAGGTCCGATAATACGGCCTGGAGGAATTCCCCTCTTAATTATTACAGGGTCAGATAAAGCTTCACCTACTCTAATTCTCTGAGATCTATTTTCTAGAAATATAGCAACCCATTCAGTCACTCTTTTGTCTAGTCCAATTGCACTCATTTTTGCCAGTAGTCTCCCATGATCCACCCTATCAAATGCTTTAGACAGGTCAATCGCGATACAGTCCATTTCACCTCCAGAATCCAAGATATCTGCTATATCTTGCTGGAATCCTACAAGTTGAGCTTCAGTGGAATAACCTTTCCTAAAACCGAACTGTCTTCTATCGACCCAGTTATCCATTTCACAAACATGTCTAATGTAATCAGAAAGAATGCCTTCCCAAAGCTTACATACAAAGCACGTCAAACTTACTGGCCTGTAATTTTCAGCTTTATGTCTATCACCCTTTCCTTTATACACAGGGATTACTATAGTAACTCTCCATTCATCTGGTATAGCTGCTCCGACCAAACAATAATCAAATAAGTACTTCAGATATGGTACTATATCCCAATCCATTGTCTTTAGTATATCCCCAGAAATCTGATCAATTCCAGCCGATTTTCTAGTTTTCAACTTTTGTATCTTATTGGATTATGGACCTATCCATCGTGTAATGATCTCTCTGCCAATTCAAATTCATCTCAAGGGTGATGGTGATGGTGGTTTCAAAAGGAAACACTACCGGGCAACCATTCTATATTAACACTAATCAGAGGGAATAACTAGAAAGCGATCAAATAATTCGAGAAATGAAGTTAATGGCCAAAGAAAGACAAGGGCCACGGAAACCAAACCAAATCCCATGGGCACCTGAATGTCTGGAACTGTCTGGAATTCTTCCCCGCAGTCACGGCCTGGAGAAGACATCATTGAGCTACTTTTTCCATGGCCATGGCGCAACAGCCCCGAAGGGCCATGGCCTACCAAGCTACCGCTGCTCAGCCCGAAGGCCTTCAGAATACGAGGTGTTCTCTAGTCTGTACGACGAATCCTGTCGGCCGTTATTCATGGCTTTCCAGAGCGGGTCCGCTATCTCACCATCAGATAGCCCCTCAATTGTAATCATGTAGGCTGAGTGCACCTTGAATCAGCCCTCAGATCCAAGTAGAAATCCCTGACTTGGCCGGTAATCTAACCTGGGGCCTCTGGATAAGGGCCGCGAAGGGCGTGAAAATGAAAGACTCCCTAGGCCTCGCAAGTTAATACCGTCGGGGTCAGAAAAGTACAAGTGTTGACCAAGCGAGATCGAATAGGATAGATGAAAGTGAGGAGCCTGGCACAAGTAAGTGGAAGCAATGCCAGGACTCAGCTAAGGGCTTTATGGTCACCAACTCACGTTCCCAAGTTAGGAGACCCTGGTCCCCTTTCTAGTCACCTCTTACTATAGGCAGGGGATACCGTGGATGTTATTCTTCCATTTCCATCCACAGGGGGAGTAAACTAGGATGTCTGAATAGTCGTCGAAGACAGTCCAAGACGAGGCTCTGAATGTGTTATACCGCATTGTCTGGAATTCTTCTCCGCAGTCGAAGGCAACCATGCCCAGTGTGCAGTCTATATATAAAGGACTCCGTGGAAGTTGAAATCGGGGGGGGGGGGGGCGTTGGTTGCTTAGGGTCGAATATCGATTTCCATTCATCGGGGGCCTTAGCAGTCCCTTCTTTCCTTTAAGTTTCCAATCCAGAGTAATTTTCTTTCATCAGATTTTGAGCCAGGTTCAGAGGAGGGTCTGTGGATTTCAATGAGGTTGATACGATTCTGTGGATATCGTGTGAATCGGAAGTAGAAATATCGGACTGTCCTCGTTTTCTATCCCACTGTACTTTCTTTTCCGATATCTGAAGAACATGTTGACTCCTTTGTAAGCTCTTTCCGTTTCTCCTCCTTTGATTAGCACATCTATTTTTTTTACATTTATAAATAAGTTACCTGTTTCCGGACCTTTTTGATTTTCAATTAATTTCATATCTGGGTGTTTTGTACTCTATTCCCCGTCTCCAAATGTGTAGAGCTAGAGCACCCTCTTTATTCCTATCTATTCTTTTATTTCTTCAGCTACTCACTCCCTCCTTTGTGGAACTCGGAACGTGAGAAGACTGGTATAGGCGGAAACAATGCCACAGTTAGTTCGAGTTCCCGTTGTCACCCCCTTGCCCTCCTTCTTACGACAGGCAGACTATATTTTGAATTGGGGAGAATATGAAAGGCATGGACAAACTGATAAAGGTCACAAAGGCGTGAAAATAAGAAAATGTTGACCAATGGAGGTTGAGGAGACCGTCAAAAGTAAATGGAAACAATGTGTTAGTTATTTTGATCCGCAGGAGATTTTTCGTGCCGTATCTCTACCGGAGTGAGCCGTGATAGAAGCCGCCTACCTGGGCTCAGTATTCAACGTTCCACCGTCTGACCCACTCAGCCTGAAGTGTGATGTTTTTTAAACAGTATTTTATTTATTTATTTATTTATTTATTTATTTATTTATTTATTTATTTATTTATTTATTTATTTATTTATTTATTTATTTATTTATTTATTTATTTAATCCATTTACCGTCTACGGTTGGTTTCTTCTTCAGACTCAGCGCGGGATCTCACCCCTGTCACCTCAAGGAGCGTAAGACATTTGGTCATGGATACAACTGGGAAGGGGACCGGTAACTTGCCCAGGCGGCGTCACCTGCTATGCTGAACAGGAGCCTTGAGGGGGATGGGACGACTGAAAGGGATAGTGGGAAACGACTTCAGCCACTTCAAGGATGGCTGAGCTGGGAATCGAACTTCCTCTATTCAGCTGACCTCGTTCTAGTCCTCGAAATACTTTTCAAATTTTGTGGCACAGCCGGGAATCAAACCGGGGCCTCCGGGGGGTGTCAGCTAATCACAGTAACCACTACAAAACAGAGGTGGATTAACACAGTATTCGTACTAAAATACGTTAAAATTAAGTCACATTATTTTAATTGTATTTAAAACCTCGAGAATACAGTGGTTTTATTTGAACTTCAGGCTCATCCGTACCGAGAATTCTACCGCTGGTTCAGTCTTACAGAGATGGGAAATGCTACACGTTTCTTATTTCAGTTCCGTGATATTCCTGTCTTCATATTCCAGCAGATGCAGCTGAACTCCCGCGGGACAGTAAATCCAGCCATTTCTCTTCCCTGCACACCCTAGGGCAGGTATTTCATTGCCCTGCCAGGAGCGAACGACATGTATAGACACACAGACATTGCGAGTTGCCCCTTAGTAACAGCATACATATATCAGGTCTGGTGATATATGAGGAACCACATAAGAACGGCGGAAGACTTTTAGGAAGTAACGTATCTCAAACAGCGGAGAGGGTCTCGTTAGAAAAATGACGAAGTTGCATGACTTTAAGAGAGAATACTTCTGCTCGCACGATTGCTCCTAAAAGGTATTTCACTATTTTCATGTTTTAGCTGAATTTTATTGTAGTCATAAACGTTACAATTATAAAATAAAATTATCTTGGAGGGTTAACTGTATAATTTAAACTTTACAAGTACAGATTATGAAGAAAGAAATATATGTTCACAACCAATTTAACATCTTCTTCTTCTTCTTATTCTTCTTAATCTGTTTACCCTCCAGGGTCAGCGTTTCCCTCGGACTCAGCGAGGGATCCCACCTCTACCACCTCAAGGACAGTGTCCTGGAGTTCAGACACTGGGTCGCGGGATACAACTGGGGAGGATGCCCAGTACCTCGCCCAGGCGGCCTCACCTGCTATGCTGAACAGGGGCCTTGCGGGGGATGGGAAGATTGGAAGGGATAGGCAAGGAAGAGGGAAGGAAGCGGCTGTAGCCTTAAGTTACGTATCATCCCGGCATTTCCATCCCGGCATTTGCTTGGAGGAGAAGTGGGAAACCATGGAAAACCACTTCCAGGATGGCTGAGGTGGGAATCTAACCAATCTCTACTAAGTTGACCTCCCGAGGCTGAGTGGACCCCGTTCCAGCCCTCGTACCACTTTTCAAATTTCGTGGCAGAGCCGGGAATCGAACCCAGGCCTCTGGGGGTGGCAGCTAATCACACTAACCACAACACCACAGACGCGGACACCTATTTAACATAAGAACTGAATTACACAATATACAAATTCAATATACATTTATTTTCGAAAGACCACCTATGAAAAGTGCATTTTTTGCTACAGCCGGCGTGGTTTCCTTCTATAGAATACTACCAGTCCTAACTATTTCACTGTCTTAGTTAGTCTGCCTTGCTCTCTCCGCAGTGATTTGAAAACTCGTGTATATAAACAGGAAATACAGACATACTGTAGATAGAAAATTGTTCTTAAAAACTATAAAAAGTCATTCGAAAAAATTAATTCAAAGAAATCTAGCTCCGTAGAATTGTCGGGAATATATATTTTCAAAGCTGCTTGCCCAGCAAATTGTAGTTTATCGGAGATAAGAACAGAATGTATAAATTACGTAGTGTGAAGTCTCGTCAAAACCACCTGTTGACGATCACCATTGATAGCTTCATCATTACTAGGTTCACTTAAACTCGCACTTGCACTAAATAAACCATTGTCACGATACAAATCTCTTTCAATATCGTCATTTAGCAAACAACACGAAACACCGCGCGATGAAGAAGCCATACTGTACACAAACGGCGGCTAGCTTCGTTTTTTTGTCTCTACGAAAGGCCATGCAAGGAGGATAAATACTTAGAGCAGCGCTACTGCAAAGAGAATATCTTCCTGATTCCAATAATGTGCAACAGATGGCGTTTGCGTTCATTTTCGGCTACAGTCAAGCAATAGGGATGTACTGAAACACTACCGATAGATGTCTCACGTGTAGTATCCGGTATGCGCTTGTCGATCGTCATTTGTTTCTATGTATTTTTAATGGAAGTTACCCAGTCAAATGCTGAAGTTAAAGATTTAATATATCGTTACGACAACAAAGACGACAAGAAAATTGTGATGCCTGACTATTGCTGTGTCCCAATGTCCCAAAATCAAGGTCGACCGTATTCATACCATCAATTTTCTAAGTAAGATGCTTTCCGTAAAAAGTGGTTGCATACGATTCCTAGGCAGGACCTACGAAATAAAAATATGACTCATAATATCGAAGTCTGCTCGAAATGTTTTACAGTTGAAGATTATGTCATTACTGAAACTGGTAAGTAAGCTAATTAGTACTAACTTAATTAAGAAATAATTTTATAATAAGGTACCGGTAGTACATTCTTAAGAGTTAATATGACCTATTTCAATAATTTTAGGCGAAAGACGAAGACTTAAGGAGAACGCTGTACCTTCGATATTTTCATGGTGTGGCACCGGTACCTTGGAAATAACTCCGAGAGCAAGAAGATATAGAAGTAGGAAAACAGCCATAACACCGTGTGCTGTACGGTACCCTGAATCACGCAGTGACCTATAATTTGACACTGGAGCACCATCAATTTCAGACTTCCTGAACAGGAAATAACTCATTACTTCCAAATTTGAAATTTATACGGGTATTGTTGTCTTATGGTCCGAAACAAGATCCCGAAACTCGTACGCTACACGGAAATAAAGTTCAGTTGTACTGGATGTGTCCGCCTCTGTGGTGTAGTGGTTAGCGTGATTAGCTGCCACCCCCGGAGGTCCGGGTTCGATTCCCGGCTCTGCCACGAAAATTTGAAAAGTGGAACGAGGGCTGGAACGGGGTCCACTCAGCCTCGGGAGGTCCACTGAGTAGAGGTGGGTTCGATTCCCACCTCAGCCATCCTGGAAGTGGTTTTCCGTGGTTTCCCACTTCTCCTCCAGGCGAATGCCGGGATGGTACCTAACTTAAGGCCACGGCCGTTTCCTTCCCTCTTCCTTGCCTATCCCTTCCAATCTTCCCATCCCTCCACAAGGCCCCTGTTCAGCATAGCAGGTGAGGCCGCCTGGGCGAGGTACTGGTCATTCTCCCCAGTTGTATCCCCCGACCAAGAGTCTGAAGCTCCAGGACACTGCCCTTGAGGCGGTAGAGGTGGGATCCCTCGCTGAGTCCGAGGGAAAAGCCGAACCTGGAGGGTAAACAGATGATGATGATGATGTACTGGAGGTAGCCCCAGGCACTGCTGTCACACCAATGTCGTGCCTTATGCACGCCTATAACCTGCAAACAAAAAAAAAACAAAAAAATACCGTATTAAGAATGTTTTCAAAATGCTATTTGTTCTTTAAGAATTCAATCTTAACAAAAACGCTAAGAGAAGGATAATTTTTCGCCCCGTTTCTTAAATTCTGCTTCCAAATCCGCAATCGTCATTGCACCTATACCATTTCCCGTCTTGTTGAAAACATTAGCACAATAAGGTAACTCCATTTTAATGCATTTAAAGCAAAAGTTTCGTTTCGATGATCGCAAATGTAGGAATTCTCCTTATAAGTCTCATGTAAAACAATCGAGCAGCGGAAAGCGCATACCGGGTATTACCATTACGCTACCTAGCGGAGAAGTTTTGCGAGATTCATCCCTATTAAGGCAAAGCTGCACAAGCCCCAGTACGTATTCGGGCTGACAGCGTGCAGCGGTAACGGGCAGCATTGCCAACTTAGAATTTTTCCCGCTAAATCTAGCTTATTTCCTTCAACCTGCCTCATGTGCTGTGGCGTTGTTCCCCCCCCCCCCCATCTCTCTCTCTCTCTCTCTCTCTCTCTCTGCCTCCTTGTACGATGTGGTATTAACAGCGAAACTAGCTATGATCATGGTAGGTGACTCACCACTGGTCCAGCGGGAGTACAGAATGTGAATTTTTGATGTAATGTTAATACATTCCTTCTCATACTTTAGTTTTACTATCGTCCGATCACCTCACAAAACTTCCTTACCTGTGTCAGGCTCCTCACTTTCATCTATTCTATCCGACCTCCCTTGTTCAACTTTTGTTCGTTTACGACCCCGACGCTATTAGGTCACAAGGCCTAGGAAGTCTTTCAATTTCACGCCCTTCGTAGTCCTTGTCTTTCTTTGGCCGATATCCTCATTTTTCAAAATCGGACCCCTTCCATTTCTTTTCTCTAATTGGTGTTTTATAAAGGTTGGTTGCCCAGTTGTACTTCCTCTTAAGACAACAATCACCACCTACTGTCAGGAGTAGCTCAGTGTACATAATTAAATATCCATGGCTTGCGGTTATAGTACTTTGCTAGTTGAACAGCGACAGAACAGAGAACAATTTCAATCTCTACACGGTCAGCAGTGCTATAAATATTTGGCTTATTGTTTTAACATTATCCATTTCTGGTTTAGCTTTTTCTAGCTTATATTGGATGATGACCTAGCTTATGAATTGAAAATTGTGTTGGCAACACTGGTAATGGAGGTCGAGTACGTATTCGGGCTGACAACGAAGGAGTTTTAAATGTCCAGCTCCACGGCTAAATATGGTGTTTGGTCGGAAGGCTCCCGGGTTCGATTTCAGGCCGGGCCGGGGATTTCCTTCTTAGTTAGTTAATTCGTCTGGCTTGGGACTCGGTGTTTGCGATGTCTTCAGCAGTAGAAATCATCTTAGGTGGGCTCCATTCTCACAGACTCACAAATCGCCTATAGGCCGTCTACTTAAAAAATACGGCACCAGGCCCCTTCGGAGGCCATACACCATTATTCCTACTACTAAACTTAAGTGCCTTAGTTGGTAATTTCCGACAAAGGAGTAAAATTACGAAACTGTTGCAAATTTTGAGCTGGGAAGACTTAGTGGTATGGACACAAACAGCTCGACGAAGTGGATTGTTTCAAGTTCACAGTGGAGTGATGGTGTGAAATTACTAGGTCTCGTAAGTTGAAGACCTATAAATTATCTAAAATAGACCAGTAGAAAACATAAAACTATCCAAAAAGGACTTAAACCTGGCATAAAGAACGTAAAAATGCGATTAAAATTTATTCACGGTTTTATTTTTTAATTACATATTCAATGACTTACTTACTTTGACTTATTTCCTGTTGCTCCCTCTGTAGCATAGGGCCTTGACGAAATTTCTCCACACAGTACGATTCCTGGCCATTTTCTTAACTTCTCTCCAGGTCTTGTCCACTTCTGCGATTTCCATTTTGATCGTCCTCTTCCAGGTCTTCTTGGACCGACCTCGCTTTCTGGTGCCTTGAAGGTTCCAGTCCAGCACCGACCTCTCAACAGCTCCATTCGGCTTCCTTAGAGTGTGCCCGATCCAGCGCCATTTCCTCTCCTTGATCTGGATGTCAATCAGCTGCTGATTGGTCATGGTCCAAAGATCTTCATTTGAGATTATGTCCGGCCAGCTCACATTTGTTATGCGAAGCAGACATCTGTTAATGCACACCTACAGCTGGTTGTTGATCTGTTTTGTAACTTTTCATGTTTCACAGCCGTATGGAAGAATCGACTCAGTCTTCCTGGAGATTTTTGTCGACACGGGGTAGAGCTGGACAAACGCACCATTTGCCTTCCGGATACGGCTTCGAACATCTTCCTCTGCTCGCCCATCCGTTGTAACTCTACTTCCAAGGTATAAGAAGGACACAACTGGCGCAATTTCCTTTCCATTTACTGTCAAGCTGGTCATGACATCCGAATTAATCCTCATCTCTTTAGTCTTGTTTTTGTTGATAATGAAGCCTACACATTCTACTTCCCTTCGCAATCTACTCAGTTTCTTCTCTATGGCCCGGTACCGCTGTGCCATAAGGCAAATGTCCTCTGCGAAGTCAAGATCTTCAAGCCTGTCTCTCATGCCACATTGAACACCCCTCTTCCGTCCTCCCATTACCCTTGTCATGACAATATCCTGGACCAACAGGAACAGAGTGGGGAAGAACACGCCCCTGTTTCACTCCAGACTTGACGTTTATCTTTTGTGTTAGTTTCCTTTCATGAAGAACCTGATACTCATACCCTTCGTACATCTCTTTTATGATCTTAACGATCTTTGATGGAATTCTGTATTCCTCGCGGGTCTTCCATATATAATTCTCTAATTTAGAGAATCGAAGGCTTTCTCGAAGCCCACGATTGCAAGGTAGAGGGTATTCTTCCATTCCTCACAGCTGCGATGTTGCCGAACTTCCGTCTGTTCCTTTCTAAGCCTCCTTTCTACCGAGCCGTTTATGCGATTCAGAATGACTCGCGACAGCACTTTGTTTGGAATGGAGAACAAGGTGATAGCCCTCAAGTTGTTGGAGTTTGTTGTATGCCGTTTTTTCGGTCACTTGAATATCAACCCCTCCTTCCAGTCGATCGGAATTTTTTCCTCATTCCATATCTTCCCCAGCAGCGGGTGCAGACATTTTATTGTAGTATCAAGGTCTGCTTTCAGGAATTCCGCCGGAATGTTATCCTGACCTGGTGCCTTCCCATTTTCCATCTGCTTCAACACTGTTCGTATCTCACCCTCGGTTGGAGAGTAAAGGCTGATGTCTGGATCACTTTCTGCTTCTTCTTCCTCTTCTTTGCGCTCATTTTCCAATCCCTTATCTCTATTAAAAATCTCCGCAAAGTGTTCCCTCCATCTACACAGCTGTTGTTCGCACGTAGTGAGCATCTTGCCTGTCTTTCTCGCAACAGACCTAGTTTTATTAAAAAGCTTTCGTCGAGAGCATATTTTTGATGCCATAGAGCTCCTTTATATCCCTCACTTGTTCTGCTTTCTCTGCTTGTCTTTTAGCCTTCCTCTGCCTAGTCTTCCAGAAGCTTGACCTTGATCTCCTTCCTATAATTTATCTTGTCCCGGGTCTTATCATACATACAGTCTTTCTGCAGGTAGTTTTTTGTTATCGAGCTACTTTTCTCTTGTTTCCACAAAGATGTTCTATAATTCGCTCCATACAGTCTCCACATTCTTCTTTGTCACGGAATCCAACACCTGGACACTATTGCTAATTTCCAGACAAAATTGCTCCAACGTCTGTTGTTTCTTTAGTTTACCTACATCAAACTTTTTGTGCTGAGTGTTGAACTTTTGGTGGACTGCCATGATCTTTATACGGAAGTTGGCAACAAAAAGACAAAAAGACAAAGCTCCTCTCTGTTCCTAACATCTTCCAAATTTCTTCTGAACCCCCACCGCAATGTGATCAATTTGGTTTTCCGTGACTTGATAAGGAGACACCCACGTGAACTTGTGACATTGCCTATGGGTGAAAGCCGTGCCATCTATCACCAAGTATTGGCTGGCACAATATTCCGTAAACTTCTCATTTTCAGTCATCTTCGCCAAGACCGTGTATAACCATGATGTGCTCCAATCCATCATTTTTGAGCCAAATTTTGCATTGAAGTCTCACATAAGGATGAGAATATCCTTCTTACTTCTTCCATTGTGGCATGTTGCAACATTCGATACAATTCTTCCTTTTTTTCCAACCCCAACTGTTCTGTAGGCGCATAGCATTGGATAATGGTCACATTCCTGATCTTGGTCTTGAACCTAGCAGTCAGTAGCCTACTAGAAATCGGTTTCCACTCTATAAGACTTCTCATTGCATTTCTACTAAACAGCAACCCCACTCGATCCCTGTGCTCTTCGTCCTCACCACCAGAATATAGAAATGTTGTATGTATCTCGCCAAATCCTGGCCTCCTCACCTCACTCAATCCCAGAATGTCCAGCCCGTAGTTCTTCATTTCCCGTGTCACTTGTTTCAGCCTGCTTTTCTCCCTGAAGGTCCTCACATTCCAGAAACCAATTTTCGTTATCCTCTTCATGCCAAAGGTCATCATTAGGTTATCCGACCGGTTTTGTAATTCCGCTTCCGTTTCTATAATCAGATTATTTAAGAAGAGCGAGTGATTAACCTACTGCTTCCGAGTGCCTTGATGGGGCTGCCATCTTAAGCCTGAGGCACCAGGCTGATTTTCTGTCGGGGTTTCTTCCCTTAGCCTTTGAAATTCCCACTTCTAACTACAAGACAGCAGTTCCTGTTCTATTTCCCCAGAATAGGAGGGTAGCCTCATCCGTCAGTTCCACCGTTCCGAAGTCCCTCTTCACCGCCTTGACTGAAGTTGAGGTCTTCACTGTAACCCTGGTAATAGACCCTTACATGGGACTTCCACTCGGGTCAGTTGGACTAAGATTTTTTTTAAAGGTGTTACTCCTCTATCACTCTCCCACTCAGGCGTAGCAGCGCGACTCCTCACATGCCAGCAATAAAAAATGTATCTCACAACAGTTCGTCCTGGGAGTATATCCGGCAGAAAAAGGACGTTGAAGAGTGGCAATCTGGCAACACTGTAACCAGATGTATGGTAACTATCTCTGTCAGCATCTATTACTCGTGCTGCACAGTTGGTGCAGTGGGTAGAGTTTTGGGTTAGCATGCAGGAGGTCGAGGGTTCGATTTGGGTTGAGAAGCATTTTTTATTTGCCAATTTCCATCGGACATTACATACTGTAATACAGTAAGATACCGTATCTTAGGTCACATACATCCTACATTTACAACATTTTGTAACGCTGAACACAACAAATACGTAGTTAGACAAATAAGAAATAGCCTGTTGAAACAAATGACCTGTCATAGGACAGAATATCTACACAAACAATATCACTTTCGAGATGCTAAAGATGACAGCACAGTACAATAACACAACATCTACTTGTCATTTACATACTACATGTATTTTTTATGAGAGCTCAGATGTAGCACATTAGCAATAATACTGTACATATTAATGACTGCATGACCTTCACAACAGAATACGTTGTCCTCAGAACAACAGATGCTCAAAGCGACCTTCCTGCACGTCCAAACATTGCGCACGCGCCGGATCATACAGCCCTGGACCGTTCGCAGCAACAGGAACAGCATAAACACGCGCTGCCAATTCTACCACATTTGTCGGCGGAGTAGAGTACACGTGCTCCTTCAGGTGTCCCCACAGGAAGAAATCCAGGGGATTTAGGTCAGGTGAACGTGGTGGACACACAACTGGACCTCCACGTCGGAGCCATTTCCCTGGAAACGTTCTGTTCAAATACTGTCGCACATTAATTCCAGAGAGTGAAGGGGCACCATCATGATGGAATCATATCTTCTGACGAACATGTAGTGGAACATCTTCCAGCGCATCAGGCAGATAGTTTGAGAGGAATGCATGATACCTTCGTGCAGTCAACCGATGAGGCAACATGTAGGGGCCCAAACACCTGTCGCCCAATATTCTGGCCCAAAGTGAACTTGATACCCAAGGTCGCGGGTGACGTGCGGGTTAACCTCACACCAACGGTGGGCATTGTGCATATCGAAGACACTCTCACGAGTAAATGCTGCATCATCTGACCATAGTACGGTGTTCACGAACTCATCATTTACTTCCTGTTGTTGTTGGAACCATTCACAGAATTTCATCCACTGATGGCGATCTGCACGATGCAGGTGTTGCGTGAAAGAATAATGATAGGGGTGCAGCCCATGCTCGTGCAGCACGTTAACGACCGTGCGTTGTGAGACACGCAGCTGCCTTGCTACGCTACGTATACTTCGCTGAGGTTCTTGGTGTATGACCTCCAGAATAGCTTCCTCAGTAGCTGGAGTACGGCGAGTCCGTGGGCGACCTCTGTCACGCGATGGTGGAAGGAGAGAACCCGACTCCCGAAGGCGCAGCTCCAGACGACGAAACACATTTTATCTGGATGTCGTCGACGAGGATAGCGGCAACACCAGTCCGGTTATCAGATGCACCAAGGATCAGAAGCATATCCACATATACATCGTTCGTATATGCCATACTGCACCCGTCCACCTCCCGAGTCCCAGACTAGCATTTATCTCAGGGGTGTCGGTTCATTATTTTAAGTCCATGAATATATAAATATAGAGGCATAATAGCACACGGGAATGAACGGAGCAATTTAAAATTAAAATGGGGAAAGCTCGATTGTAAACTTGAATTTAAGGACTCCATGATAGGACTAGTAAGTGACTGTTAACTTTAAAAAGGGTATCATCTGACTACAATAAAAAGATTATGAGAATGGTTTCCTTTGAAATATTTGCCAGAAGGAGCAGTTTATTACGCCATCCGACGTACGAAACTTTGATACATTTGGCAATGATATTTAAATTTCCACACATGTTACATAAATAAATCACTTGCTATACCGCAAGTGGTATCAATATGTTGCTGGGTTGTTTCTGGAAGAAATTACAATTGGAGTATAACTTATGGGTCGATTCCATTTGAATCGAACCGTTGTTCAAGGATATAGCATCCTTCTATCGGGAGTCCGAGCATAACCCATGTTACGGTCGGCTTCTCGATTTAACTAAGATGACGTACCCCGGCTATATACATTTTTCCGAGACCGGTACTCGGACTGGGTAATGTTTCTCGTGAATTACGAAAAATGGATTACACGGACAGTTCCTATCTTACGATGTCCAGCTGATGCTATACCACTGAATTAGCATTTATATTTTATTTACACATGATCTGAAATGTTACAAAGTAGCCTCAGTAGACTACTGCCACAGATGAGATAACGAGAAGCGGTGGGAAATACCGTGCCGAAGACCTCCCCTCGCATCGCAAGCGAAGTAAACAAACACACAAAGTATTACTGTAACTCGTCCCGTGCGGAAACCGTATGATAACGAGGTAACAAATGACTATAATATTTATATCATTCTTATTATTCAAACATACGAGTAGAGGGATGTTGTCACCAATTAATTAATTCACTATCGCCAGAATATTCATTTATCCATGAAATTATCATCCTTGAAATTATTATTATTATTATTATTATTATTATTATTATTATTATTATTATTATTATTATTATTATTATTATTATTATTATTATACTCAACGGTTCCTGGCACTGTCACGTTTGATTAATATCGTCATTATTATGCGGGACGCAAACACAAATGGTTATTACTGTTATTATTATTAGTATATCCCTCTGATGGTTATTATTATTATTAATGTATAGGTGACTCCAGATTTTATTATTATTATTAACGTCACTCAAGATGTTATTATTAATGTCACTCAAGATTATTATTATTATTGTTAATGAACCGGTCACTTCCGCCAAAAATGCATTAGGATATCGGTCACAATTACAGTTATTTCACTGATCAACCAACGACATCATTACTGTTATTATTATGACAATTATTATTAATCTGACCGCGACGATTTGACATCGTCCTAACATTGTTACTATTATTATCGGTTGCATATTCTCATTTAGATTCCCGTTTAACATCTTTATCAACGCTCATTTAATTAAGGCGGTCCAATCCTTTATCTGCAATATTTATTATTATTATTATCACGGCATCATGATTGTCATCACTCGTCATTACAATGATTACAATATACGATCATTTATGTGGACTCTGAACTCTCATTATCCTTAGATCGTTGTATCTCAACGAATAGCTACGCAGTCTATTTATTTCGTACATGCTGTCACGGGTTCGAATTCTACCCGCTACGTAACTCAGTATTTCTCTGTGACACTGCCCGTACATTTTACACTCATTTAAATATTCTAAGTGTCTCTCGTACGGAATTTATATCCCTTTCTATCTCAATATTCCTTTATTCATTTATTTCTCACAGAATTATCAACTGACTTATTTCTTCCACTTCTTACATCGTACGACCTTTTATTATCTGACTGCAGGTTCTTTAACATTTTTCTATCTCATTTTGATCTACGCCTTAATTCATTCTCCACAAATAATCGTAACATCTTGAAATTATATTTACCAAATTTTGACAATCATGGTTTCGTAACATTAGTCCTACGTGTTCCGGCTACTGAATTGCAAATTTAAGACACGACATTTATTCGTAAAGAAAAATATTGGACCGTAATTTAAACCACACGTTCATTAACATGTACGGACTATTAGCACCGATCTACATTTCATTATTATAAATTTATCAAGTTAAATTACCACACACTTTAATTCCGAATTAAAAACGACATCCCGTCATTAAATGATTCCCGATAAACTCAACACCTGATCACTTAAATTTTATTATTACGCACGGCTCACTAAAATTCCCAATATCTCATGAATTATTATATTATTAATATCGCTTCTCACAAATTTAACAACTTCACTTTGAAAATATGAACACACTAATCAACAACAAAACCCCACTGGCATGACAAGGCTGGACTTTCCTTCAATGTCATTACATAACTCGTTAAAATGACAAACAGAAAAGCACATATCGGGTCTATTTGACTATGATAACAAAATCAAATGTAAAGAAAATTATTCTTGAATACAAAGAAAATATGAATGCATGCATGACTTAATCAACTACCCTATATCTACAAAATTTACACCTACAACAAACTGAATACATAAAAAGACCCGATTATTTACATTGTTATTATTTAATACTGCCCGTGCTACAAATTTAGGATGGGGTCGTTAAGCGACTCATCTTGTTACAGAAGGTAACCAAGTCTAATCAAATTATTCCCATTTTTCCAATCACGCTAACATTTCCCAAATATTATCTACATTTTAGTACTCATCTTAGTTATCGGTAATCCATTGCAGCTTGGCAGATGAGAGGCTCCTTTCGGCCCCTCTCCGCCGTATTACTCCTCCATTCTTGATGGCGTAGTTCCACAAAGGATTTCCTGGCACATTACCATTTTTACACTAATACCTTAATTATCACAATACTTCACCATTGACAATGTTAACACTGAAAACTTTACTTTTATAAAACAAATTAATACCCTATACCCAAAAATTTAATATTTTACACTGTTTTAAGCTTCGTCCAATTACCGCACACATGGACATGGACACGTACGACGGTGTGTCGAATTTTACGCCCGTCGCGATTTATGTCGTCCGACGCGATACGCCTGTTTCATACGGCCCTCTTGAAGTGTTCATGATAGCGGTTCGATATTCCAAAGTACAGGCTATTATTCCCTCGAAGTACTGTTCGTCACACAGTATGTTATTTACGTACTTATTGCGGTGCAATTTATATTACTCACTCTTACAATGCAATTAATTGACTTCACTATGATATTTATAACTGGCAAACACTGTCCTAAGTTAACTACTTCCAGTTCATGTTGCTTGAGCGCGATCACATTTTATAAGTACTGGCGGATGCTCGCGCCATTAAATGTTGAGTTACTGTACGCCCGACGGATTTGAAGTCAGCTGCGAACGACGGTTCAGCTCCAGAGATTCATTTCAAGTGTGTTGTCGAGTATCCCTTGCGCCCGTATATATGGATGAAGCTTTCCCTCGCGGATTCATTGACGTCATACCCATGAGGGAGGGGGTGGATTTTTAATATCGGCACTTGCACTCCGAATTGGACGTTAAAATTTATATCAAATTAATCAGCTCCGCTAGCATATTTGCTGGATTAAATATGAACTCCTAACGATCATAGATTTAGGAGATACGGGTGGATTTAGCTCCTGACATTTCGCGCCTTTGGAAGCGTCCCTTACAACATGGTTTTCGTCCAGCCAATGACATTCAAGCTGTCTGGTTTCCAAGAAATCCAGCCTTCAATTTATTTAATTTGCCAATAATTATTGATTATTTTTCCATGCGTGACATCTAATAAATTCATTACATTGCTCCGGGTACTCACAATAATTTATAACTGATTACTTTCGAAGTTACGAGAATATCTCATCCATCATTCCTCAAGATGGTATCCCTGAGTCTCCATCTAAATTTTCGTGATTGGCCTGCAAGTGGTCACGTGATTTAAGTTTCCACCTGCGATAACCTAGGCTAGCGAATGTCCTCGCAACCACTGTACTTTTCCATGACGTCACGGAAATTTCCGTCCGCCAAAAATATCCCAGCGCACTACTCATGTTGCAAGCTTCCTTTGTGTCAAACTACCCCCTTCTCTTTCTGACCAAGACTTATTTGTGACCTTGTATTTTTCCTGGTCGCCAACTAATGGGATCCCCTGCTGTGAAGTAGCTAAATGTTGTTGTGTCGAGCTAATCCGTCAGGCTCCAGTCTGTCGTGTTCCTTAGCTCATATTTCAACACTACACAGATGAAATATTTTCAACTACACTTCTGTATTTCAATAAATGTACTATTTCCCTTCATAAATCAAATCATGATTGACTTTGGGCCTAAGTCACTCGGGTTCAATACGTCTGGCATACTGGTTTAGAAGTTTACAAGAAGGACATTCGATACGTGTAGGTATGTACACTGGAGTCTGTCACGGGCGCGTTACTCCGCTCGCCACTAGTCGCTGTCTGGTGGACAGCGCATACACTACGTAGTAAACACGCCGTCAGTCCTGCGCGCTGTTCCACTTAACGCGCATTACCCCTCTGACAGATATTGTTCTGCATGATTCAACCCGACATCGCTACTTGTGAAATGGTCGGTTTCGAATTACACTGTTTCCCTAACAGTAATAGATGTGATGTTTCCACAATCCCATCGATTGAATAATAATAATACAAATGCATTGATACGTACTAAACAGCATGCGGTTACCAGACGCAATGTTGTAAGGCATAATTAGTGGGACTATGGTGATAACACATACAAATTGTAACCGAGTTTGGACATTATTCGCAAAGCACGTTGCTAGACCTACTAGTAACATAAGGCCCTAACGAAATGTAATGGACCTGAACGAGGCAAGAATAATAGTTGGTACTAATCTATGGGACCATTGGAGGAGGGTACAAATAAAACAGGTTGCGCATGCAGTAGATGAAGTGGTGCGAATAAATTCACGCTCACGACGTGGAAAGGGCGTCTTTCAAAGCTGACCAAATGAAACTATTGTTCGTCCCTTTCTAGGATCGTAGTAAGTGCAAATGGTTTCTAGAGGACCCTCTGCAATCGCTGTTGACGATTAAGATGCCAGATACCAAATCGCTTGGACTACATTTAAGAAATAAAAACCGTATGCCTCAACCCAGGATCGATCCCTCGACCTACTGCATGCTAACAAAAAACTCTATCCACTGCACCAACTGTACAACACGACTAACACGTGATGACAGAGGTAGTTACCCTACCTGTGGTTACAGTGTTGCCAGATTGTCACTCAACGTCCTTTTTCTGCTGGATATACTCGCAGGACGAAAGTTTGTGAGACACATTTTTTATTGGTGGCATGTGAGGAGTCGCGCTGCGACTCCTGAATGCGCGAATTTCGCTTCACTCTGTATATTTTTAGATTAAGATAATCAAAAACTAATTCCGTGTTCGTTAAAAAAGTACTTGCAGAATTTAGAATGAAATGCTTTTTATTTCACTTAGAATGAATTCAGTGAACCAGGGCTGGATATCCTGGAGAAAGAAATTCGAATTTGTATAACTCGAATCATATTTGGCTTAACTACACCAGGGCTTCAGAAACTGGAATTCGGAAAACTTACCTCAGTTGGTTTTGCAGTATATCAAAACAGTCATCTCCAGGTTCTTAGGTGTAACAGATCGTCGCTTTTGAGACAGCGTGTTGCAAAACATGGAGAAACGTCTCTCCACATCAACGGATGCTAAGGGTTCATACTTGAAGCAAGCGAGATCTTCCTCTTCAAAAACACCCACATAAAACATTTCTCCTTTCAATATTTCACTTATTTTGCACACAATTTGATACCCCTAGATTTTTCAAAGATGAGTTTCATTTAATTTTCTCTCGTACTAAGTGTCCGGCTCCATGACTAAATGGTTAGCGTGCTGACCTTTGGTCACTGGGGTCCCGGGTTCGATCCCCGGCAGGGTCGGGAATTTTAACCTTAATTGGGTAAATTCGCTGGCACGGGGGCTGGGTGTATATGTCGTCCTCATCATCATTTCATCCTCATCCCGCCACGCAGCTCGCCTACGGGAGTCAAATCAGAAGACCTGGCGAGCCGAACTTGTCCTCGGACACTCCTGGCACTAAAAGCCATGCGCCATTTCAATTGTTTTCTTAGTAAGTTTCGAATAAGTTTCGGTGAAGTTTCTAAAAGCAGGAAAGATCGTAAAATAAAGATAAAGTTTGAATTTAAGAGGACAAATTGGAGCAAACACTCGTTTATAGAAAGAGAAATTGGGATTGGAATAATTTTTCAAGGGAAATTTTTGATGACTTTCCAACTAAGCTACTTCGTAATCATTCAAGAAAAGGCTAGGTAAAAACTGATAAGGAATCTGCCACTCGGGCGACAGCCCTAACTGCAGATGATTGATTGATTGATTGATTGATTGATTGATTGATTGATTGATTGATTGATTGATTGATTGATTGATTGATTGATTGATTGATTGATTGATTGATTGATTGATTGATTGATTATTGTAATTATTTTAAACAATATTCCTTTTCTCGTAGACCCACTTTTGGGACAGACTGCGTCATCAAAATGTTTGCTTTCATTCGAGCTGGTGACAGCAGTAATTCTACCGAACTGAACCATCGATTACCGAAATCCCGCAGCTGTTTGGGCGTGATAAGGTGTTCCGCTGATACCACAAGACAGCTAAAGCTCCCCGTGTTCACAAGACAAGAAAATAATGAGAGGCCTCAGGGCTGTCATCCCGATCCCTACTGACACGAGAAGTCTACAAGTGAGTGGAGATGATTCTCCCCCTCTTGAACAGAGAGCAGCCAGAACCAATAACATTGGAACCAAATGAGATGACAGATCCAAGCTTCCAGTCTTATTGATTTAATAAGCTCGAGGGTAAGAACTGAAAGAGATTCATGAACTTCACTGCTCTGATTAGTTCTTTTATAATCCACTTATGTCTGATTTCTCTGCGCTGAACCATCAGTTAGAAGCTGTGGGAAGTTACGTGATCGAATCATTAGCAACATTGTCATCAGCATATTCAACTAACGAATGTGAAACAAAATATACATTTCTCAATTTCAAAAGTTTCCAGTGCTGGCGAGTTTCTTGTTTTTTTTTCCTTGTTTTTTTCTTTTGCAAGTTGCTTTACGTCGCACCGACACAGGTAGGCTTTCTAGCGTCGATGGAACAAGTGGGAAGTGGCCGTGGCCTTAATTAAGGTACACCCCAGCACTTGACCCGGTGTGAAAGTGGGAAAGCACGGAAAACCATCTTCACGCTCCCAAGTTAAGGGCCCCTAAGGCTCTTTTGTAGTATAGTACCTTTATTTTCTCCGGATCGATGCAGAATTCTCCCAGTTACATCATTATCGCCGAAGAAAATATTTTTAAGAATCAACAAAACAAACAAGGTAGAAAGAACTAATCTACGTCTTGCTGCACGTGTGAACTCCCCATTCCCCCCGTCGCGGATAACCAGCAACCTGGGGGCAGAGCCCCTCTTACAAGCCACCAGCCTCCTGACCAAAAATCACCCTCGCCTCCCCTCTCCCCTCCTGTATACGGGATCCTGTAGCATAGGAGGTTATCATTAAAAAAAATGCATGCTTTATTAAGGGTATCTCTACTTACCGTACCTCAACAATAGGGAACATGCATGATCCGGGGTTTTAATTAAAAATATGCTAATCTGATTCAAAATTGCATGCAGAATTCAAAAATGTGATCAGAATGTACAAATAATAACTCCAAACATGATAAAAATCTAGGAAAATGTCACGTCACGCAAGTACGCGATCTCATTGGCCTGACGTCATCGTACAGGTTGACTGAATTAGCAGACGAAATAACACATAGTGCGCTGTGAGAAGCAGGATACACTTCGCGTATTTCTACTTTACGTTAGTGTCTAGTATGGTTAAATTCGAGGTCTATACATTGGATAATAATCTGAGTGGTATATTTTAGACTTAAAATGAATCCTGCCCAGACAGTGAGGCAGAAAACTTATAAATGGTGTAGAGTTCCGATGTGCAATAGCACATCGCATACCATAGCAAATTGTTTATAAACGTTCCAAAGACGCTAAAACTAGGGAGAAATGGATTTTGGCGAGCTGGAGAAATGCTGGTGATATATCGGAAAAGTCTACAGTTTATTTTTTTGAAGATTTTAACGTAAGATGAATTTGTTTGAATTTTCAAATCACTTTTCCATGTCAGCTGTTCTAGTGGTAAAACTTTAAATTTTAATGTATGATGCTTTATTTAAATGCTTCAATTACATCTTGGAATATGAAAGTAACAAACAGTGCATTAAATAATGCTGATTATTAAAGTATTCTCCAAACCTAACCTATGTTTTGGGTGATCCATGTCAAGATAATAAATCGAAGGGGTTATGAACCATTTTGACAGCTCTAATTCTACCAATATATCTTGGCATGGGACAGTTATGTATGTCTTTATTGAAGAGCTTAATTGGTAAAGAAATGTAGGCTATATCTAAATACTCTATAATGTAACAAAGAATAGGCGTGTACATCATGAAAGGAAACAACGTGAATTTAACAAATGTATAACTCTACACAAAACCAATGCTTGTCTGTTGGGGTCTTATAAGTTAACAATGCTCAATTATAATAATTATCATAATATTAATGAAATAACATAATTGCACACAGGTGAAAATAGTGATGTAGGTGTTTAAAATATTATCCAACTTAGCCTAAGTTTTAGGTTATACAAGCCAAGTCAATAAACCGAAGGGTAAAAATACCGCGCGAGTTGGCCGTGCGGTTAGGAGCGCGCAGCTGTGAGCGCGCATCCGGGAGATAGTGGGTTTTGAACCCCACTGCCGGCAGCCCTGAAGATGGTTTCCCGTGGTTTCCAATTTTCACACCAGGCAAATGCTGAGGCTGTACCTAAGGCCACGGCCGCTTTGTTCCCATTCCTAGGCCTTTCCTGTCCCATCGTCGCCATAAGACCTATATGTGACGGTGTGACGTAAAGCAAAAAAAAAAGTCACAGCACCCAAAGACATTCCTGTATTGAGCGACTAAAATGTCACCAGGACACTTTTCTTTCCTGATATGCTCAGCTTGTTAAAAGCCAAATGTAATTAATGTTATTGGCTTCACGCCCCGCTAACTACTTCTACGATTTCCGGAGACGCCGATGTTCAGGAATTTAGTCCTGCAGGAGTTATTTTACGTGCCAGTAAATCTACCGACACGAGGCTGACGTATTTGAGCACCTTCAACTACCACCGGACTGAACCAGGATCGAACCTGCCTAGTTGGGGTCAGAAGGCCAGCACCTCAACAGTCTGAACCACTCAGCCCGACTTGTGAAAACTAGATGAAGTCATATTTATCTTTATAATGTTTAACTTCTTCCCTCCACAAAGATATTTAATTCTCTTTCATGGGCCCCGGAAGTGGGTAGGCCAGTTGTCCCAACCATAAATATATATTTTTTTTGGGAATGATAGATTATAGCCCTATAGTACTATGATCTTTCTTTCTTTCCTTCTTTCTTTCTTTCTTAATCAGTTTATCCTTCAGGGTTGGTTTTCTCTCGGACTCAGCGAGGGATTTCACCTCTACCACTTCAAGGGCAGTGTCCTGGAACGTGAGACTTTGAGTATGGTGATGAAACTGGTGAGGAGGGCCATTACCTCGCCCAGGCGGCCTCACCTGTTATGCTCAACAGGGGCCTTGTTGGAGGATGGGAGGATCGGAAGGGATAGACAAGGAAGAGGGAAGGAAACGGCCGTGGCCTTAGGTGCCTGGAGAAGTAGGAAAATACGAAAAACCACTTCGAGGATGGCTGAGGTGGGATTCGAAACCCTTCTACTCAGTTGACCTCCCGAGGCTGAGTAGACCCCGTTCCAGCCCTCGTACTATTTGTTTTCAACTTTCATGGCAGAGCCGGGAATCGAAACCGGGCCTCCGGGAGTGGCACACATTAACCACTACACCACAGAAGCGGACTAGTTCTATAATGCAACCTATATGTTTATGTTAGTGCTGAAATCCGATTTCTTACTTTACTAATGCTGAAAGCCCGAAAGTGTAATGTTATTCTTTAATAGGGGAATCAGTCTAGAAGGAAATGTTGAAAGTGATGTGATATCTATCCAGGTTCGTTGTTATCCTAATACTATGGGTTACAGTACATTGCACGTATATAAAAGACGCCACTTACAAACTTGCTTGTTATCCGCGAATTTCTGCTGCCACAAAAGTCACTATTTTTCAAGAATGATGACATTTACACATGATAGATTGTCTTATTGTGCTGTTTTGAACCTTTCTTCTGTCATTTTGAAGTTATTCGCGATCATAAATAATAAACAATCGGCTTTTAGCAACGGCTGATGCACAACGGCTGGTAGAGCTCCATGCGGTACTGGATCGTGACGTCACAGCGCGCCGCTTACGTCAGAGGCCGTTTCACTCGCCTTGCGGGAAGGCACTATTAAATATTTTTTTAATGGTAGAAAACAAGGCAACATACCACAATGTAATACGTTTACGTACTATTTCATTGGTGTACTTTTCAAAAAAAATATTTTTGAAAATGATGCATGTTCCCAATTCCAGCTGACTTGACGCTCTTCAGCCTTACGGATAGAAAGGCTCCTGTTAGTTGCGACTTAAAACAGGCAGGGGATACCGTGGATTTTACTCTACCGTCTTTTAACTGAGTAGCCCTCAAAATCAGCGCTCGTTTGTGTATTAGCGGTTTGTCTGTGTGGGCTGACGTACGCTATGGACAAAGCTGCTATCAGCACTACCTTCGATGAATATATGGCGCCTGAATGATCCATCTGTGATGTACGACATCATACTTTACTACTGCAACAGTGGGGCAATTGTGATTAATAGCGCAGGATATGAATTATTCTCTGTCGGAGAGAACACCGGAGTTGGACAGCTAGCTTCCAGCCTGGGTAGCGTAACAACCTTCGGTTCAGAAGATTGTGGGGCTTGTTTACTTCAAAGGAAATGTTTTATTGACTTTCTTGCGCAGTTTGTAACAACAAGGAGACACCACGCACGTGTCATTTGGTAACCGGTTCATTTTTTGTGGGGTTAAAGAACATGGTCAGAGAAGCCTCCGTGGCTCAGGCGGCAGCGCACCGGCCTCTCACCGCTTGGTTCCATGGTTCAAATCCCGGTCACTTCATGTGAGATTTGTGCTGGACAAAGCGGAGGCGGGACAGGTTTTTCTCCGGGTTACTCCGGTTTTCCCTGTCATCTTTCATTCCAGCAAGACTCTCCAATATCATTTCATTTCATCGGTCAATCTTTAATCATTGCCCCAGTTCCTGTCCTTGCCGCTAGATGGGGCTTCATTCATTCCATTCCTGACCCGGTCAAAGGACTGGAAACAGGTTGTGAGTTTTCATTTTCATAGAGCTTGGTCACAAGTGTTACATGTCAAAATATTAAGACGCAACTCTTCCTCATTTTCGATAAATATCGATTTAAATATATAGCTTTTTTGCTTTACGTTTCACCGACACAGATAGGTCTTATGGCGGAGATGGGATAGGAAAGGCCTTGGAATGGGAAGGAAGCTGCCGTCGCCTTAATTAAGGTACAGCCCCAGAATTTGTCTGGTGTGGAAATGGGAAACCACGGAAAACCATCTTCAGGGCTAACGACAGTGGGGTTCGAAACCACTATCTCTCGGATGCGAGCCCACAGCTGCGCGCCCCTAACCGCACGGCCAACTCGCCCGGTCACTTTGGTTTATCTATCTATCTTAATCTGTTTACCCTCCAGGGTTGGCTTTTCCCTCGGACTCGGCGAGTGATCCCACCTCTACCGCCTCAAGGGCAGTGTCCTGGAGATTTCAGACTTTGGGTCGGGGATACAACTGGGGAGAATGACCAGTACCTCACCCAGGCGGCCTCGCCTGCTATGATGAACAGGGGCCTTGTGGAGGGATGGGAAGTTTGGAAAGGATAGACAAGGAAGAGGGAAGGAAGCGGCCGTGGCCTTAAGTGAGGTACCATCCCGGCATTTGCCGGGAGGAGAAGTGGGAAACCACGGAAAACCATTTCCAGGATGGCTGAGGTGGGAATCGAACCCACCTCTACTCAGTGGACCTCCCGAGGCTGAGTGGACCCCGTTCCAGCCCTCGTACCACTTTTCAAATTTCGTGGCAGCGCCGGGAATCGAACCCGGACCTCCGGGTGTGGCAGATAATCACGCTAACCACTACACCACAGAGGCGGACCGCTTTGGTTTAAATAGACTAAAAGTTACTTGTATGTGTTAGAGTAGCGTATGCGCAGCACTTATTATCTCGCCGGGAGCGGGAGTAAATGAAAAGTGAAAAATGGTGGTGATGATTATTGATTTTTGGGGGAAGTACAACTAGGCAACCGCCCTCTATATAACACAAATCAGAGACACGTCTAAAGAAAGACAAGGACCAGGAAGGGCGTGAAAATGCATTATTATTTTATTTATTTATTTATTTATTTATTTATTTATTTATTTATTTATTTATTTATTTATTTTTGCTAGTTGCTTTACGTCGCAACGACACAGATAGGTCTTATGACGACGATGGGACAGGGAAGGGCAAGGAGTGGGAAAGAAGCGGCCGTGGCCTTAATTAAGGTACAGCCCCAGCATTTTCCTGGTGTGAAAATGGGAAACCACGGAAAACCATTTTCAGGGCTGCCGACAGTGGGGTTCGAACCTACTATCTCGCGAATACTGGATACTGGCCGCACTTAAGCGACTGCAGCTATCGAGCTCGGTGGCGGGAAAATGAGAAACTCCTTAGGCCTCGATTGCTCTAATACCGTCGGGGTCGGAAAAAAACAAAAGTTGACCAAAGTAGGTCGGATAGGATAGATGAACATTAGGAGTCTGGCACAAGTACACCACCTTCACTACCGCTCATTAATCTCAATACACCCTGGTATTTCAGATTTACAACACAAATCGGACGTTATTTCTCACAAAAGATAATTATAGTAACTTACACATATATAATACAATCACAATCATTATATTTTACTTTCATCAAAGTATCCTCCTTTGGATTTACTGAATGCCTCACAAACTCGAGGCATGCGGTCAATCAGTTTTTGTAGGTATCGTGAATCTGTATGATTCCACGCATCCTTAACAATATTCCAGAGATGTTCCTTGCTGGATATATTAACTTCCCTGATACGTCCGTCCACTTCATCCCAGACCATTTCAATGGGATTACAATCGGGGCATTGGGACGGCCATACCATATCTTTCAGTACTTTCTGTTTTTCCTTTGATGCAATATAGTTCGTACAGTATGCCGACCGATGTTTTGGGTCATTATCCTGTTGTAAGGTGAACCCTTTCCCTATTAAGCAAATCCATTTGGTACTGCATGATACTGAAGTATGCGGTGGTACTGCTTCTGATCCATACATCCTTCTATTTTCACAATGTCACCAACTCTATCTCCAGCAAAACATCCCCAAACCATAATAGAACCTTCACCGTGTTTAACTGTAGGTAGAACACACTGCTGGGCTACCCTTTCCCCTATAAATCGGCGAACAAATATCCTCCTTCTGGTTTCAAACATCTCGAACTTCGATTCATCGATGAATAACACCTTCGTCCACACTTCCGATGTCCAATTACGATGTTTTCTAGCCCATTCAAGTCTCTTCTGTTTATTTATGGGCCTTAGAAGGGGTTTTCTTGCTGTGACACATCCCTTCAAGCCGGCTTCAATCAGTCTCCTTTTTAATGTTGCAACAGATATGGTTGTCGTGTTCACTTCTGCCAATTCTGCACGAATTTGGGGCCCTGTTTTGAATCTATTTCTCTCACTGGTAATTATGATATATTTATCATCAATTTTAGTTGTTTTACGAGGTGGTCCTGTTCGTGGTATGTCCTTATTGCTACCTGTTGTCTTCTGGCAGTGAAGGGTGTATTGCACTCCCCCTATGGACACACTACACTGTTTCACAATTTTACGAATAGATAAATTTGCTTGGCAAAGTGCTACAATTGCAGCACGTTTTTCTATGGATATCTCCACTCGTGGAGCCATACTAGCGATGTGCACACTTCAACTGTCACGAAGGAACTGACTTGAAGGAAACATGTGTTTATGTATCGTAGCAATGCTTGCCGTTCGCTGCAGATATCACATTACTACAGGGAACAACACAGGTGCACCAAATGCGGCGTCCGTCGCAAATAGGTAAACAAACATATCCGATAGGTACCTAACGTTTATGTGCAGAACATTGTTTGTTGGATACCATTGTATCTCGATGACTACAAACAAAAATAATGACATGTGGACAACTGTTGTACTATTCCTTTGCTTCCTCAATCGTACCCACTGTATTAGATTTTATCTACAGAGAACTAGATGTCAATTATTGGGTTATTGAAATTAATGAGCGGTAGTGTAAGTGGAAGCAATGCCAGGACTCAGCTGAGCACTCCATGGTAGCCAATCCACGCTCCCAATTTAGAGCCCTGGGCCCCTTTTAGTCACCTCATACGAAGGCAGTGGATACGGTGAGTGTTATTCTACCGCCCTCGCCCGCAGTGGGAGGAAAAATGAAAACGGAAATGAAAGGTTCCTTTGGCCATTTCCGACCCAGCTAGGGGAGGGAAGCCACGCTCCCAACTGTAGTGCCATTGGTTCCCGTTTTAGTCGCCTCTTACCACAGGTACGGGATATTGTGGATGTTATGCTGCCACGCCACTTTCAGGGGGACACCCACCAGGAGGCTGGCTACGAAGAATGGAGTTAACATTGAACTTGTTGACAATAAAGCTAACGATTGTAATAAAGGAGATAAAATAGTTAATATATTTAAGAATTCTAATAATGCTTTCTGACACCTCTTACGTAAGTGATGGTGCCGTGGTGATGATCGTTTTAAGAGGAAGTGCAACTCGCCAACCATCCTCTATTAAAACTAATCAGAGGTGAAATGGAGGAGGTGCGATCCTTCAAAGAATGAAGGTATCGGGAAGAAAGGGAAGAGCCTGGAAGAGCGTGACATGAAAGACTTCTTAGACCTGGAAAACTTAATACCGTCGGGGTAGGAAAAGAACTAGAGTTGACCAAGGAAGTTCGGATAGGATAGATGAAAGTGAGGAGCCTGGGACATGTAAGTGGAAGCACTGCCAGGTTAAATTAAAGAATCCCGCTCTCCCAGAGATGAGAGCCAGTAGTATTTCCCATTCAGTTGCATCTTATGACAGTAAGGGGATACCGTGTGTATATGCTCCCACGTCTATCCACAGGAGTTACTTCATGAGACACAGTAGTTTATAGTCGTTGCCGGGACAAAACCTCGTATGTGATAATATTTTTGGAGATATACTGACCCACAGCACATACATTATGAAGAGCGAGAATGCCTTGACAATAGTCACACAATATTGCATCTTAGATGACAGAACCTTACCGGCCAAAGTACTAACCTATCTCACATAGGATGTTTTGTCCCGGCAGCGGTGTTATTTTCTTTAACGCTCGAGAATATTTCTTGTGTTGTATATTTCGCTGAATTCTAGTGTCGGCAATTTCTCGACTCTTATTGAATCTCGAGTGATATTCAGGAAAGGCGACGGAGTGGAGCTAGCTGATTATTATTAGAGGCAGACCATTAAGATCGTTCCCATTCTCAACTTGTCAATGTCTGATCATGTGAATTGGAGTCCTCGTGGACACACAAGAGCACTCAGGCCGATGTCAATCAACCCCGAGTTTCAATGGAGTTTCTTCTGGTTCGAAATCACCGCGCCCATTTTCTATTCACCGGGCACGTTTAAGTGGCTTGTCCACCGAATGAAAGCAAACGTACTCAGCCTGACTTCCCATCCACTTGTGTTAGCGGATATGTCTGATTCCCTGCGACATTGCTTCAAAACGGATTGAAATAACTCCGAAACTTAACCATTCTATAATAACAAGTCCTCCATCTCTTATATTTACGGGGGAACCTACGCCTTTAAACACAGAAAAACGGGGTGTATTAAACTTTTCTTTCCGCAGCAATGCGAATGAATGCTAAGAAGAAACTTACTATGACAAACACATTATTCCTTAACAATAAGCCTACATATTTGTAAATCATAAAAAACTATGCCATTAGATATAATTAATTATTTAAAATGGCGGTGTATTATGGCCACTTTTTTTACCGTTTCCCTGATAATTTCCAAACACATGAATATTTTTTCTATTATTCTTTCTTAATATTATTATTAACATTATAGCTAAAACATCACTGAAATCCATCAAGTATAAATTTATTTTTTCATGAATTATTATCAATTAGTCAATTTTTAATTCATTTTCATCAGAAAATATTGTTTTAAACTTATCCAATGAAGCTGGGTCAATAATTCTAGTATATCTTCTTCTCTATGAAATATACATGGACGCAAAATTTCATCTTAATATGTTTAAAACTTTCAGAGTTATCAGGGAAACGGTTGCGAAAAACTAATGTTACGGGAAAAGAGCAGCAAGCTTACCGATAAAGGGCTTGCTAGGGTGGCAGGGCTTCATGTTTTTGGTCATAACTCCTAAAGTATTGGAGACATTAACAAAAGTTGTGCACTGTTATTAAGAGAAAAGCTCAATTTTTAATTAAAAATAATAATTGAAAAACAGCATTTTTGGTCTGTCAAAAGTGTTGGTCTCCACTTAATTGTCCTTCGAAAAATCTTTAATAATCTTATTGTTTTTACGTCCTAATAACTACTTTCGAATGTTTTGGAGTCGATAAATCCTTAGAAAACGTTTCCTTTAAAGTGCGATTAGAAAACAATTCCCATTTTAGACTCACGTTGTCCGTTCTTTAGTTCTCGATGATGTCCTTGAATTTTTTAACTAATTCTAATAACACATACTTCTTAAAACTCGTCAACGGTATCAACTTCTTCCTTTCTTCCATTTTTACTCAAAATCACAAAAAATTAGATATACTACGGCTGATCGCCGTAATTAAAAATAATCGCCGGCAAAGGGAATGGTTGAGGGAATCCGCTCTTCTCTTGTTTTCTATTATTACTACATAATTTTTCATTGCCAACCTCAAATACATTAATAAATGCTCGACTTCGCAAAGTCTACTTCAGCCAAAGTTGACTTTAGCGAAAGTAGCGTCTGTGATGCGGACTTAAGTTAGAGCAAAGTTAGACTTTCCGCTCAAAGTAGACTTTGTGAAGTATTCGCTCAAAGTCTTGTTCTTAAATACGACCCTAAGGTTCGCTTAACCTCCATGATTTTTATATTATATTATGTTAAGTATAATGTCTCTGGAGCAGGGGCGTAGCCAACACCTCCCCCACCATGGTTTTTTTTAAAAAGAATATAAATAGAAAATGACAATAAACTAAGTAAACATTCATAGACATAATTGTAGAACCAACAGTCTGTTGAATCTATTTTGTACGAAGTCTCGGAAATTGTAATTTAGATTGGAAGCAGAACACACCATTCGCTGTAAAACTGTTGACCTGGAACGTATTGTTCTTGTTCTGTATTTTAATATTAGACTAGAGGACCCGTGGTGCTCCGCAGCATTTGTAATGAATAGGTCAGATAACTCGTCTTGAAGCGCCTGTCATAGTCATATTATTTTGCCTGCTCTTTTCAGTTGTTTAATGAACATTTAATAAGAAGCGCAGTTCGTAGTCAAAATTCATCCGTTCTGACTCCATCATGCCATCTGTTGGTAAAAGTCTACCCATATTATTCGCTATTTTATCCTGCAGTTTTTGATGCAAAGCTTGGTATTGTGTCAGAGAAGGCAATGGTATTTTTAATCGCAGTTCTATAGAGAACGGTTGTCTTATGAGCTCATAGGTTAGTCTCGAAAGAGCGTTTTTTTTTCCAGGGAGAAAGCTTCGTTTTTAAGAAACATTGCCTTCACTCTTTCTGGTGTAGCTAGTTATTCTTTGACACATGTTCCCAGATAATGTCTAAGACGTGCGTCATGATGGAGTCTGTTTGTACTTAGACTTTTTCAGGAACGCTCTGCCGTGTGTTAAATATATTTGAAAGCTGGGAAAGGTTAGAGAATCATAGCGTATCAAGTATAGTAGGGCCCACGAGAGTTGAAGTCTGACAGGTGAGCGGCGAAAGCTGTAACTACGAAGTACGCTGCGTTGTCATAGTTACCTCCATTTGCAGCCTACCACCCTTTCATACAGGCTGAGTGTTTAATAAAACATGTAGGCCTAGGCCTAATACAATTCGTTTACCTTAACCGGTTCCTAAGCTCGTGTTAATAATTCCAGCATTTAAGACAGAACACGACATTATCGATATATATAAAAAATTTCATAATCACTAACAAAATCATCAGTTTCTGACAATAACCTCAACAAATGCACATGTTAATCACAGAATATAACAACACTACCCACATTGATAGTTTTTTAATATTTAACTCCGATTGTTAACGGTACCTGTACAATTAAAAAATAATCTACGGTATAATAAACACAATAGGAAGACGATACTTCATCAAGAAAAGAAATCAGTCAGAATATGAATGACAAAAGTGACTGAGAGCAAGCCAACCCACGTGGTGATAGCGTCCTAAAATGTTGCAACTCTGTTATCGTTGCCATTGCAACAGGCCATTTTCGAGCAGCGTTAGTCAACTTTTTCTCGCCGGTGGCGCTAAACGTCAGACTTCAACTCTCGTGGGCCCTACTTTAGGGAATATTATATATTTTTTTAACGGATCTCCGAAAACGAGTTGACCGTGGGCTTTTTGACAGAGTCTGTCGATGATTTCATGGAAATTTATTTTGGTTTGTCTGTTTGTTTGTTTATTTTTCAGCAAATGCAAATTGATTGAACATATGTTCATAAGGTTAGAAATTGTTATTTTTCTCCGTTATAGATCATTAAGGTCATGTAGTGTAGATCTGGAGGAAAATAAACATTATCTAATATAGGAGCTACTGATTTGCATTCTTCCATCATCAGAGGAAGTGTATACTCTCTAGCTTGACAAGTAGTTATCAAACACGGCTGTTTGCAATGGCATTCCTAAGGATGAAAATCACGCATATCAGAATATTAATGAAAGTGTTTGTAGCATAGCAACCAGGTAAGTTACGGAATGTATTGCGGGTGGTCATTTAATGATTTGATTTTATGACAACTCAATGTTGACTTAACATAGAGACCTGTCAGTGTCTCATGATTTACTGGCAGGTAATTCCGGAGATAACAAAACAAAAATGAAGTAAATCGGTCCAGTAGAACGGACAGACGGATTTACCAAATTTGTTTTTAGTATACTCTGAATAAATAGATGTAGTCCTGTACTCCAGACTGAATATCAACATAATTCACTTGTATAATTCACTGGAATAATGAGCGAGGAATTCTACATGAATCGGTGTTTTTCCGAAACGAAGTAATTTTCACATTAAATAACATTGCCAGTAGGTGCTAATGTATTGGATAGTAAGCTATAGATTAAATATCTCAATATGAGTGCGTAGAATGGTGGTGAACAATGCTTCAAGAGGAACTACAACTGTCCAACCATCCATAACGCTAATCTTCTTTTCTTCTCCTTAATCTTCTCCTATCGCTTTTCCCATACCTGCCGGGTTGCAGGTGCGCCTACCTGACTAATGTTTTGCGGCCGGATGCCCTTCGAGATGCCAGTCTTGTATGGGGGAACGTGTTCACTGTTGCGTGTTTCTGTGGTGGCTGGAAGAGTGATGTGTTGCCTGAAATGAAGAGGAGAGTGTTCGGACAAACACAAACACCCAGTCCCCAAGCCGGAAGATTAGGGTGGTGGTGGTGAGTATTTTTTAACAGGAAGTACATCTAGGCAACTATCCTCTGTTAACACTAATCAGAGAGAAAAAATGGAAGGGGATCCGACACTTCGAAAAATGAATCTGGTGGGTCAAAGACAAGGACTACGAAGGGCGTGAAGATGAAAGACTCGTTAGGCCTCGCGAACCTAATACCGTTGGGGTCTGAAGAGAACAGGAGTTCACCAAAGGAGGTCAGATAGCGATCAGGAGTTTGGCACACGTAAGTGGAATCAATATTAGACTCAGCTACAGGTTGGGCTTGAGACAGATCGACGCACACTGTGAGGATGAACAGCACGGTGAACATACTGAGTGATCTTCCATGATCTATCCTCAATTAGCACAAATGTACGGCCTCTCTCCGTGAAGGACGGGCAGAGGACCACCACACAGTAATTGTCCTCTTATTTCTTCTGAACTTGATGGGACATCGGGTAACTGGCCGCTCCCATTCCCAGGAGGGTTCACCGAAGCTGAAAACAAAATTTCCCTACCAGGTACGTTCCCAGATCTAGGCGGGATAAGTACGTCTTCTTTAAAAGCTTGATCCAAAACTACGGTCCCTTCATGGCTGAGCATACTTATAAGACCTGTGTAAATTACAATAATCCCGAATATCTCCCGTTATTATTCCAGGCAAGGTAGAAACGCACGAAATGTCGAAGGTCGGAGGTGATATGTTATACAACTTTTACTATGCACAGTTTTCCTGTGCAGCTAACATTAAAGGAGAAATTTGATATTTCCTGTCCCTACTTTCTTAAAATTTTATGCCACTGCTCACTAATAAAATAATATATAACCTAGTGTGCAGCTTGGCTATCGCAGAACTTATGAATATTTAGTTTCGAGAAATTCCGTATAACTGTATTCACTACCAAGGTACGGGAAAAGTGAAAGTAGAAGAAAAAGAAGAAGAATGGACGTTTCCGTTAAATCATTTTACCACTTCACTTCATTATCTGAGAATTTAGAATATTTGTATACATTTTCGAAGATTTAAGTTCATTAGGATTTTGGTCTTAGTTATAATACCGGATGTCCTCAATTAAACCGACGTTGTTCAGCGTGGCACAACACAGTTTGTAATGATCGTAGGAGTCTGAAATTTCGTACATATGCTAACTAAGCAATTGGCTTGCGAATTATGTTATAAAAAGTATTAGTTCCAAGTCTTCTCACCAGGCGAAAATATGGCGCTGCAAGCAGTTAGAACGTAAACTCTGACGTCAGAATGTTCTTCCGGTGAAACTGTGTTGTGTCAATTCCTTGGTTGTTGTAGGAACAACCACTGCATTCAGATTACAGGCTCCTTTGATCTTGGTCCGTTTTTCTTTGAGGAGATGACCACTCGTGGGACTGTTAGGCATAGAGTGACATCTGCAGCTTTCCAAAAACGCAACTGTAACCACACCGTTATTTTCATGCAAGATGAGGCAACACCACATGTCGCTCGCCAGCTGAAAGATTTGTTGCGAGAAACCACCTCTAACGACCGCATCATCTATGAGCTTTTCCCAAATGCGTGATCTTCAATATCCCGCGATCTAAATCCACGTGACGTCTGGTTTTGGGGATATTTGAAGGATCGTGTCTATCAGGGACATATCCGGTCTCTGCCTGATCTATAGACTAGACTACTACCTGTCAGGACAGAGAGTATACACTTCCTCACATGATGGAAGTACACTATTCTGCGCTAGATACTCTTTGATTCTCTGACCATCCACAGCTTCTGGATATACTCAACAGATGGCAGAACTTTCCTAATAACTTACATGCTGCTAAGGGAGAACAGTCTGCGTACGTACAAACGGAGTTGAAATGTGCGACATGCCACTCGGACTTCACCCGATATGCTGCGGGCAACTGTCGACCATGCCACGTTACGGATGCAACATGTTACTGAGTTGGGAGGCCATATTAAACAGTGTTTGTAACCATAAATCCTAATAAACGTGCCAGAACTATCGTTATCATGTGTTAGATCTTTCCTGCCTTTTCTCCGACCCTACTGCGGTTTACAGCGCCATATTTTCGCCTGGTGGCAAGACTTGGAACTAATAATGTTTTTGGCATAATGCATAACAATATTATATTCTTAACGTTCCACTAACTACTTTTACGGTTTTTTGAGACGCCGAGGTTCCAAAATTTAGCACGTCGTGAGTTCTTTTACCTGCCAGTAAATGTACCGACACGAGGCTGGCGTATTTGAGCACCTTCAAATATCACCGGACTGAGCTAGGATCGAAACTGCCAAGTTGGGGTTTGGCATAATTAATTGCTTAGTTAGCATATCCACGAAATTTCAGAATCCTACGACCATTGCAGCCCGTGCTGAACACCGTCAGTTTAATTGTGAACACCGGGTACTTGCAAGCGACAGTTTGATCCTCCTTCCTGCAGAATATGCACCCTGAAGAATGTTTTATGATGGAACTACGTGTCCCAATATCAGAAACATTTTATATTAAGCGCCTTAATATCGCAACTCATCTCAGCAGGGTGTTAGCTGTGCAGACGACAAGTTTGAAAATTGACTGCTCTTATTAAAACAACTCTGTTCCTCATACAATATCCAAGTCTGGCAATATTATATGAAATATCACATTATTACGATATGGCACTAAGGAAGATAAGATACTTACTGTAATAAATTGTCTGGCAGGCATGAGGTTCATTTCTCTCTAGTTATCACGGCTGTCGTCAGGTGAAATGAGAAATGTTTAATAAGACGTTTATGAAAAGTTCACAAGAGAGCACTAGTGAAAGAAAAATGGATATGCGTAGCGTGGAATATGGTGGTAATTAGATCTCAGATTTTATATACTAATAACGGGCCGAGCCCCTAATGTTTATACAATGCTCATAACATAACCGTAGTGCAGATTAGACTATACAGGGTCTCTCATGGTGTATGTACTCTGCCCTACGGCAGCTGCCTTAGCCGAACTTATACCGTCCCTACTTAAAGCATTTATACAATCTTATATGGAATCTTAACTTATAAAAGATGCTGGAAGTGTGCCCTTCCTTGGTTATACAGGCACTGTATCTCTTAATCATATTCTGGCTGACGCGGGTCAGTTCTGCCACTGTAATATTTCTGATTTAATTCGTAATGTTTCCTTTCAGTTCCTCTAGTGTGTGAGGATTTGTTCGATACACTTCTTCTTTCAGTTTACCTCACAAGTAAAAATCACACACTAAGGGTGAATTAGACAGCACTGACCACTCCCCCTGCAAACTCCCGAGATTGTAAGAAGGAAATCTTCTGCTGTTTGAGCAGCGGCTGAATCTTGTTGAAACCATCCACGCGACTTTTTTCTTCGTTAACGGATGGAAGAGCGGCGTCAAAATGTCATGCTCGTACCTCTCTGCATTTACTGTCATTTCGAAAAATATAGGCCCAATTATTCGTCTTGCACTAACAGCACACACGGACTTCATAAATACCATTAGTATATTCTGCACACCAATAGCGAGGGTTATGACTTTTCGCACGACCATTAAGATGAAACCAGAACTTTTACATAGGAAAATACGGTGTTGTAATGATAAATATCTCACCATGTTAACAGCTGAGGCAACTCATGCTTGCCAGGTCGAAGACGTGCAGGCAAGGTCAAGAACTATGCCCGCGCCTCCCAAACTGCAGCTACCATAGCCCAGAGTACAAACACGATCCGTTGGGTCTGGGTTTATATAAGAGGCCGTGTACTTATTACTCGCTTCAGTAAGTTTGCATTCCAACTTGTTACAGCATAAAATCCGGGCTATAGTTATAATAATAAGACAAAATTCGTAACGAACAATAACTGTTAATCTACTGTAACATGCTTCGTATAAGCTGGGTAGGCAGAATAGGCAATGAGGAGATATTGAACAGGATGGGTTAAAGAAAAAGAACTGTGTAGGACTGTAAAGATCAAGAAGATCTCCACTTTGGCAGAGGTAGTCGGATTTTTGAAGGGCGGAAAAAAGTCCATTCGACACTCCATTTCGTACGATGTCGGCATGTAAAAGATCTCTGGT
The DNA here is from genome assembly GCF_040414725.1 of Anabrus simplex. NCBI lineage: Eukaryota > Metazoa > Arthropoda > Insecta > Orthoptera > Tettigoniidae > Anabrus > Anabrus simplex. The sequence goes on along the minus strand of NC_090270.1, from coordinate 39,551,657 downwards.
GACACATTTGGTGTTTACCCGACAAAATTAATTAAATCTCAGCCATAGACGCCCAAGAGAGTTTCGGTTTACTCGGTCTGCCATCTAGTGGGGGCCTAAAGTAAAACGGAACGTCGATATTGACGAGCAGACAGCCAGATGGCGTCAAATTGAAATGTCTGCACACGGTAGCTGAGGCCATATGATTATTATTATTATTATTATTATTATTATTATTATTATTATTATTATTATTATTATTATTATTATTATTATTATTATTATTATTATTATTATTAATTGGACAAGGGAGAATCGAGGAAGAAGGGAGGTCCTGGGTGACCCTGCACGTCTTGGCTGGAGAACCTGCAACAATGGTTTGGCAAACAAGTATTTCGTTATTCCACACGGACTCCAACAAATCTAAAATAGCCTAAATGATCGCCAACGTCCGATGACGGACAACAATGATCCAGGATTCCTAAACACAAGATACGACAGAATCAGTAGGATGAATAAGTTCAAGTGCCGAGAGGATATAATTCAGCTAAACGCCCTTGACAAACAAGCAAACAAAAATAGTTCTTAGAAAACTCACCTGGCTCATCAACTTTATAAGTTAAAAACTTCATTTTCCCGTATTGAACTGAGATTCACAATTAAAATATCAACGAAGGTTCAACCTTTTCAATACAAAACGTGTTGCATAAGATGTTCACAACATAATATTTATTAAATAGTTAGAACCGGTTTCGACGCTCACTGCGTCATCATCAGCTACAAAAAATCAACAAATGGGCGAAGTACATGTCATAAAAAATTTACATTAATAACTCTTGCATGACTGAATACAAATGGTAGACTGCTTTGTCTTAAAAGCTAGAAGAAACTTGAGTAAAATATGATAATGTGATGTGACACATAAAAACGTAGTAGTTTGATGGGTAAGTGTTGTGCATAAAATTGAACTGATGCTTTGAACATAAAAGTCTGAATATGATGATAAAACTATGTGGTAAAAACAAAATAGTAAAATTGTCCACTCTTCTATTGTTCACTTCAGGCACATAAGTCCAAGTCCGATGTTATAAAGCAAAACCAATAAAAAGATTTTTGTCGAGGCCGGGACACCTGATGTTGGGCGATTGAATAAGGTTGCTCTTCGAATTAGTCTCAGCTCAACAGGGTGGTGAGTCTTTAAAGAAAGGAAAGAAAAAACTAAGTTAGTGAAATGGAAGTTTAAATCGAGTCGTGGCCAAGGGTGATAGAATATGAGACTCACCTTGTTTAGCGTGCTGAGTGTGTGATGTAAGAGGAGTTGTGGACAAGTGAGATGGTGCGACTGAGTAGCGGAGTTAGAGTGAGAGGGGTGGAAAAGGGGGGGGAGGGGAAGTGGAGAGGGGAGGGGTAGGGAGGCGGAGTTTAAGGCGGGTCAGGAGGGCGGAGTGGCAGTGGTGTGGGACGTAAAAGAGTACTGTGGAGAGCGTGAAAGATCGATTTTTCTCTCGTGGTTTTTATACCTCTAAAGACTTCTATTAGGTAGTCGAAAAGAATGCTGGATTTTTCTGAGATTTCGTTAAGATTTAAGTTAGGGTTAAAAAATTGGTCTAGGTGAATAAAACAGTTCTCCGTAACGTCGAGTAAAGGGCCTTTATTTATGTTTTTGAGAATTTCTAGGTCTTGTTCTATGGTAGTAAAATTATGCTTTAAGTCATGTATATGTTGGCCTATTGCGGAAAATCTATTATATCTGATGGCATTAACGTGTTCTAAGTATCTAACTTTGAAGCTGCGCCCGGTCTGTCCGATATATGAGGAAAGACAGTTATTGCATTGAAAACGGTAAACACCTGACATTGCATAAATGTCAGACCTGTTAACTGATTTGGAATTGTGAACTATATCTATGTTTCTATTGCTGGTTCTGTAAGAAATTTTAATATTATGTTTCTTGAAAATATTCGTTACACTGTGTATGTTTTCGTTAAAGGTGAAGGTAGCGAATAGGGCAGGGTTATGTCCTTCTTTGGTTAATGTTGTCTTCAGTCTATGTTTACATTTGTTAATGATGCGTTCTATGAATGAGGTGTTATAACCGTTGAATTTAGCAATGGCACGAATGGTGTTCAATTCCTTCTTTAGGTTTTCCTTGGATAAGGGTATTTTTAGTGCACGGTCTACCATGCTATAGTAAGTGGCACATTTATGTGCATGTGGATGTGTAGAGTCATTTCTGATAGTAGTCGCTGTTTGGGTTGGTTTTCTGTAGATATTGTATTCTAAAGAAGAAGGATGTCGTTTAATTGTAAGGTCTAAAAAATTAATCGAGTAATTGGACTCGGATTCTAATGTGAATTTTATATTAGGATCAATCTTGTTTAAGTTATTAAGAGTGGTAGCTGCATTAACCGTTCTGTCATCTAGAATAACCAGAGTATCATCGACATACCTAGACCAGAAGTGTATATTTGAAAAAGTGTTGTTGGTGTTAATTGCAGTGTCTTCTAGGAAATCTATGTAAATTTCAGCCAAAATTCCTGAGGCCGGCGACCCCATAGCCAGTCCATCTTGTTGGTAAATGCATTTGTCAAAAGCGAAATAGTTGTTATGTATTACGAGTTTTAGGACCTGCATAAAGTCTTGGATCTCTAGTTTACTTAGCCCACTATATGTTTTTAGGTTTTTTGTATTATGGGAAGGAGTTTTTTGGTGTTGATACTGGGATACATATTACTGATATCGAATTAGTGAAGGGTGTGAAATGGTAGTATTTCAAATTTATTCAGTTTTTCGATTAGTTCGATGGTGTTTTTACGGATTTTTTCGACTGAAATTTATAGTTTTTACTAAGAAATTTTTGTATGAATTGGGCCAGTTTATATAATGGGCTAAGTCTATAGTTAATGATGGGGCGTATGGGGACGTCGGTCTTATGGATTTTGGGAAGAGCTTTAGCGGTAGGCAGGCCGGGATTCATATTAATTAATCTCGTTTTTTCTTGTTCTGTAAAAAGGAATGATGTATTTTTTAAAGTTTGTTTTAGGAGGCGTTGGATTTGCTGTGTCGGATCTTTTTTGACTAAAGAGAAAGAACCAGTATTGAAAAAACTTTTTGTTTTTTCGATATAATCATTTTTATCCATGATGACCGTTGTATTACCCTTATCAGCTTTTGTGATGATGAGGTTATGAACTTTAATTTTTTTCGCGAGTTTTGTAATGTGTTCTCGTTCTGCGAAGGTTTTTTTATGTGAAATAATATTAGTGGCAGTTGTTCTGTTTTTTAGGTTATTGATTTTGTTTAAAGTTCGTTTGACCTCGAATCTAACCTCATCTTGTGCGTCTAAAGGTATTTTATTTATGGCTGTTTCAGATTCTATGACTAGTGTGGTAGCGATGTTAACTTTATTTAGATTAGGCCAATTGTGTTTTGGTCCTTTTTCGAGAATCTCATTATCCTTGTCTGAAAGTGTTATTTCTGTTAAGTTAGCTACTGGGGGATGGAAATGTTCTATTAAAGACTCTAGGTTACGGGTACTCGATTCGTTAGGAAAAACCGTAGTTGGACTATTCAGCCTTGCGTTATTTTTAAGGTTGTTGAGTTTCTTCTCATGTGTTGCTTGTTTTTGTTCAAGTGTATAGAACAGTTTGTCTGCAATTTTACTTTGGAAAATATTCCATTGAGCTTTAGAAAGTAAATGTGCTGTCTCAAGGTGCGTCTCATATAGTTTGTTATTTAAAAAAGATTTTTTCTTGTATAAGAATCTTATTTCATTCTTAAGCCAGATTTTATTTACCTTGGCTTGGGTTTTCGAGTGTTGAGGAGATTTTCGTTGTATTTTTTTCGAGTTATTTTTAAGAAAGTTCGGAGTTAAATTGTATAATAAACATTGTTTTAAGAAACGAATGTCCTTGCCCAGTTTTGCGATCTTTATTCTAAGGCCCATGTATTGATGGGCTTTAAATTTTGCTTGGTTAGCTTTGTCATTATAAGTTAAAAACTTCATTTTCCCGTATTGAACTGAGATTCACAATTAAAATATCAAGGAAGGTTCAACCTTTTCAATACAAAACGTGTTGCATAAGATGTTCACAACATAATATTTATTAAATAGTTAGAACCGGTTTCGACGCTCACTGCGTCATCATCAGCTACAAAAAATCAACAAATGGGCGAAGTACATGTCATAAAAAATTTACATTAATAACTCTTGCATGACTGAATACAAATGGTAGACTGCTTTGTCTTAAAAGCTAGAAGAAACTTGAGTAAAATATGATAATGTGATGTGACACATAAAAACGTAGTAGTTTGATGGGTAAGTGTTGTGCATAAAATTGAACTGATGCTTTGAACATAAAAGTCTGAATATGATGATAAAACTATGTGGTAAAAACAAAATAGTAAAATTGTCCACTCTTCTATTGTTCACTTCAGGCACATAAGTCCAAGTCCGATGTTATAAAGCAAAACCAATAAAAAGATTTTTGTCGAGGCCGGGACACCTGATGTTGGGCGATTGAATAAGGTTGCTCTTCGAATTAGTCTCAGCTCAACAGGGTGGTGAGTCTTTAAAGAAAGGAAAGAAAAAACTAAGTTAGTGAAATGGAAGTTTAAATCGAGTCGTGGCCAAGGGTGATAGAATATGAGACTCACCTTGTTTAGCGTGCTGAGTGTGTGATGTAAGAGGAGTTGTGGACAAGTGAGATGGTGCGACTGAGTAGCGGAGTTAGAGTGAGAGGGGTGGAGAAGGGGGGGGGGAGGGGAAGTGGAGAGGGGAGGGGTAGGGAGGCGGAGTTTAAGGCGGGTCAGGAGGGCGGAGTGGCAGTGGTGTGGGACGTAAAAGAGTACTGTGGAGAGCGTGAAAGATCGATTTTTCTCTCGTGGTTTTTATACCTCTAAAGACTTCTATTAGGTAGTCGAAAAGAATGCTGGATTTTTCTGAGATTTCGTTAAGATTTAAGTTAGGGTTAAAAAATTGGTCTAGGTGAATAAAACAGTTCTCCGTAACGTCGAGTAAAGGGCCTTTATTTATGTTTTTGAGAATTTCTAGGTCTTGTTCTATGGTAGTAAAATTATGCTTTAAGTCATGTATATGTTGGCCTATTGCGGAAAATCTATTATATCTGATGGCATTAACGTGTTCTAAGTATCTAACTTTGAAGCTGCGCCCGGTCTGTCCGATATATGAGGAAAGACAGTTATTGCATTGAAAACGGTAAACACCTGACATTGCATAAATGTCAGACCTGTTAACTGATTTGGAATTGTGAACTATATCTATGTTTCTATTGCTGGTTCTGTAAGAAATTTTAATATTATGTTTCTTGAAAATATTCGTTACACTGTGTATGTTTTCGTTAAAGGTGAAGGTAGCGAATAGGGCAGGGTTATGTCTTTCTTTGGTTAATGTTGTCTTCAGTCTATGTTTACATTTGTTAATGATGCGTTCTATGAATGAGGTGTTATAACCGTTGAATTTAGCAATGGCACGAATGGTGTTCAATTCCTTCTTTAGGTTTTCCTTGGATAAGGGTATTTTTAGTGCACGGTCTACCATGCTATAGTAAGTGGCACATTTATGTGCATGTGGATGTGTAGAGTCATTTCTGATAGTAGTCGCTGTTTGGGTTGGTTTTCTGTAGATATTGTATTCTAAAGAAGAAGGATGTCGTTTAATTGTAAGGTCTAAAAAATTAATCGAGTAATTGGACTCGGATTCTAATGTGAATTTTATATTAGGATCAATCTTGTTTAAGTTATTAAGAGTGGTAGCTGCATTAACCGTTCTGTCATCCAGAATAACCAGAGTATCATCGACATACCTAGACCAGAAGTGTATATTTGAAAAAGTGTTGTTGGTGTTAATTGCAGTGTCTTCTAGGAAATCTATGTAAATTTCAGCCAAAATTCCTGAGGCCAGCGACCCCATAGCCAGTCCATCTTGTTGGTAAATGCATTTGTCAAAAGCGAAATAGTTGTTATGTATTACGAGTTTTAGGACCTGCATAAAGTCTTGGATCTCTAGTTTACTTAGCCCACTATATGTTTTTAGGTTTTTTTGTATTATGGGAAGGAGTTTTTTGGTGTTGATACTGGGATACATATTATTGATATCGAATGAGTGAAGGGTGTGAAATGGTAGTATTTCAAATTTATTCAGTTTTTCGATTAGTTCGATGGTGTTTTTTACGGATTTTTTCGACTGAAATTTATAGTTTTTACTAAGAAATTTTTGTATGAATTGGGCCAGTTTATATAATGGGCTAGGTCTATAGTTAATGATGGGGCGTATGGGGACGTCGGTCTTATGGATTTTGGGAAGAGCTTTAGCGGTAGGCAGGCCGGGATTCATATTAATTAATCTCGTTTTTTCTTGTTCTGTAAAAAGGAATAATGTATTTTTTAAAGTTTGTTTTAGGAGGCGTTGGATTTGCTGTGTCGGATCTTTTTTGACTAAAGAGAAAGAACCAGTATTGAAAAAAACTTTTTGTTTTTTCGATATAATCATTTTTATCCATGATGACCGTTGTATTACCCTTATCAGCTTTTGTGATGATGAGGTTATGAACTTTAATTTTTTTCGCGAGTTTTGTAATGTGTTCTCGTTCTGCGAAGGTTTTTTTATGTGAAATAATATTAGTGGCAGTTGTTCTGTTTTTTAGGTTATTGATTTTGTTTAAAGTTCGTTTGACCTCGAATCTAACCTCATCTTGTGCGTCTAAAGGTATTTTATTTATGGCTGTTTCAGATTCTATGACTAGTGTGGTAGCGATGCTAACTTTATTTAGATTAGGCCAATTGTGTTTTGGTCCTTTTTCGAGAATCTCATTATCCTTGTCTGAAAGTGTTATTTCTGTTAAGTTAGCTACTGGGGGATGGAAATGTTCTATTAAAGACTCTAGGTTACGGGTACTCGATTCGTTAGGAAAAACCGTAGTTGGACTATTCAGCCTTGCGTTATTTTTAAGGTTGTTGAGTTTCTTCTCATGTGTTGCTTGTTTTTGTTCAAGTGTATAGAACAGTTTGTCTGCAATTTTACTTTGGAAAATATTCCATTGAGCTTTAGAAAGTAAATGTGCTGTCTCAAGGTGCGTCTCATATAGTTTGTTATTTAAAAAAGATTTTTTCTTGTATAAGAATCTTATTTCATTCTTAAGCGAGATTTTATTTACCTTGGCTTGGGTTTTCGAGTGTCGAGGAGATTTTCGTTGTATTTTTTTCGAGTTATTTTTAAGAAAGTTCGGAGTTAAATTGTATAATAAACATTGTTTTAAGAAACGAATGTCCTTGCCCAGTTTTGCGATCTTTATTCTAAGGCCCATGTATTGATGGGCTTTAAATTTTGCTTGGTTAGCTTTGTCATTATAAGTTAAAAACTTCATTTTCCCGTATTGAACTGAGATTCACAATTAAAATATCAAGGAAGGTTCAACCTTTTCAATACAAAACGTGTTGCATAAGATGTTCACAACATAATATTTATTAAATAGTTAGAACCGGTTTCGACGCTCACTGCGTCATCATCAGCTACAAAAAATCAACAAATGGGCGAAGTACATGTCATAAAAAATTTACATTAATAACTCTTGCATGACTGAATACAAATGGTAGACTGCTTTGTCTTAAAAGCTAGAAGAAACTTGAGTAAAATATGATAATGTGATGTGACACATAAAAACGTAGTAGTTTGATGGGTAAGTGTTGTGCATAAAATTGAGCTGATGCTTTGAACATAAAAGTCTGAATATGATGATAAAACTATGTGGTAAAAACAAAATAGTAAAATTGTCCACTCTTCTATTGTTCACTTCAGGCACATAAGTCCAAGTCCGATGTTATAAAGCAAAACCAATAAAAAGATTTTTGTCGAGGCCAGGACACCTGATGTTGGGCGATTATGTCGATGATACTCTGGTTATTCTAGATGACAGAACGGTTAATGCAGCTACCACTCTTAATAACTTAAACAAGATTGATCCTAATATAAAATTCACATTAGAATCCGAGTCCAATTACTCGATTAATTTTTTAGACCTTACAATTAAACGACATCCTTCTTCTTTAGAATACAATATCTACAGAAAACCAACCCAAACAGCGACTACTATCAGAAATGACTCTACACATCCACATGCACATAAATGTGCCACTTACTATAGCATGGTAGACCGTGCACTAAAAATACCCTTATCCAAGGAAAACCTAAAGAAGGAATTGAACACCATTCGTGCCATTGCTAAATTCAACGGTTATAACACCTCATTCATAGAACGCATCATTAACAAATGTAAACATAGACTGAAGACAACATTAACCAAAGAAAGACATAACCCTGCCCTATTCGCTACCTTCACCTTTAACGAAAACATACACAGTGTAACGAATATTTTCAAGAAACATAATATTAAAATTTCTTACAGAACCAGCAATAGAAACATAGATATAGTTCACAATTCCAAATCAGTTAACAGGTCTGACATTTATGCAATGTCAGGTGTTTACCGTTTTCAATGCAATAACTGTCTTTCCTCATATATCGGACAGACCGGGCGCAGCTTCAAAGTTAGATACTTAGAACACGTTAATGCCATCAGATATAATAGATTTTCCGCAATAGGCCAACATATACATGACTTAAAGCATAATTTTACTACCATAGAACAAGACCTAGAAATTCTCAAAAACATAAATAAAGGCCCTTTACTCGACGTTACGGAGAACTGTTTTATTCACCTAGACCAATTTTTTAACCCTAACTTAAATCTTAACGAAATCTCAGAAAAATCCAGCATTCTTTTCGACTACCTAATAGAAGTCTTTAGAGGTATAAAAACCACGAGAGAAAAATCGATCTTTCACGCTCTCCACAGTACTCTTTTACGTCCCACACCACTGCCACTCCGCCCTCCTGACCCGCCTTAAACTCCGCCTCCCTACCCCTCCCCTCTCCACTTCCCCTCCCCCTCCCCTTTTCCACCCCTCTCACTCTAACTCCGCTACTCAGTCGCACCATCTCACTTGTCCACAACTCCTCTTACATCACACACTCAGCACGCTAAACAAGGTGAGTCTCATATTCTATCACCCTTGGCCACGACTCGATTTAAACTTCCATTTCACTAACTTAGTTTTTTCTTTCCTTTCTTTAAAGACTCACCACCCTGTTGAGCTGAGACTAATTCGAAGAGCAACCTTATTCAATCGCCCAACATCAGGTGTCCCGGCCTCGACAAAAATCTTTTTATTGGTTTTGCTTTATAACATCGGACTTGGACTTATGTGCCTGAAGTGAACAATAGAAGAGTGGACAATTTTACTATTTTGTTTTTACCACATAGTTTTATCATCATATTCAGACTTTTATGTTCAAAGCATCAGTTCAATTTTATGCACAACACTTACCCATCAAACTACTACGTTTTTATGTGTCACATCACATTATCATATTTTACTCAAGTTTCTTCTAGCTTTTAAGACAAAGCAGTCTACCATTTGTATTCAGTCATGCAAGAGTTATTAATGTAAATTTTTTATGACATGTACTTCGCCCATTTGTTGATTTTTTGTAGCTGATGATGACGCAGTGAGCGTCGAAACCGGTTCTAACTATTTAATAAATATTATGTTGTGAACATCTTATGCAACACGTTTTGTATTGAAAAGGTTGAACCTTCCTTGATATTTTAATTGTGAATCTCAGTTCAATACGGGAAAATGAAGTTTTTAACTTATAATGACAAAGCTAACCAAGCAAAATTTAAAGCCCATCAATACATGGGCCTTAGAATAAAGATCGCAAAACTGGGCAAGGACATTCGTTTCTTAAAACAATGTTTATTATACAATTTAACTCCGAACTTTCTTAAAAATAACTCGAAAAAAATACAACGAAAATCTCCTCAACACTCGAAAACCCAAGCCAAGGTAAATAAAATCTCGCTTAAGAATGAAATAAGATTCTTATACAAGAAAAAATCTTTTTTAAATAACAAACTATATGAGACGCACCTTGAGACAGCACATTTACTTTCTAAAGCTCAATGGAATATTTTCCAAAGTAAAATTGCAGACAAACTGTTCTATACACTTGAACAAAAACAAGCAACACATGAGAAGAAACTCAACAACCTTAAAAATAACGCAAGGCTGAATAGTCCAACTACGGTTTTTCCTAACGAATCGAGTACCCGTAACCTAGAGTCTTTAATAGAACATTTCCATCCCCCAGTAGCTAACTTAACAGAAATAACACTTTCAGACAAGGATAATGAGATTCTCGAAAAAGGACCAAAACACAATTGGCCTAATCTAAATAAAGTTAACATCGCTACCACACTAGTCATAGAATCTGAAACAGCCATAAATAAAATACCTTTAGACGCACAAGATGAGGTTAGATTCGAGGTCAAACGAACTTTAAACAAAATCAATAACCTAAAAAACAGAACAACTGCCACTAATATTATTTCACATAAAAAAACCTTCGCAGAACGAGAACACATTACAAAACTCGCGAAAAAAATTAAAGTTCATAACCTCATCATCACAAAAGCTGATAAGGGTAATACAACGGTCATCATGGATAAAAATGATTATATCGAAAAAACAAAAAGTTTTTTCAATACTGGTTCTTTCTCTTTAGTCAAAAAAGATCCGACACAGCAAATCCAACGCCTCCTAAAACAAACTTTAAAAAATACATCATTCCTTTTTACAGAACAAGAAAAAACGAGATTAATTAATATGAATCCCGGCCTGCCTACCGCTAAAGCTCTTCCCAAAATCCATAAGACCGACGTCCCCATACGCCCCATCATTAACTATAGACCTAGCCCATTATATAAACTGGCCCAATTCATACAAAAATTTCTTAGTAAAAACTATAAATTTCAGTCGAAAAAATCCGTAAAAAACACCATCGAACTAATCGAAAAACTGAATAAATTTGAAATACTACCATTTCACACCCTTCACTCATTCGATATCAATAATATGTATCCCAGTATCAACACCAAAAACTCCTTCCCATAATACAAAAAAACCTAAAAACATATAGTGGGCTAAGTAAACTAGAGATCCAAGACTTTATGCAGGTCCTAAAACTCGTAATACATAACAACTATTTCGCTTTTGACAAATGCATTTACCAACAAGATGGACTGGCTATGGGGTCGCCGGCCTCAGGAATTTTGGCTGAAATTTACATAGATTTCCTAGAAGACACTGCAATTAACACCAACAACACTTTTTCAAATATACACTTCTGGTCTAGGTATGTCGATGATACTCTGGTTATTCTAGATGACAGAACGGTTAATGCAGCTACCACTCTTAATAACTTAAACAAGATTGATCCTAATATAAAATTCACATTAGAATCCGAGTCCAATTACTCGATTAATTTTTTAGACCTTACAATTAAACGACATCCTTCTTCTTTAGAATACAATATCTACAGAAAACCAACCCAAACAGCGACTACTATCAGAAATGACTCTACACATCCACATGCACATAAATGTGCCACTTACTATAGCATGGTAGACCGTGCACTAAAAAATACCCTTATCCAAGGAAAACCTAAAGAAGGAATTGAACACCATTCGTGCCATTGCTAAATTCAACGGTTATAACACCTCATTCATAGAATGCATCATTAACAAATGTAAACATAGACTGAAGACAACATTAACCAAAGAAAGACATAACCCTGCCCTATTCGCTACCTTCACCTTTAACGAAAACATACACAGTGTAACGAATATTTTCAAGAAACATAATATTAAAATTTCTTACAGAACCAGCAATAGAAACATAGATATAGTTCACAATTCCAAATCAGTTAACAGGTCTGACATTTATGCAATGTCAGGTGTTTACCGTTTTCAATGCAATAACTGTCTTTCCTCATATATCGGACAGACCGGGCGCAGCTTCAAAGTTAGATACTTAGAACACGTTAATGCCATCAGATATAATAGATTTTCCGCAATAGGCCAACATATACATGACTTAAAGCATAATTTTACTACCATAGAACAAGACCTAGAAATTCTCAAAAACATAAATAAAGGCCCTTTACTCGACGTTACGGAGAACTGTTTTATTCACCTAGACCAATTTTTTAACCCTAACTTAAATCTTAACGAAATCTCAGAAAAATCCAGCATTCTTTTCGACTACCTAATAGAAGTCTTTAGAGGTATAAAAACCACGAGAGAAAAATCGATCTTTCACGCTCTCCACAGTACTCTTTTACGTCCCACACCACTGCCACTCCGCCCTCCTGACCCGCCTTAAACTCCGCCTCCCTACCCCTCCCCTCTCCACTTCCCCTCCCCCCCCTTTTCCACCCCTCTCACTCTAACTCCGCTACTCAGTCGCACCATCTCACTTGTCCACAACTCCTCTTACATCACACACTCAGCACGCTAAACAAGGTGAGTCTCATATTCTATCACCCATGGCCACGACTCGATTTAAACTTCCATTTCACTAACTTAGTTTTTTCTTTCCTTTCTTTAAAGACTCACCACCCTGTTGAGCTGAGACTAATTCGAAGAGCAACCTTATTCAATCGCCCAACATCAGGTGTCCCGGCCTCGACAAAAATCTTTTTATTGGTTTTGCTTTATAACATCGGACTTGGACTTATGTGCCTGAAGTGAACAATAGAAGAGTGGACAATTTTACTATTTTGTTTTTACCACATAGTTTTATCATCATATTCAGACTTTTATGTTCAAAGCATCAGTTCAATTTTATGCACAACACTTACCCATCAAACTACTACGTTTTTATGTGTCACATCACATTATCATATTTTACTCAAGTTTCTTCTAGCTTTTAAGACAAAGCAGTCTACCATTTGTATTCAGTCATGCAAGAGTTATTAATGTAAATTTTTTATGACATGTACTTCACCCATTTGTTGATTTTTTGTAGCTGATGATGACGCAGTGAGCGTCGAAACCGGTTCTAACTATTTAATAAATATTATGTTGTGAACATCTTATCCAACACGTTTTGTATTGAAAAGGTTGAACCTTCCTTGATATTTTAATTGTGAATCTCAGTTCAATACGGGAAAATGAAGTTTTTAACTTATAATGACAAAGCTAACCAAGCAAAATTTAAAGCCCATCAATACATGGGCCTTAGAATAAAGATCGCAAAACTGGGCAAGGACAATCGTTTCTTAAAACAATGTTTATTATACAATTTAACTCCGAACTTTCTTAAAAATAACTCGAAAAAAATACAACGAAAATCTCCTCAACACTCGAAAACCCAAGCCAAGGTAAATAAAATCTCGCTTAAGAATGAAATAAGATTCTTATACAAGAAAAAATCTTTTTTAAATAACAAACTATATGAGACGCACCTTGAGACAGCACATTTACTTTCTAAAGCTCAATGGAATATTTTCCAAAGTAAAATTGCAGACAAACTGTTCTATACACTTGAACAAAAACAAGCAACACATGAGAAGAAACTCAACAACCTTAAAAATAACGCAAGGCTGAATAGTCCAACTACGGTTTTTCCTAACGAATCGAGTACCCGTAACCTAGAGTCTTTAATAGAACATTTCCATCCCCCAGTAGCTAACTTAACAGAAATAACACTTTCAGACAAGGATAATGAGATTCTCGAAAAAGGACCAAAACACAATTGGCCTAATCTAAATAAAGTTAACATCGCTACCACACTAGTCATAGAATCTGAAACAGCCATAAATAAAATACCTTTAGACGCACAAGATGAGGTTAGATTCGAGGTCAAACGAACTTTAAACAAAATCAATAACCTAAAAAACAGAACAACTGCCACTAATATTATTTCACATAAAAAAACCTTCGCAGAACGAGAACACATTACAAAACTCGCGAAAAAAATTAAAGTTCATAACCTCATCATCACAAAAGCTGATAAGGGTAATACAACGGTCATCATGGATAAAAATGATTATATCGAAAAAACAAAAAGTTTTTTCAATACTGGTTCTTTCTCTTTAGTCAAAAAAGATCCGACACAGCAAATCCAACGCCTCCTAAAACAAACTTTAAAAAATACATTATTCCTTTTTACAGAACAAGAAAAAACGAGATTAATTAATATGAATCCCGGCCTGCCTACCGCTAAAGCTCTTCCCAAAATCCATAAGACCGACGTCCCCATACGCCCCATCATTAACTATAGACCTAGCCCATTATATAAACTGGCCCAATTCATACAAAAATTTCTTAGTAAAAACTATAAATTTCAGTCGAAAAAATCCGTAAAAAACACCATCGAACTAATCGAAAAACTGAATAAATTTGAAATACTACCATTTCACACCCTTCACTCATTCGATATCAATAATATGTATCCCAGTACCAACACCAAAAAACTCCTTCCCATAATACAAAAAAACCTAAAAACATATAGTGGGCTAAGTAAACTAGAGATCCAAGACTTTATGCAGGTCCTAAAACTCGTAATACATAACAACTATTTCGCTTTTGACAAATGCATTTACCAACAAGATGGACTGGCTATGGGGTCGCCGGCCTCAGGAATTTTGGCTGAAATTTACATAGATTTCCTAGAAGACACTGCAATTAACACCAACAACACTTTTTCAAATATACACTTCTGGTCTAGGTATGTCGATGATACTCTGGTTATTCTAGATGACAGAACGGTTAATGCAGCTACCACTCTTAATAACTTAAACAAGATTGATCCTAATATAAAATTCACATTAGAATCCGAGTCCAATTACTCGATTAATTTTTTAGACCTTACAATTAAACGACATCCTTCTTCTTTAGAATACAATATCTACAGAAAACCAACCCAAACAGCGACTACTATCAGAAATGACTCTACACATCCACATGCACATAAATGTGCCACTTACTATAGCATGGTAGACCGTGCACTAAAAATACCCTTATCCAAGGAAAACCTAAAGAAGGAATTGAACACCATTCGTGCCATTGCTAAATTCAACGGTTATAACACCTCATTCATAGAACGCATCATTAACAAATGTAAACATAGACTGAAGACAACATTAACCAAAGAAAGACATAACCCTGCCCTATTCGCTACCTTCACCTTTAACGAAAACATACACAGTATAACGAATATTTTCAAGAAACATAATATTAAAATTTCTTACAGAACCAGCAATAGAAACATAGATATAGTTCACAATTCCAAATCAGTTAACAGGTCTGACATTTATGCAATGTCAGGTGTTTACCGTTTTCAATGCAATAACTGTCTTTCCTCATATATCGGACAGACCGGGCGCAGCTTCAAAGTTAGATACTTAGAACACGTTAATGCCATCAGATATAATAGATTTTCCGCAATAGGCCAACATATACATGACTTAAAGCATAATTTTACTACCATAGAACAAGACCTAGAAATTCTCAAAAACATAAATAAAGGCCCTTTACTCGACGTTACGGAGAACTGTTTTATTCACCTAGACCAATTTTTTAACCCTAACTTAAATCTTAACGAAATCTCAGAAAAATCCAGCATTCTTTTCGACTACCTAATAGAAGTCTTTAGAGGTATAAAAACCACGAGAGAAAAATCGATCTTTCACGCTCTCCACAGTACTCTTTTACGTCCCACACCACTGCCACTCCGCCCTCCTGACCCGCCTTAAACTCCGCCTCCCTACCCCTCCCCTCTCCACTTCCCCTCCCCCCCCTTTTCCACCCCTCTCACTCTAACTCCGCTACTCAGTCGCACCATCTCACTTGTCCACAACTCCTCTTACATCACACACTCAGCACGCTAAACAAGGTGAGTCTCACATTCTATCACCCTTGGCCACGACTCGATTTAAACTTCCATTTCACTAACTTAGTTTTTTCTTTCCTTTCTTTAAAGACTCACCACCCTGTTGAGCTGAGACTAATTCGAAGAGCAACCTTATTCAATCGCCCAACATCAGGTGTCCCGGCCTCGACAAAAATCTTTTTATTGGTTTTGCTTTATAACATCGGACTTGGACTTATGTGCCTGAAGTGAACAATAGAAGAGTGGACAATTTTACTATTTTGTTTTTACCACATAGTTTTATCATCATATTCAGACTTTTATGTTCAAAGCATCAGTTCAATTTTATGCACAACACTTACCCATCAAACTACTACGTTTTTATGTGTCACATCACATTATCATATTTTACTCAAGTTTCTTCTAGCTTTTAAGACAAAGCAGTCTACCATTTGTATTCAGTCATGCAAGAGTTATTAATGTAAATTTTTTATGACATGTACTTCGCCCATTTGTTGATTTTTTGTAGCTGATGATGACGCAGTGAGCGTCGAAACCGGTTCTAACTATTTAATAAATATTATGTTGTGAACATCTTATGCAACACGTTTTGTATTGAAAAGGTTGAACCTTCCTTGATATTTTAATTGTGGCTCATCAACTGACAAAAGACACATTAAAGAAATAATGTCGGTCAAAACGGAAAACCAAAATTACAACACTGATATAAAACCAGGTCGCCTTTATACAGCAGGATAATTAATCTTAAAACAGGAGGAATTGAAGAATTAGAGGAAAAGGAAAGTACTAAAGAAACTAGGACCTAGGAAAGCAGGGAGTAAATCGAAGAGAAGAAGGAATAAATAATGTATGGCCAAGCTGAAGAAAATCAGATGTCCTCAGGAAGAGAAGAACTTCTTCTTATGATCATTTGGACCAAATAAACCCAGAAAGACTTACAAAAAACTTGACTATTTTGATAACATTCCAAATTCCAAACAAGTTGGTTCATCTAAGTGAAAAGGACTTAGCAGAAGTGAGGACTGCCAAAGAAATCCTTCTGAACAGGCTTAGCTATCGGGAATTTTCAGGAAAAACATAAAGAGTTCAACTGTCCGGATGGATGAAAAACAGAAAATAGTACAGTGGAAGGGCGAAGAAGTACTGGAGAGACCAAAAATAAAAAAGGAGAAAGAAACACGGAAAATTTATTTTACATGGTTCATAGGTGGCCGAACTCGAAGAAATAATAATAATAATAATAATAATAATAATAATAATAATAATAATAATAATAATAATAATAATAATAATAATAATAATAATAATAATACAACTTCTCAAAATTGATCTCCCGTGGGGATTTACAAAATACATGGAGAAATGTCCGTTACTGGAGAAAACTAATATATATATATATACATTCATATGACCACTTGCATCCGTAATCCAAACATATACCGGGTAAGTTGGCCGTGCGGTTAGGGGCGCGAAGCTGTGAACTTGCATCCGGGAGATAGTGAGTTCGAACCCCACTGTCGGCAGCCCTGAAGATGGTTTTGTGTGGTTTCCCATTTTCACACCAAGCAAATTAAGGCCACGGCCGCTTCCTTCCCATTCCTACGCCTTTCCTATACCATCGTCGCCATAAGACTTATCTGTGTCGGTGCAACGTAAAGCAAATAGCATTAAAAAAAAAGAAAAAAAGAAAGAAGTCCAAACATAATCAATGTGCCATCAATAAATTGTCCGATTCGTTGGCTGAATGGTCAGCGTACTGGCCTTCGGTTCAGAGGGTCCCGGGTTCGATTCCCGGCCGGGTCGGTTAATTCCAATGGCCCGGGGGTGGGTTTATGTGCTGTCCCCAACATCCCTGGTACCCACACACCACACACATAACACTATCCTCCACCACAATAAAAATGGCAGATGCCGCCCACCCTAATCGGACGGTCTGCCTTACAAGGGCTGCACTCGGCTAGAAATAACCACAGGAAATTATTATCAATAAATTAAGTTTAATTATAAGCCTAATACGGTAATGCGAAACAAATAGTTCCGGTTATAATAATACAGAGCAGTGAAAAGCCTCCTAAATCAAAATGAAAAGACTTTAAAGAAATCTAACATGAAAGTTTGTGTTGAAGAATGCGCTATGAAGTTTATTTTCTAGAGGCATTTTTCCTAATTACCTTTGTATGTACCCCACTATGAATGATGTAATTTTCACTTCTGACCTGCATCATGCCGGCCCCGTGGTCTAGGAGTAGCGTACCTGCCTCTCAACAAGAGGCCCCGGGTTCGATCACCGGCCACGTCAGGCATCTGACGAGTGGTTCGAGGTTCACTCAGCCTACGTGATTACAATTAAGGAGCTACTTAACGGTGAGATAGTGGCCCCGGTCTAGAAGCCAAGAATAACGGCCCACTCGATTCCTTTTAGTCGTAATCTTTAGACTTTCGAGATGAGCAGTGGTCGCTTGGTAGGCCAAGACCTGTAGCGTCATGAGGGGAGGTGGGGTAAATTACATCATGTGGTTCTCTTGCTTCCATCACTTGATTATCGGCGATGGTGGCGATCAATGTTGACAGACTATGTCTCATGGCTTGGGTCAACCACAAATTTGTTTGACATGATACGACAAAATGTGTAATGGAAGTGTAACCATAACAACCGTGCAGGCAATGGTGTAAAGTATGGATGGTTAGAGAATGTTATCTAGCAACCGTGCAGGCAGTGATGTTAAGTATGGATGGATAGTCAGACAATCTTACCTACAACCGTGCAGGCAGTGATGTAAAGCATGGATGGATAGTATGACAATGTTACCTAGCAACCGTGCAGGGAGTGATGTAAAGTATGGATGGATGGTCAGACAACCATACTCAGCAACCGTGCAGGCAGTGATGTAAAGTATGGATGGATGGTCAGACAACCATACTCAGCAACCGTGCAGGCAGTGATGTAAGGTATGGACGGATAGTCAGACAACGTTACCCAGCAACCGTGCAGGCAGTGATGTAAAGTCTGGACGGGTAGTCAGACAACGTTACCTAGCAACCGTGCAGGCTTTGATATAAGGTATAGATGGTCAGAGAATGTTATCTAGCAACCGTGCAGGCTGTGATGTAAGGTATATATGGATGATCAGCCAATGTTATCTAGCAACCGTGCAGGGTTTGAGGTAAGGTATGGATGGTCAGAGAATGTTACCTAGACAACATGCAGGCTGTGATGTAAGGTATGAGTGGATGGTCAGACAACCTTACCTAGCAACCGTGCCGGGAGTGATGTAAAGTATGGATGGATTGTCAGACAATGTTACCTAGCAACCGGGAGGCTGTGATATAAAGTATGGATGGATGGTCGGACAATGTTACCTAGCAACCGTGCAGGCTGTGATGTAAGGTATGGATGCTCAGAGAATGTTATCTAGCAACCGTGCAGGCTGTGATGTAAGGAATGGCTGGATGGTCAGACAATGGTACCTAGCAACCGTGCAGGCTGTGATATAAAGTATGGATGGATGGTCGGACAATGTTACCTAGCAACCGTGCAGGCTGTGATGTAAGGTATGGATGCTCAGAGAATGTTATCTAGCAACCGTGCAGGCTGTGATGTAAGGAATGGCTGGATGGTCAGACAATGGTACCTAGCAACCGTGCAGGCAGTGATGTAAAGTATGGATGGATGGCCAGAAAATGTTACGTAGCAACCATGCAGCCAGTGATGTAAAGTATGGATGGATGGTCAGACAATGTTACCTAGCAACCGTGCAAGCTGTGTCTTATGGTTGGTTGTCAACTGAAATTAGCAGTTGTTGATGGATGGCATATTTATGATCATTTGAATTTTGCAAAGTGAAAAGTGTTTTGTTTTTTTTTTTACGTCCCACTACCTTTTTAGAGACAGCGCAACTGGGCAACCATTCTCTATTAGCACAAATCAGAGGGAAAATTGGAAGAAGGCCGACACTTCGAAGAATGAATTATTCACCAAAAGAAAGGGAAGGGCAACGAACCGAGTGAACTTGAAAGATTCGCTACGTCTGTAAAGCCTAGTACTGTCGGGGCGAGAACGGAACACTTTCATTTACAACAGGCAGGCGGATGCCTCGGATGTATTCCCAAACATAGAGAACTGCCTCATCCCCTTCCGTGTCAATTTGATGCAGTGCTACGGGCAGTCACACATTGAACGACACAATCGACATCTGTGTACACAGCGGCATCATTGGATAAGAGGAATCTGGGCGACCATCCTCTATTAACTCTATTCAGAGGGAAAAATGGAAGAGGTTTTCCCCTTCCAAGAATTCTTCGTTTTATTCTTCATCTTCTTCTGCTTAATTCGTTTATCATCTAGGGTCGATTTCTTCCTCGGACTCAGCGAGGGATCCGACCTCTACCACCTCAGGGGCAGTGCGCTGGAGCGTGATACTTCGGGTAAAGGGTATACAACTGTGGAGGAGGACCAGTACCTCGCCCAGGTGGCCTCACCTGTTATACTGAACAGGGGTCTTGTGGGGGAATGGGAATATCGGAAAGGATAGACAAGGGAGAAGGAAGGAAGCGGCCGTGGCCTTAAGCTAGGTACCATCGCGGTATTTGCCTGGAGAAGTGGGAAACCACGGAAAACCAAATCGAGGATGGCTGAGGTGGGAATCCAACCCCCTTGTACTCGGTTGACCTCTCGAGGCTGAGTGGACCCAGTTTCAGTCTTCACACCACTTTTCAAATTTTGTGGCAGAGCTGGGAATCCAACTCGGGCCTCCATGGGTGGCAGCTAATCACACTAACCACCACACCACAGAGGCGGGCCTCTTCCAAGAATTAAGGACCGTAAAAAGTCCCCCAAAAGAAATACTGTAGGGTCAGAAGAGAACGAGATTTAACCAAGAGAGGTCGGACAGAAAAGATGAAAGTTAGGAGCCTGATACAAGTAAGTGGAAGCAATGCGAGGAATAACCTAAGTGGTCAGTGATCGGCAACCCACGCTTTCTGGATGAATGTCTTCGCTAATGGACCAAATAGGAACCACGATAAGTTCCATTATACGTTCTAGTGTTTATTCAATTTCTGACTAATCCCGCAGGTTCTCGTTGGCTCGCTGCTTCGAGCATGGCGCTGCGTTCACCCGACCACTTTGCACCAATTGTCAATTTCTCATCTAGAGAAGTCCCAAAACTCACACCACTTGTTCTGAAAAGGTGTCGTTTGTCCGCGCCCTCTGGTCGTAGGCCCATTTTTTCGAGGTCTTTATTGACGTTAAGGTATCAGGGAATTGCCGGATCCATGGCTAAATGGTTAGCGTGCTGGCCTTTTGTCACAGGGGTCCTGCGTTCGATTCCCGGCAGGGTCGCAAATTTTAACCATCATTGGTTAATTTCGCTGGCACGGGGGCTGGGTGTATGTGTCGTCTTCATCATCATTTCATCTTCATTACGACGCGTAGGTCACCTACGGGAGTCAAGTTAAAAGACCTGCACCTGGCGAGTCGAACATGTCCTCGGACACTCTCCACACTAAAAGCCATACGTCATTTCATTTCATCAGGGAACTGCTGTTTTTGGTTTCGAGTCGATTTTTTTTTTTTTTTTTTAACTTCGGCCATCAAGCATCTGTCCATCCGTCCTGAGTAACCCTAGAAGGGTGTCCTGTGTTTGCGCATTGTGTACACGATCTTCTCTCTCTATCTTTATATTTGTTATTTAGATTTTCTTATGTCCATCCCGTTTTTGTAGTTTCGGCCAAGTACTGCATGTTGTGGAGAATCCTTCTCTTATTTTCATGGCTATAACTTAGCGAGTACACATTTAATAATAATGTTATTGGCTTTACGTGCCATTAACTACTTTTACGGTTTTCAGAGACGCCGAGGTTCCGGAATTTAGTCCAGCAGGAGTTCTTTTACGTGCCAGTAAATCTACCGACACGAGGCTGGCGTATTTGAGCACCTTCAAATACCACCGGACTGAGCCAGGATCGAACCTACCATGTTGGAGTCAGAAGGCCAGTGCCTCAATCGTCTGAGCCACTCAGCCCGGATAGCACATGTCCGAAAGAGCACAAGGCACTCTGACACATAGTGAGATGCCGGCTTCATAACTGTTGTAATGATGAATTTTAATTGATTATAGATTATTATTATTCTGATGTTAGTGTGTCACAAGAATTGAGTGTCTGAGTAAGAGAAGGGGCTAACCAACAAAAACATACACGATAAATAAGGTTTTATTAGATCAAATAAAACACACAACAAAATTGCAAATTTAAATATCAGTCTTTAAATTAATTTCGTATCAGTGTAATTCAGAAAATTAATAGCAGAGTAACATCTTAAGTTTAGTCATTAATAAAATGATATTAGTTTAAAAATAATACTGTATGCGAAGAAGATAATACTGTAAATTAGACATTTTACCCCCTTCTTGGTCTTCAATGTCAAGAAATATAGTCCGTGATGCACTGCTGAAATGTATAGCAGATGACGCAGCTTATCTCTGTGTTTTACGTGATTAATATCCCTTCCTGATGGGTACAAGGTAGTCAGGTTTTCCAGTGCTTCTTTCAACACTTCGTTCGTAAGCAACGCTTTCATATTTTTGTTCCTTTTTCGGCCTACCAGGCGAGATGGCAGTGTGGTTAGGGGCGCGCAGCTGTGAGCTTGGATCTGGGAGATAGTGGGTTGGAACCCCACTGTCGGCATCCCTAAAGATGGTTTTCCGTTGTTTCCCATTTTAATGCTGGGGATGTATCTTAATTAAGCCCACGACCGCTTCCTTCCCCTTCCTACCCCTTTCCTGTCGCCATAAGACCTGTCTGTGTTGGTGCGACGTAAAGGTCACTGCCAGATTGTTTTCGAAAAAGTATGAGCTTTCTTCTATGGCTCTAAATCTGAGTATGAGAACCTCAGAAACAGGAATCCTAGCTTGCCTTTTGTTACTTTAATTGTTGTTATTTCTCTATTCAGTGCTTTTCTACCCTCAACACTTGGTTTGTCGTTCAGTATAATGTTCAAGAGTGTTTTAATACTCACATTGAAACCACTATTTGTACCATCACAAGACAGTTCCTGGGTAGAAAAGTAACTACATGTCATTCTGTGGGTTAGCCCCTTCTCTTACTAACTGTGCAGCTGATTCCCAAGGTCCTCAGATTTCTGTGTACATTTGGACAGACAAGGAACTATCCCACAACCACAAGTAGTGCACAGGATTGTTAAGAGATACTAGCACTATGCATAAACACGATAAAACGAATTTCTGAGTTTTTGTGTGTTAGCCCCTTCTCTTACTTACTGTCCCGTGTAGAAAACTGCAATAATTTATCTCAGATATTATCGTTGAAGTTCATCCTTTAACAGCAATGTGTAATAACTTTTCCTACATTTGATGATTCTGATGGCGCATTTTTAAGGGTGAAGTAACGAA
The DNA here is from genome assembly GCF_040414725.1 of Anabrus simplex. Lineage (NCBI taxonomy): Eukaryota > Metazoa > Arthropoda > Insecta > Orthoptera > Tettigoniidae > Anabrus > Anabrus simplex. The sequence goes on along the minus strand of NC_090270.1, from coordinate 39,528,450 downwards.
CCGAACCTTGAAGTAGCTGGCGTACGCATGTGCATAGTGCGTGGGGATTCGTTTATTCTCTGACTCATAGTGTATTTACTATCTGCGCACTTTTTAGCGATAGATTTACACCCTAGTGCTGAATCGGTCGACTTCGGTTATCTTCGAGATTCGTATTGGCAACCTATGAAACACAAACAACTAAGAATCGCTTATCATCGCTGTGCGACATCTGGCGTACACTTTACGTACTCGTACTGTTGTTGTTTACACAGCAAAGCCAAACTATAGAATTCATGCTGGGAACAAGATTCGCATCGGGAAATATTATATAGTATTATACACTGACTGACAGAGCAAATGCAACACCAAGAAGGAGTGGTTCGAAAGGGATGAAAGTTGGGGAAAAAACAGAGACGGCACGGACGAATAATTGATGTTTATTTCAAACCGATATGCAGGTTACACAATGCGCACGGCATCGACTCAGTAGGATGTAGGACCACCGCAAGCGGCGATGCACGCAGAAACACGTCGAGGTACAGAGTCAATAAGAGTGCGGATGGTGTCCTGAGGGATGGTTCTCCATTCTCTGTCAACCATATGCCACAGTTGGTCGTCCGTACGAGGCTGGGGCAGAGTTTGCAAACGGCGTCCAATGAGATCCCACACGTGTTCGATTGGTGAGAGATCCGGAGAGTACGCTGGCCACGGAAACATCTGTACACCTCGTAGAGCCTGTTGGGAGATGCGAGCAGTGTGTGGGCGGGCATTATCATGCTGAAACAGAGCATTGGGCAGCCCCTGAAGGTACGGGAGTGCCACCGGCCGCAGCACATGCTGCACGTAGCGGTGGGCATTTAACGTGCCTTGAATACGCACTAGAGGTGACGTGGAATCATACGCAATAGCGCCCCAAACCATGATGCCACGTTGTCTAGCGGTAGGGCGCTCCACAGTTACTGCCGGATTTGACCTTTCTCCACGCCGACGCCACACTCGTCTACGGTGACTATCACTGACAGAACAGAAGCGTGACTCATCAGAGAACACGACGTTCCGCCATTCCCTCATTCAAGTCGCTCTATCCCGGCACCATGCCAGGCGTGCACGTCTATGCTGTGGAGTCAATGGTAGTCTTCTGAGCGGACGCCGGGAGTGCAGGCCTCCTTCAACCAATCGACGGGAAATTGTTCTGGTCGATATTGGAACAGCCAGGGTGTCTTGCACATGCTGAAGAATGGCGGTTGACGTGACGTCAGCGTGCGGGGCTGCCACCGCTTGGCGGCGGATGCGCCGATCCTCGCGTGCTGACGTCACTCGGGCTGCGCCTGAACCCCTCGCACGTGCCACATGTCCCTGCGCCAACCATCTTCGCCACAGGCGCTGCACCGTGGACACATCCCTATGGGTATCGGCTGCGATTTGACGAAGCGACCAACCTGCCCTTCTCAGCCCGATCACCATACCCCTCGTAAAGTCGTCTGTCTGCTGGAAATGCCTCCGTTGACGGCGGCCTGGCATTCTTAGCTATACACGTGTCCTGTGGCACACGACAACACGTTCTACAATGACTGTCGGCTGAGAAATCACGGTACGAAGTGGGCCATTCGCCAACGCCGTGTCCCATTGATCGTTCGCTACGTGCGCAGCACAGCGGCGCATTTCACATCATGAGCATACCTCAGTGACGTCAGTCTACCCTGCAATTGGCATAAAGTTCTGACCACTCCTTCTTGGTGTTGCATTTGCTCTGTCAGTCAGTGTATATTGTTTGTGTGACACAGTTGTTGGCGTTAAGATAATAAAGGTTTAGAAAATTCATACCGATCGATCATATTATCATTCAATTCAGATTTAATTTCCATTCAGTTGGCAGTACTACCGGAACCGGCAGTGCTCCCTTCTTACTCCTCGCCGAGTACAAAAATCTATCACTAAAAAGTGCGCGTACAGTGCTTGTGGCTACAGTGGACTGACGTTCGATATAAATTGGCTTTATTTTGCTTTCGCTCTGCTCGCCGTTTAAATTCTTTTCTACGCGGGTTCCGTTTTAAAAAAAAGAGAAAATTACACATATTACAAAAGCGAGCACACACGTGGAAGCAAACCAATAAATGTTTTCGTTTCACTTCAGAAAGAGTGCCAGAATGAAAATAATTAATTCCGGCTCATATTCATGATGGAAATTTCAGCCGTTCAAATGTTTTCTGTTCTCCACTGCACAATCCGAATACATCGCATTCAGGTTAGAAGTGGCATTACATTGAGAGAAAAATTGTTGAGGTGGTGGAATTGTAGGCGGAGGATACTGTGGATGTTATTCTATGGCCCCCAGCCACAGGGGGAAGAGAAATAAATGCCAGACTCAGCTAGGAAAACCGTCGTCACCAAACTTAGAGTTGAGAGCCGCCTCTTAAGACAGACAGGGTGTGCCGGGGGTGGTGATTACTGTTTTAAGTGTAAGTTCAACTGGGCAAGCATGCTTTCTTTTCTCCTTCGTTTCGGCCGCATATAGACGTCGATTGACAATTTTTGCGGTATTTTTAACCTTCTGTGTCAGTATCTTTTTATTGTTGCTCCTACTTCCTTCTTCAACGAGCAAGATGGCCGTGCGGTTAGGGGCGCGCAGCTGTGAGGTTGCATTCGAGAGATAGTGGGTTCGAACCACAGTGTCAGCAGTGCTGAATCTGGTTTTCCGTAGTTTCCTATTTTCACACCAGACAAATACTGGGGCTGTACCTTAATTAAGGCGTTGGCCACTTCCTTCCCATTCCTAGCCCTTTCCTATCCCATCGTAGCCAGAACCGGAATCACTATCTCCGTCAAGTCCAACTTCACTTCCGGAAACCTTTTCAGCATGTCTTCCTCTTCCTGAAGAGTTCAAAGTCTGTAACTGTCCATCATTAAGAAGAGACCATAGAACTTTAACCTTCTCTTCCTCATCAATTCAAACACTCCTCCCGTTCTTTGATACAGTTCTTTGTTAGATTTGGGACCTATAATTTTTCTTAGCATTTTTCTTTCTCTTTTTCCAGGTATCTACAAGCGTACGTAAGCCACGGTAATGAGGGGTAAGAATAGAAGTCCGACACTTCGAAATATGAAGGTATAAGCCAAAGAAGAAAAGCGGACACGAAGGGCGTGAAAATAGAAGCCCTCCTAAGAGGGGTCAGGGGCTGCCTGGCCGTGGCGGTAAAGGGGTGCTCGGTTCACCCGGATGGACGTGGGTTCGAATCCCCGTCAGGAAGTCGTAAAATTTGAGAAACGAGATTTCCACTTCCAGAGATGCATATGGCTCTGAGGTTCACTCACCCTATACCAAAAATGAGTACCAGGTTAATTCCTGTTGGCAAAGGCGGCCGAGCGTAGAGCTAACCACTCTACCCCATCAAGTACCGAGGTTACGGATAGTGGAAGCCTTTACCTTCCACCCCTCCAAGGGCCTTCATGGCCTGTACGGAGATGATTAAGGGGGTCGTGTAGGATAGATTAAAGTGAGGAGCCTGGCACAAGTACTGTAGGTGCAAGGAATGACAGGACTCAGCTAAGGGGCCCTTGGTCACCAACTAGCGCTACCAAGTTTTTAAATATACAATTTGCTTTAATTCACACCGAAACAGATAGATCTTATGGCAACGATTGGAGAGGATAGGGCTAGGAGTTGAAAGGCCTTAAGGCGACACTCCGGAGATAAAAATCAATATTTTGGTTATTTTGGTGAAATTGATTTATGACTCAAATTGAAAGGATTGAGTTTCTTTTTCCTTGTCACGAAGTTATTCCGCTGAATTCAGACTATTTATCACTGTAATAATGCTTTGTTTCGGGCCGTCTCTGTGGTGTAGTGGTTAGTGTGATTAGGGTTCGATTCCCGGCTCCGCCACGAAATTTGAAAAGTGGTACGAGGACTGGAACGGGGTCCACTCAGCCTCGAGAAGTCAACTGAGTAGCGGTGGGTTCGATTCCCTCCTCAGCCATCCTGGAAGTGGTTTTCCGTGGTTTCCCACTTCTCCTCCAGGCAAATGCCGGGGTGGTACCTAACTTAAGGTCACGGCCGCTTCCTTCCCTCTTCCTTGTCTATCCCGTCTAATCTTCCCACCCCCACCAAGGCGCCTGTTCGACATAGCAGGTGAGGCCGCCTGGGTGAGGTACTGGTCATCCTCCCCAGTTGTATCATCCGACCCAATGTCTCATGCTTCAGGACACTGCCCTTGATGCAGTAGAGGTGAGATCCCTTGCTGAGTCCGAAGGAAAAACCGACCGTGGAGGGTGAGCAGATTGAGAGAAAAAGAAAGAAAGAAAGAAAGAAAGAAAGAAAGAAAGAAAGAAGTATAATGCTTTGTTGCCAACTATCGTAATTTTACATTTAAATCCCATTTTCTCCCATAATATTCATCCAAATGTAACAAACTTTGTATAGTGTATGTACCACAGCTATATTAAGAAACCTGCGTACGGAATTTTCGATTGCCGAATTTTTCAAGTAGTAGGGACTTTCGAATTCGAAATTTTAGAACGTAAAATTTACACTGAATTTAGTACGATATATCTCCTCATATAAATTATGTACAGAACAATCGATACGTAGAGCTTTTAAAAGAAGTGTTATCCACCTAATTACGAATTTACATTAACATGCTAATTAAATTTCATGATAAAAAGGAAAAAAAATTCAAAAATATATTTTGGAAAAGCTATTAATTGTAAATGAAAGAAATGTTTGTGATATCTCTACTCATACATTCCCACAAACTTTCGTGAAAATCCATTCATTAAGTAAAAATATATTTTTATCTCCAGAGTGTCACCTTAATCTTCAGAGCTGCCGAGAGTGGGATTCGATCTCAGTATCTCCCGAATGCAAGCTCATAACTACGTTCCCCCAAACCGCGCGGCCACTTGCTCGGTCCAGTTTAATAGGCCCTGGTGTCCATTTTAGTCCACTGAGGGGCTACCGTGGTATATTCTATTCCCTCACGCAAGGGAGGAGGGCACCCTAAAACAAGCAGACATGTTCAGTAGAATTTACAGCATCTCTTCTCCAAATTAAGTAGACAAAATTTCCGAAGTTCGATGCCGAGCAATTCGTTGGTTAATACAATCTTTTCATTCAGTTGGTTCATTGTTTTCATCTGAACATCAGCTGGTAATAGGTTATATAACAGAGATAAATGTTTATTTCTAATGGGTTTATTAGTCTTTCATGATTCTACTCAAACATTTGTCGCGGTTAAAAATGAATGGCATATAATTGAATTTTCAATTGAAATAACACAGTTAAACACTCGTACATTCAAAAACAATATCATGTACACTCTTGATTATAATGGGCTTTACATTTGAGTTTCGGTTCACAATTCAGTTATAATACACATCGTATTGGTCTTTTGAAATGAACTTGATGATTTATGACAAAAACAATAAATATTTGTTAGACTCAAAACATGCTGAATGCACAGCTTCAGGGAGAATAATTCAGAACTCGCCGTCTACATTTAATTAGCGCTGTAACCGCTGTGGCGTATGTTTCGTAAGGGGGGAAGGGGATAGGGAACCATTGGGGAGGGGAGGAGGGCTGCTGAGTGTTAGCGTACAGTGCGATTTTGATGAGAAGTTCATATTATTTGTTCGCTGGTATTCTTGAATTCTGTTCGACTCCTTGGCTGAACGGTCAGGGTTGAGGCTTCCGATTCAGAGGGTTCCGGGTTCAATTCTCGGACGGATCAGGGATTTTAACTGCGTGTGATTGATTTTTCTGGCTCTGGAACTGGATGTTTGTGATTTTCCCAACAGTGGTGGCGATGGTAATTATTGTCTTACCCTACAGTTTTCGTTCTCAAACAGTAAGTCATATGAGTATCGTGTTTGGTTGAGAGCTATGCTCGAATATGCACACGTACATCCAGGATCTCGGTCAATTTGGACATTCATTTCACCCCTTCTAACCCCCATCCCGATTACGAATGAACTTTGGTTCAAACGGCATCCAGAGTGTCACGCTTTTTCTCAGCTACCCCAAAGACTATGAACTCGCCACTAACATCGGTCATTTTTCAGATTTTTACATTTCACCCCTCCCTTTAGGACCGCTAGAGGTTTCTTGTCCCATGGAGTAATTTTTCCAGATATTAAATTATATGTGAGTGTAGTTTGGTTGAGAGCTATGCTGAAACATACACACACATTCGCCCGTAATCTCTGTCATTTCCTACATTTTCTTTATTCACTCCTTCTCATCCCCTATGGCAGGGCCTCTCAGGGTGCATGCGTCTGGTGCATGCACTGTGCACGGTGCAAAAGACGACTTCGCTTGGTTGCCCAGAGTGCAGACCCCCACTCCTCGATCTGGAGCAATAGTGCTCTCTCTCTCTCTCTCTCTCTCTCTCTCTCTCTCTCTCTCTTTCCCCACGCCTGTCCCGCTCGCTCCCCCTGTCTCCCTCTTCCTCACTTGCTCCGTAGCGCTCCAAATCCGAGCCGAGTTGAGTCGAGCTTAGCCGAGTAGCCCAGAGACGAAACGTTGGTCCGAGTCGAGCAGAGTGGAACCGGTGCACTGTGCACAGGAATTCTGCTCCGCTGTTTGCACGCGTGAGATTTTGGGCGTTTGAGAGGCCCTGCCCTATGGGTACTGAACTTGGACTTTTCATTTTTATATACCGTACACAGAAGAATAAGAAGAAGATTAGTTTTAAGAAACACATCATAATATTTATATACTGTAGGTTAGGGGGCCGATGACCTTCGATGTTAGGCCCCTTTAAACAACAAGCATCATCATCATCATCTGTCGGTTAGGCAACCCGGTGATCAAACGTGTCATGCGGTTTACTTACCTTCCCCTATTTTTTTTTCTTCACCCTTCTCACCTCCTATGGCGAACTACCCATCGGATTTCGTTCAAACCACTACCTGAACCCTCCCAAGGGTAAAAAGAACAAATTTTAAAATTTTCAGCGAAATCGGTGCAGTAGTTTTTCAATCTATTCGAGACATACATACAAACAAACATTCATTTTATATATATAGATTACAACTAGGCAACCATTCTCTATAAACACTAATCAAAGAGAAGAAATGGAAGGGATCTGACACTTGGAAAAATGAAGGTATCGGCGAATAAAAGACGTGCGTGAAAATGAAAAACTCCCTAGGACTCCATACGCAATACCGTTGGGGTCGGAAAAGAGGAAGTGTTGAGCAAGGGAGACGGGATAGGATAGATGAAAGTGAGGAGCCTTATATAAGTAAATGGAAAAATGGAAGCAATACCAGGGCTCAGCTATGGGCCCCGTGCTCGTCAAGTCACTCTGCCAACTTAAGAGACCCTGAAGCCCCTTTCAGTTGCCTCTTACGACGGCAGGGTATAACGTAGATGTTATTGTATCACCCCCACCCACAGGGGATTTATCACAACACTTTCCTCTTCATATTCGGATAACACACACCACATTAACAACCACCACGGAAAAATACAATAGCGATTATATCCCTCCACATAGGATTGGCGTCAGGAAGGGAAACCGTCGTTTTAACAGGACCAAATCTACATCTGCTACACTGTTGGACGCTTGATCCACATGTGTAGGAAGTAGTAGAAGAAGGAAAAGAAGTTTGTATTCTTCATTTGAATGGATGAAAACCATAACGGTATAAGTAGCATTTTGGTCATTCAGAGAAAAAGGCATTTAAACATCGTCACCACTCATATAAAGCATGCTATTTTTAGTTCTACCACCCATCGCTAGAGCGCAGAATATTACCGCTATCACTTGTATCTCTTTGCTGGTGAAAGGATACATCCTTCCGGAGTTACATCCTGCACTTAACTCATTTTTTTATGTCACTTATACCATTATGGTTTTCATCCATTCAATTCTGATTACAGAGAAAGTAGACAGGTGTCAGTAAACCGTTGTTCTGCTCCGAGGATAGCGTGTTCGATCCCGTGTGAGGTCGGTGGCAATTCAGTTACTTGTTTAACTGTGGTGGTGATAATATAATTTTGTGTGGCTATTTCTAGTCGAGTGCAGCCCTTGTAAGGCTGAGGGTGAGCGGCATCTGCCATGTGTAGATGGAGGATAGTGTTATGTGTGGTGTGTGAGTTGCAGGGATGTTAGGGACAGCAAAACCACCCAGCCCCCGGGCGACTGGAAATTAACCAATGGAGGTTAAAATCCTCGACCCGGCCGGTAATCGAACCCGGGACCCTCTGAACCAAGGGCCAGTACGCTGACCAAGGAGTCGGACGCTTTGGTGGTGATTATTTTTTTATTTATTTTCTAACTATATTAATTCTATAACTGCCAAGAGGGCAAAGTATATTTGATTTGCCAATACACAACTTTCCATCACTGTTTTCTTGATCTCCTTTCTCTACCGCTTTTTCCACACCTGTGGGGTCGCGGGTGCTAACTGCGTAGCTCATATGGATTAGGCCCTATTTTACAGCCGGATGCCCTTCCTGACACCAACCCTATATGAAGGGATGTAATCTCTTGCATTTTTCTGTGGTGGTTGGTAGTGTGGTGTGGTGTGTTGTCTGAATATGATAAGGAGAGTGTTGGGACGGACACATCAACCCAGCCCCCAAGCCACAAGAATTAATCAGAAGCGATTAAAACCCCAGACCCGGCCGGGAATCGAACCCGGGACCCTATGAAACGAGGGCCAGTACGCTAACCATTTAGTCAACGAGTCGGACAAGTTTCCATCACTGTCTAAGAGGTGATAAAGAAAATACTACCAGGTGAGCTGGTCGTGCGGTTAGGGGCGCGCAGCTGTGAGCTTTCATTCGGTGGATAGTGGGTTCGAACCCCACTATCGGTAGTCCAGTGGATGATTTTTCGTTGTTTCTCATTTCCACGCCGCCATAAGACCTGTATGTGTTACTGCGGTGTTAAGCAAATTGTAAACAAAGGAATGCACTTTTTTTTTGCAACTGGCTTCATGTCGCACCGACACAGATAGGTCTTATGGCGATGAAGGGATAGGAAAGGCTTAGGATTGGGAAGGAAACTGCCGTGGCCTTAATTAAGGTACAGCCCCAGCATTTGCCTGGTGTGAAAATGGGAAACCACGGAAAACCATCTTCAGGGCTGCCGACAGTGGGGAGGGGGGTCGAACCCACTATCTTCCGGATGCAAGCTCACAGCCGCGCCCCTAACCGGACGGCCAACTCGCCCGGTAAAGAAATGTTTTACAGGTAACAAAAATACTATGTAGGCCTAATAAATCGTATGAGCATGGATTATAAAATGTATTTCACCTACAGTACAAAACGGAAGTAAGATGCTATTGACTGTGTAAATGGTTTCTCAAAATTAATATTGATCAGCGGATGGCAGCTATCTCTATGTTTGTCATCAGATATCCTTCTATGCCTAATGCAGTCCAAAACTGGGATAAGAATTTAGGAATTGCCCTCGGGCTACCACCATTAACCTTGGCGCTGATATATGTATTTTGCGGTCCACATTTTTCTTTATAATATGACACTCTAGCACAGAGCCTCTCAGAGTGCATGCGCCGGTGCATTGCGCAGTGCAAGGTGCAAAATAAGATTTCGCTAGGTTGACCAGAGTGCAGACACCCACTCTTCTATTTTGAGCAATAGCACTGTCCTACGCCTGTCTCGTTCGCTCCACCTGTCTCCCCCTCCCTCACTTGCTCTGCAGACCTCCACCATCCGAGCTGAGTTCAGCCGAGCTTAGCCGAGTCGCCCCGAGACCAAACGCTGATCGGAGCCCAGCCGAGTCGGACCGATGCATGGTGCACAGAATCTCTGCACCTCGGTTTGCATACGTGAGATTTTGGGCGTTTGAGAGGCGCTGGTAGGATCAAAAATACTCTAAATCTACTTCCTCCGGTTGACCAGAATGCGATTCAAATCGCACCCTTGGGTCAATGTTCATTCAGTTCTTGTTTTTACGTCTGGTGATTTTATTTGCTACCAATCTAGACACCTTATAGCCTCGTTCCTTGAGGGCACTGGCCATCATGTGTCAAATCTTGTGGTAATAACGGACATGCCCCAGGGTCATGGGCAAGCGTATTATTTATTTATTTATTTATTTATTTATTTATTTATTTATTTATTTATTTATTTATTTATTTATTTATTTATTTATTTATTTATTTATTTATTTATTGTCTTGTTTTATATGGCGGGACTCAGGCTATGAAGCCTGCTATTCTGTCCGACCATACATACACCTACATGAAGAGTTAAATATACGCTAAATTATCTACAGTTTAATATCTTAAGGTAGCAATTAAATGTTTTAATTAATCTAATACTTAGCTATGATCTAATCCTACTATGTTATAAGAAATCATTATTATTTATTAACCAGGTTTGACAGAGTTTCTTAAAGCGGAGGTGGTTTGACACGCTCCTAATTTCAGCAGGTAGGGAATTCCAAATTCGGCTGGCGGCGACTATAAATGATCTACTGCAGCCAGTTGAGCGGTGAATGGGAATGCTTAATAGTGCGGTGGACGATGATCTGGTAGGAATACTAGAAGGTGATGCTAGGTAATGGAATTGTGTGGCAAGGTATTCAGGTGTGTTAAGGTCCAGTATACGATGTAACAGGGAAAGAGTGTGTAAATTTCGTCGCTCTCTTAAGCGTAGCCATGAAAGCCTAGCAAATGCGGGAGAAATATGGCTAAACCTTGGTATATCTGAAATAAATCGAATGCATGCGTTATGTGCCATTTGGAGCTTGATGGAAAGTGAGGCATTCAGGTTACTGTATACTACGTCACAGTAGTCGAATATTGGCATTACCATACTTTGGATAAGCAGTTTTCTTACATTTTGGGGGAGTAAATCTCTGAGTTTTTTAAGGGAATGTAAGGAATAAAACACTCGCTGACATATACCTGTTACATGATCGTTCCAACTAAGGTTTTTATCCATTATCATCCCTAAGTTTTTAACTGTATCGGTTACGTCTCAAAACTCACGGCCTAAAATTAATTACAAATAGTATCAAAACTCACGACTACAAACTGGTAGCTAAAGTAAACATTCTAATGAGTCTCAAAATTCACGACTCCGGACAACAGGTGCTTGCCGCAGGAGGGATGAGGTGCCCGGTGACTCACGCTTCCTTTACGACAGGCAGGGAAAACTGTGGATGTTATTCTGCCACCCCAACCCACAGGGGAAAAATAATGGCTGGTAAATGAAAGAGACCGAGGTGTATTATTATTATTATTATTATTATTATTATTATTATTATTATTATTATTATTATTATTATTAAAATAATTTGCTCTTGTCTTAAAGCTAATATAATGCATTTTTTTGCCTTTCATTTATAATAATGACGTGTCGCCTCCGGAGAGTTTTTTTTTTTTTTTTTGCTAGTGGCTTTACGTCGCACCGACACAGATATTTCTTATGGCGACGATGGAGAGGTCTGGTTCAGGTCTTTAGAGTTGACGCCGTTCAGGTGATCTGCACTTCTGTGAGGATGAGGCCCTGCCTAAATCGAAGTCTAATGCTGAAGACGGCACGAATACCCAGTCCCCGAGTCATAGGAATTAACTGATGAAAGTTATAATCTCCGACCCGATCGGAAATTGAACCCGAGACCCCTTGGACCCCTTGGACCAAAGGACAGCACGCTAACAATTTATGCATGCAGCCGGACGACATAAAATTAAAGTAGGTATATTGCCCGCTGCTAGTTAAAAGAAACTGGTCAGTTGGTAGTACTGGGGCTTAGTTCCATTATGCGGCTAGAAGGCGGCATTTACTTGGATAAGGAATTTTATTTAGAGATATTAAAGATGAAGACAGTTAATTCACTCATTTAGTTTCAACACTTGGAGATTCATTTGGAAAAAAAGGCGTATTTCTGTTTTTCGTAAGATTTCATCTATTCGCTTATTTCAATAGATTGTCAACCCGACACTCAAACCGAATGTTTTCTTTTCTTTTTTGCTATTTGCTTTACCGACACAAATAGGTCTTATGGCGAAGATGGGAAAGGAAGGGCGTAGGAATGGGAAGGAAGCGCCCGTGGCCTAAATTAAGGTACAGTCCCAGCATTTACCTGTTGTGAAAATGGGAAAACATGGAAAACCATCTTCAGGGTTGCCGACAGTGGGGTTCGAACACACTATCTCCCGGATGCGAGTTCACAGCTGCGCGCCCCTAACCGCACGGCCAACTCGTCCAGTAAAAAAATATTCATGACGCATCCGATTATTCTGTGCGATATTACCAAATGATATTTGAAACTCATTCGATTATTTAAATAATCGGATGGAAGTCATTCGATTGTTAAAAGTATTCCATTATCCCATTACTAGTAAGGTGGACATTTACCCATTCAAAGAAGAACTGGCCCTGCTCGTGAGTTTTGAGACTGGCCCAGGTAGAGAAACCTGTTCTTACTACTCCTCTTTCTGGAATTCGTGAGTTTTGACACTCGTGAATTTTGAGACTCGTGAGTTTTGAGACGACACAAGTGTATCGTGCTCTCTGTGTGAACGCCGACAGATGCTATTGACCTGGGAGCGAACATCGTCTGTCGTCTTGATTGCTCCCGGCCATTCTGAACATGAAAGACCATGGTGATCCGTCATTTCAAATGGGCAAACCAAACCAAACCCATGGCGCAACAGCCCCGAAGGGCCTTGGCCTACCAAGCAATCACTGCTCAGTCTGAAGGCCTGCAGATAACGAGGTGTCATGTGGTCAGCAAAACGAATCCTCTCGGTGGTTATTTTGGCTTTCTAGACCGCGGCCGCAATCTCACCGTGAGATAACTCCTCAACTGTAATCACGTAGGCTGAGTGGACCTCGAACCAGCCCTCAGATCCAGATAAAGATCCCTGACCTGACCGGGAATCAAACCCGGAACCCCCGAGTAAGAGGCAGGCAAGGTACTCCTACACCGCGGGGCCGAAATTTCAAATGGGCAACCACTCCGTATTAACACTAATCAGAGGCAAAAAAATAGAAGAGGTCCCACACCACGAAATATAAATATATCGCTAAGGGCCACGAAGGCCGTGAAAATTAAAGTCTCCCTAGAACTCGGAAACCTAAGAGGTTCGGGGCCAGAAAGGAACAAGAGTTGACCTAGGGAGGTCGGATAGGTAAGATCAAAGTGAGGATCTTGGTACAAGTATAGTCCGCGCATCTTTTAGCGATATTTCTTTGTACGGGGTGGAGTAAGGAGGGAGCTCTCCCGGTTCCGGTAATACTGCCAACTGAATGGAAATGAAATCTGAATTGAATCGATAATATGATCGATCGATATGAATTTTCTAATCCTTTATTATCTAAAGCTAACAACTGTGTCACACACATTATATAACATTATATAACATTTCTCGATGCGAATCTTGTTCCCAGCATGAATTCTATAGTTTGGCTTTGCTGTGTAAACAACAACAGTACTAGTACGTAAAGTGTACGCCAGATGTCACACAGCGATGCATAAGCGATTCATAGTTTGTGTTTCAAAGGTTGCCAGTACGAATCTCGAAGATACCCGAGGTCGACCTATTTAGCATTAGGGTGTCCATGTATCGCTAAAAGGTGCGCGTACGGTAAGTGGAAGCAATGCCAGGACTCAGCTAAGGGTCCCGTCATCTTCAACCCATGCTCCTAAGTTAAGAGCCTCTAGGGCCCTTTTAGCCGCCTCTTCGACAGGCAGGAAATAGTGTGTGTGTGTTATTCTGCCTCTGAAAGTGAGGATCCTTGAACAATGCCAGACTCAGTTAGGCGACCCATGGTTGCCAACCCACGCTTCCAAGATGGAAGCCCGTGCGTCCTCTTTTAGTTGCCTCTACGGCATACAGGAGATACCACGATTCGTCTAGTTTTACGTGACTCTTAACATCATGATCATAGTTTCGGGCAACCATTTCTACACGGAAAGGGGACCACAGGCATCTGAAAATTCATTTTAAAATCCGATATATTTAATGGTATTCCAACCACGACTGACTAGGAGGGGTGCCAGGACCCATTCCACTCCGTATCTGCTCCCTTTCTCAGCTGAGAACGCTAGATTATTTACACAGGGGATTTGTGAAATTTTATTTTAATTTTTTAACGCTGAAAGGCATGACAGTCTATAATGATAATGTATGTATTCAATCCATTTACCATCCAGGGTTGGTTTTACCCCGGACTCAGTGAGGGATCCTAACTCTACCGCCTCAAGGACAGTGTCTTGGAGCAAGGGCCATTTGGTCGGGGACACAACTAGTGACGAGGACCAGTACCTCGCCCAGGTGGCCTCACCCGCTATGCCTTGTGGGAGATGGAAAGATTGGAAGGGACAGGGAAGTAAGAGAGGAGGAAGCGTCCCTGGCCTTAAGTTAGGTACCATCCCGCAATTTGCCTGGAGAAGAAGATGAAGACCACTTCACGGATGCCTGAGGTGGGAATCGACCCTCCCCCCACCCTACTCAGTTGATCCTCGATGGACCAGGTTCCGGATCTAGTGCTACTTTTCAAATTTTGTGGCAAAGCTGGGAATCGAACCCGACGTCCGCGGGAACAACTAATCACATTATCCACTACAGCATAGAGGTGGACATTCTTGGAATTACCAATTAATGATTTAACAGCATTTTAATTCTTACTGATAGTCGTGTCTTTGATCGGCTGTTATAACTTTTATTGCATCTTTTCTTTTTCTGTATTGTCTATAGATTCATCGTGCAAGAAACAAGTCGCAGATATCAACTTGTGCACCTGTGCATCGGAGTCCGAAACCGACACAGACGCTGAGCCAGCTGAAGTGGATCCACTGAGGTTCAAGAAAGGTTTTATAGTCCATGGAGCAACGCACAGTGAAGGTCAGTATCCAAAGAACCTCCAGTGTTGTCGAATTGAAAATAATAACCTATTTATTGCTTTGGAAGGCGTAACGCATGTTGTATTGCTGCACTCACAATAAAGCCTTGAATATTCGCGTGCGTGAAGGTTACATAATGGATCACAACGAAATTTGTATTTTTCCCTAACACTTATTTGTCAGAAATTACAAAACAATAATTTCAGTATTAATCTATTCGTTACAAACATTGTTGGTGTGAAATAATTCAGTGAACTCTATGGTTTAGGGAAGAGGTAATAATAATTTCGTGTGGCTATTTCTAGCCGAGTGCAGCTCTTGTAAGGCAGACCCTCCGATAAAGGTGGGTGGCATCAGCCATGTGTAGATAACTGCGTGTTATTGTGCTGGAGGATAGTGTTATGTGTGATGTGGGAGTTGCAGGGATGTTGGGGACAGCAGAAACACCCAACCCCCGAGCCACTGGAATTAACCAATGAAGGTTAAATTCCCCGACCCGTCCGGGAATCGAACCCGGTACCCTCTGGACCAAAGGCCAGCACACTAACCATTTAACCATGGAGCCGGATAGGGAATAGCTCAAACACTTCGAAGAATGAAGGCATCGGCCAAGGAAAGGGATGGGCCACGGAGGGCGTGAAAGTGAAGGACTCCCTAGGCCTCGCAATGTGGGTCGGAAAAGAACAAGAGTTGACCAAGGAAGGTATGATAGCAAAGATGATGGTGAGGATCCAGACACAAGTAAGAGGAAGCAATGTCAGACTCGGGTAGGTGTCCCGTGGTTGCCAACCCACGCACCCAAAAAGCCGTGGCTCCCCTTTTATAGGCTGGCAGGTGTTGCCGTGTATGTATTCTACCGCCCGCACCCACAGAGGGCAAATACATGAATAATGAGCGGGTAAAAACCCATAGCAAACGTATGGAGAAGAAAACTAGATTTAAAAAGGTGGTGGTGGTTATTGTGTTATGAGGAAGTAAAACTTAGCAATCATACATCTTTTTACAATTTGTTTTACGTCACACCGACACAGACATATCTTACGGCGACGATGGGATAGGAAAAGGCTAGGAGTGAGAAGGAAGTGACCGTCGCCTTAATTAAGGTGTAGACCCAGCATTTTTCTGGTGTGAAAATGGGAAACCACGGGAAACCATATTCAGGTCTGCCAACCGTGGGGTTAGAACCCACCATCTCCCGAATACAAGCTCATAGCTGCGTGACCCTAACCGCGCGGCCAACTTGTTCGGTGGCCACCATTCTCTGTTAACACTAATTAGAGGGGAAAATGGAAGGGATTCAACACTGCGAAAAATGAAGGTAGGGCTTAACGACGTAGGAAAGAAAGGAATAAAGAAAGAAAGAAAGAAAGAAAGAAAGAAAGAAAGGCAAGGGCCACGAAGGGAATGAAAATGAAATATACCCTAGACCTCGCAACCTAATACCGTCGGGGTCGGAAAAGAACAAGAGTTGACAAATGGAGGTCGGATGGAAGTGAGGCGCCAGGCACAACCTGAGGGCTCCGTGGTCGCCTACCCACGCTCAGAATTGTAGAGAGGCCCTGGTTTCCCTTTCAGTTGCCTTTTACGACAGGCAGGGGATACCATGGATACTATTCCACCATTCCCACTCACAGGGGTAACTCAATAAGGGTCAAATAAGATCAAAAGGACATGTTCAGAATGAGAGAGGCAACAAGGGAGCGAGTTTGTAATGCTGGCCTCTTGTAAAATAAACTACAACCATTTATGTTTGGAATGATGTCACGTAACACTGAGTTTTAATCAATTTGGAGGATTGGCCATGTGATACAGATAACCATGGTTAGTTAGAAAGGACTTTAATGTAGACTCGTCAAATTTAAGATTGCAAGAGTTTGCAAGAAAAACGGTGGCTTTTGGCAATGAAGCAACTGTGTATGTTTACTCCTCAGCCCGAAGGCTGACTGGATCCTCAACAGGTCCGTCATCAACTGTCATAGGTGGCCTAGGCATCACCAAAGAGACGTACTAGGGAAATGAGGAGTGATGTAGTTTCCCATTGCTTTCCTCACCGAATCAGAAGTTGCTATTACATATCAATCTGCCAAGCCAACTGAAATGCATCCACCAACCGACCCTATGAGCAAAATTTTAACACCATTCACAGCAGGGACTGGCTGCATAATGAGTGGCATTACTAGCATTACTTTCATTTTGTCAAAGCCAAGGATAAAACTGAGACAGACAATGAAAGTAACAAAATTGCTCTAGCCTATACCAGAAGACATAGTGCAGTGTAAACACTAGGTCTCACCAGTAACTAACTAATTACAAATTCTTTTATTCCCCACCCTGAAGGGGTGGGGCGGGCCATCTAGAGGGTAACGCCCTCTCTATGGCCAGGAGAGGTTACGGGGTTGGGGATAAGTGTGAGAATAAGGGGATGGGAAAAGGAAGATATTCTTTATCAGGGCTTGGCAACGGAGATGGAAATTACGGGGGACGAACGACGTAGCTCACAACGACGCTAAGAATGTTATTTATGAACTTAAATGTACACTAGGTAAGCTGACTCACACTAACATCTTTGTAGTGAACGTGCCCCACAGGCATGATTTGATTAGAGACTCGTGTGTGAACATTGAAGTGGACAAAGTTAATACAGATATGGTTAAAATTTGTAAACATTTTCGTTATACACAGGTAATTGATAGCAGCAGTTTCGAGAGACACTGTTACACAAAGCATGGCCTTCATCTAAACAACAACGAAAGATAGCAAATATTGTTCTAGATTTTATTAATCATAAGATATGGTACTGTAAAAAAGGCAACTCCCTTCAGTTTTAATACTGACCAGGAAAACTAGTAGAAAGAGCCAGCTGTACTTCAGGCTGGCTCAGCCAACTAGAAAATGAAAAAAGTAAGGAATTTCAAGTTACCCAATTACAACAGCCAAGTTTTAGGGAGGAAGGGGGTCTGAGATTGCTCTTGGTAAACTGTCAGAGTGTAGTAAATAAACAATTAAAATTCGGTACATTGATGGAATCTTATGAGACTGATGTGGTGATAGGAGTGGAATCGTGGTTGAGAGAAGGGGTGGGTAATAGAGAAGTATTTCCAGAAGGGTACACAGTCTATCGTAGAGACCGAGGAGATAAAACGGGAGGGCGGGTGTTTATTGTGGTGAAGGAAACTTATTGTTCACATGAATGGTTTACCGATGAAAGGGATGAAATATTAGGGATAAAATTACTTTGTGATAACATGAAGGAGGTGGGAATTATAGGAACATACAGGCCTGGAAGAGAGGAAAGAGACATGAAAATATTTGAGAAAATAATAGATTATACTCATAAAAACAATAATGATGTGGTAATAATTGGGGGAGATCTAAACTTGTCTGAGGTTGAATGGAATGGAGCTGCAAGTGAAGCGCATGAACAGAAACTGGCAAATAAGTTAATTTGGGAGGGAGGATTTACACAAGTAGTACAAGAACCGACTCGTCTCAATAACTTACTAGATGTATTCTTGGTTAAACCATGGGAAATTGTTGATAAAACTGAAGGAATAGGTAACCATAAGGCTGTAATAATGAATGTAGGACTGGTACCAAGAAGGCTTAATAAGAGGGTTACACAAGACAAGAAATTGTACACAAAAACTAAAGTTGATGATTTTGGGACTTACCTTAAATCACAATTCAGTTGTTGGATAAGTGAAGGGAGTAATATGGATACATTTTGGGCTAAATTCAAAGGAATCGTTTGGGAAGGAGAGAAGAGATTTGTACCTATTAAGAAGCGTAAAATGACCTCAGATCCTGTTTATTATACAAGGGAAATAAGAATTTTAAAAAGAAAATGTAGAATAGTAAACAGGAAAATCAAAAGAGGTAGGGAGAGTAGAGAAAGTAGAAAACAGCTAATGAGGGAACTGAATAGTGTGAAAAAGGAAGCAAAAGAGAATTATATGAATGGCATTCTTCAAGAGCGTAATGACCACAAAGGGAAATGGAAAAAGCTGTATTCATATATCAGGAATCAAAAAGGAAAAGGAATCCAAATTGCTACAATGGTGGGAGAAGGGGGTGAACACTATTTAACAGATACTGAGAAAGCAAACCTCTTTAGTAGGGAATTCAGAGATTCAGAAGATGATTGTCAGGAGTTGGAAACTGAAACAGAAGATACAGAGGGAAACAAGAAGCTTCTCATTCACAAATGAAGATATTGTCAGAGAAATCCTACTGCTTCAGCAAGGAAAAGCAGCAGGAAGTGATCAAATTACTGGGGAGGTATTAAAGACAATGGGGTGATATATAGTGTCTTATTTAAAATTTCTCTTTGACTATGTCATAAATAATAGTGTAATACCAAAGGAATGGAAGGAATCTATAATAATACCAATTTATAAAGGAAAGGGTGATAGAAGGAAACCAGAGAACTATAGACCAATCAGCCTGACCAGTATAGTTTGTAAAATTCTGGAGAGTTTAATATCAAAGTACATCAGAGGGATATGTGATGATAAAAATTGGTTCATGAGGAGCCAGTATGGATTTAGAAAGAAATTTTCTTGTGAGGCACAACTGGTGGGATTTCAGCAGGACATATCAGATCAATTGGATTCAGGAGGCCAGTTAGATTGCATAGCCATAGATCTTTCCAAAGCCATAGAGTGGAACATGGAATATTATTAAAGAAATTGGAGGGAATAGGATTGGATGTAAGGGTTATACGTTGGATAAAAACATTTCTAAATTCAAGGGCTCAGAAAGTCAAAGTAGGAATTAACGTATCGCAGGAAGAGAAAGTTTGGACGGGAATTGCACAGGGTAGTATAATCGGTCCGTTACTTTTCTTAATATATGTAAATGATTTAGGGAACAATATAACATCAAAAATAAGATTGTATGCAGATGAAATAATTGTTTATAGGGAAATAAATACCATTGAAGATTGTTCAGAATTACAAAGGGACCTTGACAGTATCCAACAATGGGTTAAAGAGAATAATATGAAGGTTAATGGAGGCAAATCAACTGTCACAACATTTACAAACAGGAGTTTTAAAACTGAATTTGAATATACTTTGGATGAGGTAGTTATCCCAAAAGATGGCAAAAGCAAATACTTAGGTGTAAGATTTGAAAGCAATTTGCACTGGAAGGGTCATGTGGATGACATTGTCGGGAAAGCATACAGATAGTTTCATGTCATAATGAGGCTACTTAAAGGATGCAACAAAGAATTAAAACAGAAAAGTTATTTAGTATGGTTCGTCCATTATTGGAATATGCAAAAAGTGTTTGGGATCCTCACCAAGAATACCTAATAAAAGAACTAGATGGTGTGCAGAGGAAAACAGCAATATTTGTAACAGGGGATTTCAGAAGAAAGAGTAGTGTATCAGAAATGTTAAAGGAACTAGGGTGGGAAACTTTAAGTAAGAGAAGGAAGAAAACTAGACTTATAGGATTATATAGAGCCTATACAGGAGAAGAAGCATGGGGAGATATCCGTGAGAGGCTTCAGTTGGAAAATAATTATATCGGCAGGACTGACCACAAATGTAAAATTAGAAGGAATTTTAGCCGAAGCGATTGGGGTAAATTTTCATTCATTGGGAAGGGTGTGAAGGAGTGGAACAGTTTACCAGGGGTAGTGTTTGATCCTTTTCAAAAATCTGTACAGATATTCAAAAAGAGAATAAACAGCAACAGAGATAATAAATTAAATGTTACAGGGCATTCGACCAGTACAGGTTAATGTAAAAAAAATGTGTGTGAATAAATTCATTTCATCCCCTGGTCTAAGGAGTTTGGACAGCCAAAGTAGGGGACTGCCTGTAGGGGTGAAGTACAGTGGGGACTTCGAGGGCCCTGGGACCGCTACGGTAGCTGTGAAGGCCCTTCAGGAACTCTGAAAAGTGGTGGTAAAAGGGGCTCTGATTAAGACGCAGCAGGTCGTTATGCTACTTAGATTCCAGAATGGGTTAAGAAAAAGAAAAAGTAAATAAATGCAATGTAAATTTTAATCTTATACCAGTTGTACAGTATCATTTGAAGTAATTCCACATACTGTATATCAGTTGACTATATTTGTATGTAGTACAGGAGATATTATAAGTATAATTTTGTAAACAATGTAAATTTATTGAGGATGAGCTGTGTGTTTAATAGAAAAAATTGTTAGCGTAAATTATATAATATTGTATTATTGGAAAATTTTATTCTCTTGTTAATTTAATATTTAGTGCTTGACAATAATGTATTTTAGTGTACCATTTGCCACCGAGGTAGACACCTCATTTGCAAATAAAGAGATTTTGATTTTGATGTGTGGAAGGAGTGGAGGGTTACACTAAGGTGCTCTTATTGGAAGGAAGAGTGAGGAGGTGGAGGGTTGCGCTGATGTCGCGTAAGGAGGTCGTGAGGAGTCTGTACGGGTTGACGATGTTGGTATGGAGGAGGGGCTGGCCGGAGGTGACGACGTATATTGTTGACGGGATGGCTAGAGAGAGATTGCGGAGGAGATCGAGAGGGTTCCACTTGATGTAGCTGGTGGTATATGTACCCTCCCTTGCTGATGAGGCGCTGGACTTCATCTTCTGTAGGTAGATGAGGCGGACCAAGTATGTTGGACCGTAGACGTTCTGGATCCTGAATGCTCTTCTGGCAGGGACGTCTTCCGCGTGGAGTTCATTGAGTATTTCACGGTCGGAGATTGAGGGATTCACACCGCGAATGACACAGCTATACATGGCCTGAGATGTTGTTGTTGTGGTGGTGGTGTCGACGGTGATGGTGCGGCGGTTGCTGATGTAGTGGCAGGCGTAGCAGAGACGACTTCTTCTTCTTCTCCTTCAGGTCGCTGAGGTGTAAGGTAGCGGGGGGGGGGGGGGTTACGTACAGAAGACTGGATCTGTCAGGGGTGTCAGAGATGGGGAGGGACAATGACATAATTGGGGAAGGATGAGACAGAGATAAAGTAGTGAAAGGCACGAAAGGATCGGTATGTGCAGATGTGGTGGTAGTTGTGGTGGTGGTGGTGGTGGTGATGGTAAGGGCGGAATGGTACACAGACAGGATGGGAAGCTGACTTTCCAATCGTGGAAGCAGCTGTATGCTTTGTTGAGTCCGGCTGGGAGCTGTATTAAAGACGTGGAACCATCCGGCCGGCAACAAAAATGATCGGGTGTGTCTTCGGGGAGTTGTCGTAGATCGGAGCTGTCCGTATTTGCAGAGATATGTGTGCGTGTCTTACCAGTAACACTGAATAAAACTTCTACAGGTTTAATATTCGTAAGAAAAATACAGGTATAACTTAGTGTAAGTCACATATCTATCTACATCTTCTCACGTTATTCATCATTGTTTAGTGAATTTTTACAATTGCTATAAATTTTGGAAATGAAAGTTTAAATTAATATAGCAAACGATGGAAAATTTCAACAATTTTTTTTCGAACAAGCACCATAGGAAAAGCCATTTAAAAGCAGCTGTGGATGGACATAGTTCGTCCTCATGTCAACAGGTGTTGACTGAACGGTCAGCCTAGTCGCCTTCGGTTCAGAGAGCCCCGGGTACGATTCCCCGTTATTTATCTTCGCTCGGGAACCGGGTGTACTGTCCCCAAAATCCCTGCCACTCACACACCACGCACAACGCTATACTCCACTGTAATAACACGCAGTTTCCTACACACACCAGATGCCGGCCATATTCGTTGGAGGGTCTGCCTTACAAGGGAAGTACATTTCACTTCATTCAAAGAAAAGTATTTTTAAAAGGACATAGTTCATGGTTGTTCGACTCATTGGCTGAATGGTCAGCGTTGAGGCCGTCGGTTCAGAGTGGCCCGGGTTTAATTCTCGACCGGGTCGGTGTTTTAATCGTGTTGGATTAATTCTTTTGGCTCAGGGACTGGGTGTTTGTGTTTGCCCCAACACTTTCCTCTTCATATTAAGACAACACACTGCACTACCAGCTACTACAGAAACACGCAATAGTGATTACATCCTTTCATGTAATGTTCCCGTCAGGAAGGCTACCCGTCCATGAAGCAGGACCAAATCCACACGTGTGACACAGTTCGCACCCGCGACCCCACAGGTGTGGGGAAAGCGGAATAAGAATAAGAAGAAGACATAGTTCATGGTTGTGGAAGTTCTATTGTACAGGGACAATATTTTATCTGTTCGGGGATTCTCAATCGGCCGGTCGCCTGCGCTGCGAACCTGTCTCCCGCCAAACAATTTGCCGTGATGCGCTTCTCGGAGCCACAAGCTCCCCCTCCTTTGCAATCTGCTGAGAGCTTTATCGGCGTAAGCTTCAGTTTAGTCAAGTGTTCACGTGTTTACTGCTCAGTGTATTGTTCCAATGCCATTTTCATGACATGAGTGTGTGTATATACATTATACTTTCATAAAGCACAGGAAATCTTGTGCAAAAGCACGCGCTGCCCGCATGACGGCAAAGTGCTTGGCGGGAGATAGGTTCGCAGCGCAGGCGACAGGGCCAGCGGCAATCCCCTGCATTGATAAAATAATGTCCCTGCATTTTTCTTGTAAAAGAGACATAACAACCTCTATCTGTGGGCAAATCACCTAGACCCTTTAAACAACAAACAACCTCTGTCAGACGTCAGTTTCAGATGGTGAAATGTTGTCGATATCTCAATATCGCTATGAATGACAGACAGAATAGGTATTTTACGCGTATATGTATAGGTTAAAAAACATATATCGGCTATACCTACTACAGCCTACCAGGTATTTTGTCCATAAATATCAGCGGGCTATCCGTCCAAAAGTAGTCTATAGTAGTGTTGGTTGTGATTGAAAAGAGCTTTGATTAAATGTTGACAAGAAAGTTGATTACTGGCTGGTTGTAGCTCACAAGTGGTATGTTGTTTCAGGTTCGGCTCAGCGCTCTTGGTGTCTAGCCTGTATGTTGCTCATCCTGCTCACACTGACAGGAGTGGGCGTGGTCCTGCCACTTACCGCAAGAGTCCGTCACGGTGGGATAGGTTCGGATCACCTCGGCGCCGTCAAGAGGATGCTGCGGGAGACGCCATTAGTAGACGGGTGAGCATTTCAACAAACAACCTGATACTCAAGGGTTCTTAGGTCCTTTTAGTGTAAAGGAACCATTACACCAAAAACACATATTCTCAAATATATTATGACGTGGTGGTGATGATAACTGTTTGAAGAGGAAGTAGAACTGGGTAACCAACCACGCAAGCGCGGAGTGATCATTTACCCCACCATTCGCTTTCGTCACACAGTGGTCAGCTTGAGGAAGTAGACGCTGAAAAGATAGTAATAAATAATAATGTTATGGGCTTTACGTCCCACTAACTACTTTTTTACAGTTTTTGGAGACGCCGAGGTGCCGGAATTTTGTCCCGCAGGAGTTCTTTTACGTGCCAGTAAATCTACTGACACGAGGCTGACGTATTTGAGCACCTTCAAATACCACCGGACTGAGCCAGGATCGAACCTGCCAAGTTGGGGTCAGAAGGCCAGCGCCTCAACCGTCTGAGCTACTCAGCCCGGCACGCTGAAACTAACCATTGAATAATATGTTGTTGTTTGAGTCATCAGTCCATAAACTGATCTGATGCAGCTCTCCTTGCTACCCTATCCTGTGCTAAAGTTTTCATTTCTCCTTAACTACTACATTCTACATCTGCACTAATCTACTTGTCATATTCATACTTTGGTCTACCCCTACCGTTCTTACCGAGTACACTTCCCTCAAACACCAACTGAACAAGTCCTGGGTGTCTTAAGATGTGCCCTACCATTCTATCTCTTCTTCTCGTTAAATTTAGCCAAATCGATCTGCGCTCACCTATTCGATTCAGTATCTCTTCATTCGTGATTCGATCTACCCATCTCACCGTCAGCATTTTTCCCTGGCACCACATTTCAAAAGCGTCTATTCTCTTTCTTTCTGAGCTAGTTATCGTCCATGTTTCACTTCCATACGATGCCACGCTCCATAACAAAGTCTTGAAAACATCATTATAATTCCTATATCAATGTTCGAAGTGTGCAAATTGTAAAAATTTATTTTCTTATGTAAGGCCTCCATTGTTTGTGCTAGCCTGCATCTTATGTCCTCCTTACTTCTGCCATCGTCAGTTATTTTACTACCCAAGTAACAATATTCATCTGCTTCCTCTGAGACTTCAGTTCCTAATCTAATATTTCCTGCATCACGTGACTTCGTTCTACTGCACTCCGTCACTTTTGTTTTGGATTTGTTTATTTTCAGAGAAGCATAGTCTTCAAGAAATAATTATTAAAGGACTCATGACCGGTGCACGGGGAACAGTGCCGAAGCTGTTACGCCGGCTTTGGATGAGCCAAGGTTTGAAGAAGGAACTGTAAATTCAATTCCTCTGATTTCTTTCACAGGATCAATTTCTTTTTATAGCCTATAATAATTACGGTTAATATTACGTATGTTAGCCTCCGTGGCTCAGGTGGCAGCGTGCCAGGCTCTAACAGCTGGATACCGGGGTTCAAATCCCGGTCACTCCATGTGAGATTTGTGCCGGACAAAGCGGAGGCGGGACAGGCTTTTCTTCGGGTACTCCGGTTTTTCCCGTCACGTTTCATTCCAGCAACATTCTCCATTAACATTTGATTTCATATAACAATCATTTATCATTGCCCCAGAGGAGTGCGACAGGCTTCGGTAGCCAGCACAATTCCTATCCTCGCCGCTAGATGGCGGCTTCTTCATTCCATTCCTGACCCAGTCGAATGACTGGGAACAGGCTGTGGATTTTCATTACGAATGTTATTGTTTAAAGTAGATAATGGTTTACATATTATACTTTGTTTTACATCAGGCCTAAAATAAAGAAAACCGAGCTCGATAGCTGCAGTCGCTTAAGTGCGGCAGTATGCAGTATTCGGGAGATAGTGGGTTCGAATCCCACTGTCGGCAGGTCTAAAGATGGTTTTCCGTGGTTTCCCATTTTGACACCTTAATTATGCCACGGCTGCTTCCTTCCCACACCTAGCCCTTTCCTGTTCCATCGTCGCCATAAGACCTATCTGTGTCAGTGTGACGTAAAGCAACTTGTAAGAAAAAATAAGAAAACTTTAAATAAATACATTAATAAATAAATAAATCAGGAATGAAACTGGAAGAGCTCCAACACGTCGAAAATGAAGGCAACGGCTAAAGAAAGAGAAGGGTAACGAAGGGCGTGGAAATGAAATACTACATACGTCTTCAAACCAAATAGCGTCGGTGGCGGAAAACGAGAAGATTTGACCGAGGGAGGTCGGACAGGGTAGCCGAGGACCAATATCAGACTCAGCTGAAAGTCCCGTGGTCGCCAACGCACGCTTCCAAGTTAAGAGCCGCCGGGCTGAGTGGTTCAGACGTTTAAGGCCTGGGCTTCTGACCCCAACTTGGCAGGTTCGATCCTGGCTCAGTCCGGTAGTATTTGAAGGTGCTCAAATACGACAGCCCCGTGTCGGTAGATTTACTGGCACGTAAAAGAACTCCTGCGAGACTAAATTCCGGCACCTCGGCGTCTCCGATGACCTTAAAAATGTAGTTAGTGGGACGTAAAACAAATAACATTTTAAGTTAAGAGCCCATGGGGCCTTTTAGTCACCTCTTATGGAGGCAGGGAATATACCGTGGATGTAATTTTATCGCTACCAGACATACGGAAGAAACAATTTTTATAATCAATATTTCTTATGGTTGAGAATCATCTGAAAATCTCCGTTACGGAAGTGTACCACGAGCAGGCTGTGATGTATGGCTGGCATTCAAATTCTTGGTTGGCGTACCCACAAAATCCAATTGTTTTACCTTCGAACGCCCGAAGTACGAGTATATTGCGATTATACCTGAAATGTCTGACTCGTTGGCTGAATGGTCAGCGTACTGGCCTTCGGTTCAGAGGGTCCCGGGTTCGATTCCCGGCCGGGTCGGGGATTTTAACCTTCATTGGTTAATTCCAATAGCTCGGGGGCTGGATGTTTTTACTGCCCCAACATCCCTGAAACTCGCACACCACACGACACTAACCTCCACCAAAATAACACGCAGTTACCTACACATGGCAGATGCCACGCACCCTCACCGGAGGGTCTGCCCTACAAGGGCTGTACCCGGCTAGAAATAGCCACACAAAATTATTATTATTATTATACCTGAAATAACAAGTGATTGTTGTTGGAAGCCAAATAAAACTAACTGTAATAATAATAATAATAATAATAATAATAATAATAATAATAATAATAATAATAATAATAATCCGCGAAGCTGATAAAGAAAGAATGTCCAAGTTACAGAAAGCTTACAGGATCACTTGGAACAGGTACAACAAAAATCCAATATCTCGGAAAGCAAAACATAGACACTATAATACAGTAATCAAACCTGGAGCGTTATATGCTTCAGAAACCTTAATCATTGGTGGTAGGTCTCTAACCAAAGACGTAGAGAAACAGGAAAGGAAAATTTTAAGCAAAATTTTTGGCCCAGATTGTATAGAAGGAAAATGGAGGAAAAAGTCATCGCAGGAAGTTCATTGTCATTCTGAAAATAAAAGCTCACACTTTTCGGAAAAGGCGACTGAAATTTTATGGACACATCAGAATGAACAGTAACAGACTAACTAAAAAATTCTCAACCTGGCCCTTTCATCTAAAACCAAGAACTGAAACTGAAACAGATCTCCAGGAAATCAACATCTCGGAAGATATCATACAGGGCAGATTTAAATTCAGAATCAAAATCGACAATCACCAGTTTGAAGACAAACCCAATACCAGAGCCACTATAACTCAGAGAGAAGAACGAAGGAAGAAGCTCAGCGAGAGGATGAGGCGATTTTGGGAGGAGAAGAAGGCGAATACATCAGCTAAGCTGGTTCAATCGAGCTCCTAAGTAGGGCATAACGATGTAAAAACAAAAAAGACAGAAAACAACCCACATTCTGCACATTCGTGGACTTCCAGAAAGCATACGACTCCATTGACCGGCAATCCCTCTTCCAAACACTGAATGAGTACGGACTGGGCAACAAGACTCAAAAAATCATCAGACTCTTACCAACACAACCTCCCAAGTAAAATTCATGGAAAATATATCTGAAAAGTGCAGATAAAATCCGGTGTCAGACAAGAAGATGGACTTTCCCCACTACTCTTTAACATAGCCCTGGACAAAATCATGAGAGAATGGGAACAATCTCTCTCTGAAAGTTCAAGGAAATTGGCAACCATTTAGTAAAAATCTCCTGTCTCGCTCTCGTAGATGATCTCGTGATCCTCGCAACAAACGAACAACAGGCAATAAGCCAAATCGAAACCCTCAAGAAATGCTCAGAAAAATTCAGCCTACAAATCTCCTTCTCATAAACCATGGTCATGTGCAACCACCGCAACCTTCAGAATTTGAACACGAAATTTGGCACAATCCAAAACCTGAGTTCCGATATCTCGGAGAAATTGTAGTACCAACAGGAAATGAACAGAAGGCCCTCGAGGCCCGCATCCAGAAAATGAAGAGAGCTCTCGGCCGAAAGCAAAACATTCACAACAAAAAATGCCTCTCAATCTTCACCGAAATTCGACATTACAGCATCGTGCTCAAACCTGAAATACTCTACACGAGTGAAACACTGGATCTCCACAGAAAAGCAGAACTGAAAGAAGAACGCAAAATCATCTGATAAATTCTCGGCCCAAAACTGACTGACGAAGGATACAGACCGAGGAGCTCCCAAACCTTGCGGCTGATATCAGAAAAAGTCGCCTGGAATTTTACGGACACATCAAACGCCTTCCAGAAAAAAGATTGGCAAGAATCTTGCAAGAGGCAACATAAGGCATGAAAGCAAATAGCTGGACAACGGAAATCCGCCAAGACCTGGAAAAATCAGGAATAAAAGTAGCCGACATCGCAGACCACACCTGATACAGAACGAAAATCTGCAAGTGGGAAGTAGAGTCAGAGAGAGAATCCACAAGAAGGAGACAGGAGCCACTTGGACATAAGAATGAAGAACCACGATGAGAAAAAAATTGAAGGCTGCCTGGCAAAGGAGGAAATGCACAAATTCTAAGTGAGCTTTGCGTGATCAGTTTTATGGTCTTTTTCGCATCTAATAATAATAATAATAATAATAATAATAATAATAATAATACTAATAATAATAATAATAATAATCACCATCATCTTCCGCTGTTTATCCCGCTTGCTAAGGAGCCCTGCATGCAATGAGGAATGAAATAGTTGTGGCCAGAGATTTAAGGTCGCATGTCCTTCCCGACACT
Source organism: Anabrus simplex (assembly GCF_040414725.1). NCBI lineage: Eukaryota > Metazoa > Arthropoda > Insecta > Orthoptera > Tettigoniidae > Anabrus > Anabrus simplex. The sequence continues at coordinate 39,499,328 of NC_090270.1, read as the reverse complement.
CCAGCAACACTACTTGGAATCAAACCACGCTCACCGGGATGACACAGGCAATAAGTTAAACCACTACACCATCCTGTTGCCCAATAACAACAATATTATATCGTCACTAGGGGGGCAGTGTCCGTGGCTCAGGTGGCACCGCTGGGTTCCGTGGTTCAAATCCCGGTCACTCGATGTGAGATGGCAGCCGGCACAATTCCTAACTTCGCCGCTAGATGGGAGCTTCATTCATTCCATTCCATTCCTGACCCGGTCGAATGACTGGAAACTCAGTGGATTTTAATTTTCATCGTTACTGGGCAAATAAAACTTCGTAACTCTTTCGGAGTGAGGTTTATAGAAGAAGCCCAAATCTGAGCGGTGAACAATGGCTGGAGAACTGTTCCTGGTTTTTTTCAGTGCTTAATGATAGCAACGAGATATACGAGAGTAATTATTATTACTGAAACCTTTCTTCTAACGGCATTTTGCTACAATTTCATCGAAGTGTTTGTGCTAATCAGTTGGTGACACATGCTATGCCTCTCCTGGAAATAATGCTGTAATGATAATAGTAACATTTTCGGCGGCGTGTTGTGATTAGATACCGGTTCCTGTGTTTGGTATAGTATTTCAAACTTGGAATTGTTCAAAATTGGAAACCCTTAAAAATGTGGTACAAATATTGTAATATTTGTTCTGGTAACTCTTGGCATTTTCCTTCAAAAAAAGGAAAGAGGTGATGTCTTGAGCTCGAGTTAGAGGAGACGTTTTTGGATTGTGAAAGATACTAAGGGAGGCAGTTTTCGTAAGGTTTTCCGGTGGGAATTTTTCTTTTTCGCCTGCTATTTCCCCTTTTCTTTCGGCTTTTCATTTCCCTCCGGGAATTTTTTTTTTTAAACTTTTCGTGCGGTCTGTTGATTGCATTGTTGTGATCCTAATTATTATTGGTCCTCTCTCTCGGGTCTGAACTTGAATTGTTGTTGTTGCCATGGGGATGGATATTATGATGATTGTGATGAAAATGTAATGGACGTTTGTGCGCATTTGCTTTAAATGATGATTTAAAAAAAAGATTTTTCATGCTCCGGTGATGTCTGAAAAGTTATATGCTAAGTCCGTTTGTCTTTAATTTTGGGGCCGATTATCTATTTGTGTTTTGATCCATTGGTTGGTATCACTGTTCGCCCGCGTGTTGTGATTTTCTTGATTTTTCCTTTTTCCCTAGTTTATTTCGGGATTTTCTTGGTTTTCTTCCTTTTGCACGAGGTTTAGAAACCTTATATAAACTCCTCGCCTAGTATCTCGTTTGGTTGGTGTATTTTACAAGTAAAGAAAGATTAACTTAATTATTTAATTTCATGCAAGTAACTAAATTAACGACGTTGAAGGTATTAAACTCAACCTAAGGTAATTAAGCCGAAGCATAATTTATTTGTATTTTATAACTAAGAAGATAGGCTGGTTATGAAATTTTTATTGGGTCCCAATAAACTAGGCCGGTTCGAACCGTAGGTTAGTTATGTTTTGATATTATTTCCCTGTTCATTTTTTTCTTATTCCTGTTGATGTTCTGAGTCCAGAGTTATTTTAATTTTACTTCTTTCTCTTATTAAATATATTTATTTATTTATTTCAAAAGTACCTGGACGTGTGATTATTGTAGTAATTTGAAACCATACAGTGATAGTTGGTTTTCCTTATTTCCACGGCCTCTGGTCGCTTGTCTTATTCGTGGTAAGTACCTTTGCGATGGTTTTCTGGGGTGATTTTGCTTCCACCTTGTTTAGTTTTTTTAACCTATATTTCTTGTCTTGTTGCTACCTGTGCGGACACTGTGGGGATGGGTGTTTGTGCGGGATAATTACAACAATTGCTTCTTCTTCTTCTTCTTCTTCCTCCTCCGCTTTTCCCACATCTGTGAGGTCGCGGGTGCGAACGGTGTCGCACATGTGGATTTGGCCATATTTTATGATGGATGCTCTTCCTAACGCCAACTCCATATGGAGGGATGTAATTATTATTGCGTAGTTCTGTGTTAGTTGGTAGTGTAGTGTGTTGTCTGAATATAAAGAGGAAAGTATTGGGACAGACACAACCACCAAGTCCCCGGGCCAGAAGAATTAATCAGACGCGATTATAATTTCCGACCCGGCGGGGAATCGAACCCGGGATCCTCAGAAACGAAGGACTCTACGCTGACCATTCAGCCAATGAGCCGGACTAATGCAACAATTGCTATTTTACTGTACATACTGCTACTGAAGAACGATTGCAGTGAATGAGTGGATTTCGAAACAAAAATATTAATAAAGAGCAATGTAACGTAAATACAGTAAGCATTTTGATATAGCTAGTCATTGCGAGGTACAAACGGACATAGATTTTAGAATGAAGAGTTCGGAAAGGGGATTCTGTATAGTGGTATACCAAAAAAAACACTAAATCAAAACAAGATTTTATTGAAAATTGGGAATCGAACCCCCCCCCCCTCCCCCCATAATGAGTTGACCTCCTAAGGCTGAGTGGACCCCGTTCCAGCCCTCGTACCATTTTTCAAATTTCGTGGCAGAGCTGGGAATCGAACCCGGGCCTTCGGGGGTGGCAGCTAATCACACTAACCACTACACCACAGAGGCGGCCCGTAAACAGTTACATGCTACCATAAATTTGCTTACCCTTTGAGACGACTCCTCGTACCCTTAATGCAGAGGTGCTCACGCTGAGCACCCAGCACTGTAAGTGGGCGGACTGGCAGGCGATGAGCGCAGCGTATGCTATTCAACCACAGTGACGTTGTGTCTACGTCACAGGCCGTGAAGGTTAGGTAAAGTTCTTCCAGTCATACCCGATCACTGCTGCGATATATGAGTATGAAACGAAGGGAGAAAATAATAAGAGATAAGGGCAGAAATCTACGTTATTTTCAATTTACACTGTAAGAAATAAGTTACTTACGTTTATTGCAATTTATGTACATTGACCAGATACAATAAAAATTTGGGCCGACAACTTCAAATATTTTTATGATGTACGTAATGAATTACAATTTCAACTACTACATTTTTAAGAGGTGCTTTAGAAACATTTCTAATATCATAGGGAGCTTATTTATTTGAAGGCATATTGTACATCTATCTGATAGATACATCTACTTTGTTCTGGTACTTTAGTCTTGGATATTAAATATCTATGTCCTCACTCGTGATGAAACTCGTGTTAAGTTTTAATACTTCTTACAGAAATTCAGCGAACAGAGAAAGTCACACAACACTACAGCACTGTGAGAAATCAAGCAGCAAACTTGTTGAATTTTGTAATAATGTTACTTTTTCTTAATGAATAACAGAAATTTTACTTTTAAAAAATGGAAGTACTGTCATGCCCATCCAAGGAATTGTAAATCGTAGCTCGTACTCTTAAACCTTATACCATTCTAGATTGTATCCAAAGAATTATAACGTATCGGTTTTCTTTGAATAAAAAAATATAAGAAAATAAAACTGTTTATATCGAGCGCAGTATACAGTAATTCAATCCGGAATATCTTGAAAGCTCATGGTTTCTTGCGATTATGGCGCTTTGTTTTGAATACTGCCCCCCAATCAGCATTTCGCTGAGTAGTGGAGGGGAGCTTCCTAATCATAATCGAACGTCAATGCTTCCCTGCAAAGTGTGTTCGCTCTCTCTCTACACTGTGACGTATGCTTGCTACGTAAGCTGCCCGCATTGACGTCAGACCAGCCCGGCCGCACTGGGCTAGCCTCAACGGGCGCCCAGCTGAGCACCTCTGCCCGAGTGGTACGCGGACCACCCATTTAACCCTCTACTGCATACTGTTGCCATTAGGCAATAAATAACTTTTCACCTGTATGCATGGATAAATATTGTAGACAGAGGTAGTTTTACGGCACACCTTCAACTGTACAATCAATTAAACATATATCCCAGTGATGCTTTTCATTTTTTTTAATACATAACATGAGACAAAACAGTCCTACAACCAAAGGCACTCCTTCCACCCTGTCAACATCCATTCGTACCAGCCACCGTTTATTTTACGTGGGCCCTCCCCATCATATTACCACAGGCTTCAAAAGTACCTCTGGCTCAACCTCAAAGACATCACCGACCTACGGTCGTGCAAGTTGTACCGCAGTGCGTACCCATGGTCAGTAGGTTGTAATGTTCGTCTTTGAATGTTAAAAGCTTAGAGTAAAATCGTGAAAAATCGTATATATATTCCACTATGGCAATCCACATCACATACGAGTGTTAAGCTATTAGCCCCAGTTAAGAATTGCTGGTACATTTAAAACACTGGATTTATGTTGAACATTAAAGCTCGAAATTTTCTTCACCAAAGGAAAATGAAAAATAATTCATGCAGTAGAGGGTTAATGCCACGGATGAAAGGTATGGATGGATGGTCAAACAATGTCACCTAGCAACCGTGCAGGCTATATCTTATGGCTGGCGGTCATCTGAAATTAGCAGCTGTTCATAGGCCATGACCGAGAGACAAATTTATGATCATTTGTTTTTCGCAAAAGGAAAAGTGGTTTCTTTTTTTCCACACAAAATGCAATGCACAAGTGAAGAGTTAAGTTATTTCCACAGCAACCAAACTTTCCGTATGGGGAAAGATTTATTTGAAGTAAGAAATACCTTTCAAGAAAAAGCATAAAGGAAGAATTTCCCCTCGTCCAGTTCCTCCCAGGTCGGAGTTTTGATGGTACTTCTCCACCATGATCTCTACTTCCACCACTCTTCTTCAGTAATTGTATTCCATTCTTCTTTTCCTTATACTGTTCTTGACAATGTCCATCTATCTTGCTCTGGACCTCCCTCTTGCCTTCTTTCCTTCTATCTTCGCCTCCAGCAATTGTCTTGGTATCCTTCCCTCCTCCATACTCCTACCATACCCCTCAGGGACTCCAATATTTTGTAGTTGACGTTAAATCCCGTAGAATAATAGTTGAAGATCTTGTTTGCTATTTGTAAAATATCTCTCTCAAAATATTAAATCTGTAGTGTCCAATCATTTTTAAATGAGTTAATTTAGTTTTATTGTTATTATGCGTTACTTGTTAAAACCCTGGATTATTACCAAATAAACTTTATATCAAGTACGATGCTAACGAATACTCGTCTTTTTCAGGCACAATGATCTCGCATGGAATCTTCGAAAATTCGTTCACAATCAGCTCCATAAATTCAACTTCTCCGCTGACCTGAGGCAGATTCCTCCTTGGTCTACAACCTCGTGGTCGCAGACGGACCTCCCTCGCCTACAGGAGGGCATGCTGGGAGCACAGGTAAATATCTTCCAATATGTTATCTGTAGGGGTACTCATTAATAGAGTTTTAAAATCGTAAACTTAATATGTTGATTTCCACATTTAGCATTTTCTACCGTTTAGACATCTACAGTTTAACTATTGTCATCGTCACTTCCCTTTGTCTAGCTCCTCCCACGTCGGGGTGTTGATTGTACTTCTCCACCATCACCTCTCCTCCCAGCACTCCTCTTCAGTAATTGTATTCTTGTCTTCTTTATCTTATACTGTTCGTGACAGAGTTCATTCATCTCGCTCTGAGCTTCGCTCTTGCCCTCTTTCCTTCTATCTTAGCCTCCAACACTTGTCTTGGTATCCTTCCCTCCTAAATCCTCCTAACTTGTCCAAACAATCTCAATTTATTCTTCTCCATCCTGTCACTCAGTGTTTCCACCCGTATCTCTTTTCTGACCTCAACATTTCTCACTCTGTCTCTCCTTGTCTTCCCTACCACACTCCTCAGGAACTTCATTTCACTGGACTGAATTTTAATCTCATCTCTTACTGCCAAAGTCCAAGTCTCTGACGCATATGTTAATATAGGGGTATAGTACATCTTGTACATTATCTCTTTATATTTCATAGGAACTTCTCTGTTCCACACCAAGTTCCTTACATTCTGGTAGAACGTATTTTCCGTTTGTACGCTTCTGATGACCTCCTTAGCCAACCTTGCACCTTGCATTATTTCACTTCACAATATTTGAAGTATTCAACAACCTCAAGGATTTGTGTGCTGATACTAACGACTCCTTTTCCTTCTTTCAATTAAAGTATGTGATTTGAAATTAATTATGATTAATAGAGTACCTTGATGTCAATGTAGAATTAAAATTTTCTCAGCATAGAGCTGATAGTAACATACACAGGCACCGACAATACTTAGTATGTTGTGCGAAAGGCAAACTGATCCGGTTTCAAGAAGGAACCCATATACAGAAAAGCACACCTTGGACGCTGCAGTGCATCGAAGTGTGAAACGGATGTGCGTTCGGCATGCCGTCAATCAACCCAAAATGAGTAGCACATTGGGCTCTTTACAAATGGGTTTCGAATTGTGTACCTCCTACGTCATGGCAGAGCCTACATCGGAGGTGCTGAGCCTCACGCCCATGACCCAATACGCGCGGTTGTCTTCGAAGAATTTCAATCGCTCCATGGACTCGAGCAAGAAGGTCCTCCACTGACGTTTCAAGTGTCATGTACCATACTCGTCGTACTACCAACGTGGAGCTGTCCGGCTTCTCTTAGTCGCCTCTCGATGGCCGCGAACGTGGAATGATATGGGGTACGTCAGTTTGGAAAACGTTCCGCATACATTTTTGCAGAAGTTCTACCACTGCAATCCGCTTTGCCGTATGCAAGCACCATGTCGGTCATTTCCGCAGCCGTGAACTGGTACATGTCACACTACTATTAACAACTTTACTGCACTGACAGACTACAGTACACAGGTAAGGACTGTGTGGAGGAATGTAGCGCATGCGCAGGAATGTTATTAGGCTGCAGGCGTCCATTCGTTGTACACAGATGTCTAAAGGGTTGCATACATTCCGTATTAAGACACCGAATCGGAACAAATTGTCACAACCGTTCTCAGAATTCGTCGCTCTCCAGCGCCCAAACCGTGCATTTCCGGACAGGGGCTCCTTCTTGAAAACTGATCAGTCCGCCATCCCGCACAACATAGTAAGCCTTGTCGGTGTTTTGGGGACACTCTGTATAAGCATAAAACAACGTTTTACCTTCGTTTTAACCCACTCATGCTGAATTGTTAACAAAGAAAGGAGGCTCTGACGTATTAATAATTGTGTAAATATTGTATATTATACGGGAGGTCAAAAGACAAAACTAAGAGGTTTCAAGTTAAGAACAACACCGATTCAGATATCAGAGGAGGAAAGGAGGAGGAGATCAGTTAGAATGGAGAAATATTGGGAGAAGAAAAGAACACAAGCATCTAAGAAGTGATTGATCTGACGTACCACAAAGATGGGTCATTCGAAATGAAGAAGAATACGAGAGGTCATTTTATTTTACTATTAGTGATTTAAGTCTGCTAGGGAGCGCTTATGACTAGTTCTTTTTGGATGCTCGCTTTCATTCCCAATACCTCTTGAGTCGTGCTATTAGTTTTTCCTCTCTTACCTGTGAAAGAGGTTTGCGAGATTTAACAACCTTGGGTAGAGGAGACCACGAGTTTACCATTTCACAAACTTTAGGGCGGTCTGAGACATCAGTATCAGAAATCCCAGGGGAAGTTAAGTCCTTATTTATTCCAATGAGCCACATGTTTCCTTGCTTTTGATGAGTGAGAAGTCTTCTTCGTAAGCCTGTCATTGTCCATTCTCAGAAGGTGCCCGTAAAACATCAGCCGCCTACATCGCATTCCAGTGTTATCCGTTTCCAACTGCTCGTACAGTTCAGAGTTCGCTTTCCGTCGGTACGTTCCACACGGGAGCACTGTTGGCTCACAAATTTTCTGGAGGATACGACTTTCGACCTTTTCAGGTTATCCTGTTCATCAGTAAGGTCTCCGCAGTGTGTAAGAACTGGGGTCTGACAACAGTTTTATAATGGCATGTTTTGTCGTTCTTAGAATAATGCACTTTTTGTTGTAACGGTTTTGCGACAGTTGGTATGCTGCGTTAAGTTTGGCACATCTGCCTAAGATGGAGGTTACGTCTCTACCACTGGGGTGGACCAAGATACCGGAATCGATTGACTTTTCTAGTCTTTCTATAGATGGTGGTAAAATTACTTTCCGATGTGCTTAGTCTCGAATAATAATAATGTTACGGTTTTTACGAACCATTAAAAATTATTTTACTGTTTCGGAGACGCCGAGGTGCCGGAATTTACTTTCTCAGGAGTTATTTTACGTTCGAGTGCATCTACCACGATACGTGGTGATTATTGTTTTAAGAGGAAGTAAGTAAGATCAGTAAGTAAATGGAAGAGCTGAGAGACTTCCAAAAACGAAGGCATCGGCCAATGAAAAATAAAGGGCCACGAATGGCGTGAAAATTAAAGACTCTCTAGGCCTCACGACCTAATAACGTCGCCGTCTGAAAAGAAAAAGAGTTGACCAAGGGAGGTCGGATAGGATAGGTGAAAGTGAGGAGACTGGCACAAGTAAGTGGAAGCAATGCCAGGATTCAGCTAACAGCCCCGTGCTGGCCAACCCACACCCAGTTGATGAACAGCTAAGATGGGAAAGCACAAAATAATGCATAAACCACATCAACACCCTCAGAAATGGAAATGGCATATGGCCTTTAGCGCCAGGGGTGTCCGAGGACATGCTCGGCTCACCAGGTGCAGGTCTTTTGTTTTGACGCCCGTAGGCCACGCACGCATCGTGATGAGGACGACATAATGATGAAGTTGACACATATACCAAGTCCCCGTGCCAGCGAAATTAACCAATGGTGGTTAAAATTCCGGACCCTCCCGGGAATCGAATCTGGGAACCTTGTGACCAAAGGCCAGCACGGTAACCATTTAGCCATGGAGCCGGACAACACCCTCAGAATCACGACAGAACTGTTTGCTGAGTTCCGAGCATCTCTATGGCGGTGGTTAATACTGTTTCAACTGACAACGACACACTAGCCATCGTAAACCTGATACCATCGGGGTCAGAAGAGAACAAGGCTTGGCCAAGCGAGGGGAAGATAGAAGCCTGACACAAGCAATGCCAGACTCATCTAAGAGAACCGTGGTCATCATCCCACGCTTCCAGTTTAAGAGCCCCTGTTCTCTCTTTTGATCGCCGATTTCGACAGGCGGGGGATACCGTGGATATAATAATAATATTGATTTTGCGACCCACTAACTATTTTTGACGGTTTTCACAGACGCCGAGGTCCGGATTTAGTCCTGTAGGAGTTATTTTACGTTATAGTAAATCTACTGACAAAAAGCATATGGTGATTACTCCTTCGAATAGGAGCGTTAATCCTTTTGCAGACACCTTTTGTTTATACCGGGTTTCATCCTTTCCCTATTTCGTACTGATCATCAGCACACGCACGCACACACACACACACACACACACACACACACACACACACACACACATAACCAGACGAGCAGGTCACCCATGAGCGTCAAAGAGAAAGACGTGTTCTAGGCCTCTCCCGAGGCCACACGACGTATTCGTATTATTATTGTTATTATTATTATTATTATTATTATTATTATTATTATTATTATTATTATTATTATTATTATTATTATTATCGTTACGGACATATCGGTGGAGCAGAAAGAGGTGAGAGAAGGCGCTGGGTGGAATGGGTCTAACTACTATATCAGAAATTGTATTAAAACTTTAAATAAAGGTTATATTTCTTTTAGAATCTCAAACTTAACAAACTTTTCATTTGGTGAAATAATAAAGTGACAGGTACAAATAGCAATCTTGAAACAAGAATTGGAAAACCCAAGATTCGAGAATTTTACAGATTTGGGGCTTCAAGCCCTTAGTTTACAAATTCCGAGATACCGGATCCAGTTTACAAAATTTTGCAAAATCTCAATATATAGACAAGAATTAGAATCTTCCAATTTAAGAGCACTTTGCTCCAACAACTTTACAACCTTCCAGAGACGCACCTCAATATGCAGTTGAATTTAGAAAACACATGCTCTCCAACTTTAACTAATCTCTTACAGCTCGCTTTGGGCAAACTTACACAACCCCTTACAATCTCTGACCTCTCTAGGCACAATTTACAATTGGCTAAAGTTAGTACACAGGGGTATCTAGTAACCAATCTACTGGGCCTTCGTGGAAAAATAATGACAGGTTAAATTAATGGCCCGAACACAAAATGAATGAAGGCGAACACTTGCTCTCCTAGATGATGAAGAATAAAATCCTATCGGGGCTCTCAGCCCAGTGATACAGGGGCTAATCCCATTCTACTGAGGTGATTAGAATGAAGGGTAATGAAACGATTCACAGAAAAGAGAAACACTTACAAAATCGTAGTCACCTCAAAACAAGCTGAAGGGGAACTCGAGAGGGTAACGCACTCTCTATCCACGATTTACAGTTTTAAGAATTTATGAAATTTTACATTAGCCGAAAGAAGGTTTACATTTTAGAAAACAGGTTACATAGTTAGAAATTAGTACCTTCCCCGCGTGTAAGTCTGCGGATATCGCTGCAGAAAAATAAGTCTGGTGGACATTACCTTGTCTGCTGGTCTGCCTTGCGAGGAATGAGGCGCCCCGTCACCTGTCTAAACACACATTCTCTCAAAAATACGGCGATCAAGAGAAAAGGTAGCCAGAAAAGCCGCAGTTTATATACGCGAGAGGACGGTTCTAGAGGGTTCCGGACTAATCCGGACACACCCTCTCAATTTTATTGGCAGACACAAAAGTTACACCCAAAGAACCAAAAAGAAGCCTGTGATAGGCTGAAAAAAATTACAGAAAATTCCTATTGGCCAGATTCAAAACTGGCGGAATAAGAAAGAAGTGTTGCACACTTTGAAATATATACAAAAAACAAATGAAAAGCAATTTACTTGAGAAAACCCATAAACACAAAATTTATTTCAATACAAACTCTTTTACCTTGCACCAGAGTGCATGACCACAGTGTTTGGTAATGACATCCATGGAGAAATGTCCAAACTTCTTGATGTACAGCAAAACAAAATCGAAATAATCCGATCAGTTTAGGAAACTTAGAAATGTTAAACCTCTCAATTTTGCAGTAGTGACATCTTCTGATTAATGTCCCAACTTTATGTATTAGCAGTTTTTTTTGTTGGATAGATAGAGTTTTATTGAGGCGCTTCTTTTGAATGTGCGGAGTTGAGGTGTACCTCCCGGTACAATTATTATTATTATTATTATTATTATTATTATTATTATTATTATTATTATTATTATTATTAAATATGACTGAACGTCTACCCCTCAGTCCCGCCTCTTGATACGGGGCCGGGGATAAGGTGAGATGAATTTATATGGCGTGTTTTACCGGCCAGATGCCGTTAGTGAAGATAAAATAGATGATGGTAATTTAAATTTGGTAAGGGGGAGGAAGGAATCGATTGTGGTAGGAAATGTTCCCGTACTTGCCTGGAAATGACAGTGGGTAACCACAGAATATCATTCCAGGACAGCCCACAGTGGGGATCGAACCCATGCGTCCCCCGAATACTGAGCTTGGCTCCATTGCATAGCGCGTTAACATGCGCGGCTACTCCGCTATGTTATTTATTTATTTATTTATTTATTTATTTATTTATTTATTTATTTATTTATTTATTTATTTATTTATTTATTTATTTATTTATTTATTTATTTATTTGATAGCACTAACGTACACAGGCTGAGCCCAATTACGTTCCTTCATGACGTACAGACTTTAAACTTTAAATACATCAAACAAAAATAATAACAATAGTAACAATAATAGCAAGAAGTAAAGAAGAAAACTAATAAGCAGGACACAATTTAAAATTATTACTACAAATTAAAAACAATAATATGGGCTAAACATCAGCCATAGAAAAGTTAAAAGGAACACAAACAAACAAAACGAAAGCTTATGAGTACCTAGCATTCCAGAAAAATGGAATTTAATAATTATTTAGTTAAAATAGCCTTTATTTGCGTATTGAACAACCTAGCGCCAGCAAATAAATCAACTTGTGCGCTAATTGAATTATAAACTAATAATGTTGTAACTAGTGGTGAATTAGAGTGATGAACGCGACTAGATATCGGGATGTGTGGTGATGTTACTTGTGGTACATGAAATGGGATGAAGGTAAGTAATTCTTGACAGTCAATTTTTCCATTCAAACTTTTCCTCAATATATGTAACGAAATTAATGTTCTCCTGTTTTTCAAAGACGTGAAATTGAACAAATTTCTTTAATAGTGGGTTAAAATGTCAAATGGACAAAATTTATTGAAAGTTTTATAATACAATTATCTCAGAAATGTATTCTGTACAGTCTCAATGTGACGTGTTTGGTCCTTATAAAGGGGATCCCAGATTACCGATGAATATTCTGACTTGCTTCGTACTAAACTTGTGTACAACTTAACAATAACTTCAGATTAAGTAAATAATTTGGAATATCTAATAATAATAATAATAATAATAATAATAATAATAATAATAATAATAATAATAATAATAATAATAATAATAATAATAATAATAATTTCGTGTGGCTATTTCTAGCCGAGTGCAGCCCTTGTAAGGCAGACCCTCCGGTGAGGGAGGGCGGCATCTGCCATGTGTAGGTAACTGCGTGTTAATGTAGTGGAGGGCAGTGTTATGTGTGGTGTGTGAGTTGCAGGGATGTTGGGGACATCACAAACACCCAGTCCCCGGGCCATTGGAATTAACCAATGAAGGTTAAAATCCCCGACCCGGCCGGGAATCGAACCCGGGACACTCTGAACCGAAGGCCAGTACGCTGACCATTCAGCCAACGAGTCGGACATCTAATAATAAAACCAAGCATCTTGTTAGATAGACTAATTACTTTTTCAATAAGGCTATTAAAAGTTAAATTGCTGTCGAAAATAATTCCTAAATCATTAATAGATTTTACGATTTCAAGTGTTGTTTCACCAATATAATATGTCGGAATTATATATTCCTTTTTCCTAGTAAATACCAGAACATTACATTTCTTAACATTTAGGAATAATTTGTTGATATCGCACCATAATATAATATTATTAATATCCTCTTACAAATAATTCATGTCACTGCATTTATATATGGTCTTATATTTATTTACGTCGTCAGCAAACAACAAACAATCAGAGAAACGAATCATTCCAGACAAGTCATTAACCATAGAGGCCCAAGATTGGACCCTTTTAGCACACCAGAAGAACTAACAAAATTATGTGAAATTTCACTTTTGAAACAAACAGATTGCTGCCTATATTTTAAATAGGAAGTTAATAGTTGAATTAATGGTTCAGAAACTCCAAACTGATAATTATTATTAAAATATAAGGGCATATACTAATATAACTCTGATATATATATATACTTATTTCAAATAATACTGGTTAAAATTCCAATCCACATCCACACAGATCAATGAATTATGCAAAATGAAGCAACTAAATTCGATGTAAAAATATGATGAAGTTGACGAGGACTGCTCGTTGTGTTCCAGTTCTGGTCGGCCTATGTTCCTTGCGACGCCCAGTATAAGGACGCTGTGCAGCTCACGCTGGAGCAGATTAACGTGATCCGACGTCTGATAGACGGCTACAGTGCTCTGCAGTTTGTAACCACGGCTGAAGGTAAGAGGCTTCCTTACTTTAGCTCACATCACGAGTTACCTATGTAGCCTACATATAAATGTAGTCCTCGGGAAAAGTGGCATAAGTCAATGTGGCCACTTTAAGTGTGTATCTGATGCAGCTTGGGAAAAGGGAGAACTCCTTCATGTGACAAAAATACTATAACATGGCACAAGTCAAAGTGACACAATTCCATTCAACAGAACGGATCTTGACAAAAGGTGTTTAAGTCGACTTTGGTTATTCTCGAGCGGATTTTATTCAGTTGGCACTCGTACAGTTTGTATACGTTTGTGTGTATTATGCAGCATTACCGTGTTTGTTGTTATAGTGGACACCGGTGACTTGACTCCAAAAGGACGGCACAAATAGTGAAGTAGAAGAAGAAATACCAAGCCTTTCCAACCTGCAGGATGAAGTGCAGTGCTCGACTTTCTCCGCAAGAAAGACAGACTATATTCAGACAAGAGTGGCGTTTGGGAAACTTTGACAGTAGACATAGATATGCGACATCTCTTATTGAAACAGCAGAGAAAGAAACAATGAGACTTTGACCTCATGTATATGGAGACAAACGAAAATTCAGAGTCCAGACATATAAATATTTTTTGTATGCAAATGGTTTTAGGATGCCACTATGCAAGGGGTGCTTTACAAAAACCTTGGCTCTATAAACAGATTTGTTCGAACATGCTTGATGAAGAAGAATAAACCTGTTAGTGGTGTGACCGACGGTGACATGAGAGGCAAGGGTCCTCCGATGAAGAAATTGTCAACTGATGCTAGAGAGAAAGTAAACTAAGTAAGTTATACTATTCAAGAAAGAGGACAAGCAACAAATTCCTTTCGGCACACCTTAAATTAAAAGAAATGTATGAAGTTTATAGGGTGACCTGGGATAAACCAGTATCGATCAATATATCAATCTACTTACCACACATGGAATATATATATTTTTAAACCTAAGGTGACACCTTATAACAAAATTGACATGTTTCAGCTACAAATCAAGGCAGCAAAAAGTGATAAAGAAAAAGTGTTCTGCGGGAAAGAAAGGCAGATCAAGATGATGCAAAATCACCTTACGATAGTAAGGCAGTTGATAAGAATATTGCGATGGATGACTGTTCCATCGTAACACTAGTATTTGATTTCCAGCAATGTTTGCCGACATCTTGAGAGTAATAGTGTATTTCTTTCTAGAAACGACAGCTGTAGGCCTTTAATTTGAAAATACACAACTGCGTAGGAGAACTTTCTACATGATGCGTCTGGCACGAAGCAATGCTAGTAGGTGTGCCAATGGAATTGCTTCTGGTCCATTCAATCATATTCAAGGTGTGCCTCCTAATGTAACTGACATTATATTTATTTATTCACATAATAGGAACGAGGTTGTAGCTGCCATATTCCTGTCATTGATGTCTCTATCGGTCAATGTCTTCACACCAGACCGTAAATTCAAGACACCAGGTCACTCACACCTGGAATGTGACACAGACCACTTTTTGATTGAAAAGAAAAATATGGCTATTGTTCATCCCAGAGACTGGTATCAGCTAGTGAGGGGCACTACCAGAAGAAAAAATTCAATATATATTTCTTAACTCTGGAGACCTGCTCAAAGGGCCCTTGGTTCAAAGAAATATAACAGAAAAGTTTATTCGTTGGTTTAATATAAAGAGGTTGACGTATTTGGAACGTGAACCTGGGAAAATACTTGTTAAAACTACCCTGGATAATGACGCTCTTTTTGAAGTAAAGGACTTCCGCCGACAAGGACAAAGTCTTAAAACGCACTCATTGATGAACTGCTTCAAGGGACCTGTTCCCATTATCAAGAAAAAGGAAAATGACCTGTTTAATTTGCTTCATCTAATTGATCCCAATCTCCATTAAGTTTACAAATTCTACTGTTAGAGACATTGATCCTGATATGTGTAGATGATGAAGGCATGGCAGTAAACTAAACATACAGATCAAGGATGCTGAATGTACGAACCTTCTATTTAATGTATTTAATTTAATTTACATGTTATTATTTGAGACTGTGTTATCACATTAGTTTCATGCGTATATTAAGAACCTACCAATGTTGCTGTGAACGAAATATCATTTTGAGCATTTAACATAATGTTTGATTACTTTATTTTTGTTTTGTTTTGTAAATACTTCATTAAATAAATATTAAACTGAACTATTAAAATATAAATCATGTAATCGCTGAGACTGTTTATTATCACTCCTGTAAAAGTAGTTTTTAAGACTTGGGCCACTACAGATATTAAGAGCAAATGCAATAGATTTAAGTCCACCTCTAATATACATGATGTTCAAACATGCATGATAACACTCGTGAACACTGTACGTTCCACAAACTGATTTAATATAAATGAAAACAATGTGAGAGGTAGACAAAGTACGCACTGGGCGAGACGGATTCATTGTATGGAAACTACTGTACTGTACAAAAATATAGAAAAAAAATACTTGTCTTGCACACTCTTTTAAGATGCTACTCGCGCAGATGTAATAATGGTGGTAAGTAATTTAACAGAAAGTGGTGGTGGTGGTGGTGGTAGTTATAGTTTTAGGAGGAGAAACCATCCTCTAATAACACTAATTAGAGTGAAAACGTGAAAGGGGTTCGATACTTTGTATGGTGAGAAGGCTGAAACAAATGAGTGGAAGCAATATCAGGACTCAGCTAAGCGCCCCGTGGTCGCCATCATAGGTCCCCCTTTTAGTTTCCTCTTACGACAGCCCGGGGTTACCATGGATATTTTTCTATCACCCCCACGCAAAGGGGGTTATAAAAATAGTCTATGTAAATAAATTCTGACGATAAATTTCTCAAAAATTAGGTCAACTGGAAAAATATGCCTAGATAGGAAAGTTTGAATTTAGAAGCGTATCGTAGGGAATTGAAAAATTGTGAAGTATGGTCATGGGGAAAGATTAAGATCGATATATTGAGGAATAATGCATTGGGAGAAAATATTCCGGGGAAAGTAAGAAAATAAGGTTCAGGGAAATATCGATAAGAAAATTTTTAGGTAATTGTCAAATTAAACCTGGAACAATCAACAAGTGGCCAGAAATATCAAGGACGTCAATCAAAATTCAAAATTGAGGTGTAAGAATATGAAAGTATGATTTCTCCAGATGGAAACTAAATTTGTTACTGCGAACATAACTGTGAAGAAACAAAATATCGTTACATATTAGGGTCTCTTGAGAGTGAAATTGCTGAATTAACTACTGACTTTTTTTCGCAGCCTCACCACATAATTCCTACAAAGATATAAAATGCCGTTTATGACTGGTTGAGAAAAATCTGAAGGATACAAGCCGGAAAATCCATCACCCTCACATACAGGAAGCAATGTGCCAGGTTCCTCACTTTCATCTCTCCTATCCGAACTCCCTTGGTCAACTCTTATTCTTTTTCGACCCCGACGGTATTAGAGCACTCGAGGCCTAGGAAGTCTTCCATTTTCAATCCCTTCGTAGCCCTTGCCTTTCTTTAGCCGATATCTTCATTTTTAGAAATATCGGACCCCTTCTACTGTTTGCTCTCTGATTAGTGTTAATAGAGGATGGTTGCCTAGTTGTGCTTCCTCCTAAAACAATAATCAGCGCCACCACATGGCACACAAGGGAAATCTTTGGAAACAAACAAAACGACTGCCCTCATTTAATGTAAACTCAATATTGAATTAAACAGCTGTGTTGTATTTTAGTCCAGGGAATTCGTAGGCTCTACAACATAAGAGCAGTTTCCAGACAGAGATCTTCTCTGCTACTTCTTTCTGGACGTCTCCTCTCGTCATTTCTTCTGTCAAGAAACTTTCTCCATCGCTTTCTACTCTACTTAAGAACTTCATCATTATGAATGTGGAATACTCGTCTTCTTGAATTCGCGATTCTTGACTACGGCCTGAGGGATGTCTTCTCACATTTCTTACTGGCTCGTGATTTTTTTAGAGTCTGTCAGAAGAAAGTAAAGCTTTGTCCTGAAACTCTCCAGCAGAGTTAGTTAAACATTTCTGCGTTCAGATAACTTTTTCTTGAGTTTAATTTCCCACGATAGTCGAGTGATAAGTTGGGGTAGGTGCCATTGTACCTCGAGGAGAGTGACAGTATATTTATGTCGAAGAAACACATTCAGTGCCAAAAGGTCATAAATCTGCTCTCGTACAAGAGGAAGGTGATCATTGTATTAAGAGGAAGGAGAACTAGGCTACCATCGTCTCTTAAACCAACAGAAGGGAAATGGAAGATTGGTTTTCAGTGGCGGGTGACCGGGTGTTGCACCAACATTTTCGTTTATCGTTAGGTAATGAACTGCATTCGCCTTAGTGTAAGAGGATAGAAAACCACGGAAAACCATTCTCAGGACAGCCGACGATGGTGACCAGCCCCTCTCCGTCTCCCGAGAGCTCTGGCCACCGCTCCTCTGCTCGGTTGGTCGGTCGGAATGCAGACCAGCCGAAGCCAAGACTGCAACCGCCACCCCTGCATTTCTATTCAAACTGAAACATATGCGGCAATAAAAACACAGTAGATAAGAGGCTAATTATACAGTATAACTACAGTTATTCATACCTCACTTGAATTGAAAATTCACCCTCCTATTTTTCATTGATGCAAGATGTTGGTAATATTGTGAGTTATCCGCTATGTGGAAAAGGTGAGGGGAGAAGGCAGGAATGACGTCATCTCCGCAGAGTGGTGCAATCTACGGGTATATTTAGAAGTTTCTCGACAGGGAGCTTGCTGGTCTCATGCAACACCCAAGGACCGATACCGGCGAGCGTGCTACCTGATGGTACATACAGGCTTAGCATCGTCCCTGCAGAAAGCACATTACACCGCGCTGTCCCCTTGGGAGTTGCCGTAGGAAAGCAAACCCCCTGAGTTTGATTCGAAGCCGGCAGCGTTTATTGGTCTATTACGAAACATTAGTCCATCGAACGACCAAAGATGGTTGATTTTAATGAATTTTAGAATATGTATTATTATACTAAAAAATTAGAGAAGGAAAGAAGTGTAAACTTATAGGGAGTTGTATAACACTGCAACAATATACCACCCGCCACCCCTGTGATGGCGATTATTGTTTGATGAGGAAGTACAACCGGGCAACCATCCTCTATTAACACTAACTAGAGGACCTGTGCTGCTGGGCAGCACTCGTTATAAATAGGTCAGATAACTCGTCTTGATATACCTGTCGTAGTCATATTGTTTTGCTTGCCCTTTTCAATAGTTTTATGAATATTCAATAAGAAGCGCGTTATGGTGTGCCGCAGTTCGTAGTCACAATTCATCCATTCTAACGTCATCATGCCGTCTATCCATATATTCGCTTTTTTATCCTGCAGTTCTTGATGTAAAGCTTGGTATTGTGTCACAGAAGGCAATGGTATTTTTAATCGCAATTCTTCTATATGGAACGGTTGTCTTATGAGATCATAGGTTAGTCTCTCAGGCAGAGAACATTTTTAAAATGCATGGCCATCACTCTTTCTAGTGTAGCTAGGTTATCCTTCGATAGGTGTTCCCAGATAATGTGTGAATCACATGTCATGATGAGGTCTGTTTATACGTAGGCTTTTTTCTCTCTAAACAGGATGTTATTTGGAACGCTGTGCCATCTATTGAAGAGATTTGTAAGCTGGGATACGTTAGAAAATCAAAGAGCATCTACCAGAGAATAGTATTCTTCTGTGATCAGAGGAAGTGTATACTCTCTGGCTTGACAGGTACTAATCAAACATGGCTGCATGCAACGACACCACTAAGGATGAAAATCACATACATCAGAATATCAACGAAAGTGTTGGTCGCTTAGCAACCTGCTAATTACAGAATGTATTGCGGATTAGGGTAATTATTTGCCTGAATTATTGGAGTGATCTTTTAAGGATTTTATTTTATTATTACTCACATTTGGCTGAATTTAGAGACCTATCAATATCTCATAGAAAATAGGTCGAGTCGAACGGACGGATGGATGGATTTGCCAAAGCTGTTTTTAGTAAACTATTTTAATATATAGAATGGAGGGAAAAAGGGAAAAGGACAACACTTTGAAGAATGAAGGTATCGGCCGAAGGAAAAAAGGCCACGAAGACTCTAGGCCTCGAATACCAAGGCAAGGTCCTTGAGAAGGGAGGTCGGTTAACAACGAGGAAAGCGAGGAACCTGGTACAAGTGATGCCAGATTCAGCAAGGGAACCCATAGTCACTAACCCACAGGATCCCCTTATAGTCACCTTTCAGAATAAGTAGGGTGGTCTTGTGTTTACTGTCTGTCGCTATCGTAATTCTTTTAGTTTCGTGGGTGTATTCTAACGGTCCCACCCACAGGGATCTCTGTGCCGATTTTCTGTTCTAGATACGTGAATTCCACTTTGATTCTACACTGCCTGACAAAGAAAAAGTTGAAGCACCCAGAAGGGGAGTAGGAAACAAAATGGCACTTCACGTGTTGAGAGGGTGTGTGATGTTATTTCAGTGATTATAAAATCGAGTGAAATTCACAAAGAATTTGGCAGCACGACCAGTATGGCGTTGCAACCCCTCTGGCTGGGATGCGTGATCTGATCCGCTTGGGAAGAGTGTTAAAAGGGCGTTGCATCCTCTCCTGAGGCAAGCTGCCCACAACTGTTCGAACTGGTCCATGATATCCTGGATACAGGCACTGGGACGGAGTTGACGTCCGGACTGATCCCACACAAGTTCTATCGGGGACAGATCTGTGGATCTTGCTGCCCACCTGAGTACCTCAACATCATGCAGACAGTTCATAGACACGTGCCGTGTGTGGACGAACATAGTGCTGTTGAAAAATGGCACCACGGTACTGTCACATGAGAGGTAACGCATTAGGACGCAGGAAGTCCGTGACGTGCTGTTGTGTCTGTCCAAAACACTGGAAGATTGGGACCTCTCCACTGGTCACCGCCATACTCGCAGATGATGGTCATCCAGGGTATTGCAGAACCACGATTCATCGCTGAACACAATGCGAGGCCATTCATCAGCAGTTCATGCATCCTGGTCACGGCACAAATGCAAATGGAGCCGTTTGTGTTGTGTTAACGGCAACCCCAGTCCGGCTGCTGCTAGTCTCCGAGCACTGGTGCGGGATGACACAGAATGTTTCACGGAGTCCAGTACTTGTTCCCGGATGGCAGGTGCAGATGTGCTTGGTGCACAATACGGCGATCCTCCCGTGTGGTGGTCAGAATCTTGGTCGACCAGAATCTTGACGATGAGTATGCTTGACCTCATGATCCCATGCAGTCCAACATGGGGCCACTCTCGCATCCGAACGCCCCACAAATATGAATATTGTACGATTGGACCAGCCGGCCAAATGGAGACTCATAAGGAGGTCCCTTTCAAACTCTGTCAGGGGCTGATATCACTGTCTCATACGAGTACGCAGCAACCCCGTGTCCTTCACTGTGATCACTCAATATCTCACGCTGCTCACGCCCCGCGTATACCCTACCAGTCCTGGTAACAATACTAGTGCACTCGGCCGGCCGTTGTACCTGTCACAGAATACTTACAAACCCACCGATGGTAAGTACGTGTACAAAGTTCCATTGACATCCGACCATTCCTTCTGGGTGATACAATGCCGTGTGGCCTGGTGCAAGTCTTTTGATTTGACTCCCGTAGGCGACCTGCGCGTCGTGATGAGGATGAAATAATGAATACGGCACATACACCCGGTCCCCTTGCCAGGGGAAATTAACCAATTATGGTTAAAATTACCCACCCTTCCGGGAATCGAACCAGGAAGCCCTGTGACTAAAGGCCAGCACGTTAACCATTTAGCCATAGAGACAGACTGTCAGGCAGTGTAAATGCCGGATATTTTGCATGACCTTTGGAAAGAGGAAGGAAGTGTATTTTGGGAGAAAATACACATTCCTCTTGTCTGATGGTGGTTGTGATGATGATTATTTTAAGAGGAAGTACAACTAGGTAACAATTCTCGATTAACACTAATCAGAAGGAAAAAATGGGAGGGGTCCGTTACTTCGAAGAATGAAGATATTGTCCGAAGAAGGACAAGGGCCATGATGGGAGCAGGAAAGACACCCTAAACCACGACACCTGACACCGTCGAGATCGGAAAAGAACAAGTGTTGATTAAGGGAGGACGGATAGGAAATATGAGAAGTAGCACAAGTACGTGGAAGCAATAACGGACTCAGGTATAGGCCCCTTGATCACCAACCCACTCTCCCAAAATGACATCCCATGGAGCCCCTTTTAGTCGCTTCTTACGATAGGCAGTCTGTCTAAAGCATTTGATAGGGTGGATCATGGGAGACTACTGGCAAAAATGAGTGCAATTGGACTAGACAAAAGAGTGACTGAATGGGTTGCTATATTTCTAGAAAATAGAACTCAGAGAATTAGAGTAGGTGAAGCTTTATCTGACCCTGTAATAATTAAGAGGGCTGTCAGTGGAAAGGTGGCGTGGAATGACATTAGCAGACGAATAAGTTTGAGTGGCGTTTATAAAAGTAGGGAAGATCACAATATGAAGATAAAGTTGGAATTCAAGAGGACAAACTGGGGCAAATATTCATTTATAGGAAGGGGAGTTAGGGATTGGAATAACTTACCAAGGGAGACGTTCAATAAATTTCCAATTTCTTTGAAATCATTTAGGAAAAGGCTAGAAAAACAACAGATAGGGAATCTGCCACCTGGGCGACTGCCCTAAATGCAGATCTTGATTGATTGATTGATTGATTGATTGATTGATTGATTGATTGATTGATTGATTGATTGATTGATTGATTGATTGATTGATTGATTGATTGATTGATTGATTGATTGATTGATTGATTGATTGATTGATTGATTGATTGATTGATTGATTGATTGATTGATTGATTGATTGATTGATGAAATTGTATGTATTCTACACCCCCAGCCACAGTGGGCAATGCAGCACTGACTCTTGCGGCATTTACAGTATTTCTTCATGCTGGCAGCGATCAGTTGCCATTTGGGTCTGTTACCTCAGTCATCTTTGTTATACAAGAGTGACAGATGTATTTTACATCATCTCTGCTTTACGTGGTCTCGTGTTTATTGACTGTAGCTATCGTAATCCTGTTAGACTACGTCCGCACCAGAGGTGGCTTGCTTAGCATCTAGATGGAGGATAGTCACTTGGATGATTCATCCAAACGAACGAACTCTCGAGAATGAATGGAAGTGGCCGCACCGAGCGCTCGGCTAAGCGTCTATCCTAGCGAACGAACTGGGCTGTTTTCCCAAGCTTCTACCCAGGTAGAAACGCGAACTTGATGTTGTACATGACGCACCGTTTACGTGACTTGTATTCACTTTCAACTGGAAAATGGATGAATTATTAGTGTCAGAAGTGTTTACAAGAGAAGCCTTGTAGAACTCGTCACATGTGCTACACAAACATACCATTGTCCTCAAGAAGCTTTGAGACGAGGTAGCGCAGGAAGGTGCAAAAGATGGTAAGTACAAATCTATAGTGAAAAAAAAATTAAAATCCTCAGTCTATTTCCAGTCATTCTTCGACGTATGGAATGAATAAAGCTGCAGGATGGGAATTGTGCCGGCTGTCAAAGCCTGTCGCACTGCTCTGGGGCAATGATTAATGACTGGCAGATGAAATAAAATCGTATTGGAGAGTGTCGCTGGAATGAAAGATGACAGGGAAAACCAGAGTACCCGGAGAAGAGGACCAAAAAGAGTTTCCAAGTTTAGTAGCAGCTTATGTGCAAAACTTCAGATAGCTTGTTCTCCGATTTTTGAGCGTTTTAAAAAATGAAAATTAAAGTATGTAATAAAAACAAAAGGATACCTTGGTCTGTTTCTTACTTCAAAGTGACGATGAGTCGTTCTTTGGGTCATATGCATTTCCTATCGTTGGTGTTCTGCTTTTGCAGTGTTTCTTGAATTTTAGTAAGCATAATATTGAATGTTTCAGTAGTCGTTCGCAAATATTCATGAAATTTGTCCGGATGGTTTCGTGACTGTTTGTAGAGAATATTAAATGATCCACTCACAGACGTAGAATAATTTACTTCGTGTACCAAACAAGAAGAACGCAAGCAGAATAAACAGTTCGTACTTCAAACTAGAATTCTCAATAAGAATTAATTTCCTTCCCCACTTCGACAGAGACGTTTTAAGCCGTCTTCGTCTTGAGAAACTACAGTAACATAGCTCCTGGCACTGCGGCCACCACACATCCTACCTAAGCTCCTACCTACATACCTATCTAGGCATCCACCCATGCAAACCATCTTCGATGCTGACACCATTGTGTTACGAATAAAACTCCAATTGTTTCTTTACTCTTATTTTAGTATGACCTAGTAAATGCACACACACAATTATAGCCAGCTATGAATGGCCACACATACTAATTACAAATCTATTTACAAGTCCCTCTTTCTTACGGCACAGTAGGAGGTCCAGCACGTTTGTCTACCCGCGGACGCTTAAGCCTTACTTTCCCCCCAAGTCCAGTCACCTCATACAGCAGCTACGTGAAGACCGCTGGATTTGAACACAGTGCCACTGGGTACACAGCACACGTTGACTGTTCGTTGGTTCGACTCCACAAACAGTCCAGTAATTCACAGAGTCACATGGAGTGAACAACTACACAGCTCAACAGTATTCAACAGCGGGACGATACTCACAACAGCGAACATTAACCCAAGTCCA
Organism: Anabrus simplex; assembly: GCF_040414725.1. NCBI lineage: Eukaryota > Metazoa > Arthropoda > Insecta > Orthoptera > Tettigoniidae > Anabrus > Anabrus simplex. The sequence goes on along the minus strand of NC_090270.1, from coordinate 39,474,945 downwards.
TTTACCTCCACACTCGCGATAGCGACTTCCCAAGCCTTAGTTTCGTGCCGAGCAACTGATAACGCATAGAAGTAGTATCACACCAGACCGTGAGGGTCACTACGCATTTGTGATCGACTTTGATGTGGCCCGGGAGCTGTGCTGCTAGTCGATTCTCGACTACATTTGGCAACGCTACTTTCTGCACAATAAACACGCACTAAGCCCAGTATTCATAGTCACAATGTTGGGTTGGAGTAGAAATTTAATCCCGATTTTATCCCAAATTCCTGCGCAAATAAGGCTACTTAATAGCGACTTGGGCCTACTTCATAAAGTGCTACTTATTTGATGAAATGAGCTTTAACAGGTCAAGGGGTCCGTTGACTTTTTCTTTTTTAACCACATCTTCTCCTGTAAAATGGATGATATAGTCGAACCTCAATATCTCGAACCTCTATTACTCGAAACACAGTTACAGTAATTTATCGATTTCTCGAAGCTAATATTTTCCCCCTTGTAGCAAAAAAAGACCCTGTAACTCGAATTTTGTGCAACATTAACCGTGCAATACGGCATTTGTGGTTTGTGAGCAACAGTTAACAAGTTAAGAAAGGTTTACGATGATGCTGGGAGCTAATATGACGGGAACCGAAAAGTTAAAACTTCTAGTGATCGAAAAATCGGCGAAGCCCCGCTGTTTCTCGAGTGTGAATTAATTACCGCCCACTACAAAAGCAACCCTCGAAGTCGCGGATGACAAGCTCCATTTACGAATCTCCGCTGCGTGCTATTGACGAGAAGGGAGGAAAGGTTAACAGTAACAAACAGAAGAGACTAGCGGATGTTTTCCAAAGGTGATAACGGAGGTATGTTTCTTGTTTCACTACTGTGTGTACTGTACCTTGTCTTGTAAAAAGTTACTATAATAAGGGCTATAATTAATGTAGGTAAGGGTTATTCTGCCCGAAGGCAGGTCCGAACCTCCGCAGAGGTGTTCCGGAGCCGGAGTTTACGTGCGGTAGGGTGGCCAGTTACTTTCCGCTCCTCCAATCCCTTACTCCCCACCAACAGCGGGTGGCAACCCATCCCACTCCTGACCACGCCCAATGTTGCTTAACTTCGGAGATCTCATGGGATCTGGTGTTTCAACACGGCTACGGCCGTTGGCTATAATAAAAGTGATACCGTAAAATAGAGTTAGTTTGTGTTTTAAATTACTGTTATAAATACTGTATTCATTATAAGCTCGTAGAGACATATGATTCAATTATGCACGCTCAAAAACGGTATTCTCTTTATCTCAAAATTTCGATAACTCGAAATAAAATTTTGCTCCCGAGGTGATTCTGGATATAGAGGTTCTACTGTAATTTTCATGAAATGGCAGAATAAGTTATTGAAAAGCAAGTGCTCGAAAGCGTTGTTTACGAAATATTATGGACGCCCTTGGATTCTGTAACGAAACTTAATTCAAATGGAGGTTTCGTTTTCATTAAAAACTTTTCCCTTTCCGAAAATAAACTGATCATAAATATGTCTCCCGGCCATGGCGATCCATTACGGCTGCTAATTTCAGATGACAACCAGCCATAAGACATATTTATATTAAAAACATCGTTTTGGAGGTTTTATTCCGAGAGGGCATCTGGTACTAACAAAAAAAAATCAGGAAGGCTTGCCTGTTCCCCCAATATTGCAGTTTTTAGTTTGTCTGGGATTTTATGCCACGGGAAGGTTATGAAATGTAACATAATGGTAAATTGTAATATGTCGGTTAGGTTATGGATTATTCATATGAATGATTTTTATCACATGTATACCAGGTGTATGCATACATTTCTGCCGGTATTTGTGGTAAAGAAAACACGACATTTTCAAGGGAAAGTAATTTTTTTTGTTTATTCAAAATATTGGTCAACGGCTTCTACACACTTCGCCCATCTTTCAAGTAAGTTATGAATACTATGCCAGAAAAACTACTTGTCTTTTGCGGCAAACCATTCGCCGAGCCATTTTCCAACTTCCTCGCAATTGCGTGCCCCATTGATGCAAAGAGGTGATATTCAGATGGCGCCAGGTCGGGAGAGTACGGCAGATGTGGAAGGATTTCAAGGTGTCTTTCACTAGTTTTGCTGTGTGAGACGGCACATTGTCGGGTAACAAAATCACTTTGACATGCCTTCTAGCCCAATCCGGTCGTCTTTCGATCAATGCGTGATTTAATTTAATCGTTTGTTGGCTTCTACCAGCAAACGATGACTTTCCGCAGCCTTTTTCTTATGATTAAATGAGAAAAGCAATGCGTGCCGCAAATGTTCTTTTTCAGGGACAAACGTCGACATGATCACTGAACGATACAACACAGACGCTAGTGTTTGGCGGACACAACTTGTGTGGGTTGGTAGGTTAATGTCAGACGAACAAACTGACATATGTGCAAATTCATACGCTGCGTACTGTTCGCTGGCGCCATCTCTTAGTGAAACCGAAATAGACTTATGCATACACCTGGCAAATTTCTCACTGTTTCCATTGAGATCAATGTTAACGCTGAAAATGAATAGAAAATAAGAACTTACTACAGTCTTTGGAGGAAATATACTGTCCACATGAAATAATGTTTTAAATATTGGCCGGATCTTCGTTCTTTTCATTTTTTGATGGGCAGTCGTTGGTTATCTCTGCTAACTTTCACGTTCTGCACGTAAATGTAATCTAATCAACTGAAGGACAACCCCCCAACTGTGATGATAATGTTTTTGACAGCTTTATCTGGCACACCCCACATGTCCAGTAGCTGTCACCTTATTGGTCTACCAGCAGAGATGTTACATGTTAATACGAGAAGTGATCAGAATTTCCACCAAGCACCTGCCTAGTTGTACTTCCTTTTAAAACAATAATCACCACCATCACCACCACCACCTGAACACGCCACCTCATTGAATGTTGGACATGTTCCAACACTTCAGTGAGGTACTGCACGTGTGAGATGACAACCTTGATTCACATGCTAGTGAATTACTCCATTGTCTGTTACGACATGTCTGACTTCACAACATTGGTCGTAGTATTGAAAGATGCGTTTTGACAGTTCTTCTTTTCCTTCTTCTTCTCCTTCTTCATTTTTCCTTTCTTTGCTTTCAGCCATATATGGGCCACAAAAAATAACTCCCTCAGTAGAATGAGTACAGTATGTTCTGGAACAATGATGCTGAATCATCATTTTTACACTCTGAGTGAGTGAGTGATCGATCGATCTCACATATACTGTCGCCGGGCTGAGTGGCTCAGACGGTTAAGGCGCTGGCCTTCTAACCCCAACTTGGCAGGTTCGATCCTGGCTCAGTCCGGTGGTATTTGAAGGTGCTCAAATACGACAGCCTCGTGTCGGTAGATTTACTGGCACGTAAAAGAACTCCTGCGGGACTAAATCCCGGCACCTCGGCGTCTCCGAAGACCGTAAAAGTAGTTAGTAGGACGTAAAGCAAATAACATTAGTTATTAGATATACTGTCATAATAATCAACTAGCGTATGTACTCGTTCTTCGCACGGGAATTGGTAACCGATTTCACGATTCCTTCATCAATTTATGCGAAGTTATATGCCTGTATTCAAACGTTTGATACGGTATTTTAAGCCGATATTGTTCTACGAAAGCACGTGGCAGTAACGTGAAGTACGATAAAGCTGAACAAAGTGGAGACAGAATGGTGCAGATCACAGAGTTCCTGGTCCGAAGTTGTTCATAATGCTCTCTCTCTTTCTCGGTTACATGTTGTTGTTCAGCTGAAACCGGAAGTGGCACTGTGGCTAAAGGCTCATGAAACCAATCGTTGACAATAGCCTCTCTTATTACCTGTTCTATCGAAAAGAGTAAAGTGGCTCTAAACCATTTTATCCAACATGAAATGGAATGACAGCCTGTAAAACAGCCCATTAATGATATCTCCCTTGCAATACTCCTATCGAAAGATGCACGTGAGGAAAAGCATTTTCATAAATTCTTTTCTATTAAGGCTGTTAGTTTTACATTAAGGTAGGTCATGTATATTTTGTAGGAGTGTAAAATCACTGTTTCGACTACCTATAAACCCCAAACCAATCCGGGATTTAGAAATAATATTGGCCCTAATACCTACCCAAGGACAGGTATAAAGTTTGGTACAAATATATAGAGTAGTTTCCCAACAAGAGAACGAACAGACAAATCGACAAGAGCTAAAAAAATGTCCGCTCGAACTTAGACTGAAAAACGGCACGTTAATTATATCTCCGTTATTACTCCTCATATTGAAATGATGCACATTAGAAAAAAAGTTTTTGATTTCCATGAAGGCAGGTATATTTCCATTAAGTATGGTTATGTATATTTTGTGGGAGAGCAAAATCACGGTTTCAGGGATTTAGAAACAATATTGGCCCTAAAACCTACCCAAGAACAGGTGGATTCTAAATATGAATTTTTGTAGAAATATATCCAGTAGTTTTCATGTTATAAGAATTCAGACAAACAGACAAACAAACAGATACCAAAGCTATGCAGATGGTCATTATTACATCTGAAACAGAAAACTGAAAGAAAATTTCGCCGAAATAGTCCATACACAGACACACGGTCGTTACGATTTTATTTATATAGATAGATTGACCAAGGAAGGGGAACAGCAACATTTTCAAGAATGTTACCTTCTATGATCACGTTTGCTGTAGTAACCCATTTACTTTCCATGGTTTTCGTCTTGGACAGGTTCATTTTCAGGCCTACGTATTGACAGACTACGTTATATTATAATTACAAAACATGAGAAACATAACTATAATGGCTGTATCTTCTGTAACCTACCACATATTTTTTTGTACAGGAAAGAAATGTTTTATAATCTAATGAGAAAATTAGTGCTACTCCAGGCTATGCTGGAGTTCAGTACAAGCGACTGTTTCTTATCGTACTGCCAGCTGTTATGAATGGGCCAGAAAGGAGGAGTTCTCTGAAGCGAAATCCGTTACTTTATATCAGAAATAAAACTCGGAACAAATGTAAACCTTTTATGGTGAAAGGAAATAAACTATAACTACAACAAGAAGGCAGTGGAAGTGGTTCAGTAAATATTGCATATAACGTAATATATTTTCAAGTCGAGGAGGACATTAAACCTCATCCATCATCTCTGTCGTCACAAACGTCGCACTGCTGTTATTTCTCAATTCATGACCGACTCTGCTTTGAACCTCCCACACATCACCAAATGGAAGGTTTGCTGGAAAAGATGCATTAATGCGATGAAATGCGTAGGCGTATATCTTGATTGATGGACACTACTAGAGTGAGGAGGGCTTTACTCAGGACTTAAAGGGTTACATACACTAAGAAATAAATTTAAAATGTGGGTTCAACTGATAAATCATATTTTATTTCATCTCTGTACTAATTTTCATGGAAAATTTCCAGTTGTACTTGACGTGTCAACAAAATCAGTCTATATTCACTCGAACCTTAGTGTAGAGTCCTTACATTGGGAGATTTAACTCCGCCGGCCTAAGTAGCTCAGGCGGTAGTGAGCTGGCATTTTGAGCCCACCTTGACAGGTTATTTCAAGGTGGTCAAATACGTCAGCCTCATGTCGGTAAATTTACTGGCACGAAAAAACGCTTACGCGACTAAATTTCGCCACCTCGGCGTCTCCGAAAAACCGCAAAAAAGTAGTTAGTGGAACGCAAAGCCAATAACATTAATATTTAACTTTCGGTAGGTCCTTATACATATTTGAATGGGGGTCGAGGGATTATGTGGAGCTTTAAGTATAGTGAAGAATTTGAGTTATATGATATGCTTTTCCATTAATAACTCCAAAGGTTAGGAGCGCGCAGCTGTGAGCTTGTGTTCGGGAGATAGTGGATTCGAACCCCAATCTTGGCAGCCCTGAAGATGGTTCTTTGTGGTTTCCCATTTCCACACCACGCAAATGCAAATGTTGGGACTGTACCTTAATTAAGGGCACAGTCGCTTCCTTCCCACTCCTAGCTCCTTCATATCCCATTGTCGCCGTAAGACCTACCTGCGTCGACGACACATGAAGCAAAGTGTAGAAAAAGAAGAAGAAAACACTTTCCAAACCCATACGACATACTAAGTTACTTAGGATTGGTAAAAAAAGTACAGTATTTAACGTCTTACATTCACATAATTTAATGGTCTGAATCCAAAAAGAATGACACGGCAAGGGAGCATTGAAGTAGATTTTTAAATTGGCAATTTTGCCCCCCTCATGGGGGGCTATTATTAGCACTGCCTGTTCGATCTGCATCCGATGGCTGCTAATTACAACATTTTAACATAGCACTAAATAAAATACTGCGGTACTGTGGTGGGAGCACCACAGAGCCCAAATCAGTCGGAATGAAATAGCGGAAAATTGGCTACTACTGTACTTCATTTCAGTGTAAATGGTGTATTATACGGCCTTGTATTTTGGTGGCGGATTGCTTCTCCAAAGGATTACGAGTATAGGCAGAGATCAAATTTACTAATATGGTCACCTTCGCGTAGTACATTAGAGAGGTATCCAGGAGCGATGAGGTGAGGATCAGGTATTTAACCGCTAATAAAGGAAAGATTGCAATCAGAAGTCACTAATCTGAATGATCTAATGAAAGTTTGCTCTCTTATTTGAGACGAAATGGCAGGTAAAGAGCGGTCGCTCCACAATAAACAAGAGTACAGATTCTATGGACTTGCCGAAGCCAAGGGAATCTACAAAGAAGAAATTGGAATAAATACTCAACTCGCCAACAAATTGGTGTTATTTGTAATTCATGGTTTGACGAATAAATATAAGATTCCGCCTGCCTACTTCATGCTGAAGGCATTTCAAGGAAATTAGTTTTTCTCCTGGTTCAGCAGTTTTCGAAGGCTGGATTCTATGTTGTTCGTCTTGTGACGGACCAGCATTGAACAAATATTCCCATGTTAAAAAAATTTGTGGTTCTCCATAAAACTCAGTGCGACAGCTTCTGCCAATATGTTGAAGAGATACAAGAAGCGTCCAAAGCTAAAAAGAAAAAAAAGACTTGCCAAAGAAACACATCAAGCTATTATTATCACTATCCGACTCCTTGCCTGAACTGTCGGCGTTGAGGTCTTTGTTTCAGAGGGACATGGGTTCTATTCCTGGCCGTGTCGGGGATTTTAATCGCGTCGGATTAATTCTCCTGGCTCAACGACTGGGTGTTTGTGTTTGCCCAAACACCACACTACAACCATCACAGAAATACGCAATAGTAATTACATCCCTCCTCATAGGGTTGGCGTCAGGAAGGGCATAAGGCCATAAAACAGGAGAAAATCCACATATGCGTGACACAGTTTGCATCCGGGCCCCCACAGGAGCGGGAAAAACGGTGGAGTAAGATTATCTACTTCCTCTGTCATTGTTCATCTTCTAAATGAAGTTTTTTATGAGCTGACACAGGCCTTTCAGGAGATCCATTTGAAGTCATGTTTAGGGCTATAAGAATGGTAGAGGGAGTAGTGACACGAGTAACTCACGGACTGCTCAGAATTCAGTAAAGAGAATTAAAAAATCTGGTATTTTAATAATGTCCACCGATGGTGCTAGCGTTATGCACAAGCAAAATTCACAATTTTTCTGCCTCAACATCCTCTTGCATACTTGACTAAACAAAATCAGTGGTATTTGATTTTCTGGAAGGTGTTGGTGAGCCCCCTGAATCAGTGTGTGCCACTTTGGTAACAGCTTCGCAGGCACTAGTGTGTGTGGTTACTCGGTCCGTGTAATCCTAGAAGAAATTGAATGCTGCAGGTGCTTGAATAATGTGCACACTGCAGTTAATGTATCGGTATTTATGAACTTGATCAGTCACTCGAATAGAGGAGGCCTGCGGTATACCCATCCACGATTTACTGGCCTAATTATGGGGCTATATGTTTTTGTTGAGGTTGCGGTACCTTACTGCAAGAACTTTTCGAGTCATTTAAAGTGTGTTAGTAACAATAATCACCAGGAACTAGCATCACAAAGTGTGGTGGCGAAAATTATGACCTTCCCTTAGTAATGTAAGGGAGTATAATCATCATCATCATCATCATCATCTGTTTACCCTCCAGGTTCAGTTTTTCCCTCGGACTTAGCGAGGGATCCCACCTCTACCGCCTCAAGGCCAGTGTCCGGGAGCTTCAGACTCTTGGTCGGGGGATACAACTGGGGAGTATGACCAGTACCTCGCCCAGGTGGCCTCACCTGCTATGCTGAACAGGGGCCTTGTGGAGGGATGGGAAGATTGGAAGGGATGGGCAAGGAAGAGGGAAGGAAGCGGCCGTGGCCTTAAGTTAGGTACCATCCCGGCATTCGCCTGGAGGAGAAGTGGGAATCCACGGAAAACCACTTCCAGGATGGCTGAGGTGGGAATCGAACCCACCTCTACTCAGTTGACCTCCCGAGGCTGAGTGGACCCCGTTCCAGCCCTCGTACCACTTTTCAAATTTCGTGGCAGAGCCGGGAATCGAACCCGGGCCTCCGGGGATGGCAGCTAATCACGCTAACCACTACACCAAGAGGCGGACAGGGAGTATAATACAGACGAAATTTCCAGGTTTTCTTCTTCATCTAAACCCTCTTCTCGAGAAGTCCTGAAGCTATAAATCTCTATAAGTAAAACTCTTTCCTTCCTCTACTTTATTTTCAGAGTTTTAACTCCCCTTATGTGTTTATCTACCTTTATTTCCGTGATAACTAGGGCTCTTTGGTACTGCCATTTAGCGGCGAATTCTTCGCAAGTTCTATTACACGTTTGAATATGGAATGAGCAGGCAGTGATTGTCAGGCACACCTCTCACAGACAAATCAAAACAAAAACTTGGTTCAGCAGTCGTGCCCGAACTCTTGAGAGAAATGGAAATGATATTATGCACTAGTCGCTGTGGTTGGATACGGCCAGGAACACATACACGCCACACACATATACACTCCTTCCCCCTCTCTCTACCATAGTGAGTATTATGTAGCAGCCGGGCTGAGTGGCTCAGACGGTTAAGGCGCTGGCCTTCCTAACCCCAACTTGGCAGGTTCGATCCTGGCTCAGTCCAGTGGTATTTGAAGGTGCTCAAATACGACAGCCCCGTGTCGGTAGATTTACTGGCACGTTAAAGAACTCCTGCGGGACTAAATTCCGGCACCTCGGCGTCTCCGAAGACCTTAAAGAGTAGTTAGTGGGACGTAAAGCAAATAACATTATTATTATTATTATTATTATTATTATTATTATTATTATTATTATTATTATTATTATTATTATTATGTAGCAAAGGATACCTTTCTGTATAGGCCTATGATTAGGGCATGTATTGCTTTGATTACATTTTCAGGAAGAACTCAACATCTACGCCGCTTGTATGAGTACCATGTATTATGTTTCCCAATGTGCTTCCGAAATTTTATTGTCTAATTGAAATCTAGATAAGCTCACCGGAAAAAAAATTAGTCACGCTAGTGCTTAGGTACAGATGGATTGTTAAGCCTGTGCAGATGGCGCAGCGAACGATTTCCATGCTCAACCGCATGCGCATTATCTCTACATGAGCATAAGGCAGTAGCGATAAGGAAGACATTGATGTTTCAATGGGGCAGTGTACGTCAACATGACCGCGTCCATGACCATACGGAGTGTGAAAATGCTGGATTTTTTGGTGTTTCGCAGTGGACTGTTCAACATGTCTGCAAGCAGTCAGATTTGGGGTCGGAAAAAGATCCTGACTGAGAGGGACCGGAGATGCCATCATATTTCCGAAACCACATTTTAAAAGATGGATACATCTTTCTTAGGAGCCGTAACTCAGTAAAGTTCTTGATTTGCCTAAGTGTTCCCCTTTTGTTCTCCAATGAGCGGAATCACACCTCGCTGAATCTGGTCGGCATTTAAGAGTTCTTAATTACGAAAGACTCGTGTATATTGATTTACTAGCAGGAGTACCCGTTCTTCGTACGGGTTGTCAGAAACTGGAGATATTTATATCAGTGGTGTATTTACTTAAGTACGTAGAAATTATTTGTCATGTTTGGATCTATGGTGAATCATCTTCTTCTTTTCTTCATGGGGGCCCTAAATATTACTTCCTAATTAGCGTCGACCTCTAAGATCTTTTGCTACCACGTTTTTCCTTCATTCCCACAAAGCTGCAGGTTTAGTGTAAGTATACTTCCGCTAGATAGTACCACAAATATAAATATTATTGAATGTATTTGTTTGATCCAACATTTCGTAACTATTACAAATGATCAAGGAAATGCGCGATGCATAAAATAAACTACTATAATTATCGAGAATTATAATTCTCAGGGCTTGTCACTCATGTCGCACATCATATAATGAATCTGAGTATAAATGTTGAAATTTTTTTCAAGTCATGGGCGTACCATCTTGACAATTGTGTACAGTATATAGGTTGTTTTCATGGTTAAAATGATCGTAAAAGTGGACCAAAATATCGGCACTAATAACATCAGTGATCCTACTAATCCATGATTTGATAGAAAATAGTTTAAACTATAGGTAACAGATACCACAAAATGCTGAAACCTAAGCCAGTACGTAAAAACGAAGGCCCGTCAGCAACCGCTGGTCGCTGAACTACGGAGATCTCCGGGGCTATTATTTTTATACTTCACTCCCTTTCCATCCCCGCCCAAAGGAGTGCTATGAGCGTCTTACACAACAGTTTTTTTTTCAGATAGTAAGTCATATGTGTATCAGTTTTGGTTGGCAGCTATGCCCAAACGTACATGCATAATCTAGTTGCTGTAGAATCCTGGAGCTGATGTTGCCATGGTTACGGCAGTTCATTACTTTATCCGATTCCTAGAGCAGGGGTAGTGTGGTGGCAATATCTCCGTAACGGTTGATTTTAGGGCCTTAAAACATGGTTTTCGGGCCCGCAGGGCTTACCGAGTTTTGTTCTTTGCGTCAAGAGGATTAAATTGAGCTTTGTCTCGTCCTTATACGACAAATTCGATATTTTGCCTATATTAGCCTATTATTTTTATATCTCCCCCCCGTGCCCCCCACCTCGAATTGTTTTGAAAATAAAATACAGCCCATGTTACTCACTTGCAATGTAGCTTTTAATAGGTGAAGTAATTTTTAAAATCGGTTCAGTAGTTTTTGAGTCTATTCGTTACAAACAAACAAATTGTTCCTCTTTACAATATTAGTATAGATTGGCGTGCTAAAGGACACTCCAGAATCTCGTATAACTACTACTATTACTGCTGATGTTGCTGATTTATTGTACAGTGGTGATGGTAGTGACGATTATTGTTTTAAGAGGAAATATAACTCGGGAACAATCCGCTGTTAACAATAATCAGAGAAAATGTGGAAGAGGTAGGACACTTTGAAGAATTAAGATATCAGCAAAGTAAAGCAGAGGGCTACGGAGGGCATGAACATGAAAGACTCTCAAGACCTCGCAGAGGAAGAAATTAAGATATGAAGACAAGCTCGAGTTTTCCCCTTTAAATAAATAAAATGATTCGTGATTTTAGTTTAAAAAGAAAGTAAAGGTGAGTAACCATACTTATAAGTCAGCAAACACCGATAATTCACATTCCGCCACCGTTGATCATTTTAACCATCAAATTCAAACTTTTTTCACGCTCAGAATTTTAGCTTTATAACACCGCTATCAGTTTGAAGTTGCATCTTAAAGTAACTAATAACTGAAAATAGTCGAAATCGGGTATATTTTTCAAATAATATTATGTTCGATATTGCAACTCTATCTTAGGAACAATTCAAAAATAGCCGTAATCATTTATGGAGGTAACAATATCCTTCAACCAAAACTGAACGGTCTGAGACTGCCTAAACACAATATAATACAACAGGCCTTCCTTTCGCCTAAATAATTGACATAGGTTTAATTTATTATTATAATGAGACATAGCACTCTGGTTTCCTGCCCCTCGAGAACACGAAAACAAAACACAGAGTTCGTCATGTCGATTTATACATCATAACGAGTCAAGCATTTATCTCGAAATGGCATTTTTCATCTACGATCTAAACTAGGATTTTGTGAGCTTGAAGCGTTTCCTCACCCTTACTCAACCGACAGTCCTATGCTACTCGATAATATGTACCATGAATGATGCTGCTAGGTAAATTGCTCTTATATTGTATGATTGATTGATTTTTCAAACTAATTTGTCATACTAAAGAAGACGTCGAGATGCTAGATATTTTCTCCCATCGGAGTTGTTCTTCGCGCCGGTATAATAGGGTCTACTAATACCACCGGACTGAGCCGGGATAGTACCCTGTTACTTTGAAGTCAGAAAACCAGCGCTCTTCTATCGTATCCACCCATGGTTAGCTTTTAACCGAAGTGGAGTCAAAAGCAAACATAATTTTTCGAGTTGTTTCCAGAGCGTATCCCATAGAAAGTTTTCTGTATCATTCAGTTTCCCTCGTGATTAGTCATTAATCATTGCTCTAGAGGAGTGCGACGGGTTTCGGCAGCCGGGACATTTCCTATTCTCACCGCTATACGGGGGCTTCATTCATTTCATTCCTGACCCAGTCGACCGACTGGAAAGAGGCCGTCGGTTTTCAGTCCCTGACTTGTCCTCTGTCTCCTACAACATTCGGCAACTTCTCCAACTTTGCGTTGTTGCGGGTAGCCGTTCCGTGCTTCACAATGAAAGCTCCTAGTGTGGAGCAGGTACACCAGCCACTCTACAGCAGGGTAGTTACCAGAAGCCTACGTTACATAGCGTCTTAATCTTCTTCTCCTTCTCCTTCCTGGCATTTCCCTCAATTTATTTGAGTCGGCAATTTATACGGATTTGGCCCCGTTTTACGGCTGGATGCCCTTTCCAATGCTAATCCTATCTGTAGCGATGTACTCACCATTGTCTCTGCGATGGTAAGTAGTGTGGTGTTTTGTGTGTTTATGAAGACGAACACAAACACCCAGTCCTCGACTGAGAAATTAATCTTAAGCCATTAAAATCCTTGGTACGATGGGGAATCAAACCCAGGGCCCTCTGAAACGAAGATCTGTACGCTGGCCATTGAGTCAAGGAGCCGGACACTTGTTACATAGTGGAATATTGTGGTTAAAAAGTTGTTCAATGCATTCATCACATCCCCTTTAGTCTCGCTCTGTTTGCAGCTCGCAGTCCATATTCACGAATGAGATGCGGACCTAAGCTGCTCGCTGTAACAAGAAACAGGCTTAGCCTGCTCCGTCTCTTGGCGGATTTAACGTTCAACCCATTTACGACAAACATAAAAGGTTCCTTTCTATCCTCGCGTCTTTAATACCAGATTTTAAGTCACCGTGTAAGTCGATACGTGGTATTACCGAGCAAGTGGCTATCAGCTTGCAGTGGGTTCGAACCCCACTATCGGTAGCTCTGAAGATGGTTTTTCGAGGGTTCTCATTTTCATATCAGACACATGCTAGAGCTGTACCTTAATTAAGGCCACACTCGCTTCCTTTCCACTCCTTGCCTTTTCCTATCCCATCGTCGCCATAAGACCTATAGTACCTGTGTCGGTGCGACGGAAAGTAATTAAGTAAGGGAGTAAGTATGTATTTCTACCATAAGTGGCTTACAACCGGTGGCAGCATAAAATGCACAATACAAAAAAAAGTACACGATAACATGCAATGAATAAAATAAACCACACTACACTGATTCTGAATGTCAAGCGAAGATGTCTCTTTTGTTTCCGGAAAATCCACTTAGGCGGGGGATGGAGGAAGGGCTGATAAAGGGGTTGAATTCCTTTTATGGGGATACTTATATCTAAAAACCTGAAGATGTTGCAGATGTGGAAATAGGTATTTGAAATCTCCTTTAAAAATTGATATTAAATATATTTTCAATAATACGGTTGCCAACGATAAATATGAGAACACGTTAATAAAACCTATTAACATGGTCAATTCAGAATTAAATTAAACCACCGTATTTCCTTAATAATAATAATAATAATAATAATAATAATAATAATAATAATAATAATAATAATAACAATAATCTATAGTAATATAATAAAGAGAAAGTAATAAAGTGAATCTATCAAAGACTGCTGCAAGTAATTTATTCCAATCCCTTATGGTCCTGTTTACGAAGGTAAACTTGCCCACATCCGTATGCTAGCTTCTGGCTCTAATTTTATGCTTGTGATCATTTCTCTATAAGTACGAGGGAGGTTCCAAACTATTCCTAATACTACTCCAGGAGCCCTTCCCGTGTAGCTCTTGTAAAGACCACACAGGCGAGCTCAATTTCTTCTATATTCAAGTCGTTCCCAATTAATGGTATATCTCCTATTCCTGTTTACGAAACGCGCCACTCTTCCTAGAATTTTGTAGGGAATTTATTAAACCTACCCTGTACGGATCGCAGCAAGCAGATCCATATTCAAGAATCGGTGTTACTAAACATTCTTAATACCAAACTCGATAGCTGCAGTCGCTTAAGTGCGGCCAGTATCCAGTATTCGGGAGATAATGGGTTCGAACCCCACTGTCGGCAGCCCTGAAGATGTTTTTCCGTGGTTTCCCATTTCCACACAAGGAAAATACTGGGGCTGTACCTTAATTAAGGCCACGGACGTTTCCTTCTCATTTTTAGCCATTTCCTATCCCATCGCCGCCATAAGACGTATCTGTGTCGGTGCGACGTAAAGCAATTTGCAAAAAAACCCACATTTTTAAGCTTTATTTTTGACACTAGAATTTCATTTCGTGAGATTCCGAATAATAACATATAACGATCGATCTCCAGTATTTATTAAGTACATTTGCCACTTGCTTTGACCATTTTAACCCTTAAATGCACAGCATTGCATATGTGCAAAAGAGAATATACTTACTTGTTATATCTGCTTTATGATTTTACAAGTGTCCATTTACTTTTGCCTTGCAGACGAACTCGCTAGGGGTCACTAGTGTATTAACAAACGAACAGTCTTTTATTTTATGATTTTTCTTGCTGAACAGTTGGAGTGGTGTAAACTTTAAATAGTTGAGGTAAAACAAGTAACATGTCGTTTACCTCTGAGAATTCGTGAGGAAGGACATCCCTAAGATTGAAGTCTGGCAGTAGCCATAGTAATCGCCCAGCTTTGCATATACCGATTCGAAAAACATTCATAACTCTTAACGTGTTGACTGATCCAAATGAATAAAAATATATTAACTTTGACAAATATATTTTTAAGTATTTTTCTGGTAACAATCTATTATTTTTGGAATGGAAAACAGTCATATCTAAAATAAATAATAAATTGAGTATTTAAGAGTTACGTTTTTACTAACAGCAACACCTAAATACTTACCACTATCAACTTCAATAACACTTCTCCCGCCCACCAACACCACCACCACCACCACCACCACGAGTACAAAGTTCTTAATCCCTCTTTTCTGTCATTTTTGTTTTAACTGGAACACAATTCCTTTCTTTTTCTACTGTGGATTTTCATCCGATTTTTCAATCGTATCTGCATCCTGCTGAAGTAATACTTCGTCCTCCTCTGTTTTTATCTCCCGGTATATGACGCAGTCATCAGCAAAGGGGCGCACTTCCGATTTTATTTAATCAGGCATATCATTCATGAAAAGTATGAATGGAATTGGCCCGTCTCCGCTTTGTCCAGCACAAATCTTACATGGAGTGAGCGGGATTTGAACGACGGTACCCAGAGGTGAGAGGCGGACGCGCTACCGTAAGAGCCACGGAACCTTCTGGATGACAAATAATCACCCTCATACTTCCCACATTACGTTACGATATTCGTACCACATGACCTTGTTGTTCTACCGAAATTGTTGCAATAGCTTTACACAATACGATTTCTGCCGTAATCGTCGTCGCGAAATCTTCCAAACAGTTGCTGTGATACTCCAAGTGTAAGACATGCGTAGACTACGCATCAAATTCTCTCTAACTATTTCACCTGTTTCATTTGAAACAATTGGTCGTCCAGAGCAGCCTGTGCCCTTGAATTGTCGATAACATCGCTGCATGCTGGAGGTTTTCTGCTTCATGTTGTCTTCGGAACGAAGGATAACCACTTATCATACTCTCAAAGAGGATGATTTTTGTTGCGAAGTCGCTATTTTGTACCAGGTGTATGCATAAGTCTTTTCCGGTTTCATTACGAGATGGCGCCAGCGAACAGTACGCAGCGTATTAATTTGACACATACGTCAATTTGTTCGTCTGACATTAACCTACCAACACACACAAGTTCAGTCCGCCAAACACTAGCGTCTGTGTTGGATCGTTTAGTGATCATGTCGACGTTCGTGCCTTAAAAAGAACATTTGCAGCACTCATTGCTTTTCTCATTTAATCAAAAGAAAAAGGCTGTGGAAAGTCATCGTTTGCTGGTAGAAACATGTGGTGAACACGCTCCATCGATTAGAACATGTGAGACATGGTTTCGACAATTTGTCGGTGGATGCAGAGTGGGTTTCGGCACTTGGGTTTCGTCTCTTAAGAGGTCACGGCTTGTCCGTGGTCCAACAGCTCCCTACTCTGACCGGCCAACCGAGCAGAGGAAAGATGGCCACGGCTGAACCGTGGCTCTACGCCTCTGCATTCGGGAGACGGGCCTGGGGCACAGTGCCGGACTTCACGCCTGGCCCCACCCATCGGCTGTCCTGAGAATGATTTTCCGTGGTTTTCCATTCTCCTGCACTAAAGCGAATGCCGGGACAGTTCGTAGTATAGGCCACGGCCGCCCACCCCCTCACCTTATCCGCACATCTCCCTCACCGTAACAAATCTCCCGGCCTGAGAGACGGCGTCACCATCTAAGAGGCCCGCCTCCCCCTTCAGGGCAGGAATGAAAACGTTTAGCAGTTAGTAGTAGTAGTTCGACAATTTAAACGTGGTGATTTCAATGTGAAAGACCATGCTTTGTGTCTGGTGGTACTAGAGCGCTATTGTGTATTATGAACTCTTGAAGTCCGGCCAAACCATTAATGCACAACGCTATCGCCAACAAATTATTAATTTAAATCACGCATTGATCGAAACACGACCGGAATGAACCGCAAGGCATGGCAAAGTGATTTTGTTACACGACAATGCGCCGCCTCACACAGCAAATACCAGTGAAAGACACCTTGAACGCTTGGATGGGACATCCTTCAGCACCCGCTGTACTCCCTGGCCTGGGGCACGCGCTCGCAGAGCAGCACTTCAGCAATTTCGAGGAGTAGTTGGAAAATGGCTCAACGAAATGACAAGCAGTTTTTCTGGCATGGTGTTCATAACTTACCTGAAAGATGGGCGAAGTGTGTAATAAACAAAAAAATGTAATTCCCTTGAAAATTTCTTTACCACAGAAACCAGCCAAAACGTAAGCATACACCTGGTAAACTGAGCTTGTTCTGACACCTGGAATATCCACCAGAAATCTGAACGTTTGTGGAGTGACATCTATCAAATTTTAATCGTAGATTTTTCGTTGTAGGTATTCCCATGGCGGAGGAATGATTCGAACCAAGTGGGATTTATCATGCTTGGTTCTTTGTTAATAAAATGTATCTCTCATTCAGCGAGGTGAGGTTGTCACTTTGTTGCTCGTACCAGCCTTAATATCATCTACTGGCATAAGACTGAACTCTTACTGACTGCTTTGAATTTGAATGGTTGCCAGCCATTAAGGACTTACGTAAATAGTACTCTTCAATGTCCTTCCACTATTGTTACTTCATTTCGGTGTTTTCAAAATTAGTAGTTTCGTCATCACTAAACGGTTCACTCTAGGCTTTGTCCTATGGAGCAAATTTTCATAACCTGTTTCTGTATTATTTTCATTCCCCTGTCTTCAACCTCATTGTAGTAGTACGTCTTTCTTTCGAAACACCCTCCCCCGCCTCGACTGACTCTCAATATTTTTTCTCGTTTTATTTCCTGATACGTTTCATTCTATCTTCAGCTCTATTATTTTTTCTATCCTGTTAGTCCTTCGATGCATTTTATTTTATTTCTTCTGCCACATTCGTCACTGTTTCGTCTGATAACCCTGCTGTTTACTTTGCACGCATATTGGATGAAATAAGAAACAAGAACTCGGAAGGCTGGTGCACACTGAGCCATCTAGTGACAAACGAGAGTACCACGTACTATAGACTAACGGCAAAATTTTCTTAACCCTGCAGTGTTCGCACACAATAATATGTCCACCGCCTGCTCGATCTTATAAGTAGCCATCGGGTGCATATCGAGGAGGCAGTGACTGTGTCATAGAAGGTCGTCTGAGAGACGCCATTCCTTTTCTGAAGCAATTATGCTATCCCAAGTTTCAAATAATTATTTAATTTTAGGACATTTTAAAATGATAAATATAAAATATTGAATTTAATTTATTGATATAAAATCAGTCCGCCTCTGTGGTGTAGTGGTTAGCGTGATTAGCTGCCACCTCCGGAGGTCCGGGTTCGATTCGCGGCTCTGGCACGAAATTTGAAAAGTGGTACGAGGGCTGGAACGGGGTCCACTCAGCCTCGAGAGGTCAACTGAGTAGAGGTGGGTTCGATTCCCACCTCAGCCATCCTGGAAGTGGTTTTCCGTGGTTTCCCACTTCTCCTCCAGGCAAATGCCGGGATGGTACCTAACTTAAGGCCACGGCCGCTTCCTTCCCTCTTCCTTGTCTATCCCTTCCAATCTTCCCCATCCCCCGCAAGGCCCCTGTTCAGCATAGCAGGTGAGGCCGCCTGGGCGAGGTACTGGTCATACTCCCCAGTTGTATCCCCGACCAAGTGTCTGAAGCTCCAGGACACTGCTCTTGAGGCGGTAGAGGTGGGATCCCTCGCAAAGTCCGAGGGAAAAACCGAACCTGGAGGGTAAACAGATGATGATGATGATATAAAATCAACTAACGATGAATATATAGGAACGTAAAACGTCGCTCTGGCATAACCAAGCTGAACAGCTTCCGTCTAATCGTTAACCAAAATCTCCTTGGTATTTGTATGGTTATATTTTTCCTTGTAACACGCAAGTACAGTATGCCAATTGGGGTCTTTATTTGACATGTCGGTAGATCTCCTGCTTCCTTTGAACCTGTTCAATTTTCTCGTTTGTGCACTCAACTATAGTAGATAGCAATGACTCATCAAATAATAGTTCCCAGCATTCTTTAGGTGTTTTAGCCAGCCTCGCAAAACAAAAGGTAAATGCATGACGATATTTTGTCACCTGGTTAGAACATTTCGAGGAGGATTAGCTGTATGCCACCCTAGGAAATAAGTACTGTCATTTTCTTCTGCTTCGTCACTACTGTATACGTCTTTCCCTTCTGGCTTTTAGAACATCTTCCTCCTCATCATCACCAAGCAAACTCTGGACAATCCTTCAGTCTTCAATGCGATCAAGGTTATATCTTGTCTTCTTTCCACTCATTTTTAGTGCTAATAATACGAAAAAATAACATTTTAGCAAGAACCGATGCAATCTGAGACATTCTGAAGAATAATTGGTGCATTAATATTGAAGACAATACTTCAAAACGGGAACGTACATTGTAACGGTGTAATCTATCAGACGCCGTTGGCTCTTGTGTAACAATAACTCACCACCACACGAATTAGACAAGCACTAGCGTACTGATGCTTTATTATGTTGGTTGAGAATAATTACTTGGAAGGTAGACGGAATTTCCAGTCAGTGGCCTTGGTAGTTTCCTTGCAATGACAGGAATAATCTAGTGTGGTGTCTCTGGGATGCCGCGCGACCACTCCAGGGTTAAATTCAAAACTTCATTATTAGTGGAGTTTTGCTTGTGAACAGACAAGATTTTCATCTGAATACCCGGAGCAAAGTTCCCCGCGAAACCTAAAGAATTTCACGTAGTTTTCCGACATGGAAAAAGCATCTGTTTAATTTGAAATTTCGGCGTAGAGAGAGCGATATCTATTAAATGACGATCATTGTAGTTTCTTTGTAACTGGTTGCCTAGTTCACATTGTTTCCATTTATTCGTACAACAATGACAGATTTCTAGCCATGTATAGGGGGAACGTGTTCATTTTTTGGGTTCCTTTTATTTTTCACATAGTAATTTCGACGGTGGAAGTCAGGCTAAATAAAATTAATATGAATTTCAAGAAACTTGATCTTACAAGTTCTAAGACTGAGTCTCTGTTTCAGAGGCAGTCTCGTCGCAATTACTCCCGTAAAGTTTTACAGTCGCTCGACAGAGATTGTCCAAGACTCACATACATGTACGTGAGGATATTTACATGGTACGTGCTGAGGAATCGTGCTGGATGGAAAGGACATGTCAGAGTATTAAAAAGGCTTAGACGACGGTAGAGAGAGTTAGAAACCCAGCCATACCTTAATCCTTTGTGAGATACGACCAAGGAAGTGTCAGGTGTGATATAACAACAGACGTGTTCGGCGAGCAAGGTATATTAAGTTAGATCTGAGTGTTCTGTACACGGGAGCTGCTGGAACACCCAGCTTCTTGCCTTGTGAATATGTCAACCGAGCAGAGCGATTGGTTAGGCACTCGATTCAGGTGGTCAAGGTAGCATGATCGACTCCTGAGTGCTGTCGATAAATTCTATTACACACAGTATCCTTTGTTCATTCTTCGACATCGGCCATCTATGGACCAAACCAAACCTAACCCCAACAGACCCCCAAGGGTCTTGGCCTACCAAGCGACCGCCTTTGGGCTACAAAGGCCTGCAGATTATGAGGTGTCGTGTGGTCAGCATGACGAATCATCTCGGCCGTTATTCTTGGCTTTCTAAAACGGAGCCGCTATCTCAGCGTCAGATAGCTCCTCAATTGTAATCACGTAGACTGAGTGGACCTCGAACCAGCCCTCAGGTCCAGACAAAAATCCATAATCTGGCTAGGAATCGAACCCGGGGCCTCCGGGTAAGAGGCAAGCACGCTACCCCTACACCGCCATCTATGGACTACGTAACATCAATTCGTCCAGTGTTTGCCTCCTTTGTTGATCTCTCGAGTATTTCTTTAACCTTTCACTGTCTTCTTTTCTTCTTTCGTCTGTCCAGAAACTTGCTCGCTTTCCGTCTTTCTCCTGAAAACAACCCAAATTTTTAATTATATTGTGAAATGTAGGTCTGTCTAGAATGTCTCATTTTTGACTGCTAAATCCTTTTTCACTTAAATGAACCAACTTACTGTGTTTTGGGATTTTTGTCAAAATGATGACATTTTTAGTCGGAATTTCCCATCTCATTAAGACCAAGAGACAATAAAATGAACTTTTCTTTTCTTGAGGGCATGTGATAATTTTTCAGGTTGACAGTATATTTCTTTATTATTTCTTCTCATAGATGTACTCCCTACATTCCTTGGTCCAAGTATCTTCCTTAGTATTTTTCTGTTCTTCCTCTCTAATTCTTCAATGTATTATACACATCTATTTTGAACGTAGACTTACATTCTTCGACAACGGGCACATGGAAAGAAAAATGTTAAGACGCGTTTAGTGTTTGGATAGAATGCGTATATCATAAAGCTGAGGATTATGTTTAATGTCTCAGATAAAAGAGAAGGCTACCTGTTGCCAAGACGAACTGCAAAGCTGAAACGTAGTTTTCATGAAATAGCGCTTCTAAGTAAGGCAAAGTTTGTGCTGTGTGACGTCACACACATACTCTTATAAGATGGCGGTGTGTTGACTAGCGCGCTCAGTACGAGGTTAGCTGTCGTTGTGAATACATCGCGGTCACTTTCTAATAAGTACAGGGTGATTAATTTGAAAGTTCAGAGCGTAGTGCCGAGGATTAGGCGCGCTGGGAAGCGGATACAGCGAGCACAGTGCCCGCCATGACAAACAGGCATAGTCGGCTCAAAGAAGCGGCATGATTACGCCTATAGAAACTAAACGAAACTGAACTCGCCGGCTACATAGATGTCTGGACAAATAAGTTAATGAATAAACAAATAAATAAATCAACTAGGAAATTAAACTGAACTCACCAGTATTTATAGGCGATGCTGAAAGTGATCTCCCTCAGCTGCAATGCAAGCTTCACATCTTGTAATGAGATTTTGAAACACACTTTGTTGTTCATGGACACCGATAGAACGCACAATGTTCCTAATTTCAGTTTTTAATTCTTCTGCAGTTCGAGGATTATTCCTGTAAACTTTTCCTTTAAGATTTTCCCATAGATGAAAATCACATGTGCTTAAATCAGACGAACGAGGGGGCCATAAGCCTTTACTGGTGATTTGATCATCATCGAACATTTCCCGTAACCGTCGCATAGAGCTAGGCGCCGTATGGGCCGTTGCACTATCCTGCTGGAATTAGCCGTACCTTTTCTCTTCTTCAGTCAGTTCAGCAAAAAATGGTTCCAGAATGTTGTGAATATAACGGTCAGAAGTAATCGTGTCCTGAAAAAATATCGGACCGATAATTCGTCGGGCACTGATAGCGGCTGTAAAACGTGCGGTTTGTCTGTATCCCAGATTCTATTGTTTTGTGAATTGGCATATCCACTCATATGAAACCAGGCTTCGTCGCTTATAAAAAGAAAGTTCGGATCCACAATACCGTCGTGGACACTATTCATTAGCCAATTGCAAAATCGTACTCTTCCATTGAAATCTGTAGGCAGTATGTTATGGACTGAACGAGTCCGATAAGATCATAAATGTAACAATTTTGTTGCATTACGTGCTGAAGAAGGTGAAATACCACTTTCTTGAGCTACTCTCCGAAGCGACTTATGTGGACTGACCTGGAGTCTGGCCTGTATATCTTCTAACCTCCCCCTGTTCTCCTTCGCTTCTTTTTCTTATTGCTTACGGAACCAGAACTACGCCACTTGTAAACGAGCTGATGCACGTAACGTTTTGAAGGTACTGTCGCACCGGGAAATTGTCTACGGAATTTTCGAAGGCACCTTTTAACTGGTTTCTTCTTCTTGTGCAAATAACACTCGACCAAGAATATTCTTTGCTCTATAGTGTATTTAACCATCGTGATAATAACCTCACAACACACCTTAAAAGTCCAATAGTTTCTAGCGAACTGAGGGACAGAGTGCTAAACAGCTGCGCGCTGGCAGTGAACACTTCTTATCTCGCCAATGTTGACAGAAGCCACATTGCGCTCTCGGTACTTCCCACGTTATGCGAACAGAAGTCTGAACACTTAAATTATTCTCCCTGTAAGTCTACAAAACCCTCAAACCCCTGCGGCCGTTACAACAGTGACAGCATACCACTATTTCGTTAATTATTTTACAACGGCTTTAACAGAGTTTCTTAATTCTTTCTATTGCGTCATCTAATTTTACAAGGGTTTTAACGGAGTTCTTTAATTTTTTTCTATTACTTCAACTAATTTTGCAACATTATAGCGGAGTTTTATAATTTCTTCTGTTACTTCATCTAATTTTGCAACATTTTGCGGAGTTTTTTAATTTTTCTATTACGTCATCTAATTTTAGAACGGTTTTACGGAGTTTTTAATTTTTCTAGTACTTCATATAATTTTACAACGGTTTTAGTGGAGTTTCTTTAATTTATTAAATTACATCTTATTTTACAACGCTTTTAGCGAGTATTTTAATTTTTTCTATTATCAACTAATTTTACAACGATTTTAGTTTCTTTAATTTTTAAAATTATGTCATCTAATTTTGCAACGGTTTTTACGGAGTTTTTATTTTTTCTATTACTTCATCTAATTTTGCAACATTTTAGCGGAGATTTTTTAATTTTTCTATTACGTCATCTAATTTTACAACGGTTTTAGTGGAGTTTTATTAATTTTTAAATTACATCTTATTTTACAACGCTTTTAGTGAGTTTTTTAATTTTTCTTTATCAACTAATTTTACAACGATTTTAGCGGAGTTTCTTAAATTTTCCTAATTACGTCATTTTATTTTCCAACGGTTTTAGCGACTTTAAAAAAAATTTTATTACGTAAACTAATTTTACAACGGTTTTAGCGGAGTTTCTTTATCATTTTTAAACTTATGCCGAATAATTTTACATGGGTTTTAGGCAGATTTAGCGATTATTTTAATTTTTTCTATTGCGTCATCTAATTTTACAACAGCTTTAACGGAGTTTTTTAATTTTTCTAGTACTTCATATAATTTTACAACGGTCTTAGTGGAGTTTCTTTAATTTTTTAAATTACATCTTATTTTACAACGCTTTTAGCGAGCTTTTAATTTTTCTGTTATCAGCTAATTTTACAACGGTTTTAGCGGAATTTCTTTATCATTTTTAAACTTACGCCATGTAATTTTACATCGATTTTAATGGAGTTTCGTTAATATTTTGAATTCATCTAATTTTGCAACGGATTTAGCAAGGTTTTTTCTTTTTTCTTTTACTTCATCTAATTTTACAACGGTTTTAGTGGAATTTTTCAATTCTTTAAATTACTTCATCTAATTTCACTACGTTTTAGCGAGTTATTAATTTTTTCTATTACTTCATCTAATTTTACAGCGGTTTCAGGGGAGTTCTTTAATATTTGTGTTATGTCATCTAATTTTAGAGTAGTTTTTGGGCGGTCTTTTTTTTGTGTTTTGATAACAGTTTTAGGGTTCACCTTCGTTATTCATAGTTTACAGGAATCACTTACTGAGTGGTGGTGATTATTGTTTTAAAAGGAAGTACAACTTGGCAATCATCCTTTAATCAGAGGAAAAAAATGAAAGGTAACCCAACACTTCCAAACAGTAAGGTATCAGTAAATGGAAGAGAAATGCTACGAAGGGCGTGAAAATGAAAAACAACCCTAGACCTCGGAAACCTAATACCTTCCACTCTCCTCCCCAGAAAGTTTCGTCAGCCGAGTGGCAGGAATGAGTAGCCGGGCAAGTGAAACTGCGTAAAAAATGAATGATAAAATTTCAATTTGTTACCCTCTGGGCATTAACAGTAATATCCGGTAGGCAAACATTAATTGTATAATTAAAATATTTTAATGTCGTTACCACGAAAAAGACGTAACAGAGTATTTTGAACTTATAGTGTTCTATTGCTCGTTCATAACCAAGTAACACTGGGTTATCACTCGGTTGCTGTGGAGTTCCATACGGGTTTGTGACGTCATGCGGAATCAGGTGCTTGAATGCGATTCCACATTAACCCAGACACCGCTCGTACAGGGCGCTAAGTGGTAGTCAAGCTAAACATTTAAACTCCGATGTAACTGATGCAGTTATGCTGACAGTAATGAAATATATCGTTCTTATTATTTACGTTTAATTTGGAACACCCAATGACTCAAATATTCATGAATAAAACTACTCAGTAACAGTAAAATATAACCCATATGAGTTCAGTAAAATAAGTCCTGTGCCTTTGGTTAGTGGCGACTGAAATGCGAATCAGGGTGTCCCAAATAGAGAGCGAACATTGACCACTTCTGTTCTCATACCTGAGTCTGAAATTGCTTCCACTTACTTGCGCCAGGCTCCACAATTTCATATATGCTATCCGACCTCACTTGGTCTACTCTTGTTCTCTTCGAATCAGGTATCAGGTATCGAGGCCTGAACGAAACAAAGACAAACCCCATGGCGCGAGGTCCTGAAGAGCCACGGCCTACCAACCGATCGCTGCTCATTCCGAATGCCAGCAGATTACGAGGTGCCGTGTGGTCGGTACGACCGGGACCGCTATCTCACCGTCGTATAGCTCTTCAGTTCAAATCACGTAGGCCGAGTGGACCTCAAACCAGCCCTCAGATCCAAGTAATAATCCCTGACCTGGCTGGGAATCGAACCTGGGTCCTCGAGGTAAGAGACAGTCACGCTTCCCCTAAACCACGGGCCAGATTAATATCAGTGAGCCAGAAGAAAATAACATGTAATGACCTACAATGTCCTGAACTTGTCAACAATAGCATTGTAATGATTGAGTATTGTCATTAGCTGAGATGTTCTTTGGAACTAAAAGGGGCACCAGAAGCTCTGAACTTGGAAACGTGGATTGGCAACCGCAGAGGCCTTAGCTGAGTAATCGTCTTGCTTCCTTATACAAGCTCCTCACTTTCATCTAACCTGTCCGACCTCTCTTGGTCAATTCTTGTGCCTTTCCGACCCCGGCAGTATAACGTTTGTGGATCCTAGGGAGTCTTTCATTTTCACTCCCTTCGTCACCCTTGTCCTCCTTTGGCCGATAGCTTCATTTTTCGAAGTGTCGGGCCCTTTCCATTTTCTTCTCTCTGATTTGTGTTAATAGAGGATGGTTGTCAGTTCTACTTCATCTTAAAACAGTAATCACCACTACCACCAGATATGCTTTGTCCCTTCTGTTACAGCTCAGTTCCGCTAGATTGCATTACCACGGCGAGTAGAAAGGCATCCGTCAAGAACGGGACCTGCACGTAGCTTGACTAAGGATGGTGTTTGTTGCAGGAGTGGAGCAGGCCCACCGTCAAGGACGGATTGCTTCTCTGATCGGAGTGGAGGGCGGCCACTCCTTGGGAGCTAGTCTTGGTGTTCTCCGAGCCATGCACGACCTTGGAGTGCGTTACCTCACCTTAACGCACACTTGCCATACACCTTGGTGAGTAGCCTTTCTGACTGGTCCTAATACTTATTTATTGTTCCATCGAGGACGTTTAGAGGTGTCTGAGGGAAAGGATGGTACCAGGAAAGAGCAACCTCTTGACTCAAAGAAATATATTAAAACCAGAGTCAGAAGCCGTCTAGCAGAGTTAAATAGCCTTGAGGTAAAGGGTGGATTGCATCAAGGGTCATCGCTAAGTCCTTTCCTGTTTAATGTCCTCATGGAAGTGCTTTCCAATGAAGTGAGAGATGAAGTACTATGTCCAATCAATCAATCAATCAATCAATCAATCAATCAATCAATCAATCAATCAATCAATCAATCAATCAATCAATCAATCAATCAATCAATCAATCAATCAATCAATCAATCAATCAATCAATCAATCAGTCAATCAATCAATCAATCACCACTGATATCCATTTAGGGCAGTCACCCAGGTGGCAGATTTCCTATCTGTTGTTTACCTATTCTTGTCTTCAATAATTGCAAAGAATTTGGAAATTTATTGAACATCTCGCTCAGTAAATCATTCCAACCCCTAACTCCTCTTCCGATAAACGAATATTATTGTCCTCTTAAATTCCAACTTTATCTTAATATTGTGTTCTTTCCTGCTTTAGAAAGCACCACTCAACCAAACCTATTCGTATACTAATGTCATTCCTCGCCATCTCTCCATTGACAGCTCGAAACATACCACTTTCTTTTCTTTTTGCTATTTGCTTTACGCCACACTGACACAGACAGGTCTTATGGCGACGATGGGATAGGTAAGGCCTAGGAATGGGAAGGAAGCGGCCGTGGCCTTCAGTTTGGTACAGTTCCAGAATTTGCCGGGTGTGAAAATGGGAAACCAGGCAAAACCATCTTCAGGGCTGCCGACAGTGGAGTTCGAACCCACTATCTCCCGGATGTAAGCTCACAACTGTGCGCCCCTAACTGCAGGACCAGCTCGCGCCCGGTGAAACATACCACTTAGTCGAGCAGCACGTCTCTTTTCTCCCAAGTTTTCCCAGGCCACAATTTGCAATATTTTCGTAATGTTACTATTTGGTCTGAAATCACCCAGAACAAATCAACCTGCTTTTCCTTGGATTGTTATCCAGTTCTCGAATCAATTAATCTGATGAGCGTCCCATACGCTGGAACCATACTATAGTTGGGGTCTTACCAGAGACTTATATGCCGTCTCCTTTACATCCTTAGTACAACCCGTAAATACACTCATAACAATGTGCAGAGATCTGTATCCTTAATTTACAGTACCATTTATGTGAATACCCCAATACCCACAATGAACACCTAGGTACTTACAGTGATCTCCATAAAGAACTTTCACCCCATCAGCGCAGTAATTAAAACCGAGAGGACTTTTTCTACTGGTGAAACTCACAACCTGATTTTCAAACCCGTTTATCAACATACCTGCTTACAATATTGTGGGCAGTTGATGCCGTGTTGTGCGATAAATCAAGAGAAGAGGTTGTGAACAAGCCGGACGGTGGAGGAGGATTCTGGAAGAAAGAAGTATGAAGATGAGTTGAAGCAAATCCGAATATCTATGCTGTAAATCAGACAAAGAGGAGCAAGGTGATGCTATCAGGTCGGTTGCTGAGTTTCGTTACTTGTGATCAATTATACAACAGGATGGGGATGTTGCAATGGGCGTGTCTTCTAGAATTCAAAAAGGATGGAAGAACTGAAGAGAGGTGTCAGAGTGCTGTGCGATATGAAGGTGCCGATAATACTTAAAGAAAAAAATACGGGGCATCTGTGAGAGCAGCTCTGCTGTACGCCATTGAAACGGTGCCTCTAAAGAAGAACGATAGCAGCAGGTTGGAGGTATGAGAGATGAGGATATGTGGTATCACCAGAAACGATCACGTACGGGGCAGTCTGAAAATTAGTAACATTGGGGCAATGATTCAGAAGGCTAAATTAAGGTGGTTTCGCCATCTGATGGGGAAGGACAAAGATCTCATGCAAGCTGAGGGGAAGGGGAAGCATGGTCGACTAAAGAAGAGGTGCGAGGAAACTTAACTAAAAGAATCTAAATATTGAAGTAGCACAGGAAAATACAATCTCAGCACAAGAAACCTAGAAGAAGAAGAAAAGGAAACTTGCTTAATAAGACTCGATCTATTACCTAATGACAAGCTGATGAATCCAGAAGATGGTTTTCTTAACTCCCGAAATGTAAGGGAGATATTAAGAGACTTGGAATTTGCCTGACTCACTGACTGAATGGTCAGCGTTGAGGCCTTCGGCTCAGAGGGTTCCGGGTTCGATTCCGTCTGATTAATTCTTCTGACTCGGGGACTGGATATTTGTGTTTGTCCCAACATTTTCCTCTTCATATCCGCACAACATATCGCACTATCAAACGCAACAGAAATACGCAATCTGATCTCCTGCCGATCGATATAGGTAGCTGCGTGCCTACGCCATCATGACGAATGATAGAAACGTATTTTTCTATTTAAGAAAGTGCAAAAGTCGTCGTCGTCGTGAGAGGTTCATTTTATTTTTTTGGTAAAGGAGACAATACAATCGATAACTGGTACCAATTTCAGGTGTTGAAAGCTTTTCGTTCTCTCAATATCGCTGTGAATGACATGATTAGGGATTTGATATATATAGATGTCCGTCTCCGTGGTGTAGTGGTTAGTGTGATTAGCTCCCTCCCCCGGAGGCCCGGGTTCAATTACCGGCACTGCCACGGAATTTGAAAAGTGGTACGAGGGCTGGAACGGGCTCCAGCCAGCCTCGGGAGGTCAACTGAGCAGAGGGGGTTCGATTCCCACCTTAGCCATCCTCGAAGTGGCTTTCCGTGGTTCCCCACTTCTCCTCCAGGCAAACGCCGGGATGGTATCTAAATTAAGGCCACGGTCGCTTCCTTCCCTATTTCTTTCCTATACCTTTCAATCTTCCCATCCCTTAACAAGACCCCTATTCATTACAGCAGGTGAGGCGGCCTGGGCGAGCTATTGGTCCTCCTTCCCAATTGTATCCCCGACCCAATGTCTCACGCTCCAAGTCACTGCCCTTGAGGCGGTAGAGAAGGGATCCCTCGTTATGTTGAGGGAAAAACCAACCCTGGAGGGTAAACGGATTAAAAAGGAAGAAGATATAGATAGATATAGATAGATAGATAGATAGATAGATAGATAGATAGATAGATAGATAGATAGATATTGAATATTGATTAATTCTCATTATCGTAATTTAACAATATTGTATTCAGTTTTGTATTTCCTGTAAACTTACACGGTCCTCCTCAATTCGAAAGAAATGCTTTTGATAGCTTTTACCTTTAACCTCAGCCTTATTATGTATATGTTTTGTTAGAGAGCGTATTTTAAAATAATCCTTTATATGTTTATGGATATCAGATCTTATTGTGATCATCAGAGGTAGTGTCATTGATCGCGGTAATTTAGAAAGCCATCTATGGAAGATGAAAGTTGCGTTAATACCTCTATTCAAATAACTGTACATGGACGTTTTCACTGAAAATACTCATGTGAAATGGACTGTATTCTCTGTTTGCAGAGCAGTCATTTCAAGCTCAAAGCTGAAAGGATGATGCGTGTATAATATGTCTGATCAGCGGTCCATTACATCGCTCCACTCATGGCTTCATCAAACGGTCATTAATTTATGAACTGCATGGCTCAGTCGTCAAAAGAACAGCGCATATTTTCACTCTTTGTTACTTTAGTGATGGATTCCATTGAAGAAATGTTAAAAATTCTCGGACTCTGACACTGAACTTTGAGCGTTCGAATTGGCCGAAAGCATATTGTGGTATGAATACATGATTTATGACATACAAACACACTGCGCCCGTTTGGGATACTGAACATAATATAACCTCAAGGGATAATCGATCCATAAATACAACGTGGGTGAAGGGATAAAAGATAATACAATCGCAGGGCTGATAAAACTCTGGTGACAATAGCGCTGTGAATTATTTCGTAATATGGGCAAAATCAATGTAATTCACAGTTTGAAAAATCCTAATTATTATTATTAACAGATACATCGCAAATGAAAAATATCCCAGTGTGAATGGAATGTGATAATAAGGTAAAGTTAAAATATAATTACACAATAACAATAACAACAACAAAGAACGGTACAACAACAAATGTACAAAAAGCAATTTCATGGAAATAAATACTACAAGAAATACTACTAGTTTAACACACTAGAACAGAATTTATTAATGAACAACACAGGCGTTTAGCCCCAATACATGTTCACAATAGAGTTCTACCTATGTCACCCTACAACTATCACGTCACTTAAATAAATAGCTGAATAAATAAACAAATGAATAGCTAAATATAATAATAATAATAATAATAATAATAATAATAATAATAATAATAATAATAATAATAATCAGCTGGCCAACGGTTGATTCCCTCTATGAACCGTTTGCCAATATCAACATATAATATCACATGCGCGATCCCGGAGCCAGACAACTCCTTCTACCAAGTGTCCTTGTTGACACTGCACATTCCACACCGCCATTGTTTTTCTACATGCCCCACTCTGCTTTGTTGTGCTCAGGCAGACCTTGCCTCGCCAGCCATATCTATGTTTACCTCACACCTCACCTGTTGCAACTCTGTCCTTTAGCAATGCATATCTCCTACACCCCTCCATGTCCACAATTTCGCCACCAATAGATTTGTATATTACACAATACATCAATGACTCACCATTTGCCAACCCGTATTCACTCTTACAAACTCACATACATTTTACACATACTTACTCCCATTCTCTTCAGTTGTCCTTATTTCACTCAACACTTACATCACTATACAACTAATCAATCATCATTTCCGCACTAGCATACCAAACACAAAGGCAATAATATCACCTCCCAACTCCAAAATTTTCAGCAATAGATAAAACCATCTCTACCAACCCGCATTAACATCACCTCACCGACTCCAAAAATTCCCTACCACTCACCAATACTATTGCCTCCACAGTATATACCTTTTCATCCTTCAAAATACCACCTCATCTTAATCTCCTGTAATCATAATTAAATGATCAGATTTACCTACCAAGCTTTCTTCCACGTTACGCCACCAAACCAAAATTTCACCTATAAATACCAAACACTCATATCTACCGCCTCTCTAACACCACCTTTCACATATTATAGCAATACACTCGTTACTTTACCGATTTTCTTTGTATCTTACATTCGACTTTTGTACCTATATCATACCAACACAGATTCACATACGAAATAACTTCAACTTACTCCTTAATTACCCTATACCTATTATACCTATTATAACAACACATACCACCATCACCGTCAAGTTCACTATACAGACACATCTATTACAACTTCAACTCGACCTAATAAAACACGTCAAGACAATTATTCAAACAAAACACCACTTCTCAAATCTCATCCCTTTCCACGCTTAAATTCTGCTATTATGTGTACCACCACTCCTCCATCTCCAAATATCAACAATAAATAAACACACTTCATTACCTACATATTCAACCATGCTTCAACAATAACAACTCGCCTTCTGTCATCCACCATCTTATATCACCACTTCTCCAACACCTCATTTCAACAATATAACACCTCCAATTTTAATCATAACACATACTCATACATACCAAGCCCTCAAAAACTTCCAACACCAGCAATATAACACCAACTCCACCTCATATACCACCTCTACTTCTTCGGCCATTACACTCTCCTTCTAAACACACTTCATTACCTACATATTCAACCATGCTTCGACACTAACACTCACCTTCTACATCCACCATCTTATATCACAACTTCTCCAACACCTCATTTCAACAATATAGCACCTCCTAATTTAATCATAACACATACTCATACATACCAAGCCCTCAAAAACTTCCAACACCACATTTCAGCAATATAACACCAACTCCACCTCATATACCACCTCCACTTCTTCGACCATTACACTCTCCTTCTGCCCTCCACCATCTTATACCACCATTTCTCCAATACCTCATTTCAGCCCCATAACACGTCCTAACTTACATACCACTTCTCCATCACCACATTTCAGCCTTCACAAATGAATACCATCATAACTTCCAACTCCACAACACCACCTACATCTCTTGCTTCTTCGACAATCATGCCCTTAATTACTTACTTACTCACTTTATTATTGTTATTTCTTCTATAAATAGCTTCCAACATGGCCCTAAAGTCTCTCTCTCTCCGTCCGCCCCGGCTCAGATCGAAATTCTGCCCGAGACTCTGCCGGGTTACCTCTGTCCTTACTTGTTTACCCTGATCTTGCCTTACGCTACTGTTTTCACTTCCCAGTCTTTGCGTTTCCCTTATTTCACTGCTTTCCCTTCCTTGCCTGCCCTCTTCACTGCTTTTCCTCCCCTGCCTTTCTTCCTCACTTTTTATGGTCACCTTTTCACTTGTCCTCTCTTCCTCAACTTGGGCTTCTTCCCTGTTTATGGTCACATTTTCACTTGGCGCCTCTCCCTGACCCTCTTCACACTGCACACTGTTACTGATATCTCTCCTCACTTCCCCACCTTTCGTTGCACTACTCACTTTTTCTTCGTCTTCTTTTATCCTCCTGTCTAAGTCCATCAGTCTATTTACAGTCCAGATTTTCTTCCAATTTCTGCCTGCTACCACTAGCTCTTGCCCCTTAATGGTCGCTCTCAACCCTTGATTTATTGCACGAATCTTGTGTTTTCTAAGTATTTTCTCGTTCCTAATCGTCTCCCATCCCACGTCTCTCTTGATCCATATTTTCTCTCTCTGCATATTACTCGCATTTCTTATCACAGCATCAGCCATCAACGTAGAAAACAGTTCTAGTTTGATAGGCCTGTTGCCCCTAATTTTTCCCACCCTCTGCACATCATCTATATCTACTTCACTAAAATTAAGTTTCAAATTCCCCTGTATTAAGTCCACAACTTTGTAAGTTGTCAGTACTTTGTCTTCTCTCAACTCTTCAGGCACACCATAGATAAATAAGCACTTCTTTCTTCGATATAAAGTATTGGCTTCTACTTCTACTTTCAGCTTCAAGTTCTCCTTTTCTAATCGACCTATTTTTCCCTTAATGATACAACTTCTCCGGTGTTATGTCTCACTTGTGCTGTTATATCTTCCGTTTTTTCTCTTAACCATACCTCCATTTTTCCAAATTTTCTGGTTTGTTCCTTAATCATATTTTTAATTTTCTCAAAAGGGCCAGCTTCTTCCACCACCTCTTTTACAGCTCTTCTGAATGCGTCCATATTTTCCATTTCTTCATTTCTACTAGGGGTCGGGCCTGGGTTCAACTCAACCCCCCCAATGCATAGCAAAATTATAATCACCACCGCTGATAGCAGTAATTCACCTTTTCTCTCCAAATCCATATTACACCTTCCTAATTGCATTTCTTCTTTCTTCATTCTTCCCTGCCATCTTCCTACCGTCGCCCTGAACTGCTCTACACTAATCATTGTCGGCACACTTCTCCACAACCTTCCAGCTCTCAGCACTTTCACCCACATCTCCCACTCCCGGGACCCTCCACTCAATGCGACCTCACTCGTCCGTGGCTTAGGCAAGACTCTGAGTTTAACATACTAAATCCAGGATAATCATATAAAATATCACACACAACTTAAGTATTCCCAGTTCTTAACACTACAAGTGATAAAACTTGGAATCTAGTTTAAGCAAAGGTGAGCTACACTACACTTTGATCTTGGCCAAGAGGTCGAGGTACTACTAGAGTTGGTTGTCAGCAGGTCTCCAAATGTTCTGGCTTGTGACATTATCCTCAGTTATACATAAGATTGGCATCCCAGCTCCTCCACCAGTTGACCAATATATTCCAGTCTAGGCCTTCCCCTACATTTTCTTCCTTACACAGAGCCCTCCAGGATAAAGGCCAGTAAACTCTCATGTCTGCTTATACGTCCAATCCATGTATTTTTTCTTTTCTTCATATTCATTGACAAGCTCGGAGTTTCTCCAACTCTTTCCATTACTTCCTCATTAGTAACTTTATTTGCCCAAGGAATTTTCAGTATTCGTCTATAGCACCATTGTTCAATGGCTTCTATCCTCTTCCTATCTGAACCCCCCCTCCCTGTCCCTAGTGTCCAGGTCACATTTCCGTACAGAAATACCCTCGATACTAATGGCGTGCATTGTTCGGACTTAAGAGGGTAAGGAGGACAGAGCAACATTCGCCTTGTTGCATATGCAACTATTATTACGCATAAGTGGAGCGTGTACGCTAAAATGCCCTAAGTTTCCTCCAATTCATTTGACAGCGAATGTTCGAAGCGAGGTTTTCTGACGAGGGAGGATGATCTTGCTTGGTTTACTGACGTTGCAAGCAATGGAGTTTATCCAGATATGAGTAATTCCTTGTTTGCAAAGAGCAAAGGTCTGGAATTCGGAGGTATAAAAGGGTAATGGAATGGTTGCGTTAACCATAAGTTTTGAGCTGAACTTCATATTTAACTGTATGTGTTATAATGACTTATTAATTTGCACAGTTTATAAATGTGGCTTATTCATTAATGATGTGTATTTAGTTTCCATATATAAAGCAATAAAGTACGCTAGCCGGGAGGAATACACGTGGCAACACGTGAACTCGATTAGCCATTTCTCCGACAGTTTTTCTTACATACGAAGCAGGCCCAGCCCAGTATGGAGTAGAAACATAGTCTTCGAGTTTATCTATTGTCAGTTTCACGCCCCAGAATACGGCTAAACGAGGACAGAGGGAGGCGAGCACTTCTACCTGTGACTGATATAGCGCGTGAAGAAGGGAGTATGAAGGGGATAAGTCGAACGAATATAGCTCGCCTCGCCTTTGAGAAGTACTGTACGATTATAGCCATTCTCGACAAATGGGAGCATAGAGCGTGTTTTGCATAACACTACTCCATACTGCACCCGCTCAAAGCTTGAGTCCCAATCAGCATTTCTTTCAGGGGTGTTACGGTTGGAATCTAACGCAAATAATAAACAACAACAAAAAATAAGAAGATACGGAAACTCCAATTAAATATACGTGCGCCATCTAATTATTACTACAGGGTTGAACGGGGCACTCAAATTATTAACTTTAAGGCTCATCATAAATACGAACAAAAATACATTAAAACAGCTCAAAGAGAAAAATTGGAGGCTCCGTCCTAGGAAAGGGGACGGAAATTTTAAACGGTCACCAAGGGTTTGCTATTCTACAAGAACAAGAACTTGGAACTGTTTCCTTGCAAATGCTTAAGGAGCATTTTATTTAAAGATAAACTGGAACATAGTCTACATAAAATTTGTTAAACCTCATTTGCCCCTTATTTGGAAAATCGTTCCTGAAATTTTACATAAGGTGTGTTGATACTGTAGATCCTTATTTGCCCATTATTTTGGCAAATCATTCCTGCAATGTTACATAAATAACTTTGACACTGTAGATCCTTATTTGCCTATTATGTTGGCAAATCATTCCTGCAATGTCACATTAATAACTTTGACACTTTACATCCTTATTTGCCTATTATTTTGGCAAATCATTCCTGCAATGTCACATTAATAACTTTGACACTTTAGATCCTTATTTGCCTATTATTTTGGCAAATCATTCCTGCAATGTTACATAAATAACTTCGACACTGTAGATCCTTATTTGCCTATTATTTTAGCAAATCATTCCTGCAATGTTACATAAATAACCTTGACACTGTAGATCATTATTTGCCTATTATTTTGGCGAATCATTCCTGTAATATTACATAAATAACCTTGACACTGTAGATCCTTATTTGCCTATAATTTTGGCAAATCAATCCTGCAATGTTACATAAATAACTTTGACACTGTAGATCCTTATTTGCCTATTATTTTGTCAAATCATTCCTGCAATGTTACATAAATAACTTTGACACTGTAGATCCTTATTTGCCTATTATTTTGGCAAATCATTCCTGCAATGTTACATAAAAACCCTTGACACTGTAGATCCTTATTTGCCTATTATTTTGGCAAATCATTCCTGCAATGTTACATAAATAACTTTGACACTGTAGATCCTTATTTGCCTATTATTTTGGCAAATCATTCCTGCAATGTTACATAAATAACTTTGACACTGTAGATCCTTATTTGCCTATTATTTTGGCGAATCATTCCTGCAATGTTACATAAATAACTTTGACACTGTAGATCCTTATTTGCCTATTATTTTGTCAAATCATTCCTGCAATGTTACATAAATAACTTTGATACTGTAGATCCTTATTTGCCTATTATTTTGGCAAATCATTCCTGCAATGTTACATAAATAACTTTGACTCTGTAGACCACACATCCATTTGGGTGGTTGAACCGTTGATTGTCGAGGATTGAAACCACGACCCTTGTGATAATATCTAGTACCACGACAACATGTAGTCGAGACCTTTACCTGTTGGAAAAGTGAGCGCGAGCACGTGATATGTTGTCGCCTTCACCTTTCCCGAGATAAGACCAACCCGGGATTATACAATACCATCCCGGGTTAGTACCCAAGATATGCTACTGTCAGCGGAAGGAAAACGTCAAAGGAACTCTAATCTAAACGTCCAGATATAGGGATTTGTCATCATATTTATCACCATAAACTTAGCTTACTATTTACAACATCTTGACATAATTACGTCATTTCGCCAGCTGACTTCAATATTCACTGTCAACATCATCATCCGAATTAATCCATAATAAAATGTATTTATTTTATTATCATCATCATCATCATCAGTGGAGATCATCGTTATCGTAACACTTAATCGTCATCGATTAATTCCTTTTTTCACCCTTATTATTATTATTCTCCGAAATAATAGCGTAAATTCTTCTTCTTATGCTTCCTCAAATTATTATTATTATTATTATTATGATAAATTATTATCAATTTCTCCACAGCAATTAGCGATTATTATTATTATTATTATTATTAATCCGTAACCTTCACCGTTCCGATCCTGTTTGGGCAATAAGCGATCAGTTAATTCACGATTTACTTGAACTATTATTATTATTATTAATTTTATATTTTTAATTTCCAATCTTTATAATTTAGTCACATATCTTAAATCCTATAAGAACAACCAAGATCTGATTTCACATCGATCGGGACACAATAACGGTATTCGAACCGCAACCTTAGTTCATTTCGTTCTGATATTAATTTATGGGGACACCAAGTTCTCCCAAGACAGATCTCAAATCCCATGGCACCTGGCGCTGGGAATCTCTATCCAGTCCCTGCGAGTGCTAAATCACTTCTTCCTTCTCATTTGAAGTCCACTTATTCAACTGGAACTCTTCAAAACATTTTATTTATTATTCCTCGGTGCGTGAACTCTTCTGCCACTCATAACACTGGAATCGGCATATAACATCGACGTAGGCCTCGGGATTCATCTCTTTTATCATCAACATCACCACGGCTCAATTTTATTTCATGCCGGATTTTTGTCCCGCTCGACTTCCAAGATCAAAAATGGACTAAACCCACTCCGGGCCTTCAAGATAGCGTAACCATCATATAAAAGTGCCTCTATCGCTTCTAAATCATGTTATGATTATTATGGAGTCCAGAAACGTTGAATTAACAATTAATATAAAAATCAAATTTACTACTTGAATTAAAGATTCCAGGTGCCTCATGTTATCTCCACATTTAACTTTAACTTGCAATTATTCTAATTCTTATTCACAAAGAATTATTATTATTATTATTATTATTATTATTATTATTATTATTATTATTATTATTATTATTATTATTATTATTATTATTATTATTATTATTATTATTATTATCTTTAAACATTCATTTAGACATAACCCGTGTCCATTTATCACTCCGATACTTCTAATGATTAATATTATAGCTGTCCAATGGTGAAACTTCGCGGCACACATAACCATTGTTATTTACATTCAAAACAATCGGACATCAATCCTGTCCCACAATATTGAAATTCTCTGGCTAACCTCTACCTCTGGATAATCGTACAACATGCCTTAACATCTACAAAATTTACGAGAAGCTGACCTAAGTCAGACAAACACATTCGGAGCACTTCTAAAATGAATCTTAATTTATCTTTAAGCGAATCATGCTCCTTCATAATTAATAATGAACACATCAAGCACTTGAAAACACAAAACCAACCCTAATCTACTCTACTAAATCACACAAGAATAAAAAGAGTGCTTGATACAATTATTTACATATCAATTTGTCCCTTTGTCTATCTGAATTATACGAGCCGTGAAGCGGCTTGCGTGACACTCAAGTTACCATATTAAATTATATGATCTTCGCCCGCTAACACTAACAAATCTACATAAATAAATTGTGATTACTACTCACCTTTGCCTGTTGTTTGCTATGCCGGACGAAAAGCCTCATGGCCCTTTCCGGCTTAGCCCTGCATTCTGGTAGCATTTATGCTAGCTTGAAGTAGTAATCAAGTGCTTTTATGAAATTTAAACAATTTTTCACTTATTAAACATTTAACGTTTTCACAATTTACATTCAGAACTATTTTAAATAATAATTTACACTTATGGCCTTCTATCCGACCCGCTTAATTTACACATTCGTCCTTCGTTCCTCCCGGCACTTTAGGAACCGGTGATATATGGCGATGACCTTATCGGCCCGTCGCATACTCGTTTGTCTGAACGCGGCACTTTAGTAATGTCAACGTCTGCAAGACCGACGAGGCATCTCCTGTATCTGAAAGTCTACAGGCGAAACTTCGTGGTGCCAGAATCGTCTTTAGTAGTAGAGCAAGGGGAGTTCTAAAACACCTTGTGCTCGCCTAGGAAACCGGCTCCATCGGTTCAAGACCGAATGCTCGCATTACACTCAGAACCCCGTCGTCCACACTTGCGAGCGTGGTAGGGTGAGCGGTTCATGGCTCATAATATGCTCGCAAATGTGTACGCACCTTTACATATTACTGTCTCAACATTAGGACGCTGGTGATAAGGGTACAGTACATGTACCGTGTCATACTGCTAACGTGGACATCTCAATATTTATTCATCGGTTAAGTATTCCGCAATATTTGTATGTACGGGGAAATCAAACAGAATACACTGAAGAAAATGGAAATTGCAACACCCAGAAGGAGTGGTGCTACCTTGCTGCAATTGAACATACAGGACGAGAGTTTGGTTTTGACTCGATGATTACACTTTCAGGTCCCTCTGACCGCAAGTTTGGACAACAATCAATACAGGATGTGCCCACCACGAGCTGCAATACATTGATGAATTCGTCGAGGCATGGAGTCAATAAGGCCCTGGATCGCTTCCTGAGGAATTGTGGCCCATGCTTGCTGCACTGCACGGGTCAGTTGTTCCAGAGTTGTGGGTGGCTGAGGGCGATTGGCCAGTTGTCGACCCATCATGTTCCACACACGCTCAATAGGACTGAGGTTCGGGGATCTGACGGGCCATTCTAAGGTTGTGATGTCGTGGAGAGCTTCTCTGGAGATGCGTGCAGTGTGAACCCGGGCATTGCCCTGCTGCACATCCCATTAGCAATGTTCGACATCATAGGGACAACCACTGGATTGAGTACCCTATCAACGTACTGTCGAGCAGTCATAGTGCCCTCAACAAGCACTCATTGTGATTTCACATGAAAGCCAATAGCTCCCCAGACCATAATGTTTGGTGTTGGCCCTGTGTGCCTCTCGACAATAAGATCTCGGCGGCCTCTCTCCCCGGTACGTCGGCGCACACGA
The DNA here is from genome assembly GCF_040414725.1 of Anabrus simplex. Classification (NCBI taxonomy): domain Eukaryota; kingdom Metazoa; phylum Arthropoda; class Insecta; order Orthoptera; family Tettigoniidae; genus Anabrus; species Anabrus simplex. Next base: position 39,434,534 of record NC_090270.1, on the reverse strand, counting down.
TTCCGGCGATCACTGCGGGCAAGACAGAAGCGCGATTCATCACTAAAGACGACCCTATGCCATTCATCGACCCACGTCGTTCTTTCTCGACACCAGGCCAGCCTTACACGTCGCTGTTGTGGGGTCAATGGAACACCTTCTGCAGGGACACGGGCTCGTAAGCCAGCTGCACGCAGGCGAATACCAACTGTTTTGTAACTTGGGGTGCCACAGCTGCTCAAATTTGCGCTGCTGTTGCATGGGGTTCCATCCGGGTCATCCGAATGATGCGGCGATCCTCTCTCACAGTTGTCTGTCGCGCTGGGCCTGTGCCAGGTCTACGAGTGTGGGTACCTTCATTTGACCACTGCTGTCATACACGTTGTACCGTAGATGCCTGTCGGCCAACACGTGCAGCGACAGTCTTCAGCGATAATTCACCCTCACACAGCCCAATTATCCGAGCCCTCTCAAACGGTGACAGTTGTTGATAGCGTGCTCTTCTCTGTCGTCGAGGCATGTTTGACGGGGAACACTTCACTGCACAGACTGCAAGTCAACTACGCTACACCAGAGTCCGTATACTGGAGTGGATTCCCCCACGACCAATCACGTGGGGAGACCTGTAGCAACAATCCAATGGGTCTGAAACTTTGATCGTTTACATACCTACATGGCATCGTACTATATCTTGAAAGTCAACACAAACGACCAATGCCTTCATGGTGTTGCAATTTCCATTTTCTTAAGTGTATTATCCTGTAAATGGAAACAAATTATACTCAACAGAATTCAGGAATATAGCATTTGTCGTGAATTGAGTTATAAAAACGCCCAGGAAATGTGTAAATATGATGGAATTCGTTGTGCCTGTTGCATAGGACAACTAACACTTAGTAGACCTATTCATAGCAGCGCAGCACCAGTTAATGTGAGTGATCCGAAGCTGGAATGGTATTGTTACATGAAAACGGGACTGCCAGCACCTTCGATAGTTCTTCAAGGAATGAGTGAGCAAGGTGGGGGACATCCCGGCCGAAATAAGGGCATTTGACAGTCACTCTTTCTACAATGTTCCTCTTCTGGAAGTTGACTGAATACTCCTTCAATTTACTAAACAAACGTTTACTTCACCCTGCATAGATTTTACACCTTCAGGATCATGACCCCCAGACGAACACAGTCACCTGGCCCCGAGTCAGACGAGTGTTTAGTGTTGAAAACATTTCTTAGCAGATAACAATATTGGCTGATAGAAAGCAGTTCGAGTTTAAGAAAGGTTATTCCAATGCATATCAACTTGTAGCATTCCAGCAAGATATAGCAGATATCCTGGATTCAGGAGGTCAAATGGACTGTATCGCGATTGACCTGTCTAAGGCATCCGATAGTGTAGATCATGGGAGACTGCTGGCAAAAATGAGTGCAATTGGACTAGACATACACACATATATAAAGAAAAAAGAACTCAGAGAATTAGAACGGGCAAAAATTTATCTGACCCTGTATTAAATAAGATGGGAATTCCTCAAGGCAGTATTATTGGGTCTTTACAGTATGTTTTCTTTTATATATATATATATATATGATATTAGTAAAGAAGAGGAATAAGAGATAAGGCTTTTTGTGGATGATGTTATTCTGTATAAAGTAATAAATAAGTTACAAGATTGTGAGCAACTGCAAAATTACTGCGATAATATTGTGAGATGGACAGTAGGCAATGGTATGATGATACATGGGGTTAAAAGTCAGGTTGTGAGTTTCACAAATAGGAAAAGTCCTCTCAGTTTTAATTATTGCGTCGATGGGTTGAAACTTCCTTATGAAGAGCATTGTAAGTACTTAGGTGTTAATATAAGGAAAGATCTTCATAGAGGTAATCACATGGAACCGTCCCCAGAATTACTTAATTCAAGAACTGAAAAAATACAAAGAAAAGAAGTTCGAGTTGTTCTGGGTGATTTTGCGACAAAAGAGTAGTGTTACAAAAATCTTGCAAAGTTTGGCCTGGGAAGACTTGGGAGAAAGAAGGCGAGCTGCTCGTCTCAGTGGTATGTCCCGAGCTGTCAGTGGAAAGATCGCGTGGAATGACATCAGTAGACGAATAAGTTAGAGTTGTGTCTTTAAAAGTAGGAAAGATCACAATATGAATTAAACTTGGAATTCAAGAGGACAAATTGGGACAAATGTTCGTTTATAGGAAGGGGTCTTAGCGATTGGAATAACTTACCAAGGAAGATGTTCAGTAAATTTCCAATTTCTTGGAAATCGTTTAAGAAAAGCCTAGGAAAACAACAGATAGGAAATCTGTCACCTGGGTGACTGCCCTAAATGCAGATCAGTAGTGATTAAGAAATTTCCTCCATTTTGTCGAACGTTGGAGGACTAAAGGGCCCGGAAAGGTTTCAAATTGTGAGTCTTGGTATAGATCCTTCAAACTAAAAAAAAAAATTCGAAAATCAGTTTCGGCCTAAATTTAGTTTCTGAAAAGCAGCCTAGAGTCGATTTTTTTTTTTTGCTATTTGCTTTACGTCGTATCGACACAGATAGGTCTTATGGCGACGATGGGACAGGAAAGGGCGAGGAGTGGGAAGGAAACGGCCATGGCCTTAATTAAGATACAGCCTGGTGTGAAAATGGGAAACCACGGAAAACCATTTTCAGGGCTGCCGACAGTGGGGTTCGAACCAACTATCTCCCGAATACTGGATACTGACCGCACTTAATCGATTGTTTCTTTACTCGTTTCCATTTTTATTGGAATCCTAGGCATATGAACTTATTTACATAATTCTTTCTGTAATGTGTACCTTGTTTCAATACCCTCAGGCGATTTATGATTTTTTTTAATGTTCACACCGAATGTAGTTATAAGGGCTTAAGTGAAACTCTGCATTGACTAACATTAGCTCTCGTAGTGACAGGAAAAGGCAAACTGCTAATCTAATCGACCGGATAACGATGACCAAGGGTTTGTAATGATTAAGAAAAAATAAAGAATATATTCTCATACATTATTATTTTATTTACCTAAAATTCGTCGCTCATTTCCCCAGGATGTTTTCAACACTGAGTTTCTTGCTTGAAGAGCTAGAACTGTGGATTGTTTCAATCTGCTTTACGTTGCATCAACACAGATAGGTTTTTGGGATTTGAAATGGCTAGGAGTGGGAAGGAAGCGACCATGGCCTTATTTAATGTACAGGCCTAGCATTTTCCTGGTCTGAAGATGGGAAACCACGGATATCCATCTTCAGGGCAGCCGACAATGGGTTTTGAAACTACTATCTCCCGGATGAAAGTTGATAACTACGTGACCCAAACCGCACATCCGCTTGCTCAGTCAGACAAATGAGCTATTCGCAGTAAAAGTACTCGATCCGGCCGGGAATCGAACCCTCAGCCCTCTGAATCGAAGATTAATGTGCTGATCATTCAGCCAAGGAACCTTATACTCTCGTGATAAGAAGCGAACTAAAGATGACCAAGGGAGACCAGATAGACAAGATTAAAATGAGAAGATTGACATTTGTATGTGGCAACAATCCGAATCTCAGCTGAACCCCATGCTTCAAGTTGAAAACCCCTGGGGTCTCTGCGTACTACAGGAAGGTGATATCGTGGGTGTATGCTACCGCCCTCACTTGTGTTCAACACAGATCAGAGACCGTGACGTAAGAAAGTACACAGCCTCATACAACGAACATTGGAAACATTTCCCTAGGGAATGCTCTCAAAGGACTGTCGCCAGGAAGCGTTTATTAAGTATAAAGTCCACAGCTTCACGCTTGGTGTCACAAATGTCCTCTAAAGGACTAATTTCAAAACATGGTCTCGTCTCGGTCGAGAAACAACTAAATATCACCAAGCGCGAAGGCTCATATTGCTATGGTAGCAGTCAGTATATTGACATGCCCGTAGGCAGGTCACTGTTTACAACTTAAACAACAAAATAACTTCGAAAATTAATATGTCGTATGTTAGAGTACGAAGTCATATTGTTGTAGAACGTATCTATAATTTGCCAATGCACTGCACCAAAAAAAGGAAAGAACTCTTTTCTCACATGCTGGTGATGAACTGGCTGCGTTACAAATTTTTCGATTGGTGGGAAGAGAATTAATAACCTCCGTTTTGCGGACGACACCACACTTGTAGCCAGTAGTGGACAGGAGATTGTCGAGATAATGGATCGTGTACAACAGGAAAATCACAATCTTGGCATGGAAATTAGTTGGAGCAAACAAAACTAATGATTGTCAACAAAGGTGCAGAGATTCAGCTCGCACAGCACCTGGACAATCTCCAAAGAGTCTGTCAGTTTCCTTCAACAGTCGAGGATACAGGTACCTGCGAAAAGAGAAATAATACGCCGCGTCATACTAGGACGTACAGTTATGGCAATATCAAAGAAGATCTGTCAAGGTAGAGCAATATCTATGAATACGAAGAAAATATTAGTCCATTCGCTTGTATTCTCGATCTTCCCGTATAGATGCGAAACTTAGACCATAGAAGCTAATGACAAGAACCGAATCAGCACCTTTTAAATGTGGTGCTGGAGAAGGATGTTGTGAATACCGCGGACAGCCACATTATGAGAAGAGTGATGAAAACCTGGAAGAATTAATTATCCGAGGAGAAGTTTCTGGTACAAGGACACGAGGACGGGTCACAAAAAGATGGCTTGATCAAGTAAGAGAGATCATGGAGAATTACTGTCCGGAAAACGCAAGTTCGTACAGAATGGCATCAGCTTATAAAAGAAGCAACAATGTCCTTGGGTCACGATACTCAGTCATGACTGGAACGACTGGAGAGAGAGAGAGAACTTTTCATATTGTTCTATCTCACTGTCAGCTGTTCCGAAAATTGACGTCCATCATCCATAAATTACTCATAATGCTCATATTGTCACGGTTAAAATAATGATCGCTGGAATGTTAAAATAGTCTTGATCAACTGACATTATCCAGCTCGATAGCTGCAGTCGCTTAAGTGCGGCCAGTATCCAGTATTCTGGAGATCGTGGGTTCGAACCCCACTGTCGGCAGTCCTGAAGATGGTTTTCCGTGGTTTCCCATTTTCACACCAGGCTGTACCTTGATTAAGGCCACGGCCGCTTCATTCACACTCCTAGCCCCTTCCTGCTTCATCGTCGCCATAAGGCCTATCTGTGTCGGTGCGACGTAAAGCAAATAACAAAAACAAAAAATGATCAACTGACAACCAGAATTATCTGCTGATCTGCTTATACAATAAAACAAATTTTGATTTAAGTAGTAAAAATAACTTGATATACATCTTGGCTAGCCCTATCCAGTGCTAAACTTTTCATTTCTACGTAAGTCTTACATCCTACATCTGCTCTAATCTGCTTTCCATATTCATACCTTGGTCTACCCCTAGCATTAGTACCACCTTCACTTCCCTCAAAAGCCAATAGAACAAGTCCTGGGTGTCTTACATCATTACATCTCTTCTTCTCGTCAAATTTCGACAAATTAAGCATTAAGAATTTCCAGTTTTTAAATTAGCAGCGTTTCACTCTAGTGCGGCTTCGAGTTCATTAGTTGGATTGCCACACATCCAAGACGCTCGTGGCTGCAGATTTTCTAACGGAAGTTTTCTAGCCAAAATAATAATAATAATAATAATAATAATAATAATAATAATAATAATAATAATAATAATAATATGATTGGTTTTACGACCCTCTAACTACTTCCACTGTTATCGGAGATGCCGAAGTGCCGGAATTCTGTCCCGCAGGAGTTCCTTAACGTTCCAGTAAATCTATCATCTCGAGGCTGACGTATTTGAGCACCTTCAAATACCACCGGTCTGAGCCGGGGTCGAACCCGCCAGCTTGAACTCAGAACGTCACTGCTGTACCATCTGAGACACTCAGCCCGATGGTCAGAAGCCTCTGAGCAGGACTGTCATGAAGGGAACTGCATCCTTTTTTTTATTTTTTATCTACAAGCTGCTTTACGCCGCAACCGACACATATAGGTCTTATGGTGTCGATGGGATAGGAAATGGCTAGGAGTGAGAAGGAAGCGGCCTTGGCCTTATTTAAGGTGCAGTCCCAGCGTTTTCCTGGTGTGGAAATGGTAAACCACGTAAAACCATTTTCTGGGCTGCCAACAGTGGGGTTCGAACCCACCACCTCCCGAATGCAAGTTAACAGCTGAGCGCCGCTAACCACACGGCCAACTAACTCGGTAAACTGTCATACGCCTTTTTAGTGTATTGTCTCAGTTCTCCAGAGGATGGTTTACAGACAAAACTCTGACTGGTGGACATGATTGATAAGGCATCAATTCTGACACAGTGGGCAGCTGGTTCTAGTTCCGTTGCTGGAAAACAAAATCCGCATCAGAAAGGTTGTCGGCAGAGTAGGAGAGGTGGTGGCACGAAGTTTACTACTAGACAGCGTTGCGAGAGCGTGGATTTAATTCCAAACCTCTCCGTGGTATTCTTATGGAGTGAGGGCATATGGCACTGCAGATGGGGATTTGTCCGTCAATGAGGAGGCGCACGCAGGCACATAGCGGGCATTTTAAGAACTTCTCTTAAGAGAATGCAATATTCTTGTTGGTAAAACAACACGGAGACAGCTATTCGACGTTGGATGTGCCGTGTCGAATAGCGACGTTAAGCCTTGAGCACAACCCTTTGTATTATTCGATAGGAGTACGCTTTGAGCTGACACCAGGTATCACCTGTGGATAAGTGGTAGAGTCTCGCCCTCCGGATCTCAAGTTAGCGGGTTCAAGCCCGGCAGAGGTAGTCGGATTGTTGAAGTGCGTAAAAAAAAAGTCAATTTCACACTCCATGTCGTACGATGCCGGCATGTAAAAGATCTCTAGTTAAACATTTGGTGTTTACCCGACAAAACTCATTAAACCTCAGCCATAGACGCCCAAGAGAGTTTCAGTTTGCTCGGTTTTCCATCTAGTGGACCTATAGTAGAACGGAACGTCGAAATTGACGAGCAGGCAGCCAGATGGCGTGACGTCGAAATGTCTGCACACGGTACCTGAGGTCAGAAACGGTGAACCTCCTCCAACTAGTATGCCATTTTAAGTCTGGTTTATTTTTATCAACTGTCTACTGCGCCACTTGTTATTTTCGTTCGAAATGGCTACAGTCTTCCCCCACCACCACCACCACCATCACCACCACCGACTTCCATCCCTAATTCAAAATGTCTCATAATATGTTATACGTAGATTGTAAAATAATACATTTGATAGCATGGCTTGTCATCGTATTTTGTTAATACAGCAAAAATACTTAGTAGTCACGTGATTTATGTTAGGTTCAAAACTTGTTGTCTTCAATAACACACAAGAACCACTTAAATCTGAACAAACGCTGTTTCTAACTGTTGACTTCACATCCTTCATTGTAGAAAACAGCTTCTCGTAGGCGTATCATGGCCCAAACAAAGTAAGTAGCACTGTAGCATGTTTCTTCATGGCCGAAAATATTTGTGGGAGGCTGTTCCACTGTTCATGTATTAAGTTCTCCGGCTTCTGAAGAGAGTATTCACCACCAACAGCACACTCGATTTTCACCAGTGCTTCACCAGGTTGTACGAATTTGTTCAACCATGAACTGCTTTCTCCAAATTCAGTCAACTCCATTTCTAAACAGTCAATATTTAACCACTCAAAAAATTGACCTTCATGTCACTCATTTGTGCAATATGAGGTTTTGAAATAAAGTGCGATAATTTTTCCAAATCTCTAAATTGGTAACTGTTTGTCTTAAAAAATTCAAAAGAATAAACACTTACTCACTGAGAATAATTACGAGATGCTGGCAAGCCAATCTTCACTAATTGACTGGTGTGGATGAGCGAATGGCCTCGTCTCACTTGACTTCCAGACCTATCAGTGTTGCCATAATGCATGTCCGAATGGAACTAGAATTTAGATTTTCGGTGTTATTTCTTAAACCTGAAACACTATGACTGTACGATGCACGAGATATGTATAGTCTATAGTACAAGACGTACATAAAAACGTTAATATGTGCATCTGGTGTGTCACAGATATCGGCACAGGTGGCATAGGTTCGCCATTCCTGCGCCTAACTATTGTCTTACACCAACACGCGCAGATCGCCCGTGTGTCAGTTAACCCTTTTGATGTAATGTAGTGGTTGCGCTAAGAATGCCAAGGCAGTTTTAAGGAAAAATATACTCCTATTTATATTTTTGGAGGTTAATACCTGTTTTTTTCCACAGCGCACAATTGAATATAGAATATATGGGTGTGACTGTAATGCCGTTAGAGCTTTTTTATTAATTTAAAAGTCTACGAAATTTTCATTATTTCTTGAAAATTAAATTTCTAAATTTGATCTAATTTTGACAATTATAGTGTATTTTATCATGATTACGATACCTTTGTGAGAATATTCAGCTAATTTTGAATAAAAATTAATGTTTAACGCAATTCTTGATAATACGTTTTGAGAATTACGAATTTTTACAAAATCATGCAAGCGCAGGTTAAATACACAATGACCTTTTCTTTACTTCGAACACTTTTCAGTCGATAAATTTTTCTCTAATGAATCATTTAATGTTAAAACATTGCGTATTTTAAACATCGTTCAGATACGTATCCATACTTACACTATTGGAAGTAAATAAACAAATGTGATAACAAGCAAGTGACACAAAGCGGAAGAGTGCAGAGCTACCAACCACGAAACATACAATGCATCGAAAGAAAGCTTTTATAAAACCTCACTGATATCGATGTCGCATGTTATCGATATTTTCAGAGAGTAAAAGCTTCAATCTTTCCGGCAGTAATACTTATGCTGCCATAGTGCAGAAAGAATCGAAGATACAGGCAATAGAAAACGTGGCTGGCAGATCGGTTTGCGGCATTTTTAGCAGCAGCTTGCATGGTCGATAGATCGGTCGTCTGGCACTACAAGGGTTAAGGTTATAACTAGGCAATAATAGGTTAGAATGTAACCTTACTAAAGTGAGTAACAAGTGTATTGTACCCTGTACAATGGTTATGCTATGAGTTTTGCATAAACATTGGGGGTACGGTTCATCACAATCCCTAGATTTATGTTACTCGTATTACACTGCGGAAGAGCGGGATAGTTGACACTTCCTAATTACCAAAATAATTACTTTGCATTCTAACCTATTACTGTCTAAACATCCGGGGTCTAGTTAATAACAAATACTTCCCGTACAAAAGTTGGAAAGTGTGTAACTCGTTAACGATAGACCACATCGCAAATGTTCACAGGAACTTTTGTGCTGTTTTGGTGTGTACTATCCACCCCCGATTATTTCTCACATGATTTCGAACACCCTACATACTGCATGTGTTCAATTATTTCGTGAAAAGTATTATAATTATTTTTATTATTATTGTTCTTATTAGAGGAACCGTCCTGCTCCGCAGTATTCGTTATAAATAGGTCAGATAACTCGTCTTGATATGCCTCTTGTAGTCATACTGTTTTACCTGTCCTTTACAATGGTTTTATGAACATTTCTTAAGAAGCGCGTTGCGGTATGTCGCAGTTGGTAGTCAGATTTCATCCATTCTGACGTCATCATGCCTTCTGTTTGGTAAAAATATATGCATATATTCGCTTTTGTTTACCCTGCAGTTATTGATGTAAAGCTTGATATTGTGTCGTAGAAGGCCATGGTAATTTTATAATAATGTTATTGGCTTTACGTCCCACTAACTACTTTTACGGTTTTCGGATACGCCGAGGTGCCGAAATTTTGTCCCGCATGAGTTATTTTACGTGCCGATAAATCTGCCCACACGAGGCTGACGTATTTGAGCACCTTCAAATACCACCGGACTGAGCCAGGATCGAACCTGCCAAGTTGGGGTCAGAAAGCCAGCGCCTCAACCGTCTGAGCCACTCAGCCCGGTAATGATAATTTTAATCGCAGTTCTTCTATACGTTAGTCTCGAAGGAGCGTTCTTTTTGCCAGGCAGAGATTTTGTGAGATACATGACCTTCACTCTTTCTAGTGTAGCTACGTTATCTTTCGATAGGCGTTCCCAGTTAAAGTCTAAGGTGTGCGTCATGATGGAGTCTGTTTGTACGTAGACTTTTTCCTCTTAGCAGCGTGTAAGTTATTAAGAACGCTCTGCCATCTGTTGAATATATTTAGAAGCTGGGAAAGGTTAGAAAATCAAAGACTGTCTAGCAGGGAATAGTATTTTGCCGTGTTCAGGTGAAGTGTATACTCTCTGGATTGACAGGTAGTAATCAAACATGGCTGCATGCAATTACATTACTAAAGATGAAAATCATATACTAGAATATTAATGAAAGTGTTAGTCACTTAGCAACCTGTTAAGTACAGGGTGCATTGCGGGTTAGAGTAAGCCTTCAGGGGATAATCATTTAATGATTCGATTTTATGATTACTCCAAGTTGGATGAACTCTGAGACCAATCAATGTCTCATGATTCACCTGCACATAATTCCGGAGGGAATAAAACAGAAATGAAGCAAATCGGTCCAGTAATAATTTCGTGTGGCTATTTCTAGCCGAGTGCAGCCCTTGTAAGGCAGACCCTCCGATGAGGGTGAGCGGCATCTGCCGTGAATAGGTTACTGTGTGTTATTGTGGTGGAGGATAGTGTTATGTGTGGTGTGTGAGTTTCAGGGATGTTGGGGACAGCACAAACACCCAGCCCCCGGGCCAGTGGAAGCAACCAATGAAGGTTAAAATCCCCGACCCGGCCGGGGATCGAACCCGGGACCCTCTGAACCGAAGGCCAGTACGCTGACCATTCAGCCAACGAGTCGGACAATCGGTCCAGTAGAACGGACGGATGGATTTTCCAAAGCTGTTTTTAGTAAACTCTTTTAATATATAGATTATTTCCTTTAGGATCAATAAAGACCACATTAAATAACTGTTACATATTTTTGGAAGTCTTTTCTTGCAGTCCAGATTCGCTGCATTCCTTGACAGTCTGCCGTTTTCTATCGTCCAACCACTCGTTTTCTTTTGTAGTTCTTCATGGAAGCCCTTGAAGTTGTTGATTTTTAACCGGTACTGTGCTCGATTTGAGATATCTACTCGCCTTAAACCAGCCTTGCTGCCGAAGTCCTTCCTCACCTCCTGGAACCACTTGTCTGAATTCTTAGGTGTACTATCAAGTATGTGAATTTTTTTTTTGTCAGTCGCTTTCCATCATTTCTAAAGAGGTGCCTTAGAATTTCAGTCCTCTTTTTCTAATGGTCTCCATCAGTCATCCAGTTTCCGCTTAACCTAATAATTTCCATGTCCAATTTTTGGACCATTTATCTTGCGAAGAATGTTTCTCTCAACCTTCTGAGCGCCTCTCAGATCAGCCTTCCCAGGCATACGGAGGTACTTACCGGCATAAAGGCATTCCGTTTTAATCACATTGTTGTAGTGTTTGATCTTCGCTTGGTAGAATGGTAAAATTATTATTTTCTTCACATCGTTATGTCCAACTGAGGAGCACGCTTAAACTTATTTGGCTGATGAATTTGCTTTCTTCTCTTCCCAAAATCTCTTCATCCTGGGACTAAAATTCTTCTTACGTTTTACACTCCAGGTTTTATCAGTCCTATCTTTTGGTTCCGCGAAATAATTATTATTAATCAGTGTTCTGAAAGCAGATAGGTTCTTCACAATCTTCTGGTTGATATTATTTCCTGAAGATTTGATTCTATTTAACTTAGTCAGTTGTTCTTGACAGTGTGAGGACAAGATTTAGATTTTTTTGGTCAGTCTATCGTTCTTCATTCTGAGAATATGACCATAGAATTTCAACCTCCTTTTCCTGATAGTGTCTGAGATTTTTTCAGTATGGCAATAAATTTCATGAGATTTCCTTTTCATCCATACTCCTCCATAATGTCCTCTTTATGCATACTGGGCCGAAAAATTTCCGTAAAATTTTTCTTTCTTCCTTTTTAAAATCTTTTTTGAGTGATCTACCGCCAATGATTAAGGTTTTTGATACGTATAATGTTTCAGATTTTATTACTGTATTATGTCTTAGTTTTGTTTTCCGAGATAATGATTTTTGTTATATGTGTTCCAAGTGATTCGATATGGTTTCTGTAATTATTATTATTATTATTATTATTATTATTATTATTATTATTATTATTATTATTATTATTATTATTATTATTATTATTATTATTATTATTATTATTTCTTGCCAATGAATGCTGTGATCTAAGACTAATGCTTCTTGTTAGGGCAGACTCGTCCTCAGGTGCCGCCTCCGAGTCCAATACCAATGGCCAGGGACTCACCGCCTTCGGAAAGGTAAGAGAGCCAACATAACTCAACTTACTCGTTATATTAGCAACGTAGAAAGCGAATCTCCCACTTTCAGTTAAATGTTATTATACAGTCAAACCTGGTTGTATACATTCAAGGTGATTATTTTTAATATTATCACCTCTTCCTAGTGTCATATCTTTGCAGCACTGTGGTTAGTAGTCGTAACCACCAAAGAATTGTCCGATCATGCACGGTGGTTTGCAAAAGTGGTCACCTGCCTCTCGTTTCAACACTTACATGGTGCTCGCAGTTACAAACCACCCATTTTTGTTTATTTAAACAGAAGTTAGAAATCAAAACAAAGTATCATCATCATCATATAATTAAGGGAGAAATATTGAACCCGTTCGGTGTGTGATGGCACAGTTTCTGTCCTGCGTTCAGACTGGGTCCGCTTGTCGGTAAAGTCGTGCAATGCTTGTGTATGAGCTCATACGCATTAATGTACAGGCAAAGGTTTGGGTACATTCCTTATACTGAGTAACGGCGATAAGAGTAGGAAACATACTGTTGGATTTTTAATGGTTCATGTGGCGACTGAACACGGCATCGGTACACGTACCACTCCTCGTTGTGGAAGTGGCTGTGTCGTTGTTTAATTCGAGAGTGAACGTATCACGCATGAAAGAGGGAAACTCTTGACCAGGTGCTAAAATTGATAACGGACACTGGTTGCCATGATTACAATGGTGTCGAGAAACTGATAACGGACACTGGTTGCCATAGTTAGAATAGTGTCGAGAAATTGATAACGGACACTGGTTACCATGATTACAATGGTGTCGAGAAATTGATAACGAACACTGGTTGCCATGATTACAATAGTGTCGAGAAATTGATAACGAACACTGGTTGCCATGGTTACAAATGGTGTCGGGAAACTTACGACGTTAATTCCAGACAGATTCAACCCAACAACATATGTTCATAGAATGGCGTCCATCACAACATATTGATTTAAGAAGTTAATGGAAATTTGAATAGTTTTCGTTCAACAGTTTGTCAGGTAGAGATGGATAATATATTGAAAGCATGACTGGCTGCACAGTTTGGATCACGTGGCTGTCATCTTGTATTCGGTAGATAGTGGGTCCGAATTGCACTGTCAGCAGCCTTGAAGATGGTTTTCCGTGGTTTCCTATTTTCTCACCAGGCAAGTGCTGAGTCTGTACCTTAATTAAAGCCACAGCTACTTCCTTCCTACTCCTCGCCCTTTCCTATCCCCTCGTCACCATAAAACCCGTCGGTCCGACGTAAAGAAAATTGTAAAAAGGAGGAAACATGAAATGTTTGAAGCTTTGATCAAAATATTTCGTTATGAACACTCATTCAATGAAGCACTTCACAAGTTAATCGAATATCATTTTCCTGTTAGGACACTATTACCAACGTCAGGAATGAACTTGCTCCACAAATTCATGGCAACCGCAGCCTTCTGTATCAGTTCATTGAGGAAATGGAAGTATTTCAATAGGACCATATAAAAAAAGAAACAATTTTACCTGTAACATAGAACACGTCAGAAACTTATAGAACTTTATAGAACGAATTTATAAACAAATTATATTTTGATGGATGAAGATCGAAAAATGTTCAAGTTCCCTATTTCAGGATTCCTTCTCTTCTTGAATATGAAATGTAATAATAATAATAATAATAATAATAATAATAATAATAATAATAATAATAATAATAACACCGAAATCGATAGCTGCAGTCGCTTAAGTGCGACCAGTATCCAGTATTCGGGAGATAGTGGGTTGGAGCCCCACTGACGACATCCCTGAAGATGGTTTTCCGTGGTTTCCCATTTTCACACCTGGCAAATGCTGGGGATGTATCTTAAATAAGGCCACGGTTGTTTCCTTCCAACTTCTAGCCCTTTTCTGTCCCATCGTCGCCATTAAGGCCTATCTGTGTCGGTGCGACGTAAATCAGCTTGTAAAAATAATAATAATAATAAATAATAATAATAATAATAATAATAATAATAACACCGAAATCGATAGCTGCAGCCGCTTAAGTGCGACCAGTATCCAGTATTCGGGAGATAGTGGGTTGGAGCCCCACTGACGACAGCCCTGAAGATGGTTTTCCGTGGTTTCCCATTTTCACACCTGCAAATGCTGGGGATGTATCTTAAATAAGGCCACGGTTGTTTCCTTCCAACTTCTAGCCCTTTTCTGTCCCATCGTCGCCATTAAGGCCTATCTGTGTCGGTGCGACGTAAATCAGCTTGTAATAATAATAATAATAATAATAATAATAATAATAATAATAATAATAATAATAATAATAATAATAATAATACGGTTTATTTCATTCATCTTAACTTATTTGCACAACCTCCGTCATCATATTAAGTTTCTATTTTCTACAATTTGCATCTGCTAAATGTGCATGCGCTTGTCGGCAGATAATGGCTGTCATCAGATAGATATTGTATCACTTTCGTGGTGTACGTTCAATTCTCAGCTCGAAGTCCTCAACAGCTCTAAAATTTGCTACCAAGATGGCTTAGGCATCACTGAAGAAGCGTACTAGGGAAATTAGGAGTGGGGTAGTTTCCCGTTGCTTTCCTCGCTGCTATTACATATCAGTCTGCCAGGCATACTGAAATGCATGCATCAACCGATTTTATGAGCAAAATTTTCATATAACATTCATAACAGGGACTGCCTGCATGCCTGCTTAAGCAATAGCATTACTAGCATCACTCATACCAAGGTCACTTTCATATTATCAATGCCAAGGAAGTAACAAAACTGCTCTAGCTCATACCAGAAGACATAGCGCATTGTAAACACTACGCCTCGCCAGGAAAGGCACACTTTCATGGCGTAGGTAATAATATTATGATAATGCTAAACTGTATATCCTTCTTACAGTCTAAATAGTAATTTATATTTGATATTAAATTTTTCAAATTAAGGCACTAATATTACTAGTTCGCTAACACACTTCGTATTATAAATTATTTCAGCAAGTTTTCCATTTTCTCCTTGAATGTGGATTTTTAAGATTATTTGGCAGTTTTTGTAGGATGCTCGGCACTAGTACTTCTAAACGTTATCTTTTCCTATTAATTAATAAAAATCTACACCTCCAAGTACCTCTCCCAGAACCTGAAGCTGAAGCACCACAACTCAGTAGTAAGACCCTCTGTACTCTACGCCTTTGAGTGCCTGTTGACGAATCGAAAGGGCCCACTCAGGAAGCCAGAAAGGAAGATTTTCAGGAGGATACTAGGACCCATAGGACAGGAGGACGGTGCCTACAGGATCAGGTACAACAACGAACTCTACGAACATCCGGAAGACATAGTCACCTCTATGAGGAAAAGGCGACTGACTTTCTTCGGGCCGCTTGAAACACTGCAGGCTCACCACAGAATCCTCACAGTAACAAGTAGGGGAAAGGTTTCCGAGACCAACTGGATCACCTCGGTGACATCAGACTAGAGAAACTACAGATCCCATCAGAGACCACAGAGAACCGATCTCAGTACTGACAGGCCATCCTACAGGAAGTCTTCCCACTGTCCCTCACAAGCAAAAAGAGTACAGAGACCACCAGACATAAGTGGACGGATGGAAGGAAGCAGGCACACAGACAGAAAATAAAATCATACTGGGCCAAGAAAAAGCAGAATATTTTAGCTAAGAGTTAAGACGAGCCCCGTTGCCCTAGTAGGCCAAAACGAACCAAAAAAAACGAATAGTGTCGGGTGATAGAGTGAGTTCACCATATCTTGGAGCCGGATCCAGTAGCTTAAAACAGCATTCATCCCTTATTATGACTGAAGACAAGAACTTGAATAACTGATCTGCTCATTGCAGGCTAAATGAATTCCTCTTGTGTGAGATGAAACCATGAAGTGCATATTTTGTGAATGTGAAGCCTTAACCATGTTAATAGCTAAGACCGTTTGGAGTTAATTTATTGATTAAAACAGCAACTCTCAAATGTCCGCCTTTCCTCTTAAAACAATAATCTCCACTACCAGTCTCACAGCATTTTTCACTAAAATTATGGGAAGAAAAAATATCTAATCGGTCGCAATGCAAGGCCACGCAGTGTCCTCCACTCAGTAAGCTAAGACTGAAGATATCTGAATCACATTACTATCTCTGGACGGACTAAACATTTCAGGATGAACTCGTCTTTTTCAATCAGGGAAGAGAGAGAGAGTAATTGATTACAGGCTCCTTTCCCTTTGTTTGGCAGCGCTAGTCTCCTGAGCCATCGATCTCCCCTCAGGCAGACCGAACTTTCAACAACCCGGTAAGTTACGATACATGTTACCGGATTACCGCCGGGCACTGTCAGCGAAACGTTTGATCGCTCATCTTCCCTTCCAACGAGTTGCTGTCCACTTATAGAGAACATTGACTAAGATCAATCGTCCATTGCCGGCAGCTCGGCCTACATGCAATAATAATAATAATAATAATAATAATAATAATAATAATAATAATAATAATAATAATAATAATAATAATAACTTGTGGACCCGCGCTGCTCCGCAGTATTCGTTATAAGTAGGTCAGATAACTCATCTTGATATGTCTGTCGTGTCATATTGTTCTGCCTGCCCTTTTCAATAGTTTAATAAACATTTTTTAAGAAGTGCGTTATAGTATGCCTGCCCTTTTCAATAGTTTAGTAAACATTTAATAAGAAGCGCGTTATAGCATGCGTAGTTCGTAGTCATAATTTATCCATTCTTACGTCAGCCGTGTGTTTGTAAAAAAATCTATCCATATTTTAACTTTGTTTATCCTGCAGTTCTTGGTGTAAAGCTTGGTGGTACGTCGTAGAAAGCAATGGTATTTTTAATCACAGTTCTTCTCTGTAGAGCGGTTGTCTTGTGAGCTCATAGGTTAGTCTCGCAGGAGCATTTCTTGCCAGGCAAAGAACTTTTTAAAGACACATAGCCTTCACGCTTTCTGGTATAGCTAGGTTATCCTTCGATAGTTGTTCCCAGATAATTTCTAAGGCGAATGTCATGGTGGGGTTTTTCTCTTCTGTTTTTCTCTTAGCAGCATGTACGTTGTTAGGAACGCTCTGCCATCTGTTGAGTATATTTGGAAGCTGGGAAAAGTTAGAGAATCATGGAGTATCAGAGGAAGAAAGAGAGTAATTGATTACAGGATGACAATTACGTATAGCCTGTCAGCATGCAAGTGTTAGTTGCTTAGCAACCTGCTAAGTACAGAATGTATTGCGGGTTAGGGTAAGCCTTCGCCTGCAATTGTTGGAGTAATCATTTAATGACTTGATTTCCATGGCTAAATGGTTAGCGTTCTGGCCTTTAGTCACAGGAGTCCCGCGTTAGATTCCCGACAGGGTCGGGAATTTTAACCATCACTAGTTAATTTCGCTGGCACGGGGGCTGTGTGTATGTGTCGTCTGCATCATCATCCTCATCATGACGCGCAGGTCACCTACGGGAGTCAAATCAAAAGACCTGCACCTGGTGAGCCGAACATGTCCTCGGACCCTCGTGGCACTAAAAGACATACGCCCATTTTCACACAAGGCAAATGCTGGGGCTGTACCTTAATTAAGGCCACGGCCTCTTCCTTCCCATTCCTAAGCCTTTCCTGTCCCATTGTCGCCATGAGACCTATCTGTGTGGGTGCGACGTAGCAAATAGTAATTTTAAAAATGCCATACGCCATTTTTTTCATGATTTGATTTTATGATTACGCAGATTTTATGATTACTCAGATCCAGTAGAACGGATGGATGGATTGGCCCAAGCTGTTTTAATAAACTCATTTAATATAGATAATAATAATAATAATAATAATAATAATAATAACAATAAGAAGAAGAAGAAGAAGACGAAGAAGAAGTCCCAGGAATTAACCTGAGAGGAGTCCATGTGGCTTTTGTCAGCACATGGCTCTGGGCAAATGGGAGTGAAACGCGTCGTTGCTTGTCATCTGCAACTATAACATATTGGGTTCAGCAAGAGAACCCAACTTAGCCTCTTTCACTCAACTCCAGCATGTAACCTATAAGAGGTGTCCCTGTTAAACCGAGCAACCCAGTGGAAGATTGCGTAACCAATCCCAGCGGGAAACTAGGTCGGTCAGCCGATCAGTGTTGGTGGCTTCAAGGCTTACAACCTTGATAGTTAAAAACCCGTTACCTTTTAAGTAACCACCATTACGACTCTCGTAATACTCGAAAGATGGAGACAAAGAATATTCAGAAATGTACCCCAGGTGGTAAACAATCCACCCCCACACAGTCTGGGGCAAGCAGGTCATCGGATTCTGGGGAACCTGCACCTTCATGCTTCCCACTTCTATCTATTTCTGCTAAACGACAACCAAAGAGAAATATCGAGTACTTTGCTACAGTAAATATTAATTCCCTACTGAAGATAGGCAAGCTCAAACAAACGCTTGACGTGCTGGAAAAGTATAAGGTCATGATAACAGCGCTACAAGAGACTCGGTTTACCCATGAGGATGCAATAGAGTCCGGAGTGTACAGAATCTACAAGAGGAAACCTGGTGAAAGAGTTATCAAGACACTTCCACAATTTCGTACTGGGTTTGCGGTACACCACAAGATGGTTGACCATATTTTAGATTTCACTTCACCTAACGGAAGGACCTCCTCGTTATCCTTCAGGTCTCGTAATAGAGCATACACAATCGTAAATTTCCACTCACCCACGAATGACACAAACCGTTCAAACCTGGAAAATGTAGAACAATGCTGGGCCACCTTAGAAGAAACTCTATATAAGATACCTTCCCACCATTCCATCATACTCATGGGGGACTTCAATGCACAAGTCGGTAAGGAGTGGAAGTACCGGAAGATAGTAGGCCATTATCCAACCCATAAGAGAACAAACAGAAATGTAGAACGTCTCATTGAGCTCTGTGACAAGTACAACTTAGTCCTGAAATCAACAGCCTTCAAACGCGTACCTAGAAAGGCCAAAACCTGGAGGAGTCCAAATCCTATGCTTGGTGAATTCCAGTTAAAACATGTTGCTATAGCACGGAAACATCATACGGACATACAGAACGTCAAGGTATTACGAGGAGCCAACATAGATTCTGATCACTATCTTTCACTTGTCAAGATTAATATGCAACCCTTTAGAAAAACACCAAACTCTCGAAATTAGTCATATGACACCCAGGTTCAACACCCTGCGGCTGCCCTATGAGGATTGTGATTTTCAGGATACCCTCAGGAAGAACACAGAAAAAGGAGGATGGCCTGCCTTACAAAAGGCCTTGCTGGATGCCGCTCAAGAAACTATCCCTGCCTCATTAGCCAAAGGCAAACACCCATGGTGGAGTTCAAAGTGTGATGAGGATATAGATGAAAGGCGTAAAGCCTGGACTAGGTGGAACAAACATAAAATTGAAGCCAATTATTAAGCCTTCCTCATGCCAAGGAAAGCTACAGCTAACACCATCCGCAGTGCCAAGAGAAATTACCTCAGGAGCCTAATACAACAGGCTGAAAATAATTTTCAGGGAAACAACTCAAGAGACCTGTACAAAGGATTTAAGAAGCAAACGACCCAGTACACAGCCCCTACCCTCATCCTCCACGGGCCAGATGGAAAACTTCAACTGAACAATAAAGACTGCACCAAAACTCTTGCAGATTATTTCCAGAAGCTACTAAACGCAGAGGAACCTAAAGAAAAGCTTATTTTCCTTGAGACTTCACACAGGAAACCTGATTATCAACCACCTACGAGAGAAGAAATAAAGGACAACAACAAGGCTTCAGGTGAAGACGGCATAGTTGCCGAGATGTGGAAACATGGACCAGTCTTTGCAGAGCATCCATCAAATCATAAAGGACATATGGACAACAGAGTCCCTACCCGAAGGATGGACGTCTGCTGTGATTCATCCCCTCCACAAGAAGGGAAGTAAGACAGACCTCAACAATTATAGAGGTATTTTCTTATTACAAATTACCTACAATATCCTCTCTGTAGCCCTGCTCAATAGAGTCACCACACAGCTAGACTCACAGTTAGGAGAATACCAAGCTTGTTTCCATAAGACTAGATCTTGTCCAGAACAGATACACAATCTGAAGACAGTTCTCAATTACAAAAGTCGAGGTGGACATCCCTGGGTGGTGGTCCTAGTAGATTTTCAGAAAGCTTATGACTCTGTGTACAGAGACACCCTTTTCTCCATACTTTGGGAACTTGGTCTGGATGGGAAGACCCTACGATTGGTTCAAGCCACTCTGAGGAACACGATGTCCAAGGTCAGGTTCAGAGGTGAACTATCCGAAAGCTTTCCAATCAGAACAGGAGTTCCTACAAACGAATATTTGCCCCAATATCTAATATCTGAAATGCTGTAATATCGAAGTAAATTGCACAATCTAAATAAATAATCCCTATTTCACTGTATTGATTTCAATGTGCCAACCTTATCAAAGTGACATACAGGTGATCGATTTCTTCTGAATATTAGAACCATTCCTATAAACGAGTATTTTCCCCAATTTGTTCTCTTGAATTCCAACTTTATATTCATATTGTGATCTTTCCTACTTTTAAAAACACCACTCAGACCTATTCATCTACTAATGTCATTCCACGCCATCTCTCCAATGACAGCTCGTAACATATCACTTAGTCGAACATCTCGTCCCCATTCTTCCAAGTCTTCCCAGACCAAACTTTGCAACATGTTTACATTTTTTTCCGTAACGCTACACTTTTGTCGAAAATGACCGAGAACAAATCGATCTGCATTCCTTTGGAGTTTTTTTCTTTCAGTTTTCGAATCAAGTAATCCTGTGAGCGTCTCATACACTGGAAACATGCTCTAGTTGGAGTCTTACCGGAGACGTCAATCCCTCTCATTTACATCCTTAATACAACCCCTAAAAACCCTCATAAACATGTACCGTCCGGCTCCATGGCTAAATGGTTAGCGTGCTGGCCCTTGGTCACAGGGTTCCTCGGTTCGATTCCCGGCAGAGTCGGTACTTTTAACCATATTTGGCTAATTTCGCTGGCACGGGGCGGGGTGTATATGTTGTCTTCATCATCATTTCATCTTCATCACGACGCGCAGGTCGCCTACGGGAATCAAATCGACAGACCTGCATCTGGCGAGCCGAACATATCCTCGGACACTCCCGGCACTAAAAGTCATACGCCATTTCATTTCATTTCAATTTTATACCATGTAGGCCCCCTACCATTTATTTACAATCCCATTTATGTGATTACCCCAACGAAAATATTTCTCTACATTAACACCTAGGTACTTACAGTGATTCCTATAAGGAACTTTCACCCCTTCAACGCAATATTTAAAACTGAGAGGACTTTTCCTATTAGTGAAACTGACAACCTGACTTAACCCCATTTATCAACATACCATTACCTGCTGTTCGTGTCACAACATTGTTGAGGTCATTTTGCAGTTTCTCACAATATTGTAACTTATGTACACTGACTGACAGTGACAATGCAACACCAAGGAGGAGTGGTTCGAAAGGGATGAAAGTTGGGGAAAAAACAGAGACGGCACGGACGAATAATTGATGTTTATTTCAAACCGATATGCAGGTTACACAATGCGCACGGCATCGACTCAGTAGGATGTAGGACCACCGGGAGCGGCGATGCACGCAGAAACACGTCGAGGTACAGAGTCAATAAGAGTGCGGATGGTGTCCTGAGGGATGGTTCTCCATTCTCTGTCAACCATTTGCCACAGTTGGTCGTCCGTACGAGGCTGGGGCAGAGTTTGCAAACGGCGTCCAATGAGATTCCACACGTGTTCGATTGGTGAGAGATCCGGAGAGTACGCTGGCCACGGAAGCATCTGTACACCTCGTAGAGCCTGTTGGGAGATGCGAGCAGTGTGTGGGCGGGCATTATCCTGCTGAAACAGAGCATTGGGCAGCCCCTGAAGGTACGGGAGTGCCACCGGCCGCAGCACATGCTGCACGTAGCGGTGGGCATTTAGCGTGCCTTGAGTACGCACTAGAGGTGACGTGGAATCATACGCAATAGCGCCCCAAACCATGATGTCGCGTTGTCTAGCGGTAGGGCGCTCCACAGTTACTGCCGGATTTGACCTTTCTCCACGCCGACGCCACACTCGTCTGCGGTGACTATCACTGACAGAACAGAAGCGTGACTCATCGGAGAACACGACGTTCCGCCATTCCCTCATCCAAGTCGCTCTAGCCCGGCACCATGCCAGGCGTGCACGTCTATGCTGTGGAGTCAATGGTAGTCTTCTGAGCGAACGCCGGGAGTGCAGGCCTCCTTCAACCAATCGACGGGAAATTGTTCTGGTCGATATTGGAACAGCCAGGGTGTCTTGCACATGCTGAAGAATGGCGGTTGACGTGGCGTGCGGGGCTGCCACCGCTTGGCGGCGGATGCGCCGATCCTCGCGTGCTGACGTCAGTCGGGCTGCGCCTGGACCCCTCGCACGTGCCACATGTCCCTGCGCCAACCATCTTCGCCACAGGCGCTGCACCGTGGACACATCCCTATGGGTATCGGCTGCGATTTGACGAAGCGACCAACCTGCCCTTCTCAGCCCGATCACCATACCCCTCGTAAAGTCGTCTGTCTGCTGGAAATGCCTCCGTTGACGGCGGCCTGGCATTCTTAGCTATACACGTGTCCTGTGGCACACGACAACACGTTCTACAATGACTGTCGGCTGAGAAATCACGGTACGAAGTGGGCCATTCGCCAACGCCGTGTCCCATTTATCGTTCGCTACGTGCGCAGCACAGCGGCGCATTTCACATCATGAGCATACTTCAGTGACGTCAGTCTACCCTGCAATTGGCATAAAGTTCTGACCACTCCTTCTTGGTGTTGCATTTGCTCTGTCAGTCAGTGTATTAATCTATACAGTATAACATTATCCGAAGAAAGCCTTATCTCAGATTCTACTTTTTTTACACATATTATTTATAAATATATAAGTTAGGGGAGCCAAATTCCGTCCCCGCTCCTAATTTCGTCCCCCTAGGAATTTCCAGTTTGCACGGTTGGTACCTAATGTTTAGCCGCACGCACACTCGTATCCTCGTCCCGTTGTCTTGTTGTGAGAGTTCCTGGCGAGTAATCACTACAGTGAGGTGGTTGGCGTGACTTACTGTAGCGGCCATTATAATGAATCAGTGAATGTTCGTAATTTCGTCCTATTCATTTTATTTCTTATTTATGTTCATTATTGTTTTCAGATGGGAAACGCAAGCACTGTGATGAGGAGGCTATGAAAAAGGCTATTAAGGCAGTGAGGGACAAGATAATGGGTTACAAACGTGCCAGTAAAGCGTTTAACATCCCACGAGCAACGCTGAAATACTACGTTAAAAAGAATACCAAGAAAACACTTTTCATAAATGGCCTTCACGTAATTCGTTATAGGGAAAGTGTTTAGTAAGGTCAGAAGATAAAAAAATATTAATCGTAATTTTCATAAATTCTGCGGGGAATGAAATTACAAACAACCAAAAATGTGTTTGTAATTTCATTCCCCTCCGAATTTATGAAAATTACAAGCACATTTTTGGTAGTTTAGTTTTAGTGTTTGTGTTTAAGTCAAATATTGATTACCTTACATTATAAAAGTTACATTATAACTTGCCCGTAAGGGGAGAATATATTCAGTAATATACCGGGTGGTACAGCTGCACCTATTCACTCAGTTTTATGCTACCCGCAGATTATAGCCTAACCTAAAAACATTGACTTTGGCTACTCACAGCGATGTCTGCTCTTACTACGCTTTCTGTAATTCATTTATTCGTGTCAAATCACCATTAATGATAAAATACCGAATGATGATAAAGAATCGTGAAAATTCTGTATCACAGAAACTTCATGTACATGACGGCTGAATGAGTAGAATTAGTGTTGATATAACGAAGGCAAACGACAGCTTGTGATAGCCGAGCGTGCTTGAAGTTAGAGGAGGAAAGGTGTGCTCGTTAGTCGGAGGCTCGAGTCCGACATAGGATGATTCTTTTATTTCGTTGTTAAATGTTCGTGTGAGTCGCATTGTTGAAGACAAATCTAAATCATGATCAGTTCTCATATCGCAGGTACTCTGTAATTTTCATTTCTAAGTAGCTCTTAAAAGAGCTATTTGAAGTAAAATAAGCTATTACCGACAGAGGTGCAATGCGCTTGTGCATGGCCATTCGATTAATGAAGGAAATGTTTAAAATGACCACCTCCTTCGTTAATGCATATCTGAGTACGGCAGAGGTGAGTCATTATCGCTTGCTGCAACGTATACTGTGGAACCTGTCTCCACTTTGCTGTAAAGATTACTAGGTGTTGTTTCATGAGCCCTGCGTATGAAGTCCTGTCGTTCTTCGATTCGAACGTACGCAGTTGCTTGGATGAATGCATATGCCATAACGCTGACAATAAGTGCAGTGCGCTTCATTAGATGAAGCCGTTTGCCATACAAAAGTCGCATGTTATTATCGCTTTCTGATGTATGCTTTCTTTCTAAAGGTGAAAAGTGACTCTTAAGGAAGTTAAACCTTAATAAGTCAAACCTTAACTACGAATGCCTTAAGAGTATAAAAATGAAAAGCTTGTAGCTATATTCAAACTCTGAATCCGTCGAGCCACTCCTGACGACGAAGAGTAGGTCTCGTATCTCTTTACTACGCTATAGCTTCGAAACTTATCTCGTATGTTACAAGTTCTGAATTCGAATGTGCAGACAGGTTTACCTTGCTGCAAACACCGCACTTTTAAGCCTAGATAGTAGCAACCATTCCTTACGCGTAGAGTATGTACTTATTGCTTGGTTAAACGGGTCCAACATTATGTTTCAGGTGGTATTCACAATGATTTTTTCCGTAGTCGGTGCTTATGTGGCGATAATTATTATGTCCGTTTATTATAACATCCTTAGAAGAATATCTGAGACTTCAGAAAAGTCAAGTCTTCGTAAAGGATGCCTAGGAGAATACGAAATAAAATTGTTAAAAAGGCATAACTCAGTTCGGTTTCGAAACCTCACTGTCCCATGCAGCTTATCCATGAACATCTAACATGCCTAATTCCGCGCAGCTACTTCCTGCTTTCTTTTACAACTCTGTATTCACGAGGAGGGCGAAAGTTCTCGCTTCATAAAGTTTTATGATTTTATTATTGAAGGCTGTAACGGTAGTAATTACATGGCGTAAGCCATCACAGAGGCCGCCTCTGTGGTGTAGTGGTTAGTGTGATTAGCTGCCACCCCCGGAGGCCCGGGTTCCATTCCCGGTTCTGCCACGAAATGTTAAAAGTATCACGAGGGCTGGAACGGGGTCCACTCAGCCTCGGGAGGTCAAATGAGTAGAGGTGGGTTCGATTCCTACCTCAACTATCCTGGAAGTGGTTTTCCGTGGTTTCCCCTCTTCTCTTGCAGGCAAATGCCGGGATGGTACCTAACTTAAGGCCACGGCCGCTTCCTACCCTCTTCCTTGCCTATCCCTTCAAATCTTCCCATACCCCAGCACGGCTCCTGTTCAGCAAAGCAGATGAGTCCGCCTGGGCGAGGTACTGGTCATCCTCCCTGGTTGTATCCCCCGACCAAGAGTCTGAAGCTCCAGGACACTGCCTTTGAGGCGGTAGAGGTGGGATCCCTCGCTGAGTCCGAGGGATAAACCAACCCTGGAGGGTAAACAGATTAAGAAAGAAGGAAAGAAAGAAAGAAAGAAAGAAAGAAAGAAAACGCGTTTCTATCAATTTTGATGTGATGAGACTATACAAAATGGCGGTGAATTGACATGTCTGTAATTGGTCCTATCCTATCACGTTTTCTATGATACTGTGACCACCCTTTTCTGTCAAAAGAAAATGCTCTCTTGAACCAATCAGGTACGCAGTTCTCTACCGACAGCTATAGCTGTGACTATGGTTTGTTCAGTACAGTAACGTTTCGTAGAAATGACTCGAGCATTGGACTTCGCTCTACATACAATTGTACAGTGATTTTGAGAAGGACCTCACTCACTGCCACTTGTACCGTTTTTGCATTGTGCGGGGATGTCTATATCGGACTAAGATGTATTTAATTCCTACCTGATTGCATATGTTTGGGAAAAAGGAGAGGCAGTTGTATCACCCGGTATATACCAATTTCTAGCCTTGTCCATAATATTCCTGAATTTCTACAAGTCCAAATCTGCTAAGGGGATGAAATATAGGCCTATACTTTATAATAAAACATAAAGGCCTAATAACACTGGCTTGAGGAATTCCTCTCTTAATAATTGCAGTATGAGATAATGTTTCCCCTCTTACGGCAAGTACCAGGCATCTTAAAAACTGTCTTAGGGCTGCCGTTGTTGAGGATTCAGGGGTAGTCGACTAAAATTTCGTGCAATTTATTTCGAATTCACCTTGTGAATGATGTCAGTATGAGAGAAGGTGTCCTCAATGGGGAGTTGCCAATGTCGGAGAGTTATAGCCAAGGAGGGAAAGAAAGCACAGCACCACGATAGTGGGAATTACTTAGCAGAGTGCGGGAACAATTCATACGAACAGGAGAAACCACACTGAGTGGAGCCATTGTGCAGCAGATTAGACACACAAAAGCAGATGAATTGCGAACACGGGGTAAATATATATCCCCTCCATCCCGTTACATATGGAATTGTCTTCATGAATTATTAATTAACATACTGGGAGCTTGTACAAGAATTATTTAAGAAATATCGCGCTAATACGAACGACCGACCAACCTAGAAGGTTTTTTTATTATTATTCTCCTTCTTCGTCTTTATATGTTTCCCTCCAGGGTCGGTTTTTCCCTCGGACTCAGCCAGGGATCCCACCTCTACCGCCTGAAGGGCAGTGTCCTGGAGCTTTAGACCCTGGGTCGGGGGCAGCCTCACCTGCTATGCGGGGGGATGGGAAGATTGGAAGGGATAGACAAGGAAGAGGGAAGGAAACGGCTGTGGGCTTAAATTAGGTACCATCCCGGCATTTGCCTGGAGGAGAAGTAGGAAACCACGAAAAACCACTTCGAGGATGGCTGAAGTGGGAATCGAACCTACCTCTACTCAGTTTACCTCCCGAGGCTGAGTGGACCCCGTTCCAGCCCTCGTACAACTTTTCAAATTTCGTGACAGAGCCGGGAATCGAACCCGAGCCTCCGGGGGGGTGGCAGCTAATCACACTAACCATTACGCCACAGAGGCGGACGAAAGTTTTTCATACATACATACATTATCATTATAGACTGTTATGCCTTTCAGCGTTCAGTCTGCAAGCCTCTGAGAATTTACTTTTTTAGAAGAAACAAAATGTTTTATAGTCCCATTCTATCTGTAGGACGTTGCACTTTTGTTGTGAGAAAATCAGCCGTCTGAGAACAGTCCTAGTCCATTGTACAGTGGACAATGTACCGGTTGTACACAATTAAACTGACGGTGTTAAACGCACTACAGCACTGGCTGTAATTATCGTAGGAGACTGAAATTTAGTAGATATGCTAACTAGGCAATGCGCTCACGAATTATGCAATAAAAATTATTAGTTCCAAGTCTTGCCACCAGGCGAAAATATAGCGCTGTAAGCAATGGTGGGATCGCAGGAAAGATCAGGCACATGATAACGGTGATTCTGACCCTTTTATTAGGATTTTTAGTTGCAAACACTGTTCAATATGGCCTCCCAACTCAGTAACATGCTGCATCCGAAACCAGTGTTACCAACTTATATTTTCAAGATCCGCTAAATACTACCAAATACAGTAGAGACAATACCCGACACTGAGCGAGATATCGAGGGACAACTATTGGAGCTCACTCTAGCGGATAGACCTGAACGGTACTGATTCTGTCATAAGAGCACGTGTATTTTTGTGTGAAGTTTTTGGTGTTATTTATGCGTTTTCAGTCAGTTGACATAATTAAATAGTAGCGTGTGTCATTCCTTGATATCTCCTCTCAACATGAGGGGAAAGGTATGTGCTGTGTTTTGCTGCAGTAATTACGAAGTAGAGAAAAATGCGCGGTCGTTCTTCAGGTTCCCTCGTGACAAGAACATGTAAGTAATATTGTGTTTGCATATACACTGACTGACAGAGCAAATGCAACACCAAGAAGGAGTGGTCAGAACTTTATGCCAATTGCAGGGTAGACTGACGTCACTGAGGTATGCTCATGATGTGAAATGCGCCGCTGTGCTGCGTACGTAGCGAACGATAAATGGGACACGGCGTTGGCGAATGGCCCACTTCGTACCGTGATTTCTCAGCCGACAGTCATTGTAGAACGTGTTGTCGTGTGCCACAGGACACGCGTATAGCTAAGAATGCCAGGCCGCCGTCAACGGAGGCATTTCCAGCAGACAGACGACTTTACGAGGGGTATGGTGATCGGGCTGAGAAGGGCAGGTTGGTCGCTTCGTCAAATCGCAGCCGATACCCATAGGGATGTGTCCACGGTGCAGCGCCTGTGGCGAAGATGGTTGGCGCAGGGACATGTGGCACGTGCGAGGGGTCCAGGCGCAGCCCGAGTGACGTCAGCACGCGAGGATCGGCGCATCCGCCACCAAGCGGTGGCATCCCCGCACGCCACGTCAACCGCCATTCTTCAGCATGTGCAAGACACCCTGGCTGTTCCAATATCGACCAGAACAATTTCCCGTCGATTGGTTGAAGGAGGCCTGCACACCCGGCGTCCGCTCAGAAGACTACCATTGACTCCACAGCATAGACGTGCACGCCTGGCATGGTGCCGGGCTAGAGCGACTTGGATGAGGGAATGGCGGAACGTCGTGTTCTCCGATGAGTCACGCTTCTGTTCTGTCAGTGATAGTCACCGCAGACGAGTGTGGCGTCGGCGTGGAGAAAGGTCAAATCCGGCAGTAACTGTGGAGCGCCCTACCGCTAGACAACGCGGCATCATGGTTTGGGGCGCTATTGCGTATGATTCACGTCACCTCTAGTGCGTATTCAAGGCACGTTAAATGCCCACCGCTACGTGCAGCATGTGCTGCGGCCGGTGGCACTCCCGTACCTTCAGGGGCTGCCCAATGCTCTGTTTCAGCAGGATAATGCCCGCCCACACACTGCTCGCATCTCCCAACAGGCTCTACGAGGTGTACAGATGCTTCCGTGGCCAGCGTACTCTACGGATCTCTCACCAATCGAACACGTGTGGGATCTCATTGGACGCCGTTTGCAAACTCTGCCCCAGCCTCGTACGGACGACCAACTGTGGCAAATGGTTGACAGAGAATGGAGAACCATCCCTCAGGACACCATCCGCACTCTTATTGACTCTGTACCTCGACGTGTTTCTGCGTGCATCGCCGCTCGCGGTGGTCCTACATCCTACTGAGTCGATGCCGTGCGCATTGTGTAACCTGCATATCGGTTTGAAATAAACATCAATTATTCGTCCGTGCCGTCTCTGTTTTTTCCCCAACTTTCATCCCTTTCGAACCACTCCTCCTTGGTGTTGCATTGTCACTGTCAGTCAGTGTAATTAACCATTAAGTATCGCTTAAGAAAGAAAATTATCGCAATATAAAATACAAATGAATTTATTATACAAAAAAAATGAGATGAATCGGAAAAGTTCCTTAAAGCGTGGAGGGATTTAGAATTTACTTTACTGAATTTACTAATTGCTTGCTTTATCTAATTGAAGCTCACCAATTGCAGCTTTCGTTGAAGTCATCGGGTTTCCGTGGTTACTCGTTCTCTTCTTCTCGATGTAGAATTTGCTCCATGGGCATCGTTCCTTCCTTCTCTGATCTGGTACGGGCTATCTGGCCTAGCACTCTCTAATTGCCTAGTCCTTAAATTAGATATTGGCCCTATACTTGTAAAAACTGATCAGCGTTGATCGTAAGAGAAGAAAATTCAGAGATATGATTTTTCCATATTAGTAGAAATCTCAATCCAACTGAGCTATACTATTTATACGGTACAGACTTGTACCAAATTCCGTAGACTTGAACTAAACATAGTTCTTCATCCAGAAGATTTACTGAATATAACACGAGCCGTAAGCTTGTTTCGTTTCACGTAGATCCGATACCATAACCGCAGCGAAGTACTGTATCGAAGCGACAACACACTGTACAAAAATCAATAACGTCGTTCACAGTAGATGTTCACAGTAGAAGTTAGTTAGGTGCCGTTCTCGTGGTGATAATCTCTATACATCCGGGCTCACCCCCACTCTTGGTAACAGTTCAATCTCAAAACTCATATACAACGAAGTATCTGATTCGTAGATCGAATTATCAACTCCCCTTCTCTTCTTTCTTGACAAGTCCAGTAGGCGTGTCGATGATGTAGCTGACCAGCTTGCAAGCCTCACGCGCGGGTCGCTGTTTACTAGCCTTGGCTCATGAGTTAAACCCAGTGAGTCATGTAATGTTCCACGCTCAAGAATAACCTTTTCCGTATACATAAATATGAGATGAAATGACAACAACTATATTTCAACATATTAACCAAATCCAATACATAATAAATTCCTATCTTTGTATTTTATATTGCGTTAATTTTCTTTCTTAAGCGATACTTAATGGTTAATTATTTAAAATCCTACCCCTGTGATTTAAGTATAAGTCTCTATGCTAGTAAATATAAATTTTGGTTTACAGTTTTGTAGCCCTGGCGCCCAAACATCACATAGAGAAATGGGAAACCATGGAATGTTAATTGTTTCTATTTGCGCGGCAATTTACGGGCAAGCCACAAATACTTTATTTGATATTCATGTGTCCCATGGTAATAACTTTCATCTCCCCAAGTGTTTTTATGAGGACAGCGAACAGTTCCAATACCTTGGACTAACCTTAGCGCCTACACTTCGCCAACAATCCACAGTTCTAGCTCTTCAGGCAAGTAACTCAACGTTGAAAACATTCTAGAAATTAAGCTACGAATTTGAGGTAAATAAAATAAAATAAAATATGAGAATATATTCTTTATTTATTCCTAAAAATGACAATCATTTTCTTAATCGTCGTTATCCGGTCGATTAGATTAGCAGTTTGCCTTTTTTCTATCACTACGAGCGCTATTGTGAATCAATGCAGAGTTTCACTTAACCCCTTACAACTACATTCGGTGTGGGAATTTTTCAAATATCAAAAACAACTGGATGTATTGAACCAAGGAACACATTACGGAAAGATATATGCCTTCTTCTTCTTCTTCTCCTTCTTAATCTGCTTACCCGCCAAGGTTGGTTTTTCCCTCGGACTCAGCGAGGGATCCCACCTCTACCACCTCAAGGCCAGTGTCCTGGGGCTTCAAACTCTGGGTCGGGGGATACAGCTGGGGAGGATGGCCAGTACCTCGCCCAGGCGGCCTCACCTGCTATGCTGAACAGGGGCCTTGGTGGGGGATGGGAAGATTGGAAGGGATAGACAAGGAAGAGGGAAGGAAGCGGCCGCCGCCTTAAGTTAGGTACCATCCCGGCATTTGCCTGGAGGAGAAGTGATAAACCACGCAAAACCACTTCCAGGATGGCTGAGGTGGGAATCGAACCCACCTCTACTCAGTTGACCTCCCGAGGCTGAGTGAACCCCGATCCATCCCTCGTAACAATTTCAAATTTCGTGGCAGAGCCGGGAATCGAGCCCGGGCCTCCGGAGGTGGCAACTAATCACACTAACCACTTCACCAGAGAGGTGGACAAATATTTTGTAAATAAGTTAAAATGGCTAGGATTTGTATAAAAAAGGAAACGAGTGAAGAAACAAAAGCGATTTTAGGCTGTTTTTTTTGGAACTGCATTTAGGCCGAAGTGATTTTCGAAATGTGTTTTTTGAAGTTTGATAGAGCTATTGAGATTTGTGCTGGACAAAGCGGAGGCGGGACAGGTTTTTCTCCGGGTACTCCGGTTTTCCCTCTCATATTTCAATCCAGCAACACTCTCCAGTATGATTTCATTTCATCTGTCAGTCATTAATCATTGCCCCAGAGGAATGCGACAGGCCTCGGCAGCCGCCACAATTCCTATCCTCGCCGCAAGATGGAGGCTTCATTCATTCTATCCCTGACCCGGTCACTGACTGGAAAACAGGTTGTAGGTTTGCATTTTTCATATGTCTAAATTCAGAATATTAATGCCACCTGAGCCACGGGGGCTTGAATTTAGACATGTATTCTAATATAATTATTCTAATTTTAACATACATGTATCCATTTCCATATTTTACAGTCAATTCTTACAAAATTTAAACAATGAAACAAATTTAGACACTCTGATGGTACTTTTATGAAAATTCAGTTGTTTTTAGGAGTTTTGGCTTGTCTAACAAATACTTATAAAAAGATTCGCATGTAAATTCCTTGAAATACTTTGCCCATATCTGACTACAAGGTAACTTGTTAAATTCAGAGTCATTACTGCTCTCATTCAGGAATAGTTTGAAATCGCAGAACTTGTCAAAAGATTCTACATCGTCAGTTTGAAAGGATTTACACAGCTGACAAACACAAATTTATTTTCAACATTACAATAATGCATATCTCTTTTCAGCGTCATCCACCAACCATCGTTTGAAGTATTCGTAGAATGATACATACAAGAACATAGCTTCCTCCACACAAACACTAACTTAAGGGTCTTTATCATAACCTGTGACAACCCCTCCCCTTTCGTTATTCCAAACATAACATTACCAATCAGCAGAGATAACACGGGGGGAAACTCAAATGAGGAGATCGCGATAAAGCAAGGCGATACATATTAGATACCAGAGTGTAAATACCCGCTTTTATGCTCGTGGCTTTACGTCGCACCGACACAGATAGGTCTTATGGCGACGATGTGGTAGGAAAGGTCTAGAAGTTGGAAGGAAGCAACCGTGGCCTTAATTAAGGTACAGCCCCAGCATTTGCCTGGTGTGAAAATGGGAAACCACGGAAAACAATCATCAGGGCTGCTGACTTGAGATTCGAACCCACTATCTCCCGGATGCAAGCTCACAGCCGCACCCCTCTTCCCTCTTCCCTGTCTATCCCTTCCAAACTTCCTATTTCCCACAAGGCCCCTGCTCAGCATAGCAGGTGAGGCCGTCTGGACGAGGTACTGGTCATCCTTGTATCCCCAGACCCAGAGTCTGAAGCTCCAGGACACTGCCCTTGAGGCGGTAGAGGTGAGTTCCCTCGCAGTGTCCGAGAGAAAAACCCACCCTGGAGGGTAAACAAATAAAGGAGAAGACGAAGAATCTATTGTAAATATTATAGTAAGAAGGCCAGCATCGTGATTCTGGACACCATTTTGCCTTTCTCCGAAGTTCAAAGAAAAAAACATCATTAATAGACTTAAAATCAAGGAGGTAAAAAAGTCAAAGGTATGAGAGGGGACACTACTGCCATCTTGTGACAGTATGAAAAACATTCAAGTGGAAGATTGCCAGTATAGAAAGAAGGCGAGATTTCGTAACATTAATTAAACATATGTGAAACTGAAAATAAATACAGACAGAGAAGAAGGAGCGTCGCAAACCTTCTATTCCAGCATTATCTAACTTCTCTTTAACTTTGAACGAAATGAACTTCTCTTGCAATTTGTTTTGAAGTACCTCACAAACGTTATCCAGGATTTCCATTATTTCAAGAAGAGAATGTTCTTCCCTTACTATTTGAATGATATGTGGATGAAATACGGACGTCAGTGGATGTAAATACCATATTTCAAAAGACATCAGTTCACAAAAAATGGAACTAATATCTTAGGTGACTTACATGCCGTCCGCAGTTGTGGTGTAGTGCTACGTGTGATTATCAGCCATCACCAGAGGCCTGTGTTCGATTTCCGGCTCTGCCACGAAATTTAAAAAGTGGTACGAGGGCTGGAACGGGGTCCACTCAGCCTCGGGAGGTAGTAGAGGGGGTTCAACTCCCATCTCAGCCATCCTCGAAGCGGTTTACCGTCGTTTCCCACTTGTCCTCCAGACAAATGCCGAGATGGTATCTAACTTAAGGCCACGGCCGCTTCCTTCCCTCTTCCTTGTCTATCCCTTACAATCTTCCCATCCCTCACGAGGCTCCTGTTCAGCATAGCAGGTGAGGCCGTCTGGGCGAGGTACTGACCCTCCTCCCAAGCTGTATTCCCCCGATCCAAAGTCTTACGCTCCAGGACACTACCTTTCAGGCGGTGGAGGTGGGATCCGTCGCTGATTCCGAGGGAAAAACCAACCCTGGAGGCTAAACGGATTAAGAAAGAAAGAAGGAAAGAAGACTTACATGCCATGTACTGTAAATCCATAACAAAAAAATATCTAACTAACCACGGCACTACAGCCCTGAACGGCCTTGGACTACCAAGCGACCGCTGCTCAGCCCGCAGGCCTGCAGATCACGAGGTGTCGTGTTGTCAGCACGACGAATTCTCTCAGCCGTTAATCTAAATCCATAATCACATTTCTATATATCGATACGATATCGATGATGGCGATGCGTAATGAAGAATATTTGTAAAATCGAAGTGGTAAAACAGGTTACTCCAAAATAAGCACTCTACATAGCATTTTCTGTTTGATGCTAGATCTTAATGTCTCCTGCCTGTGCCCCACAGGTGGTGATCCACGAGCTCAACATCCTGGGCGTGATGGTCGATTTATCGCACGCTACTTTAGTATAGCATTTCCTGTTTGATGCTAGTTCTTAATGTCTCCTGTCTGTGCCCCACAGGTGGTGATCCACGAGCTCAACATCCTGGGCGTGATGGTCGATTTATCGCACGCTACTTTAGTATAGCATTTCCTGTTTGATGCTAGTTCTTAATGTCTCCTGTCTGTGCCCCACAGGTGGTGATCCACGAGCTCAACATCCTGGGCGTGATGGTCGATTTATCGCACGCTACTTTAGTATAGCATTTCCTGTTTGATGCTATTCCTTAGTCTCCTGTCTGTGCCCCACAGGTGGTGATCCACGAGTTGAACCGTCTAGGTGTGGTGGTCGACTTGTCGCACGCCGCCCTCGAGACCGTCATCGCTACACTAAACGCTACTCGTAGTCCTGTCATATTCTCCCATTCGTCTGCGCAGGCGCTCTGCAATACTTCTCGCAACGTGCCTGACTCCGTGCTCAAATTAATGGTGTGTATTAGAATATCTTCATTGAACAATAACCTGAAGAAGCTATTTCGATATTTGTTGTAAGTTTAGTGAATAAGTGGATGAATCACCTGTTTTATGACAATTTCTTTCTTTCTTTCTTTCTTTCTTTCTTTCTTTCTTTCTTTCTTTCTTTCTTTCTTTCCTTATTTATTACGTTCCTTCCTTTTCTTCTCTATTTAAAATATAGTGCGACAATTTTAGATATCACGAAGCCTTTCCATGCCGGTGACTTCCTTAAAATCTGAGGTGTTATTATCAGGGCTCTGAATCTTATGTTATTACATTTTCCATTCCTTTACTTGTAGACAGCCGATAATGAAAAATGTCGGCGAATTGTGGTTCTGATACGATTATACCTGTATTTCATTTCACATGATTTTAGTAATATTACATATTTTACATACTGTATTATGTAAAGAATGTAAAATTTTTGTACATATGTCAATTAATACTAAAAATGTTTAAAAATTGTGTCAGCTCTTAATTTTCAGGAATATAGTAAAATAAGTGGCGAATTTCATTTCATTTTTCTTTCTTTCTTTCTTTCTTTCTTTCTTTCTTGCTTTCTTTCTTTCTTTCTTTTTCTTTCTTTCTTTATTCGTTTACCCTCCAGGGTTGGTTTTGCCCTCGGACTCAGCGAGCGATCCCATCTCTACAGCCTCAACGGCAGTGTCCTGGAGCATGAGATTTTGGTCAAGGATACAACTGGGTACTAGGACCAGTACCTCGCCCAGCCACCCTCATCTACTATGCTGAACAGGGGCCTCGTGGGGGATGGGAGGATTGTAACGGATAGACAACGAAGAGGGAAGGAAGCGGCCGTGGCTCTAAGTTAGGTACCATCCCGGCATTTGCCTGGAGGAGAAGCGGGAAACCACGGAAAAACTACTTTGAGGATGGCTGAGGTGGATATTGAACTCACCTCTAGCCAGTTGACCTCCCGAGGCTGAGTAGACTCCGTTGAAAGCCCTCGCTCGTACCACTTTTCAAATTTCGTGGCAGAGCCGGAAATCGAAGAGGCAGCTAATCACGCTAACCACTACACCACAGAGGCGGACTATTTTTTGTCATATAGAATACATTTCAATTGCTAAAGTTGGCTTTGAAATTGGGATTTCTAACCCTTTGTCTATGAAATACAGCAGGTCGAGCGCCTCAACTTCATATAACAGCACCAATCATTTCTCAGAATCTGGGATGGCTAGGTGCCTTTAATTAGTAAGAGTTTCTAACAAACTCCACGCAGTCTTGAAATGAAATCTAGATTATTCTAGCTATGCATGTTTGAAAAATCATTAGTGTCAAACAAGGAGAGCCTTCGGAATATATTCCACCCAGCTAGTTGTTTTCTTTTAAAATATGCACCGGTGACTCAGCCTACAAGGGAATTTCATCGGATCAGCGCCAAAATATCACAATTGAAATCATGGAGAAGTACTTGATGACTAACTGCGCATCACGATAAAAAAAATTACCATACTATTTGTCTTATTTAATGCGGTGTTTAAAGACAGATTATATATTAACCTTTTTTAAATTTGTATCTTTACTAGCGAATGGACCACTAAGCATCACGCTACAACTTCATTTCTTTCTCTTCGTGCGGAGTTTTCTCTCTGTCCAATACTCCTTCATGCGTTCGCTGGCCTGCTTCCGTTGTTCATCTGTCCAGGCTCTTCCGGTCTTCCTAGTTCTTCCTGCGGCTTGAACACTTTCCAAATTCTTCAGTGTGTTCCTAAACGTATTTCTTTCTAACAGCTGGTCTTCCAAGATGCTTAACCTTTCCGTATCCTTCTTCGTTTCTTTAATACATGATGTAGTGGCCTTTTTTCTCCAGAAGTAATCAAATATCTGTTTGGTAAGTCTGTTTGGGTTCATTCTGTATCGATGTCCAAGAAACGCCAGCCTCCTTTTCTTCATCGTCTCTGAGATTCTTTCCACCTTCTGGTAAACTTCTTTGTTACTCCAAAGTTTCCATCCGCTTTCAGTTTGGACAGCTCCCACAATTATTCTGAAAATTCTTTTTTCCAGGAACTCTAGCTTCTCCAGCTTGCAGTTCATGGACAGGCATTCACTGGCATACAGGCATTCTGTTTTGACCACGGTGTTGTAATGCTTTAATTTGGAATTCCAGGATAAGCATTATAAGGATATTAATATTATATAGTAAATTTTTCTGGTTTCATTTTCAGACCATGAAGGCAACAGGAAATTAGCTATAACAATACATTATGTAATATACTCCGCGATTTACACTGCATAACATTATTTTTAAATATTTGAAGGATTTTGATTATGCCTTTAATTTGATTACTTAATATTGTCAAAGTCAGAAAATAGACTCTATATATATATATATGTGTGTGTGTGTGTTAAAGCAAGAACAAACAATTCGTCATAAAATATGGAGGTATTCAAAATAATTTTACTGCCTCATATCATAACCATGTCATAATAAAAGGAACATGTAAATTTAAAAAATCTGCATTAATACTATTACATGTGTCCACCTGAGTGGTGAAGTGGTTAGCTGCCACCCTCGGAGACACTTCTCCTCCATGCAAATGCCGGGATGGTGCCTAACTTAAGGACACGGCCGCTTCCTTCCCTCTTCCTTGTCTGTCACTTTCAATCTCCCCCCCCCCCCCAACAAGGCCCCTGTTCAACATCCCTTCATTATAGCAGGTGAGGCCGCCTGGGCAAGGTACTGGTCCTCCTCCTCAGTTGTATTCCCTACCAAAGTTTCACGCCCCAGGACACTGCCAACCTTGGAGGATAAATAGACTAAGAAGGAAAGAAAAAAGGAAATACTATTACATATTTTTAGAATATTGCATATTTCACTTATATTTACGGCATTTTTATGTAGGTCTACGTATTTTGCACTTTTATTTTACAAAAATATTCCGGGCACTGGTTATTATTTCTGTATTTCAAGGCTCATGTTACCTTCTGATGCAGGCAGACAACGGCGGAGTGGTAATGGTCAGCTTCTACAACGACTTCCTCACGTGTTCACAGACAGCGCGCATGGAAGACGTCATGCGTGAGTAGAACACGGCATTCCGTTACTACATTAACACGCATGATGAGTTCATTTTATGTTGTTTTGTACCGATTATTATGATTATGACGCACTACGAAAGCTAAATCTGGAGCCACACCTCGCTTGAACGTTCACCTGGACTACGACACATCAGAGTGTGTGTCACACTCATCCCATTGAAATTTTCATGATGTGTAATCTATAAATTTCAGAATTAAAATTACATTTGATTCATTCTTAGTTATTACTTTGATATTGAGGCTCACATCTAGTGTGTTTTATGAAATTTTCATACGAACAGGAAATTCTGTGTTATTTTACTACCATTGCATAGAACTTGATACCGACATATACTCTTAAATTTCTCGTGATGTACCTAAAAAATCGTATTTCATAATCTTTGTCCTATTTATTGATGATCCCATTCTCATATTCTTGTGAAATTCTACTATTTGCCGATGGTTGTGAAATATTCAAACAAAGCAATTCTTTACCAGACGTAAACTCCTTACAGAGTGGGCTTGATTCTCTCTCTACATGACGTCTTAAGCCTAATCCCCCCAAGTGTACCTCTGTCTCGATCTCGCTTCATAACTCCCCTATTCTTAGCAAGTACTCCTCCCTCGGTAACCAGTTCCCAATTCTAACAGAACAAAACGACTTAGGGCCGGTATTATAATAGCAGTTTAAACTGTTGCTTCAGTTTAAATTTCGGTTTAGCTGTTAGTCGTGTATTATAAAACTTAATATTAAGTTTAACTAGAGATTAATTTTACTGCCACTCATCTACCATTGAAACTGAAGTTTAAGAATATATAACCTTACAACATGGCAGAACGAATGGATCTCGAACATATTTTTGGGGTGTTTGGAGAAATACTAAGCGATGACGAAGAAGTGATTCAAATTATTGAACGACCACGGGCACTACGATTTTTCCGAGCAGGGGGACGTCACTTTCATATATGGAATTAAAAAGTAGTTTTTAATTTGGTATAGGCTTACAAAACAGAATGTCAAAAGTGTAAATTATAGAAAATAAAGAAACTTCCTTCTATTTCAGAAATCATGCTGTAGAACCCCTCAGTCAGCTACAAATAGCATTGCGGTTTTATGCCTCCCGCAGTATGTTTATTAAAATGGGAGATTTCGAAGGAATTCATACGGCCACTGTTTCACGGACTGTATAAATTATTTCTGTAATAATTGCACAAGTAATTCTATTTCCTTACATGTAAAATTAGGACAACGTTTACTGCTTTTATCCGCCATTTTACCTACAAGAAGTAAACAAAAATTATCGACAGTCATCTTTTCTAGCAAGTCACTGCTACCAAGAACGTATATTTCCTTCTTCACCTTAGTTTAACTTATACTGGCCATTATAAGACTCAACATCGGTTTAAACTCAAGTTACAGTTTAACTCAATCTTCAGTTTAAACCCTCATTATAATACCGGCCCTTAGCAGTGTTGTTTCACAGTAAATTCTTCTATGTCGCCCGTATACAAAAGAGCAATGCTGTGATGTTTGGGACATCACTGTATATTTTTAATTATTGAACTATATATTTAATTGATAAGATGTATATATTTAATCACTGATAGGTCATTTTTAAATGAATATGTATATATATATATATAGGGTTTTTATCATCCATTTCAATCATCATTTCATTTCTTTGTATCGCGGCTATAACGTATTCTGAATGAACAAATTATTGGGTAAAGTATTTCAACATCACGCATAATTATAATTTGCAGTAAATTTTCCAATAGCCGTTGTGAGGTGACCAGAGTCAGCAGGCTAATTTCAGCCCAGTTCCAGGAAAAGTACGTCATCGAGGTTACGAGAGATATTACCCTCTCCACCTCATGAAGAGACAGTTGATACATTATTAACACCCACTTTTCAAACTCAGCTTCGGGACGCTTTATTTCAGCGGGAAAGTTCAGCCTATGTGAATGAACGTAATGAAGCAACGTGATGGATTCATAGCAATACATCAGAGAAGGGATGAGACCTCGAAACTTACTGGACCATGTGATATGGCTGATGGAAGGAGACTTTTGAACCGATAAATACCACCGACAAGGGCTGGAGAGGACATTCAGATTCTCATTTAGATTCTTATTCATACTCTTACTACGATTCTACGTCTACACATCGGAGAAGATTTTAACTTAGTTGACTTCGCATCTGAGTATATTCTACTCAAAAGTTACTCTCATTGGGACTTGTTATCTCAATGACGAGAGGTAGTCAACGGGAGACCGGCTTTGACTAGTATAGGGCAGGAGAGCTCTTATTATGAATTTAGCTGCGCTACTGTTCCGTAATACGGAAGAATACGAATGTATTCTCTCCATGAACATAACCCATGGCGGTTTTGCATTTAAAATTAGGACCCATTACGACTTTATGTAAGGAGTACAGTAGGAAGTGTTAAGGACAGGAAATGTAGAAGTAGGACTGGAATCCAACAACAGAGAAGGCAGCCAGTACGAGATCCACATATCATCAGCTTCAAGACAACAGAGTCTACATATGGTGAGCTTATGGCATAAGTTACTACAAGTCTTCGCGCAACAGTTCATTTTTAAAATTAATTTCATTCAATTTTTCTTTTGCTTCCGTAAGTTCAGATGTCGTTAGTAGTAGTATAATTGGATGGTTCTGGCGCCGCCACCGCCACCGGGCTCCCAGAGGCCACCTCCACCACCACCACAACCAGAGGCCTCCCAGATGCCTCCTCAACCACCACCACAGCCAGAGGCCTCCCAGAGGCCTCCTCCACCACCCGCGGGAAATTTGAATTTGTAAACAAAGCCACGTGCTTTCTGACAGCTGTCATCGACAACAACGCATCGCTAACCTCAGTACTGCCATCTTGACAGGCCTAAACCTCAGTAGTACCAACTTAACCTAACTAGCGCGAGGTAAACAAAGCCACGTAATTTTTGACAGCCACGTGCTTTTTGACAGACAACAACGCATCGCTAACCTCAGTACTGCCATCTTGACGGGCCTAAACCTCAGTAGTACCAACTTAACCTAACTAGCGCGTGATAAACAAAGCCACGTGCTTTTTGACAGCTGTCATCCGCCATCTTTAAACTACAGAGCACTGTGCTGCCCTCTTTATCGTAGTAGATGTAAATTCGTCTGTCATCGGCAGTGCTGCCATCTTGACGGGCCTAAACCTTAGTGCTACCAACTTAACCTCACTAGCGTGAGATAAACAAATCCACGTGTTTTTTGACAGCCACGTGCTTTTTTGACAGCTGTCATCCGCCATCTTTAAACCACAGAGCACCGTGCTGCCCTCTTTATCGTAGTAGATGTAAAATTCGTCACCTGTCATCGGCAGTGCTGCCATCTTGGCGGGCCTAAACCTTAGTGCTACCAACTTAACCTCACTAGCGTGAGATAAACAAATCCACGTGCAGCTGTCATCCGCCATCTTTAATCCATAGAGCACAGTGCTGCCCTCATTGTGGTGGCGGATAATTTGAAAAATGCTTTTTGACAGCAGCCATCTTTGAGCACCGTGCTGCCCTCTTTAGCTACTTACCCTTGAAATGTGGTGGCGGTAAATTCCACGTGCTTTACAAACCTATATGCTTTTCTGACAGCTGTCATCCGCCATCATTAATCCAGAGAGAACAGTGCTGCAATCTTTAGTTTGAAATGTGGTGGCGGCAAATTCCACGTGCTCTTGTTTGGAAACAAATCAACATGCTTTTTTGACAGCTGTCAACCGCCATCTTTAATCACCGTGCTGCCTTCTTTAGCTACTTACCTTTGAAATGTCGTGGCGGTAAATTCCACGTGCTTTAGAGACCTATATGCTTTTCTGACAGCTGTCATCCGCCATCTTTAATCCAGAGAGAACAGTGCTGCAATCTTTAGTTTGAAATGTGGTGGCAGCAAATTCCACGTGCTCTTGTTTGGAAACAAAGCCATGTGCTTTTTTGACAGCTGTCATCCGCCATCTTTAATCAACAGAGCACCATGCTGCTATCATGCGGGCAATTTCGTCAGCTGTCATCCACCATCTTTAATCCACAGAACACCATGCTGCCCTCTTTATGGCTACTACCTTAAGCACGTAGTAGCGGGCAATTTGAAAAGTTCTGTTAGCTATCATCAGCCATCTTTAATCACGAGAGCACCGTGCTGCCCTCTTTAGCTAGATACCTTTGAAATGTGGTGGCGGCAAATTGAAAAATTGCACGCGCTCTTGTTTGGAAACAAACTCACGTGCTTTTTTTTACAGCCATCATCCGCCATCTTTAAGCAACAGAGTACAGTGCTGCCCTCTTTGTTGTGGCGGCAAATTCCACGTGCTCTTGTTTGGAAACAAAGCTATGTGCTTTTTGGACAGGTGTCATCTGCCATCTTTAATTAACAGAGCACTATGCTGCTATCATGCAGGCAATTTCGTTAGCTGTCATCCGCCATCTTTAATCAAGAGAGCGCAGTGCCGCACTCTTTAGTTGAAATGTGGTAGTAGACAATTTGAAAAGCTGCCAAGAGAGCATCGTGTTAGCATCTTTATTCTTCGACATGTGGTGGTGGCAAATTCCACATCCGCCATCTGAGAGCACCGTGCTGCGCTCTTGATCGTAGTAACGGACAATTTAAAAAGAATCGATTAAGAATATAATCGAACACTGTACTCAATACAACATATGATCAGAACATCGATTTTTCTAAGAGAAAACAAGACTGCAGTTTTGAATAGCTTGCGTAAGATATCTATACTAGAATCGAACACTGCACTCGATATTGTTAACCTTAAGATGTGATCAGAACATTAATTGATGTGTTCAAAACACTAGATAAGTGATCAAGTCTAGAATAGAACACGATACGACATGTTTGAGAATACCTTTATACATATCGCGTAACTGGAGTGATGCATTTTTAGACTTGAACACATACTGCTGTTTAAAACCTATTACAACTAGAATCGCGTACTATAGTTCGATGTTGCAGAACACAGCATTGCGAGACTGCACTGTTTAGAAAAACAAAAAATTCTCTTCTCAACATACTTACTGAGCTGCTATTCCTGCTCAGTGAAGGTACATCTCTATCGAACGTGCATTGCAAAAGCAAGATTGTAAAACATAACAAGACTAGAATCAAACACTGCACTTGATGTTAACTTCAACATGTGATTAGAACATTAAATCAGGTTCAAACATAGCAAGACTAGAATCGAACTCTTCCTACTCTTTCAAGGTACACCTCTATCGAACATGCATTGCAAAAAACAAGATTGTAAAACATAACAAGACTAGAATCAAACACTGCACTCGATGTTGTTAACTTCAACATGTGATTAGAACATGAAATGAGATTAAAACATAGCAAGACTAGAATCGAACACTGCACTCGATGTTGTTAACCTTAACATGTAATCAGAACATTAATTGATGTGCTCAAAACACTAGATAAGTGATCAAGACTAGAATCGAACACTGCACTCGATGTCGTTAACCT
Organism: Anabrus simplex; assembly: GCF_040414725.1. Lineage (NCBI taxonomy): Eukaryota > Metazoa > Arthropoda > Insecta > Orthoptera > Tettigoniidae > Anabrus > Anabrus simplex. Next base: position 39,390,527 of record NC_090270.1, on the reverse strand, counting down.
TAACATGTGATCAGAACATTAATTGATGTGTATAACTTCCTTTACCTTTACTTACTCTGCCAAGGTACATCTTTATCGAACATGCATCGCAAAGCGAGAGTGTGCAAGTTTAGACTAGAATACATACTACCGTTCAAAAAACATATATACACATACTATAGTGCGATGTTGTAGTACACTATATTACAAGACTAGAATCAAGCACTGTTTAGGAAAAAAAATCTCTTCTCAACATACTTACTGTGCTAGACAATAACATACTTACGAATTTAATCAAATCTTCTTTCTTGCTCTTATTCTTCTTCGAGAGGAAGGAGTAGGAGGAGAAGGTAATACCTAATCTAAAATAAAAGAATATGCCAATTCTACAGTATTTATTTACATCTTGTATGTACTAGTTTTATCATGAATGATTTTACTTGTAGTGATGTTTGCATACTTTTGCTTTCTCGATGTAATTCTTGTATGTACATGCTTTTACGCATCAGTAAAACTAATAACACAAGATTTGTTCTCTATGCCGCGATATATAATGAAAATAGAACGTTGATTTAGTTCTTCTATTTCTAAATCAGTTAGCACGCTAAATCTATTAGGTAAAAAAACTTGAAAGTCTTTGCAGACACATAAAATCCTTTCTCCAAATTTCGTTTTAATCTTCGTAGTGAAATTACTTTAAATTGCTCATTTAGCGGTAGACTTGTTAACGGCTTGGTAGTTGGAGTTGAAATATGACCTAGCTGGTTAATCTTCTCCATGGTTTTTCTAAAAAGAACAAATATATAAATGTAGCGTTAGCACTTGCATGACACATAGTAATAATAGGATATAAAAGGGTAAGTGTGCTAGCCTAGAGTTACGATGTTCGGAAGAAACCAAGTTTCAACCTATAGAGGTCAGACATGGCTGTAAGTTTGAAATTATAAGATTAACCTCTTCTACAGCATGAAAGATTGAAGAGAATAACTATTTATCAATAGACTAAAGTTGCTATGTTCGGAAGAAACCAAGTTTGAACCTGTACAGGTCAGACATTGCTGTGAGTTTGAAATTATAAGATTAACCTCTTCTACAGCATGAAAGATTGAAGAGAACAACTATTTATCAATAGACTAAAGTTGCTATGTTCGGAAGAAACCAAGTTTGAACCTGTACAAGTTAGACATTGCTGTGAGTTTGAAATTATAAGATTAACATCTTCTACAGCATGAAAGATTGAAGAGAACAACTATTTATCATTAGACTAATGTTACGACGTTCGGAAGAAACCAAGTTTCAACCTATAGAGGTTAGACATTACTGTAAGTTTGAAATTATAAGATTAACCTCTTCTATGGCATGAGGATTGAAGAGAATAACTATTTACCAATAGACTAAAGTTACGATGTTCAGAAGAAACCAAGTTTGAACCTGTACAGGTCAGACATTGCTGTGAGTTTGAAATTATAAGATTATCCTCTTCTATAGCACGCAGATTAAAGAAAATAACTATTTATCAATAGACTAAAGTTACGATGTTCGGAATAAACCAAGTTTGATATTATAACATTAACCTCTTCTACGGCATGCAGATTAAAGAAAATAACTATTTATCAATAGTCTAAAGTTGCTATGTTCGGAAGAAACCAAGTTTCAACCTATAGAGGTCAGACATTGCTGAAAGTTTGAAATTATAAGATTAACCTCTTCTACAGCATGAAAGATTGAAGAGAACAACTATTTATCAATAGACCAAAGTTGCTATGTTCAGAAGAAACCAAGTTTGAACCTGTACAGGTCAGACATTGCTGTGAGTTTGAAATTATAAGATTAACCTCTTCTACAGCATAAAACATTGAAGAGAACAACTATTTATCAATAGACTAAAGTTGCTATGTTCGGAAGAAACCAAGTTTGAACCTGTCTAGGTCAGACATTGCTGTGAGTTTGAAATTATAAATTTAACCTCTTCTATGACATGCAGATTAAAGAGAACAACTATTTATCATAAGACTAATGTTATGACGTTCGGAAGAAACCAAGTTTCAACCTATAGAGATTAGACATTGCTGTAAGTTTGAAATTATAAGATTAACCTCTTCTATGGCATGCAGATTAAAGAAAATAAATATTTATCAATAGACTAAAGTTACGGTGTTCGGAATAAACCAAGTTTCAACCTATAGAGGTTAGACATTGCTGTAAGTTTGAAATTATAAGATTAACCTCTTCTATGGCATGAGGATTGAAGAGAATAACTATTTACCAATATACTAAAGTTACGATGTTCAGAAGAAACCAAGTTTGAACCTGTACAGGTCAGACATTGCTGTGAGTTTGAAATTATAAGATTATCCTCTTCTATAGCACGCAGATTAAAGAAAATAACTATTTATCAATAGACTAAAGTTACGATGTTCGGAAGAAACCAAGTTTGAACCTGTACAGGTCAGACATTGCTGTAAGTTTGAAATTATAAGATTAACATCTTCTATAGCATGAGGATTGAAGAGAACAACTATTTATCATTAGACTAATGTTATAACGTTCCGGTGAAACCAAGTTTCAACCTCTAGAGGTTAGACATTGCTGTAAGTTTGATATTATAAGATTAACCTCTTCTATGGCATGCAGATTAAAGAAAATAACTATTTATCAATAGTCTAAAGTTGCTATGTTCGGAAGAAACCAAGTTTCAACTTATAGAGGTCAGACATTGCTGAAAGTTTGAAATTATAAGATTAACCTCTTCTACAGCATGAAAGATTGAAGAGAACAACTATTTATCAATAGACTTAAGTTGCTATGTTCGGAAGAAACCAAGTTTGAACCTGTACAGGTCAGACATTGCTGTGAGTTTGAAATTATAAGATTAATCTCTTCTACAGCATAAAACATTGAAGAGAACAACTATTTATCAATAGACTAAAGTTGCTATGTTCGTAAGAAACCAGGTTTGAACCTGTCTAGGTCAGACATTGCTGTGAGTTTGAAATTATAAGATTAACCTCTTCTATGACATGCAGATTAAAGAAAATAACTATTTATCAATAGACGAAAGTTATGATGTTCAGAAGAAACCAAGTTTCAACGTATAGAGGTCGGACATTGCTGTGAGTTTGAAATTATAGGATTAACCTCGTCTATAGCATGAGGATTGAAGAGAACAACTATTTATGATTAGCTTAAAGTTACGATGTTCGGAAGAAACCAAGTTTCAACGTATAGAGGTCGGACATTGCTGTGAGTTTGAAATTATAAGATTAACCTCGTCTATAGCATGAGGATTGAGGAGAACAACTATTTATGATTAGCTTAAAGTTACGATGTTCGGAAGAAACCAAGTTTCAACGTATAGAGGTCAGACATACCTTAAAATCTTCGCGCTGCAGACTGTTACTTGGATAAATAAAATGCGTACATTCAAGCCTGAAACTCGAATGATAATATTCTGGTCGAATATAAAAAGAAAAGAGCAAACATATATGAATGTAGTGTAGGGTGCATCAGCTAGCCTAGCTATCTTTACAACTCAAAGTTCGAAAACATACCTTAAAAATGCACGTGCTGCAGACTGTAACTCCGATGAATAAAATGCGTACTTTCAAGCCTGTAACTCGAACGGTACCTAAAAAAAGAAAAGAACAAACATATATGAATGTAGATGTCTATTACCTAGCGTAGAAGTTGCTTTGCAAACAGTAACTAACAGTTCTAGCTTACCTTAAGATAAAGGCTGAAGAATAATATTCACAGCAGACAGTACTTAGACGGGAGATGTGTACGTAATAAACGCATACAGAGAACTGTGAGCGCTTCACGCAGACTGCAGCGAGTCAATATGCTGCTTGTTACCAAGCGGATGTGAAAATCGCTGACAACTGCAGTACAGTCGGAACTAAATGTTTATGCAACAAGAGCTCTCCTGAAGGTCTTACACTGAGTCCCGCAGGCTGACATATTTAAGCCGGGATCGAACCTGCTGTTGATGCCGAGGTGTCAGAATTTAAGAGTTCTGCCGCAGATCGAGCCTTGGAAAGTTAGCACGCGATCCTCGACTTCTGGACTTAAACGGGAGGGTACTAAGCTACATTCGCGGTATTCCTTACCTGTAGGCACTTAAAGGTATTGAGCTAAAACTACATTTAGCTAGATCATGTAATTACACGTTATGACCATCGCGCAGGCCCCTCGCCTAGCATTTGCTATTTTTTACGGCTTCCAACAGTAGGAGTTCGAACCCGCTATCATCCGAAGTAGCGAGAATGATTGCGAGTACTGGAGTGTTTGAGGGTGATTCATTTGTCGGATGGAGGCGTTAAGCTGTGTGCAGGCTTCTTCGGTAGAAGTAGGCTATGTGCCGGCACCGGGTTTACCCTCTCCCTACTATTGTATATTACATTCTTAGGTAGTTTCGAGGGCGTGCAAAAAAGCCAGCATTAAGTAAGGGCTGTTGATAGAGGGGTGTTAAACCTTGTACAGGCTCCTTCAACAGGAGTAGCCTACATGCCGGCGCCGTGCAGGCTCTTTCGATAGGAGTGGGCTATATGCTGGCACTGTGTTTTAACCTCTCCGTACAATCATGATATTTTATGTTAGGAGCTTACACGGGCTGAATGCTACTCAGCTAAGAAGACGTTCCGTGAGTTACAAGTAGCTTATCACCACGCAGTGTCTTCGTTCAAGGTTACTACAGCCGGAAGATGCGTGTACAATTTCAGCCAACACATGCATTCCGCACCTCGCTCTGAATGACTGCGCCGATACAACTTCAAAGACTGTGGAAAAAAAATGTAACCTATAGCCTACAGTTTGGTTTAGTGCGCATGCCTCTCACCCGGTAGTCTCGGGTTCGATTCTCTTGGGATTAAAAATATGTTTTACAGATTTTAAATAGCAAGAATTCGTTTTAAGACCAGTTGCCCTTCCTGACGCAAAACTGGCAGTATCTAGCCTCTTACATCATACACTATTGTTTTCGACCGGTTGCCCTTCCTGACGTCAAAGAACTCGGATTAAGAATCTGTTTTACAACTAGATGCTCTTTTTAACACGAGAATCGAGGATTTACAGCTAGATGCTCTTCTTAGTGCAAGAACTAAGATTTTAAATCGCTGTATCACGAACTATTGTTTTACAGCCGGATGCCCTTCCTGACGCAAAACTAAGATTTTAAATCAGATGAATATGTTTTAAGACTAGTTGCCCTTCCTGACGCAAAACTGGTAGTATCTAGCCTCTTACATCATACACTATTTTTTCGACCGGTTGCCCTTCCTGACGTCAAAGAACTGGGATTAAGAATCTGTTTTACAACTAGGTGCTCTTTTTAACACGAGAATCGGGGATTTACAGCTAGATGCTCTTCTTAGTGCAAGAACTAAGATTTTAAATCGCTGTATCACGAACTATTGTTTTACCGCCGGATGCCCTTCCTGACGCAAAACTAAGATTTTAAATCGCAAGAATTTGTCTTAAGACTAGTTACCCTTCCTGACGCAAAACTGGTAGTATCTAGCCTCTTACATCATACACTATTGTTTTCGACCGGTTGCCCTTCCTGACGTCAAAGAACTAGGATTAAGAATCTGTTTTACAACTAGATGCTCTCTTTAACACGAGAATCGGGGTTTTACAGCTAGATGCTCAAAGCAGTATCTAGCCTCTTACATCATACACTATTGTTTCACGGTATGGCTGGTTGCCCTTCCTGACGCTGAAAGACCGGGATTTAGCCAGTTACCCTTCCTGGTGTAACAAGACTAGGATTTATTTTTTTAGACTGCACTTGGCTAGAAATAGCCACACGAAATTATTATATAGAAAGAGAATTGCTGGGCGGATGACAGCTGACGCAAGAGTGCGGCACGGTGATTAAAGATAGCGGATGACGGCTGTCAAAAAAGCATGTTGATTTGTTTCCAAACAAGAGCACGTGGAATTTGCCGCCATAACAAAGAGGGCAGCACTGTACTCTGTTGCTTAAAGATGGCGGATGATGGCTGTCAAAAAAGCACATGGCTTTGTTTCCAAACAAGAGCACGTGGAATTTGCTGCCACCACATTTCAAACTAAAGATTGCAGCACTGTTCTCTCTGGATTAAAGATGGCGGATGACAGCTGTCAGAAAAGCATATAGGTTTCTAAAGCACGTGGAATTTACCGCCACGACATTTCAAAGGTAAGTAGCTAAAGAGGGCAGCACGGTGATTAAAGATGGCGGTTGACAGCTGTCAAAAAAGCATGTTGATTTGTTTCCAAACAAGAGCACGTGGAATTTGCCGCCACCACATTTCAAACTAAAGATTGCAGCACTGTTCTCTCTGGATTAAAGATGGCGGATGACAGCTGTCAGAAAAGCATATAGGTTTGTAAAGCACGTGGAATTTATCGCCACCACATTTCAAAGGTAAGTAGCTAAAGAGGGCAGCACGGTGCTCAAAGATGGCTGCTGTCAAAAAGCATTTTTCAAATTATCCGCCACCACAAAGAGGGCAGCACTGTGCTCTATGGATTAAAGTTGGCGGATGACAGCTGCACGTGGATTTGTTTATCTCACGCTAGTGAGGTTAAGTTGGTAGCACTAAGGTTTAGGCCCGCCAAGATGGCAGCACTGCCGATGACAGGTGACGAATTTTACATCTACTACGATAAAGAGGGCAGCACGGTGCTCTGTGGTTTAATGATGGCGGATGACAGCTGTCAAAAAAGCACGTGGCTGTCAAAAAACACGTGGATTTGTTTATCTCACGCTAGTGAGGTTAAGTTGGTAGCACTAAGGTTTAGGCCCGTCAAGATGGCAGCACTGCCGATGACAGGTGACGAATTTACGTCTACTACGATAAAGAGGGCAGCACAGTGCTCTGTAGTTTAAAGATGGCGGATGACAGCTGTCAAAAAGCACGTGGCTTTGTTTATCACGCGCTAGTTAGGTTAAGTTGGTACTACTGAGGTTTAGGCCCTTCAAGATGGCAGTACTGAGGTTAGCGATGCGTTGTTGTCTGTCAAAAAGCACGTGGCTGTCAAAAAAACACGTGGCTTTGTTTACCTCGCGCTAGTTAGGTTAAGTTGGTACTACTGAGGCTTAGGCCCGTCAAGATGGCAGTACTGAGGTTAGCGATGCGTTGTTGTCGATGACAGCTGTCAAAAAGCACGTGGCTTTGTTTACAAATTCAAATTTCCCGCGGGTGGTGGAGGAGGCCTCTGGGAGGCCTCTGGCTGTGGTAGTGGTGGAGGAGGCATCTAGGAGGCCTCTGGCTGTGGTGGTGGTGGTGGAGGTGGCCTCTGGGAGCCCGGTGGCGGTGGCGGCGCCAGAACCATCCAATTATACTACTGTCGTTAAAACGCCGTTACGTCACGTTTTTCATCTTGATAAATAGCTGTTTTAATTTGTATTTTATGAAATGATTATTAATGATACTTAAATTCCAAGTTAGTGTACTTAATGATTTGTGTTCCGTTCACTTTACCCCTGGGAGTTTTTTGAGTCTCATTACGCATTATTATTATTATTATTTATCTACTTTTATTTTCAAGCCATAAGCTTGAAGACTGGCGCCCTTGGGATACTGTTTCTGAAGAAACAATGACATATCATTTATTTATTTTAATATTAAGTGACCCGCCACGTTATAAATTAGTCATACATCTGTGGGCCAAGTGGGTACGTCACAATGTCACTCCTCTGTTCGCTATATAGATTTTCTGACATCACAGATATCCACGCCCTCAGAGCCTACTACGTACTATATATCTTGCATCCTACCAATTCTTGAATTCGCGCCTCCCATTTGGTCTACCTCTTTGACCTCCTTCAGTCATTCTTCTGGGCCATTGTTAGAGCCAGATTATATGACTGTTGAAAATTGAACAGCAGTCGGATACTGGATAAGTTAAACCTTCTCCCGTTATCTTCTAGCAGTAAAATATCCGACCTTAAAATCCTACACACAGCTGTTAACGGTTTATCTTGTTCTCCTGACCCTGTATCCTTCTTTACCCTACATGTCCCAACTCGTAATACCAGGAAGAATCCACCCCATCATATTCCACATTCCCGCCTCTCTCTCTTCTTTCAACCCTCCTTAACTCTTTATCTTCTGAGAGGAACTTCGACGCTTTTTTCTTCGTATGCCTCCTTTAATCCAATCTTCCTTAACTTATCTCATTTCCTACATATTCCCTTTTTTCTCTCCTCTTTGCTATTCCCTCTATTGTAAATATTGTACCATTTATTTATTCTTTTTGCCAACGGCCGTAGCCGTGTTGAAACACCGGATCCCGTGAGATCTCCGACGTTAAGCAACATTGGGCGTGGTCAGGAGTTGGATGGGTTGCCACGCGCTGTTGGTGGGGGGCTAAGGGAACGGAGGAGCGGAAAGGAACTGGCCACCCTACCGCACGTAAACTCCGGCTCAGGAACACCTCTGCGGAGGTTCGGACCTGCCTTCGGGCAGAATAACCCTTACCTACCTACCTATTTATTTTTTACTGTACTCTGTGTCATATCAGTATTTATCTTACCGTGCCTAGCTGTGAGTTCTTCTCTTCCTTTTGCTTTCAATCTTCAACTTTACTTGTTTTTCATTTGCCATTATTTTTACTGTTAATCGTTGTTTCCCTACAGTTCACATGTTAGTTTTAAATTTTCTTCCACTACGTTTGTTGCTGATGGATTTTTATTTGTTTTTATTTTTTAAGTTTGCATTGTGCTACTCCATTTTAAATATCGTTTTCACAGTGGAACTGTGTAATTCCGCATCTCGCTGTTTTGATTTACCAATAATAAACTAAAAATACAATGCGTATTTAAAGGAACTACTTTAATCGGTTAAAACTGCGTCTCCAGCTAAGTACTCATATTTTTAAACCTATTACTTAAGAATGTTTTTCATGATCTTTTATATATAGAAAGTTTGAGAACGGCTGCATTACGGGATGCGGATAAGAGACGAGAAGTTTAGTCAGAAGTTTTTCACTCCTTAATCTGGCCACTTTAAACCAGGACCTCTTGATCTATCGCGGTTAGGAACTCTGTGAAGGTGACTTTTAACCTTTGCTATAAATCCTGGTTAACTGTCACTGTGTGTGTGGGACACCTCGCCAAACACTGAGAGCCGTGCCGCGCACCTGCTGTCGTCTGTTGGCAAACGACAGAGACACGTTAACCACAAATCAAACAAAGTTAGGCTGCAAGTGTAACAGCCTCTGTCACGTCCCTTCACTGGCAGTACGGCGAAAACATCGCTAAAGGGAACTAAATGAATGTTAAAGAACCGTAAGCGAATTATGTTTTTAATTTTTACGTTCCAGGAATTTACTTTCTTTCTTTCTTTCTTAATCCGTTTACCTTCCATTGTTGTTTTATCCCTCGGACTCAGCGAGGAATTCCACCTCTACTGCCTCAAGGGCAGTGTCCTGGTGTGTGAAACTTCGGGTCGGTAGTATACAACTGGGAAGGAAGACCAGTACCTCGGCTAGGCAGCCTCACCTGCTATGCTGAACAGGGGCCTTGGGGGTGATGGGAAGATTGGAAGGGATAGGCAAGGAAGAGGGAAGGAAGCGGCCGTGGCCTTATGTTAGGTACCATCCCGGCATTTGCCTGGAGGAAAAGTGGGAAACCACGGAAAACCACTTCCAGGATGGCTGAGGTGGGAATCGAACCTACCTCTACTCAGTTGACCTCCCGAAGCTGAGTGAACCCCGTTCCAGCCCTCGTACCACTTTTCAAATTTCGTGGCAGAGCCCGGAATCGAACCCGGGCCTGCGCGGTTGGCAGCTAATCACACTGACCACTACACCATAGAGACGGACCAAACAAGTTTCAACCTTTAATAATGGCATTTTAATTATGTCTTTGCTCACTGAAGTTGTTTGAATTAATTAGGTGTCGTTGTTGCTCATTCCTTGTGTGCCCTAACTCATTCACTAAGTGGTAATATTTATTGGTCCATGGATCATGCAATTTTCCTTTCAACTAAAAAGTAATATATTTATAGGTTCAGGGATCATGCTATTTTACTGTTTGAACTACCCACGCTAGTCATATGGACAAAGATAGCTGCAGCTCGATAGCTGCAGTCACTTAAGTGCGGTCAGTATCCAGTAATCAGGAGATAGTGCGTTCTAACCACACTGTCGGCATCCCTCAAGGTAGTTTTCAGTGGTTTCCCATTTTCACACTAGGCAAATGCTGGGGCTGTACCTTAATTAAGGCCACGGCCGCTTCCTTCCCATTCCTACGCCTTTCCTATCCCATCGTCGCCATAAGACCTATCTGTGTCGGTGCGACGTAAAGCAAGTAGCCGAAAAAATAAGAATTCACAGACACAGCACTCCCATTAGTCAGTGCAAGCCCTGGACCTCAAGAAAGAAACAAAAGACGGCACGAGCAGCGGAATGGAACACAAGGGAGTCCAGTCTACAGCCCGTAAGTACGTACACATATTTCTCTAAATATTTCACTAGTAATGACGGTATTTCTTAATTTACCGCAGATTTTACACTTTATTTGAGTAAGAGCAATTATTATCTTCCGTTCGTCACAACAATTACAGTGAAATTTCGTGGATACGATTCGTTCACGTAACCTAAACACACTCTAGCCATCGTCGTCTTGGTCTCCCTCTCCCTCTCTTACCCTCCGCAATAGAGACCATTATTCTTCTAGGTAACCTATCCTCCTCCATTCGCCTCACCAACGAAGCCGGTTTATGCGTACAGCTTTATCCATCCAATTCATTCCTAACTTAGCCTTTACCTCCTCATTTCGAGTACTCTTCTGCCATTGTTCCCATCTCTTTGTATCAGCAATCATTCTCGCTACTTTCAAGTCTGTTACTTCTAACTTTTGAATAAGATATCCTGAGTCCACCCAGCTTTCGCTCCCGTAAAGCAAAGTTGGTCTAACAGACCGATGTAAAGACAGTTTCGTCCGAGAGCTGACTTCCTTCTTACAGAACACTGTTGATCTCAAGAGATCAATTTAAAAAAAAAAAATCAGTTTGACCAACAACGTAACACTCATATACATGGTTCATGTTTCCAGAGTGGTTGCTATTAGCAGTAACACGCCAAGTGCCTACTTAAAAGGCATAACAATGCATAGTGAAGCTGTGTTATGTATGTTACAAGGGGACGGAAGTTCTACACAGCTACACCTCAAGCAAGAAGACAAGCAAAGGGAGCGCTTCAGACGTGGCGTGCTGGCGGATCATTCAGACCCTTATTGCTCGCTAGCGGGAGCAGCTAAAAGAAAAGGAAGATTTTTCACCGACATACTTGACCGAGGTCGTGATGGCACGAGCAAGCTGTAATGTGAGGTTTGCGTGTTCAATTGTAGCGTGGTCCATTGTCTTGAGTCCCTTCTTTCTGGTGATACGTTAAAATACACAGATAAGAACAAGAAGAAACTGCACTTCGTATAGCAATCTACATTAACTATTCAACTTTTCATAAATACCCTTTATTTCCAAAATAAAGATCAATTGACCCAGGAAGTGGCTGAGCGGTTTGAGTCATGTACCTGTTAGCCTCCATTCGGTAGGTAGTGGGTTCGAACCCCACTGTCGGCAGCCCTCAACATGGATTTCCGTGGTTTCCCATTTTCACACCAGGCAATTAATCTTAAGTAAGGCCACGGTCGTTTTTCCCCTATTCTAACCCGTTCCTGTCCCATCGTCACCACAAGACCTATTTGTATCGGTACGACGTAAAACAAATACGAAAACCATGTTATACTTCAAAAACGGTTAACTGCACGAAGAAATGCATACAATTTTATGATCTCAGTTGAGATATAACGCTTCGGAAGCAAGATATTTGCAAATAAAAACAAACATTTGGCTGAAATTTGATTTCTAAATGCTCACGCGATGTCGATGGGGACGATTCCCACCCTTTTCCTAAAACGCTAGGAGGGTTTCCGAAAAAAATCAATAAAGTATGAAAATGAAATGTCGTATGGCTTTTAGTGCCGGGATGTGTCCGAGGACTTCGGCTCGCCTGGTGCAGGTCTTTTGATTTGACTCCCGTAGGCAACCTGCGCGTCGTGATGAGGATGAAATGATGATGAAGACGACACATTCACCCAGTCCGCGTGCCAGGGGAATTAACCAATTATGGTACAAATTCCCGACCCTGCCAGGAATAGAACCCGGGACCTGTGTGACCAAAGGCCAGCACGCTAGCCATTTAGCCACGGAGCCGGACAGCAAAGGATGAACATTTCCTCTGATTTGACTGGACTATTTAATACTATAGCCGGCCCCGTGGTGTAGGGGTAGCGTGCATGCCTCTTACCCGAAGGCCCCGGGTTCGATTCTCGGCCAGATCAGGGATTTTTACCTGGATCTGAGGGCTGGTTCGAGATCCACTCAGCCTACGTGATTAGAATTGGGGAGCTATCTGATGGTGAGATAGCGGCCCCGGTCTAGAAAGCCAAGAATAACGGCCGAGAGGATTCGTCGTGCTTACCACACGACACCTCGTAATCTGCAGTCCTTCGGGATGAGCAGCGGTCGCTTGGTGGGCCAAGGCCCTTCAAGGGCTGTAGTGCCATGGGGTTTGGTTTGGTTTTTTATTTAATACTATAAATGTCCGATACCTTGGCTGAATGATCGGCGTTGAGGCATTCGGTTGAGAGGTCCGGGGTTCGACTCCCGTCCGGATCGGAGATTTTAATCACGTCCGATTAATTCTTCTGGCTCGGGAATTGGGTGTTTGTGTTTGTCCCAACATTCTCCTCTTCAAATGCAGACAACCAACACAGGAACACACAATAGTGATTATATCCCTCCACAAAGGATTGGCGTCAGAAAGGGTATTCGGCCACAAAACAGGGCCAAATCCACATATGCTACACAGTTTGCACCCGCGACCCTATAGGTGCGGGAAAAACGGTAGAAAAGAAGAAAATGTAATGTTATAAACGGCGTGACTTTAACTTAGTTGCGACTTAGGAAGTTATTTTCGAAGTTACCGGCAGCATAAATCTCACAAATCTGAAGGGTGAATTATTGGACATTTCGAGAAGCAGATCAAATTTTCCTCTCAGGTATTTCTTTAGGACTGGAACTTGTTATATTCGGAGTCAACTCAACTCCTAAGCGATCTCTTTGATGTTATATATGTTACATAAAAGCCGCCAGGTCCAGGACGACAAACGCGATGGAGAAGGGGAAAGAGAGGATGTAATCACACGCGGAAGGATATTTTCCTCCGTTCTTGAGTTGACCTTTTGTATAACATCAATTAGGCCGCTTATGACTTGAGCTAATGCCGACTATAGCCGTTCTCTATGTCGCACACAAACAAGGTCAGCTCATTGTGCAGACAATAACATCTATTCTACAGGGCAATCACACTTTTGTATAAACATCTCATATTTTTTTTTTTTTTTTTTTTTTTTTTGGAACAGTGGATAACAGTGGATGTCAGTGAAGCAACATAGAACGAACTGCATGCTTCGAGGAGTTCTCAGCCACTGCAGTACTGAAAACATAACAACAGGCACACCTAAACGAAGCCTAACCTCTAATGCAGGGCCTCTCAAACGCCCAAACTCTCACGCGTGCATAGCGAGGTGCATAGGCTCTGTGCACTGTGCATCGGTACGCTTCGCCTCAACTCGGCTTGACTCGGATGGTGTAGTGTGCTGAGAGCGACGAAGCGTTTGGTGGTAGACGACGTGTTTATCAGTGAAATAGATAAGCGCACGACAACAACATAAAAATGGAGCAACCTGTTTCGAAGAAAGCAAAGACTTCCGAAAGTCCATTTCAATCGAACTGGGAACTTTCGTATTTTTGTTTGTTTGTTTGTCGTGACGATAACGCCAAATGCTTAATCCGTGGGACGATAATTACGTGCGTAAGAAAATCGTCTATTGAAAGACACTACAACAGACTACATTCGGAAAATTATTGTGAAATCATAGGAGACGTCAGAGAGAGAGAATTAAGGAAGCTGAAACAGCCTGAAGAAGAGCATTCTATATCCACAAATGAGGTTTGTTCCAGTACTGTAGCATTTTCATTTTGGTTACGGGTTTTGCATTTTTTAAATTATGTTTACATTCCTCTCAAACATGTATGTGTATTTCTAATTCACTTTTTTAATAACACTGGTAACCTTGTCCCATACAACTGTGCGTCTCCGCTCACCACACGTAAACATTTCGCAGTGGGGGAGAAACAGCAGTGAAGGTGAGGAACGCGGAGGCAGGCCGAACGGGGAGACAGGTGTAGGGAGAGAGGAGTGGGGGGGGGGGTCTGCACTCTGGTCAACCAAGCGAAGTCGTCTTTTGCACCGTGCACAGTGCAGGCACCACGCGCATGCACCCTGAGAGGCCCTGCTCTAATGACTCGCCACGCGTTAGGCCTTACAAAAGCAGACCTATTGTAAGAAAAAAAGGACCAGTGACCTAGATGTTAGGCAGTTTTATTGAAAGACATATTCATTAGCTTTACGCAAAGGGAAAAGTTTACAATATTTTTTTTTAGGGAAGTGTAGCTGACAAGAACGGAAGAGGTAGACCAGGGTATGAACACGGCAACCAGAATAAAGTACATATAGGATGTAGGAGTTTTGTAAAAATGAAAAGATTAGCAGCGTGTAGGTTGGCATAAAACCAGCCTATATGACCCAACCAGAAACAACAACATATACTGCTAATCTGAATACAACAGAAAAGTGTGTAATCAGCTCCGCTAATTTCGCCGACTTCGCAACTTTTTTAAAGCCCATCTTCTGGAACATGCAAATGTATGAACATGGTAATGTTGAGCGCACCCTCACGACCCGCTTAACCATATTATGGCATGACGAAGTTCAGGAGGCCATTTCCAATTCTCTCTGTTTACACGCCATCTAGTCGCTCTTGCTCCAGGCCCACCGGGCACACTGAGCACGGAATGTGCTCCAGTAACTCCGAGTGTTCGTTAAACTCCCTACAAATGTTCGTTTCTCTAATGCACGAGCGGAATGGCCGGTTCTTCGCCAGAGATTTTTATTACGCCTTTCCAGTTCAGTGATGCCGTGATATTTCTGGATGATTTAGTCAATTTATAATTCTCAATGAAGCCTCATAATGTAATTTGCCTTGTGGTACGTACAAAGAGGCAGTTGGTAACGGTGGAGTAGCTCATGAAATAACCACTTCAAAACATTTTAGTATTTCCAGGACTTGTGGCATATGGAAGAGACGTTACTCTTAAAACTCATTATTTGTGTTATTCTTGTAAATTTTCACTACATAGTGGTATATAAGTATATTCTTTATTATGTTTACTTATTCCTAGCTTAACCGTCGACCCCGTCTTGTGGGTAGCGTGTCTGCCTCTTACCCTGTGGCCCTGCGTTCGATTCCCGACCAGGTCAGGAATTTTCACTTGGATCTGAGGGTTGGTTCGAAGTCCAGTCAGCCTACGTGATTATAATTGATGAGCTGTCTGACAGTGAGATGGCGGCCCTGGTCTAGAAAGCTAAGAATTAATGACCGAGAGGATCGTCGTCCTGACCACAGGACACCTCGTAATCTGCAGGCCTTCGGGGCTGTTGAGCCGGAGGGGTTGGTTTGACTTCTAATCACACTAGAGCTGTGCAGGGAAACCTCGCTACATCGCAAGGTAGAAGAGGAAAGGATAAGTGTAAGTAAGAGATTTCTATGAATCTTGGCCTTCAGAGTGGTGTGAAGTAGCCATGACATTCTTGTTTCACAAAGTTTAAGAACGTTCATTAGGTATCTCCTTAGTGCTACCGTATGGAAGTAGCGTAGCCAGGATCGACCGATGACCATCTATGTATCTTGTGACGGTAAATGTTTCTGTCCAGTATTTCTGATGGTTCTATCTGGTACTTTTCCAGATTTTTTTAACATCCTGTATCCATGGCACGTTCTTCAGTTTTTCAGTATATATCAAATTCTTGTGGGTTAGCCTTGAGGACGATAGTCTGTGAATGTGTCCATAGAATTTCAGTCTTCGTTTCCTGATGTCTGCGGCAAGGTTGGACAGTCTTTCCGTATCTTTGTGTGATTTGAGTCTATACCCTTCTTCTTTTTTCTATGGACCCAGAATTTTCTTCAAGATCTTCCTTTCCTCCTTCAAGATGTTTTCCAGATCACCTTTATTATTAAGTACCAAGATTTCACTTGCATACAACACTTCAGGTTTAATTGCCGTATTATAATGTTTGATATTTGTGTGTATGGACATGCATTTCTTGTTGTAGATGTCATGGGTTCTCCAATATGCTCTTTTGAGTTTTTGTAATCGAACTTTCTATGCTCTCTCTTCCAACCCTGTTGGTTCTAGGATCTCACCGAGATATTTAAAGTATGGAAATCGTTTGATCTGCCCATATTTTGCTTGTAATTCCTGAATGTCGAATTTAGTGCAAATAAACTTGGTCTTCTCGAATGATGTTTGTAGTCCAGTTTTCTCAGCACATTCCTTGAGTACTTCAATCTGATCGCTGAAATATCACTGTTAGTATCGCTAGGTCGTCTGCGAAAGCTAAACAACTGACCGTAATGGCATCGTTCTTTCGGCCAAGTTGAATGGGTTTCCAGTGCTTCTGAACTTTCAAGTCCTTCTCCCATTCTCGAATGACTTTATCCAGAACAAGGTTGAAAAGCAGTGGTGACAGTCCGTCACCCTGTCGCACGTCGGTCTTAATGGCAAAGGGCTCCGATACTTCACCCATGAATTTCACTTTTGACTTCGTGTCCGTGAGTGTTTCCTTGATGAGTCTTAATATCTTTGGGTCAAGCCCTTGTTCTTCTAAGATGTTAAAGAGAGACTGTCGATCGACCAAATCGTACGCTTTCTTGAAGTCGACGAAACTACAAATAATCGGAGAGCTTCGGGTTGCTCTGTATTTCAATATCGTCTTCAAGTTAAAAATTTGTTCAAAACAAAACCGCCCAGGTCGGAAAACGGCTTTATATTCTCCAATTTTATGTTCAAGCTGTTCTTGTACTCTTTGAAGAAGACACGCGGAGAGAATCTTGTAAGTGACTTGAACAAGAGAAATCCCTCTGTAGTTATTTACATCGGTTTTGTCACCTTTCTTTTGTGCCGTATGGATAAATGCACATTTCCATTCTTCAGGTAGCTTTTCTTTTTTCCGGATATCAATGATTATTAGTGTGAACTCCTCAAGTGTATTTGGGCCTATGTTCTTGAAGAGTTCTGCAACTATGCCGTCTTCTCCTGATGCCCTGTTATTTTTGAGTCTGAAGTCTGAGTCTGAGTCTGGATTTCTTCTTTGGTAGGTGGTGGAGATTCACGGTTTACGTGTACAGGAGTTTCTTTGGGCCATCGTAATGTTGGCTCCTGACAACTGAGTAATTTAGAGAAATATCCAACCAACTGCTTACAATTATCCTGGTTAGACAGCGCGAGTTTTCCGTCCAGCGATATCTAAACGTGCTCAAATACACCTGCCTCGTTTCGGTAGATTTAACGGCACACGAAATATCTCCTGTCGGACAAAATTACGGCATCTTGGTGTCTTCAAAACCGTAAAAGTATGTATTTGGATGGAAATGGATATCTATTATTATTATTATTATTATTATTATTATTATTATTATTATTATTATTATTATTATTATTATTATTATTACGTAGTTTTGTGGTTTTGCAGAGGTGAAAGAAGGTGGGGGCTGGAATAGGTCTCAACTACAGAAGCACGAAAGATGAATTAAAATTTTAACAAGGTTATATTTTCAAAACTTAACAGTGGTAGTATAGAATTTTGAGTATACAACAAATAACTACAAGTTAAATCAGGTACACAATTTAGAGAATATTTAACCGGTTCCCACTAGGGGAAATAGGGTAATTCCGGGAGAGTTGCCGCACTTTTTATGTCTTTTGTTATATCTCGGTATATTTACTTTAAAAATTGTTGCAAATTCATCGAGCATAATTTGAAAACATGTACATTTGATCAGGGATGAACAAAATATTGGCAATTGAAAGTAAATGGGAGAAAGGAGGGAACAAAGGAATTGTTGCATCTGCGGCGTCTCTCCCTGGATCCCGGTATAGATGCCGACTTTGCTCGGGAGAGATGCCGCAAGTAAAATAATTAATGACAAAATCAAATTTAAGCCAATTTCTTCAACTTTAATATAACCGAACACTAGAACGTACTACAAGACAATTATATCCACATAATATAATCATTCAATGGAAAAAAATCTATCTGATAATTTACAACATTAAATGAATCGTATTTTAATTTCGATTTACTATAAATGTGCATGTGCAATGGATTCTTCACTGTGTTATATAAAACCCCACGGCACTTAACACACTTGAAAGGGCTCTGGCCTGCACAGCGACCGCTGCTCAGCCCGAAGGCCTGCAGATTACGAGGAGCCGTGTGGTCAGCACGACGCATCCTCCCGTCCGTTATTCTGGGCTTCCGAGACCGGGGCCGCCATCTCACCGTCAGATAGCTCCTCAATTTTAATCATGTAGGCTGAGTGGACCTCGAACCAGCCCTCAGGTCGAGAGAAAAATCCCTGACCTGGCCGAGAATCGACCCCGGAGCCTCCGGGGGAGAGGGAGGCACGCTATCCCTACACCACGGGACCCTCGTGTTATATAATGGAAACATCAAAATCATAATGAATATAATTCTGTCCTGACACAGTAATTTGGAAACATGTAATTTGGCAGGATTCTTGAATCAAAAACTGATGTTTATCCTCTTACAGGTTTTTACAGATTGTTTCTTAAAACTTTGTTCTCTAGCAATTTTGCTGCAACAGTCTTTATATGTAGAGCAAGATTCATGCAGTCACTGTTTGTAACTCAAACATTGGATACAGTAATCCTTTTTTGGATATCATTTTGACTTCGGTGATTATTGAAGTAGCTATACCTGCTGAACCCAGAGAGCCCTTTTCCAGATTTCGTGACTGCATTCTAAGTTTCAGTGTTCGTTCCGGAATTCTGTAGTGTCATTCTGCCTCCCTGATCAGTATTTCCTTGGCTTTCAGTCTTTTAACAGCCTCTCTTAAATTTTCCTGTGTCCATTGAGGTCTTTTAACAGTGCCCTTACTTTTATACTGAGCAGGCATGTCGCAAATTTTGATTGCTGAAAATAATATAATTTTATATAATAAAATAATGTTACCAATGAAATTAATAAAAATAGATTATGTATATCAAGAATCGTGAGACGATAAAATATTCGAATAAAATACCGGTACACTCTGAATAGTATTGAATGTTTCCAGATCGCTTGTAGAATCTGATAGCAATGACGCATCTCAGCCGGATTGTTGTGTGGCAACTCTCCCAACTATCAGGGAGAGACGCCGCACCCTCCTGTTTTCATACCTCAAGGCTATCATGGCCCAAAATTAGCTTACTCTCAACTACAGTTATGTTTCTGACGTCTACTGTACTAAAAACGTCTGATTTAAGCATTTGAAGCCAACTTAATATACAATAAATTAACATACGCAAAAACTTTGTCAGGAGGAAACATGTACTCGCCTCATGATATCGGCTATAATTGGCGTAATATACGAGCAAATTTCGTCACACTCGCAGACAGTAGTTCTTCCTTAGAAACTGAAGAATCACACATATTGCCATCTAGCTGTAACGATGGGAACCTTTAGCTACAGTGTATGCGGCATCTCTACCGGGGCGGCATCTGTCCCGGATTTACCTTAACAAAGACAATCAGGTATACAGCCGCTGTACCAAAACCCAGTTAAGTGATTCTTACATATATTGGGCTACGGCCCGAATTCATTAACTCTTGAGCTCACAGCTCACAATCACAAAAGCTACGGGGCAGAAAACCCCTAAGTACAAGGAGCACTTGCTCCTAATTTCAATGTTAAAGAAAAGAGCAGACTATTACAAGCCTATCAAAGGCTACAACCTTCACTTCAGACTACCCTCAAGGCACACTAAGAAACAGGGGTATTTGATACCCAACCTACAGGGCCTTTACATGAGGAAAACAAAACATCAGGTTAAGTTACTGGCCCATAATACGAGATTGAATGGAGGCGATAACTTGCACTCCTACACAAATTTTTGTCTAAAAACCTATGTGGCGCTAGGCCGATCAGGCAGGGGCTAATCCCAAGCTAGGGAGGTGACTAGTATGGAAAACATTAATATATTAAGGAAGAGAAGAAACGGTTACGAAAACGTAGTCACCTCAATTTCAAAATGAAGGGGAGCTCGAGAGGGTGAAGCACTCTCTATCCCCGTTTTCAAGTTCAACAAAAATGAAGTTTGCCAGGAAAATGATTTACATGTTGTATGGTTTACATATTAAAGGTTTCGAACCTTCCCCGAGAGTTAAACTGCTGAGCTAGCAAGAAATGAAGATGTTAATAGGCCATTACCTTGTAGATGAACTGCTGCTTGAAGAAAGAGGCGCTTCCCGCCCCCTGCTACATATTCACACACTAAGAGAGATGTTACTGAAGTGGCCCGGAGACCAGAAAATCAGCAGTTTATATATCCTCGTGGAACATTCGAGACCTTTCAGAAATGATTAGACACACCCCTTTCGTTTTTATTGGATCGCTTAGAGCAACATATCTATGTCGAAGAAGATGTACATGATTGGTTGAAAATAAATTAAAGAAATTTGGGATTGGCTAAATTCAAAACAGGCGGAAAGAAAGGATTGATGTTGCCAACCCAAAAATAACAGAACAAAATATAGTAAAAGCAAAGTTTTGAATACTAAATTTCTTCAAGAAGGTTCATTCCTTCGCACCAGAGTGCGTAATCATAGTTTATAGTAGAGACATCTGGTAGAGAATGTCCACACTTCTTGATACATGAAAAACAGAAACACCACGAAATTCACATAGAGCCATCTTCGGAGAACCTGTTGAGGTAATACAGTTTGTTAAAGTTCAGGCTTTCTCCTGTAGAGGAGTTTTCAACTGGCGCAATATTTGAATTCGCGGCGTGGAAGTGTACCGCCCGGTACAATTATTATTATTATTATTATTATTATTATTATTATTATTATTATTATTATTATTATTATTATTATTATTATTATTATTATTTGCGTATGGACCCTGTTGGATCACACATTACATTTATGATTTGCCTTTCTAACAGGCCATATTGCTTTCATTCTTTCGCTGTGTGCATGTTTCTTTTCCTCTGACCACTTAGTCCCCAAATTTTAGGGACTTCATTTTCTGGCTTCACTACCCACCTATTTATCTTGTGACGGTAAATGTTTCTGTCCAGTATTTCTGATGGTTCTATCTGGGCCTTTTCCAGATCATTTTTAACATCCTGTATCCATGGTACGTTCTTCAGTTTTTCAGTATATGTCAAAATCTTGTGGGTTAGCCTTGAGTACGATAGTCTGTAAACGTGTCCATAGAATTTCAGTCTTCGTTTCCTGATGTCTGCGGCAAGGTTGGACAGTCTTTCCGTAGCTTTGTGTGATTTGAGTTATACCCTTCTTCTTTTTTCTCTGGGCCCAGAATTCATTATTGTGTATTTTTTGTTCGCACATTGTACGCGCATAATCATTGCTCTGTTACTTATGGGAGTGACTTCTTTTATCGAATCAACTATGCTTTTGTGAACTACGAAAGCCATACACAAAAGAGGGATTGTTTGTCTGTTTTACTTTTGAAAATGTTATAATTACCATAGTCTAGTGTATTTTCATCCGTAAGACGTGTTTCCTGAAGAGCTAGTAATTGTATCCTTTGTCGATCTAGTTCTGGTGAGTAGTTTGCCTGGTTGTAGTAACGTGTTAATGTTGAAGGTCCCGATGTATGTGGGTTTCCTTGGTGGTAGTTTGCCAGAGAACTCCGACTTTCTCTGTGATCGTGGTAGCCCAGGTCCCCCAGAATCCGAAAACCTGGTTGCCGTCCATGGACGGATGGATTGATTACCACCTGGGGTAATTCTGTAATTACTCTCACGAATCATAATTGCTTGTAATCAAGGATTAGTCCAGTGTTTCCACTGAGAGTTTAGGACCAGGAATTGCTAATTCCTGGAACGTAATTTGTACAGCCGTACTTACTAGGTAAACAGACTCTGACCACTTTGCCGCTCGATCCAAGTCAGACGCGAAGTGGATTTCATTTTTGGTTCTTCCGCCCTCCCTGCCATTGAGACATAAGTCCTCTTCTGCCATCGAAGCCGTTGACCACAGTTCTATTCACCTCAGTTGATCCGCGAGTGCTTATTTCACTAGGTCTTATTCGCACCTGCCCTGTATATCTACAGGAAACTTCCCCTATTAGCCATTGGGACGCGCCGTGTCGGGGTTGAGAGCCCCATCCCAGTGTCTCACGCAGGGTTATGCTTAGCTCGTACTTAGTTCGGAACTAAACCCCCACGTGAACTGACCAGGTAATAATGTAGTATGCTGTCCAGTACAGATGTGTCGCATTGCCGGTCTTAAAGATGGCTGATAATAGTGGCCGGCTGTGTGACCTAGGTAACGCCGAGAATATAAAGAATAGTGCATATCTTATTCGAGGTTTCTATGGAAATAATGACAATGGAAACCAAAAAGGGGGCAGTTAGGTCAAAAGTGTTATTCAGATAAACGGAGTGACCTTTAGATAGTGTTATCTATGGAATAATTGCCGTAATTTCCAAGATGGCGGATATTTATAGCACAAAATTCATATAAAATACTAGCAGTTTCCCTCTGGCTCCGCCCGCAATGTACAATGTATGGTGTTGTTCGCTACTATCCTCACGGATGTATTTGCAAAGTTCCTACTTAATGAAATAAAGCACATGATCTGCTGCGGTAATAGAATGTAATATTGTGTCAAGAAAACACTTGAAAATACATTACACAAAGAAATTGAATTAAACGTTCCTTGGAACAACACTACGCGCCGAACTATTAAAAAGTCCTTCAAAGATCTTCGTCATGGAGACAAATGTACTCATAACTTTTCTCAGAATCTAGCAATTTAAGTAGTTATTGCCTCAAAAGAAAGCGCTTGATCCACTGAGTGGTTTTAGACTAAAACGAACTGCATAACTCAATTAGAGCCGAAGATATGATCAAAGAGACAAAACATTGAAAAAATCAAATAATTTGAGAAAGGCGAAAGTTAAGTGATTTATAGTGCCTGATGACAAATCTGTGCATGAATACCTTTCAGTTAAAAAATGAAGGAAATCGACCGGATAGAATGGCCGTACTGACTGACTTTAGTTTTCATCAATTTTTTTAATATATAGATTACGCCAAAAACAATATTATACAGGAACAGAATCACAAGATAGAATTATTATTATTATTATTATTATTATTATTATTATTATTATTATTATTATTATTGTAAAATAAGCGAATCGTTTTTAAGGAGAGTCATAACTGAAATTTGCATGTTCTAAAGTTTACCATTTATTACAACCAAATTAAAAACGCAAGCATATTATAATAAGATAGAGCACCAAACAAAATTTGGAGGTGATTGGTTAATTGGTAGCAAATTTATTAACAAATAATGTTTATTGTTTATATGTTGCATGGAAAATGCTCTTTGCGGCACAGTTTTCATTATTTATTATTATTATTATTATTATTATTATTATTGTTATTATTATTTTGCTATTTGCTTTACGTCGCACCGACACAGATAGGTCTTTCGGCGAAGATGGGATGGAAAGGCCTAGGAATGGGAAGGAAGTGACCGTGGCCTTAATTCAGGTACAGCCCCAGCATTTGCCTGGTGTAAAAATGGGAAACCACGGAAAACCATCTTCAGGGCTGCCGACAGTGGGGTTCGAACCCACTATCACCCGAATGCAAGCTCACAGCTGCGCGGCCCTAGCCGCACAACCAACTCGCCCGGTTTTCTTATTATTTGACATAGTTGACAACAATACTCATATAGGCTACTTTATAGTCTAATAACTCTGGGTTTGTTCGATCATGTGATTCGTTATCTCAAAATCATTTCAAAGTAGGTTCCGTTGCCTCTGAGCATGATTGTTTGCACTTTTCAGTACTAGGAAGGTAAAATATTATAATGACAGTGCCGGAAAAAGGAGGATTACTACCACAAGGGTGGGAGAAGTGGAAAAGCGGCAGAGCCGAAAGGGGCGACAAATAATGACCACAAGAGAAAAATTTAATATTTGAATGTATTTACTAATCTTCACAGTTTCTTTCTCTAGTGTTTCTTTTCCTTAAAACAACAAGTAAGAAGGATAAATATCAGAAAAACATTAACAAAAAGCTCACTGAGCTTCGAAGTCGCTGGGAAGAGTAAGCTCCCAATTGTACCGAGACAATTGAGTCTTTACAAGAATAGACTCCCTCTTTACCAGGACCTTTTCTTCTTTACGAGAATATATTCTGTTTAATTAATACACCACGGGGAGAATGAACTTCCACCCTAAAGGAACATTCTTAATTTATTCCCAGAGGGGAACAGAAACACTGAAGGCTTATGAGCCTTTTTCTGAACTACACACTTGATGCTCGCTGCCAGAATTCGACAGGGAAGCAACTCGGATCAGAAGCATCCAAAACAAAACAGAAGCAAAAGCTCATACGACTAGGCCAAGAGAAAATTAATATAAATATTCAACACGAAAATAGATCAAACACGAAGAGAATGGGATGCTGAACCCACTCAAGCAATCTCATGGCACAATCACAACAAATTCTAACGGGGCAGAAGGTACGGTGACAGTGGATAGTCCATACTACTATTTCACTAAGAAGGGGGGAAATTAACGATCGAAAATGCGAGAAAGGAACAATTTGAAACAGTCACAAGAATACATGACACCCACTGGGTTGGTTACATTCGTGGCTTGAAAAGCTAGAAACTCTACATTTTACAAAGCTAAATAAAGATACAGAACCCTACATTAAAATAAGTAGACATGACGCAACCTTAATCGTTACATGTTGATGAGGGGACCGCTTGTATCTTCCCGTCACCACATGCAAATGAGTTCACATGATGAGGGTGGATAAGTTGCCTACCTTAGACGCTGGCCCAGGTCGCCAGGGAGATGTTCATGTCAAGGACGAGTTAAAATAGCCTCTGGGTGGGGGGGGGGGGGGCGAAAACTGCCTTATTTATAATGGCGAGCTGATTGGTTGATTTACATGTTAAAGTTTAGTAGGGTCAACCTTAGAACTCCCACCGAGTATTCGGGAACACCAACTCCCAACCATTACATTTCCTCACTATAGAGAGTTCAATCCGCATTTCCTAGCTGACACCCCCAATCAAACCAGTGATATCTATTGACAGGCTTCAGAAAGACATAGTAACATAAAGTTCAGATTGTCTCCACAAGGCTTCAAATGGCCGGGCTCAGACGGTTGAGGCGCTGGCCTTCTGACCCCAACTTGGCAAGATCTATCCTGGCTCAGTCCGGTGATATTTGAAGGTGCTCAAATACGTCAGCCTCGAGTCGGTAAAATTACTGGCACGTAAAAGAACTCTTGTGTGACTAAATTAAGGCACCCCGATGTCTCCGTAAACCGTAAAACTTGTTACTAGAACGTATTATTATTATTATTATTATTATTATTATTATTATTATTATTATTATTATTATTATTATTATTATCGTATTAAGATGTTTAGAGTGTTGCCTGACTCTAGAGAAAGGTCCTCTCCATATCGCAATTTTATGGCCATTAGGTCTGGATGAATTCAGATAAGCTAACGAGGAGAATATTCGATCATTCGGATAAAAATACCAAAATATAAACACAATGATTCATCTAAGTTAAACAGGATATGGCTGAACTGAGTATCACAAGACAAGAGATTATGAAATCTCTATGAATAGAGTCATTTTCAGAAAAATGGATTAAGAAAACTGGAGGGTTCCAGGAGAAAGAAAAGAAGCAAAGGATGTCTGTCTGGACAGAAGAGAGAACGAGGGAACGTAGTTAAAGAATGAAGACAAACTGGAAAAACAAAAAGGAAAGGAGAGGAAGAAAATCACGAAGTTATTTAATGTAGTCCGCAGATAACCAAGATAAAAGAAATAATAATAATAATAATAATAATAATAATAATAATAATAATAATAATAATAATAAGCAGGCGTGAGACAAGGTGATGGACTCTCTCCTACTCTCTTGAACGTCGTCCCAGACAAGGTTATGTCAGAAAGAACTCAAGAAATGTGAGTTTTGGAAGCAAATCCGACTGGGCTTTCCCAAAGATAACCTTTTGCAGATGATCTGGCGGTACTAATAGAGAAGTACGAAGATATTGCCGTCAAACAGCTCGAGATACTTAAAGAAAGTGCAGAAACGGTTGGACTATAGATCAGAGTACTGCAGCCAGGCCCACCGCGCAGCACTTCAAACCCACGGGCTTCGGCAGCCCGGCCCGTGCAGTACCGTTCTCTTCTGACGCGGCACGTACTGGCCCACAGCACTGGTCTCATACAGCCCACCGCAGTCCACCGCACTGTGCGGGCTCAGTAGAATAACCTTGAGTACTTCTCCACAATAACATGTGCGCCGTGCACAACGAAATGTTCACGTCACACTACTATTCGGACCACTCACTCTACGAATTCCTGTACGCTAATAATATATTTTAAAGTAGTCTAATCGCATTTTGAAATTAAACGGTAGAGATTTCTCCTGCACTGTAATAATAACAATTGTGCCCGTCGGGAGGCGTTTTAAGCCTTTCTCTTCAACGTTTTAGACCTGGGCAATTCGCCATTGAAAAGTGTATCATTTAGGAATCCTATTCTTACTCCGTTTTAATTCTTTTTCGGCGCTACTTTGGTCGCTAATTGTAACTGCCATCGTTTATATACGATGCGTTTGCTTTTTTTTTTCTTCCCTGATTTTATGCCTTTTGTTTACTGGTCTGATATCAGGCCAGCTTGGGAGCGAGTTTGACTTGGTCTGGTTGCGAGCCCTGTGCTCTGTTGGTGTACCTCGCCTTGCTGGCGTGGGTGAGTGCTTTGTTGGGAGCCATGCTGTTTGTTGCAAGCTTTGCGCTATCGCTCTTCAAAAGAACTTTTACCTACCGCAATATGCCTGGGTAACGTGTAATGAATAAAGGGCTACGGCCCTAAGAGCAACTACATTGTCTGGTTGTAGAGGAGACCGTCGTGCGTTGAGAATGAATCCCGCTGAACTGAAATTTTTCTCTGAAGCTGAACTTGATGCTTGCATACATATTACTTTCTTAGCGATCTGGTGAAATTTTGGATAGTTTTGTCCATTTCATCTCCAATAGGACGCTATTCTATCTTCTTCCATTACACAATTTTGCTTTAAATATCTTTTCCGCTCACCTGTTGGAATAGGAGCATCATGAACGTCAGTCCACGAAGAAAACTTCCCTTTGACAGGTTGTGGGATAGTCATGGAGTCTGATGACACGGAAACATTAGAATGCTCGTCATTCAAGCACACCTCGTTCATCGTAATTTTCTTATCTAATCATAAAAAGACAAAACCAGTCCGACTCCTTTAATCTATACTAATATGATAAAGAGAGAGCGCGAATGTTGATAGTTTGTGTATATCTGGAGGGTAATCTCAGAAACTACTGGACCGATTCTGAAAATCCTTTTACTAATGTAAATATACATTATCCTTGAGGGACATGGGCTTTATTTTATTTTCAAAATAATTCGACGTAGGGGGGGGGGCGACGGGGAAGATATAAAAATGATAGGTTAATATAGGCGAAATATTGAATTTGTCGTGCAAGGTCGAGACTAAGCTCATTTTAAGAGCTCATTTTAAGCCCCTTAACCCAAAGAACAAATCTCGGTAAACCCTACGGGCCCGAAAACCATGTTTTAAGGCCCTAAAACTGACCGTCATGGAGATACTGGCACCACACTACCCCTGCTCTCGGAATCGGATAAGGAACTTAACTCCCGCAACCATGGCAACGCCAGCTCCAGGATTCTACAGCAGCGAGATTATGCGTGTACTTTTGGGCATAGCTGCCAACCAAAATTTGTACACATAATCCCTGAGCATATCTACAATATATCTCAAAAACTTCACATGTTACAGACGTGAAGTGTTATTTATAATCTATTTTAAAAATAAAGAGACATGTATTACTTTGTTTTCGGAAAATACACTTGGGGGGGGGGGGTAAAAAGGACTGAAATGTGGGTTGGCGCCAATTTTTAATGATGAACATATCTACAGTATATCTCAAACACTTAACATGTTACAGAAGTGAAAATTTTGTTAGGGTACTGATATCTCAAAAACTGAAGTTGTTACAGGCGTAAAAATTGGTATTTAGAGTCTCCTTTAAAAAGAAAGAAATACGTATTATTTTGGTTTTTGAAAATCCACTTAAAGGGGGATGAAAGGACTGAAATATTATTTGAATTATTTGCATGAGGATACTTATATCTAAAAATCCTAAAGATGTTGCAGACGTGAAAATGGGTATTTCAAATCGCCTTTAAAAATAAAAAAAACACTCATCTTGGGGCGTAAAGTTAACTTCGGAGAGGGGGGTGTTGAAATAGGTGTTGAATTCTTTCATGAGGATACAAATATCTCAAGAACTGAAGAGGTTACAGTCGTGGTAATTGGTATTTGACAGCTCCTTTATCAATAAACACGTATTTTTTTTTTGTTTTCGGAAAAACACTTAAGGGACTGAAAAGAATTAAAAAACAGGTGAATTTTTAAAATGAGTACCGGTGTATCTACAGTGTATGTCAAAAACTTTACATGTTACAGATATGGAACTTGGTACTTGGAATGTCCTTTAAAAATAAAGAAACGTCTTTCTTTTTTGTTTTCGAAAAATCCACGTAGGTGGGAGTGGAGGAAGGGCTGATAAAGGGGTTGAATTATTTTTATGCGGATACTTATATCTCAAAACCTGAAGATGTTACAGATGTGGAAATATGTAGTTGTAATCTCCTTTAAATATAAAGAAACTTTTTTACTTAAGAAAAGACGTTCTCACGTGACAGTTCTATGTCGCATGGTCATCTCATC
Organism: Anabrus simplex; assembly: GCF_040414725.1. Lineage (NCBI taxonomy): Eukaryota > Metazoa > Arthropoda > Insecta > Orthoptera > Tettigoniidae > Anabrus > Anabrus simplex. The sequence continues at coordinate 39,361,556 of NC_090270.1, read as the reverse complement.
CCCAAAAGGCAATACCACAAACTTTGTTTACATAGAGTTTCTGGGGTAATGAAACTCATTTTCTCAGTGAGGTTTTGTACTTCAGGGATTTTCAGATAATTCCTTAGTACAGTACAGAGGAACGTTTACTTTTATCAAATTACGAAATCCACGCGTAGATAAAGTTGTACATAAAGTTCACCGCAGATCGTACAGCACACAAAATTAACGTCTTCCCATCACCGTCAACTGAAGGCTTGAATATCAACCAAATACGACTTTTAAGTTTAGGATCCGGTTCAGAAGTCTTGTATTGTGCGGTTTTTAGTTCGTTTGTTGCTTCTTTTTTAATTCACGATTTTTGTCACGGTTTCTTTTCTTTTGGAACTACTGTCCACATTCGTTTCCGATAACAGGATAGACGGAGAAGTCAAACTGAAAACCACAGCAAATTTGATCGGCTCCACTCGACCGTAACGCAACGCACTCCACTGACACGCAGTACACTGTACACATTAGTGATGGGCGAATGATACGGAGGTTCGAGCAGGCTCGAGTCGGCCCGATACGCTACGTAGGCTCGATGCCGTATCGAACCTGTTCGAACTGTCAGGCGACACCACACATCGACTAAGCGGAGCGCGGATGGACAATTCGTCCTATTAGATTACTACCGGTACTAGGTACACTCAGTATATTTATGTGTCGGGGGGTGGTGAACACAACGTTCTCAGTGAACGGAAAGAGCATTTGTTTAAGTCTTTCTGGCAGTACGAACAACAGATTGGTAATATTTATTTCGTTAATATGTACCTTTGCATTTTACATTTTGTCCGCTCTTCAGAAATACGTTTCTGTATAACTTTGTCGTGTTTTACAGGCTTAATGTTGTTAATCATTACTTTCAAGTACCGATAGTTAACATGTTTTTCGTATGCTACAAGCTATTATTTTTTCAATAATAATTAGTAATACATTATTATTTCATTTGCTATTGGCTTTACGTCGCACAGACACAGATAGGTCTTATGGCGACGATGGGACAGGAAAGGGCTAGGACTGGGAAGGAAGCTGCCGTAGCATTAAGGTACAGCCCCAGCATTTGCCTGGTGTGAAAAAGGGAAACCACGGAAAACCATCTTCAGGGCTGCCGACGGTGGGGCTCGAACCCACTATCTCCCAATAATACATTATTATGTCCGCCTCGGTGGTGTAGTGGTTAGTGTGTTTAGCTGCCACCCCCGGAGGCCCGGGTTCGATTCCAGGCTCTGCCACGAAATTTGAAAAGTGGCACTGAGTAGAGGTGGGTTCCATTCCCACCTCAGCCATCCTGGAAGTGGTTTTCCGTGGTTTCCCACTTCTTCTCCAGGTAAATGCCGGGATGGTACCTACTGTAACTTAAGGCTACGCAGGTGAGGCCGCCTGGGCGAGGTACTGCTCATCCTCCCCAGTTGTATCCCCCGACCCAGAGTCTAAAGCTCCCGGACACTGCCCTTGAGGCAGTAGAGGTGGGATCCCTAGCTGAGTTCGAGGGAAAGCCAACCCTGGAGGGTATGCAGATTAAGAAAGAAAGAAAATACATTATTATAATAGACGAATTTGTTATTACTTCAGACAGAGCAGACAGTGGCCGGTAGAAAAAGGTCATGGACTTGGGACTACTTTGAAGAGCTTCCAGACAAACAAGTAAAATGCTCTCGATGTGATAAAATATTAAAACGATAGTAAAAATACATCGACGATGATAAGATACTTAAAAATTCATAATATTCGTCCTTCGTCGAATGACACCATTCCAAATGAGAGGGAGACACCTCCACATAAACGACGTCGATATATGCAGGTAAAATATTCTTAATAGGTTCCGTTTTGTTTTTCATGAATAGCACAGTGGACGGCCGCTCGCATTTGACTGGCGAAAGGCTCAGAATGTCCGCCCAGACAGGGTCTACATAGTTTACTGTTGAGGTATACAGTTTATACCGATTTTACGTGCGTAAGCATTACGTTATGAAACCATCAATTTATTAATTGATTGGCAATTAGTCCGCTTCTGTTGTGTAGTGGTTAGTGTGATTAGCTGCCACCTCCGGATGTCCGGGTTCGATTCCCGGCTCTGCCATGAAATTTGAAAAGTGGTGCGAGGGCTGGAACGGGGTCCACGCAGCCTCTGGATGTCAACTGAGTAGAGGTGGGTTGGATTCCCACCTCAGTCATCCTCGAAGTGGTTTTCCGTGGTTGCCCACTTCTCCTCCAGGCTATTGCCGTGATGGTACCTAACTCACGGGCAGGGCCGCTTCCTTCCCTCTTCCTTGTCTATCCCTTCCAAACTTCCCATCCTCCCGCAGGGCCCCTGTTCAGCATAACAGGAAAGGCCGCGTGGGCAAGGTACTGGTCATCCTCCCCAGTTGTATCCCCGACCCAGAGCCTGAAACTCCAGGATACTGCCCTTGAGGCGGTGGAGGTAGGATCCCTCGCTGAGTCCGAGGGAAAAACCGACCCCGGAGGGTAAGCAGATTAAGACGAAGAAGAAGATGGGCAATTAAAGAAAACGATGCCGAAAACCGAAAAAGTAGCTAGTGGGTCGTAAAGCCAATAACGAACAATGGAGTTCTTTACTTCAATGGTTATGGCCCCAAACAGGAAATAAACACCCCTTACATCCTCGTTTTAAAGCGCTGGGGAAATCGGGCTAGAAAAATATAAGGGCCAAGAAAGAATAATAAGTTTATTGGCTTTACGTCCCACTAACAACTTTTACCGTTTTCGGACACGCCAAGGTGCCGGAAGTTAGTTCCGCAGGAGTTCTTTGCGTGCCATTAAATCTACCGACAAGAGGTTGACGTATTTGAGCTCGAACCTCGGCGCGTATCGGGTCGGCTCGATCCGGCTCGAACACGGGTATCGTTTGCCCATCACTAGCTGTACCCCGAGTTAGACTCCGCCTTCGGTCACGTATGTGCTCGAACTTGCTACGAACAGGCTTGAACCTCGGCGCGTATCGGGTCGGCTCGATCCTGCTCGAACACGGGTATCGTTTGTCCATCACTAGTTGTAGCCCGAGTCAGAATCCGCCTTCGGTCTTGTGACAGCTCGAGCTTGCTTCGAACAGGCTCGAACCTCGGCTCGTATCGGGTCGGCTCGATCCCGCTAGAACACAGGTATCGTTTGTCCATCACTAGCTGTAGCCCGAGTCAGAATCCGCCTTCGGTCTTGTGACAGCTCGAGCTTGCTTCGAACAGGCTCGAACCTCGGCTCGTATCGGGTCGGCTCGATCCCGCTTTTACACAGGTATCGTTTGTCCATCACTAGCTGTACCCCGAGTCAGAATCCGCCTTCGGTCATGTGACTGCTCTAGCTTGCTTCGAACAGGCTCGAACCTCGGCGCGTATCGGGTCGGCTCGATCCCGCTAGAACTCAGGTATCATTTGTCCATCACTAGCTGTAGCCCGAGTCAGAATCCGCCTTCGGTCATGTGACTGCTCGAGCTTGCTTCGAACAGGCTCGAACCTCGGCGCGTATCGGGTCGGCTCGATCCCGCTAGAACACAGGTATCGTTTGCTTATCACTAGCTGTAGCCCGAGTCAGAATCCACCTTCGGTCATGTGACAGCTCGAGCTTGCTTCGAACAGGCTCGATCCTCGGCGCGTATCGGGTCGGCTAGATCCCGCTAGAACACAGGTATTGTTCGCCCATCACTAGCTGTAGCCCGAGTCAACTGCGCATTCGGTCACGTGACTGCTCGAACCTCGGCGCGTATCGGGTCGGCTCGATCCTGCTCGAACACGGGTATCGTTCGCCCATCACTAGCTATAGCCCGAGTCAACTGCGCCTTCGGTCACGTGATGACTGCTCGGGCTTGCTTCGAACAGACTCGAACCTCGGCGCGTATCTGGTCGGCTCGATCCTGCTCGAAAATGGGCATCGTTTGCCCATCACTAGCTGTAGCACGATGCAACTGCGCCTTCGGTCACGTGATGACTGCTCGAGCTTGCTTCGAACAGACTCGAACCTCGGCCCGTATCGGGTCGGCTCGATCCCCCTAGAACACAGGTATCGTTTGCCTATCACTAGCTGTAGCCCGAGTCAGACTCACCCTTCGGTCATGTGACAGCTCGAGCTTGCTTCGAACAGGCTCGAACCTCTGCTCGTATCGGGTCGGCTTGATCCCGCTAAAACACGGGTATCGTTTGCCTGTCACTAGCTGTAGCCCGAGGCAGACTTACCCTTCGGTCATGTGTCAGTTCGAGCTTGCTTCGAACAGGCTCGTATCGGGTCGGCTCGATCCCGCTACAACACGGGTATCGTTTGCCTATCACTAGCTGTACCCCGAGACAGAATCCGCCTTCGGTCATGTGACTGCTCGAGCTTGCTTCGAACAGGCTCGAACCTCGGCGCGTATGGGGTCGGCTCGATCCCGCTAGAACACAGGTATCATTTGTCCATCACTAGCTGTAGCCCGAGTCAGAATCCGCCTTCGGTCATGTGACTGCTCTAGCTTGCTTCGAACAGGCTCGAACCTCGGCGCGTATCGGGTCGGCTCGATCCCGCTAGAACACAGGTATTGTTTGTCCATCACTAGCTGTAGCTGAGTCAGAATCCTCCTTCGGTCATGTGACAGCTCGAGCTTGCTTCGAACAGGCTCGAACCTCGGCGCGTATCGGGTCGGCTCGATCCCGCTAGAACACAGGTATCGTTTGTCCATCACTAGTTGTAGCCCGAGTCAGAATCCGCCTTCGGCCTTGTGACAGCTCGAGCTTGCTTCGAACAGGCTCGAACCTCGGCTCGTATCGGGTCGGCTCGATCTCGCTAGTACACAGGTGTCGTTTGTCCATCACTAGTTGTAGCCCGAGTCAGAATCCGCCTTCGGTCTTGTAACAGCTCGAGGTTGCTTCGAACAGGCTCGAATCTCGGCTCGTATCGGGTCGGCTCGATCCCGCTAGAACACAGGTATCGTTTGTCCATCACTAGCTGTATCCCGAGTCAGAATCCGCCTTCGGTCATGTGACTGCTCGAGCTGGCTTCGAACAGGCTCGAACCTCGGCTCGTATCGGGTCGGCTCGATCCCGCTAGAACACAGGTATCATTTGTCCATCACTAGCTGTAGCCCGAGTCAGAATCCGCCTTCGGTCATGTGACTGCTCGAGCTTGCTTCGAACAGGCTCGAACATCGGCGCGTATCGGGTCGGCTCGATCCCGCTAGAACACAGGTATTGTTTGTCCATCACTAGCTGTAGCCCGAGTCAGAACCCGCCTTCGGTCACGTGACTGCTTGAGCTTGCTTCGAACAGGCTCGAACCTCGGCGCGTATCGGGTCGGCTTGATCCCGCTAGAACACAGGTAACGTTTGCTTATCACTAGCTGTAGCCCGAGTCAGAACCCGCCTTCGATCACGTGACTGCTCGAGCTTGCTTCGAACCTCGGCCCGTAACGGGTCGGCTCGATCCCGCTTGAACACGGGTATCGTTTGCCCATCACACGCGTAGAGAGCGGGATCGAGCCGACCCGATACGCGCCGAGGTTCGAAGCAAGCTCGAGCAGTCACGTGATCGAAGGCGGTGTCTGTCTCGGGCTACAGATAGAACGTGCAGATTAGCAAACTGCATATGAAGTGAAGCACCTTTCACACATGTGTGTGTATAATATTTATAACGGAGGTGCGTGCTTTCACATATTACTACATTCAGTCATTGACGTACCGGTATATCTTATGAGGAATAAAGGTTGGCCATAAAATTGGAAGGCTTAGATTATGATAATATGCAATGAAAATGACGAAGGATGTACCCGTATTATTCCCCGCGCATTAACAGAATTATTTCCTCCCATGGCAGTACTTGTGTGCCGTGTAACAACTGCACGTTGGGCGCAATATTATGAATAAAAAACCAAACCAGACCCCATGGCGCAACAGCCCCGACGGACCATGGCCTACCAAGCGACCGCTGCTCAGCCCGAAGGTCTACAGATTACGAGGTGTCGTGTGGTCAGCACGACAGATCCTCTCGTCTGTTAATCTTGGCTTTCTAGACCGTGCAAAATTATGAATACGGTAATATTATTCTTACAATGCGATGCTTTGGGCGGCTAAGACAGCTGGCAGCGCCTCAGGCTTGGTTCTCCTTCTGTCCTCAATGTTGGGAGGTTTGAATCCACTCCTTGGGAGAGTATTACCCTTGTTGCTCGTATAGAAGCCTTGAGTAAGAAAGGATTGACATCTCATCAATCGTATACATAAATACATGTATAAATATTATGATGCAACAAAGTTACTGTCTGATTGCGTGAAATATAGGCTATATGAAACTCAAACGTGACTCGCGATTTCAAGCTGTATCATTTACAATAATTCAGGTCAATCGGTTCAGTAGTTTTCGAGCCCATCTGGAACAAATAACACAAGACATCATCTTATGGTTTTAAAAATCCTGATCCTACCGGGTATCGAACCCGGGACCCCTGTAACCAAAGGCCAACACGCTTACCATTGAGCCATGCACCCGAGCGAGAAACGTGTCAACAACAACTGCAGGTAAAATATACATTTTTAGTCTTGTAACCATTTAAATATGTAACTTACGACACGTGAATGGTTTCCTTTTTCTGTCTTTATACGGCCCCAACAACACATTTTAGTAGAGAATTGGTTTATTCGGATGGAGGCATGTGTAACGAATCATCGCACAAGCACAAATTTTGACTGTCTCCAATATATAGATATGGGTCGAAATTATATTATGTACAAAATACACGGAAGTAACAGTAGAGAGGACCAACCGGTACTGTCCAGCATAAATACTCTTACATATCCTTCTCAAGTTTGCTGGGTGTTAGTAACAGCAAGGCGCCAGGTTGCGGCGCGCGCAAAAGCTCGAGCAAAGCTCGAACAGGCTCGAGCTCTGACGTCATCTGTTCGAGCAGCTCGAGCCGGGCTCAAGCACATCACTAGTACACATTGAAGCAGTCAGCCCATAGAACTACCACAGCGCTGTCCTTGGCTCACCGCGTACGAATGACAGAGCGCTGCCCAGACCGGCCCGTGCGATGACGTCACGGGCTTCGTATGTTCAAACCTTTCAAAGCCCATTGCAGTCTACTGCCGAAGCAGCTCACGGGCTGGACCTCTCTGCAGGAATCTGCTATAGATATTGTTCGAGAAAACTAAATTCGTGTATTCTAAGGCATATATCATGAGCCTGAGTACAAAATATAGTACAATTAACAGGGTCCTTTTTTTGTTATTTGCTTTACGTCGCGCCGACACAGATAGGTCTTATGGCGACGATGAGACAGGAAGGGGCTAGGAGTGGGAAGGAAGCGGCCGTGGCCTTAATTAAGGTACAGCCCCAGCATTTGCCTGATGTGAAAATGGGAAACCACGGAAAACCATCTTCAGGGCTGCCGACAGTGGGGCTCGAACTCACGATCTCCCGAATACTGGATACTGGCCGCACTTAAGCGACTGCAGCTATCGAGCTCGGTTTAACAGGGTCCCTTACTTTAAATACCTGGGACAACTTATCGAAATGACAGGCCTTGAAAATATCTCTGTTGAGTGCCAGTGTCTCCAAAAAATTAAAAAAGCATTAGAGTTAGTCCAAAACATCTATAACAAAAAATCCTTTACGCAAGTGAAACATTGGCAGTCAACAGAAAACAAGAACTTGGAGAAATCAAAAAAGAAGAGAGGAAGATAATTAGGAAAATCCAAGACGGTTACAGGTTATAATCAATCAAAACAACAGAAATGTTGTCAAACATCGAAACTGACATCAGGAAAAGACGAATGAATCATCTCACTATTACCAGAACATCGATTGATAAAAAGGATAAGAGATTATTATGTTACCTCACTTAACAAGTCAACACCCTGGCTGAACGAACTTCGAAAGGGGCTCAAAAATGCAAATTAAGCTCAACAGACATTCTAAAAAGAGATATATTTAGACCCAAGGTAAACAACTGGGAAGCTACATCAGAGCAACCACAAGAAGAACACTACATACCAAAGTGGTCGGGAGGACGTAAAAAGCCTTCTCGAAAAGAATGAAAGCCTATTGGAACAACAAGAATAAACCAAAGAAGAATTAATTTATTTACTTGACGTATTCCAGTACTGGGAGAATTCGGTACTACTTCTACTACTACTGCTACTACTACTACTACTACTACTAATAATAATAATAATAATAATAATAATAATAATAATAATAATAATAATAATAATAATAATAATAATCACCATTTAATCTCTTTAGGCTTTCTCAATCGTGAAATTACCAGCGTTTCACCCCAGTGTAGCAGTGGGCTCATCAGTTGGATTGCTACACCTTTACAAGACGCTGGCGGGTAGTGGGCCTCTGAGACACCACTACTACTACTACTACTAAAATGTTTTCATTTCATCCCTGAAGGGTAAGGCGAGCCTCCTAAAGGATAACACCGTCTCTCAGACCAGGGAGATGTGGTACGGTGAAGGAGATTTTGGGGCAAGGTGAGGGGTTTGTCGACCGTGGCTTATACTAGGAACTTAGTGCAGGAGAATGGAAAGCCACCGAAAACCATTCTCAAGAGAGTCGACGGTGCGGATCAGCCCCTCTCCGTCTTCCGAATGCAGAGGCGTAGAGCCAGGGTGGAGCCCCAGCCACCCCTCCTTTGCTGGTTGGGTTGGGCGAAGTGCAGAGCCGTCGAACTACAAACCAGCCGTGGCCACCAGTTGACCAAAGCCCACTCTGCGACCGCCGACCGTTTAGACCTCACCCCCCCCCCCCCACCGGCCAAGCCTCCTATGTAGCGTAATGCAGTGACGGTGCATTAGGGGAAGCGTGAGTCTCCACTTTTACAAATGGCTGCTTTTAGCCTTTATATCAAAATTCACGTTTCCAGAAGGAAACCATAATTTAATTTCATCGATTTCAAATGTTAAAACCATTTAAGCTATTTAGGTCCCTTCAAACGAGAAATTACCAGCGTTTCGCCTCGATGTAGCAGTGGGATCATGAAATTAAATGACGGTCTCCTTCTGGGAACTTCATTTTCTATAATAATCATAAGGCTTCAGTTACCAGGTGTAGGCTTTTTAATTTGACGTCACTTAATGAATATTGAATTTTCACGTACGTAACACGACCTAATAGATTGAAAATTGATTTAGATGACGTCATTTAGTTTGCTTGCGTGTCAATCGGGCGATCTATGGCTGAGTTACAATTAATTTTTTCTGGTAAACACCAAAGTGTCACAAGAAATTGCAAGAAAGTGTAAGAGAGGGCCGTGAGCCTTAACTTCGCCACAAATGAAGGCATGAAATAAATAAATAAATACATGCTGACGTCATACGATATGGGATGCCGAGTAGAGATTCCCTGCACTTCAAAGTTTTGACTACCTATACCAGTTTTGAACCCAATATCTTGAGGTCCGGAGACATTACACTGACTGAACTACTAGGAAGGTAGATGGATTCAGTTCAAACCTAGCTGAAGACCACAGCTGCAGGTCAGAATCCTTTTACTTTGGTTTCAATGCATACTGCGCCCTCAATACAGCTATAATATATAAGCCTCCTATATTAAAATGAAAGTCGAGAGAGATATAAGAGTCTAGAAATTACTTTCTTTGGCGAGCATCCCACAGCGTACAAACCATCCTGTAATTAAAATACTGAATAAAATGAAACCCTGCTCAGAGTACAGCATTTAAAAAGTAATCAGAACTATCAAAGAGCACCACATCCTCGAGCTGACTATTTGCCAAGGTAGAAATATGCCCCTTACAATAACCATCCCTATTTGAATGTTACACACGTGGGTGGCATGTGCCATCCAGTCTATATATCGTAACTGTGCTTGTGCAGCTTGGTGTACTTCTTCGCTCGAAGAATGTACCAAATTCTAACATGGGACATTGCCTTTGTCACGTAGAGTGCTGGTGTTTAGGCAGTGATTGGTCAGAAGAGTCTTCTAGCGCGCCAAATACGGACATATCTTCTCTAGGACTCCTATGTTAAATATGAGCTATATTTCACTACACAAAATAAAAATCCACAGCTCAAGCCCTTCAGGTAAGCAACTCAATTTTCTTCTAATTATTATTATTCTTGAAATATGAATGGGCTTTTCAGCTTTCACCCAGTTCCAATTTTTATAAGTATTAAACACTATACGACACTGCCAAAATATGGCTTCCGATTGAGATAGCTTAAATTAAAATTCAGGAAACTCAATCGTCAAAAATTACCAGTGTTTCGCCCAGAGTGGGCATGGGCTCATCAGTTGGATACCGCACCTTTTCCAAGACACTGGCCGGCTAGCACGCCGGTAGCGACACCACTGCAAGCCATACATATGATGTCGCTCTGGGCGAAACACTGGTAATTTTTGACGATTGAGTTTCCCGAATTTTAATTTTAGCTATCTCAATCGGAAGCCATATTTTGGTCATGCTAGCCCGGGAGGGCAATATAACAAGTGGAGATGCAATTCTCCTCTAATACGTCGGCACTGCATTGTGCTTATCACATGTATGGCTTGCAGTGGTGTCGCTACCGGCATGCTAGCCGGCCAGTGTCTTGGAAAAGGTGTGGTATCCAACTGATGAGCCCATGCCGCACTCTGGGCGAAACACTGGTAATTTTTGACGATTGAGTTTCCTGAATTTTAACAATACGACACTATTAACCACAATATGCGGTGGTGTTTAGAATCACAGTAAAAAATTTCCATATGTGCCACAACATAACATCTGGATAAAGGATGTATAAGGGAACCCTCATTCGTAGGAGTGATGTTACTATACGAAATTTACTATAACTCAATAACCTCTAACAGTAGTGAGAAGCAAAAATATCATAAGGATTAATAAACATAAGAAAAAGCACATAGACACAAGGTTCTAATCTTCACTCCGAAGTGATCCATCTTGGCGTCTTATTACCAGACGAACAGGACCGGATCAACAATTGGGAAGAAAGATATGACATGTATCAATGACATTATAGTTCATTTTAGGGATTGGGGAACACCGTTGGGAGGAATTACATTGAAGGAGCGATCAAGGAATATGTGAAATATACTTGGATAGCTTGTTATTAAGGTCGACGTCATAACCTAAACCCGTAACGTGTGATGTTTGGCCTGGTTTACGGAAGAAGTACTCACAAAAACACTAGTAGTAGAAATGACAAAAGACAATAGAAATTCAAATAGAGGCGAAGTAGCTTCAGGCGTTACGGAGAAAAAAGAACCTTAACAAAGCCAGAATTTGCGGAGAATCAGACATAGAAGCGAAAAGTGTTCAAGAACAAGACGATATGTGAGAAAATTAGCAGATTAGAATTATAGCGTAATTTTAACTTCATCCAGAAACCTATTTAATATGTGGAGTATCTCTGGGGTGGTATTGAAAACAATACACTCAACACTCGTTGGGAGAGGGAGCTTAAAATTTATTAGGCTTGTGTACAACCGATTTCGTGAGGGGTTGCAAATCGGGCATTATAAAATTAGATTATTGGATTCAGCATCAGTTGAACCACATGCACATAGGGGCTGGTTGACAATGTTGAAGCGGAATTTAAAGAGAGGTGTGAGGGTATGATTGAAGCGAAGTCGAATTATATTAATTATATGTCACCTTGTGTATGATTTTTTATACCAGTGTGAGGTAGGAAGTGAAGATTGGAGTCTATGATAGAATTTTTTCTTTTATACAGGCAGATTCATTCCAGAATTGTTGCCGGGATGATGTTTGATTTCTCTGTAGCACAGGAATTAAATCAGCTACTGGAGCCGTAAATGTCAAGGAAGGGGTTGATAGCGTGGAAGATTCTTTGGCTGATTTATCTGCTGTTTCGTTACCAGGAATGTTTTTATGTGCCGGAATCCATATAAGCGTAATATGTACTCCGGATGTATGTAAGTCATATAATAGCCGCTTGGCATTGTAGACATACCAATTAAGAGAGAATTTAGAGGACGTTATTGATTTTAACGCAGGTAGGGAGTCTGTGAAGATATTTCCAGTTAGAAGAGATGCGTTTATAATATACGAGGTGCGGCAATTAAATAACGAGACTGATGTGAAAAATCTGATTTATTGCAAACAAAGTTACAATACACTTTTATCCCCTTCAACATACTCCCCTTCCCTATCTATACACCGTTGCATACGTGCCTTCCACTGTTCGAAGCAATGCTGTAGGTCATCCTTTGTCACCCTGCACAACACCTCTGCCGTTTTTACTTTTACGTGTTCCACAGACTGAAAATGTGTTCCCTTCAATACACTTTTCACTGTTGTCTTATTGCAAGTAGTTCCGCTGAAAAGACGGAGAAATATGAGTTTAGATGATATAACTCAATGTGCTGAGTTTGTTCATAATCTAACTCAGCACCTACTCCACAGGAATTCTTAGAGCCATCTGTATAAAAATTATGAAAATTATTGGAGTAGGAGATACGCAATTTTTAGAGGATGATGGAAAAATAGAGATCCGATACGGGAGCATGTCAAGACTGGCAGGTTTAGCTATCATAATGGGTGGAGAGTATTGCATTACCTCATATGATATAGTGTAGTGGGGAAGGACTTGACTACGTATGAATGCTCCTTTTAGTGAGGAGACGTGTTTAAATGCACCGATTAAAGCATCTTGCATGTTAGGAGACGTGAATCTTTCAGACAGTAGTTGCAGTTTCGGGACAAGATCATTAGATACTTTTACAAAACGTTTGAGTAGGTACTTTGAAGCAAGGTATTGTCTGCGAATTGGGAGGGGGGGGGTTCCCCCGTTTCAACTTGCAGAGCATTCGTCGAAGAGCTTGATGTTGAATAGTATTTAGTGATTGAAGTGCCAAGGGATTGGTAAGGTCAATAATATGTGCGCAATAATCTAAGCAGGCACGTATTGTAGAGCAGAAAACTAATTTGGCCGTGGTAGGATCTGCCCCCCCTCCCCTCCGCTACCACCATCACCACCACCACCACCACGAATGTCGAGTAATATCTTTGAGCACTTTTATGTATGTAGCAGCCGTATGTCTGCGGTAGTTCACATGGCGGGAGAAATTTAATTTGTTATCTAGTATAATCTGTGGTGTAGTGGTTAGCGTGATTAGCTGCCACCCCCGGAGGTCCGGGTTCGATTCCCGGCTCTGCCACGAAATTTGAAACGTGGTACGAGGGCTGGAACGGGGTCCACTCAGCCTCGGGAGGTCAACTGAGTAGAGGCGGGTTCGATTCCCACCTCAGCCATCCTCGAAGTGGTTTTCCGTGGTTTCCCACTTCACCTCCAGGCAAATGCCGGGATGGTACCTATCTTAAGGCCACGGCCGCTTCCTTCCCTCATCCTTGCCTATCCCTTCCATACTTCCCATCCCCCTACTAGGCCCCTGTTCACTATAGCAGGTGAGGCCGCCTGGGCGAGGTACTGGTCATACTCCCCAGTTGTATCCCCCGACCAAGAGTCTGAAGCTCCAGGACACTGCCGTTGAGGCGGTAGAGGTGGAATCCCTCGCTCAGTCCGAGGGAAAAGCCGAACCTGGAGGGTAAACAGATGATGATGATGATGATCTAGTATAATACCAACATATTTATGTTGGGTACTTATCGGGATTTCATAGGAGGCAAATGTTAAAGATTCTGAGTTGAAGATAGTTTATGAGTAAAAATGAGTGGGGAGCACTTGGATGGAGATATGGATAAGCCACGGACGCACAGTCAATTCTGCACTTGAATCATGATTTGAGTAATGGAATTACGAGCACTATCTGTATCACTATATGACTATATCATCAGCATAGAGAAGGATTTGTGCATGTTGTACTACTGGTTGTTCTAGTTCTGAGAGATATAGAGCAAAAAGTATGCCACTAAAAATGTCACCCTGTGGAAGTCCATAAGTAGACTGACGCGCAACTCAATGTTGAAAACATCCTAGGAATATGAGCTACGAATTGGCGGAACATGGCATCATAAGGCAGTAAACTGATTGGTTAATAAACAGCTGACCGAGCTCGATAGCTGCAGTCGCTTAAGTGCGGCCAGTATCCAGTATTCGGGAGATAGTAGGTTCGAACCCCACTGTCGGCAGCCCTGAAAATGGTTTTCCATGGTTTCCCATTTTTCACACCAGGCAAATGCTGGGGCTGTACCTTAATTAAGGCCACGGCCGCTTCCTTCCCACTCCTAGCCCTTCCCTGTGCCATCATCGCCATAAGACCTATCTGTGTCGGTGCGACGTTAAGCAACTAGCAAAAAAAAAAACAGCTGAAGGTGATCAGGTTATCAAACCCTAAAACATGAACAATTCCCGAGGAAGTTAATTAAACCCGAATCCACTAGGAGGCACTTACAGACAACAGAGTGGCATCTAGTCAGACAAATAAAATATAATAAAGTATTCGAATATATTCTTCAATTATTCCTCAAAATTACAATCCTTTTCTTAATCATCATTATCCGGCCGATTAGATTATCAATTTGCCTTTTTCTACCACTACTAGCGCTAATGTGAGTCAATGCAGAGTTGTACTTAAGCCCTTATAACTACATTCGGTGTGGACATTTTACAAGAACATTTTAAAAACCCTGAAGGTATTGAACCAAGGAACACATTACAGAAAGAATTATGTAAACAAGTTAATTTGGCTAGGATTTGAATAAAAGAGAAAACGAGTAAAGAAACAAGTGATTTTATACGTTTTCCTTTAACTGCATTTAGGCCGGAAGTGATTTCCGAAATTTGTTCTTTTAGTTTGATAGTGCTATCCAAGACTCAATATTATAAAACTTTCCAGGACCTTTAGCCCTTAATAGTTTGGCACAATTGAGGAAATTGCTTAATTGTACGTTTTTCGTAGTACGGGGACCCTTAATTTTTCTGCTAAGAAATATTTTCAACATTAAAATAGTAAGAAAATCATTTAACCATACAATATCTTGATTAACTTGTTACATTTCTTTTATGGACTTAGCTTGTTGAGGGACTCATCTCTCTCGTGATCATAGAACAGTTAGCATTTTACTACAGCTACTAACAAATTCACACGTACCTTACGTATTTCAGTACTTTACCCTATGACTTACAACAACAACGACAAGAGTGCAACAAGCAATTTCCCGGAAGGAAAATATTACAAGAAATACTCCAGTTTAACATTCCAAGTCCAGCATCAACATATACAAATTCACACACAACTTCAGTATTCCCAGTGCTTAACACTACGGCTTACAATACTATAGACTGAGCTCACTACTAGCTTAACATTACAACACAGTCATGTACAAATTCACACGTACCTTAAATAATTCAGACGCCTTTATAGAACAATTTACAGTAGGTTGAGCGTTGCATTGTGAGATGGACAGCAGGCAATGGTATGTTGATAAACGGGGTTAAAAATCAGGTTGTGAGTTTCACAAATAGAAAAAAACCTCTCAGTTTTAATTACTGCGTTGATGGGGTGAAAGTTCCTTTTGGGGAGCATTGCAAGTATCTAGGTATTCATTGGGGGTATTGGGGTATTCATATAAATGGGATTGTAAATAAAGGGTACAGATCTCTGCACATGGTTATGAGGGTGTTTAGGGGTTGTACTGTAGTAAGGATGTAAAGGAGAGGGCATATGCGTCTCTGGTAAGACCCCAACTAGAGTATGGTTCCAGTGTATGCGACCCTCACCAGGATTACCTGATTCAAGAATTGGAAAAAATCCAAAGAAAAGCAGCTCGATTTGTTCTGGGTAATTTCCGACAAAAGAGTAGCGTTACAAAAATGTTGCAAAGTTTGGGTTGGGAAGAATTGAGAGAAAGAAGAAGAGCTGCTCGACTAAGTGGTAGGTTCCGAGCTGTCAGCGGAGAGATGGCGTGGAATGACATTAGTAGACGAATAAGTTTGAGTGGCGTTTATAAAAGTAGGAAAGATCACAATTTGAAGATAAAGTTGGAATTCAAGAGGACAAACTGGGGCAAATATTCATTTATAGGAAGGGGAGTTAGGGATTGGAATAACTTACCAAGGAAGACGTTCAATAAATTTCCAATTTCTTTGAAATAATTTAGGAAAAGGCTAGGAAAACAACAGATAGGGAATCTGCCACCTGGGCGACTGCCCTAAATGCAGATCAGTATTGATTGATTGATTGATTGATTGATTGATTGATTGATTGATTGATTGATTGATTGATTGATTGATTGATTGATTGATTGATTGATTGATTGATTGATTGATTGATTGATTGATTGATTGATTGATTGATTGATTGATTGATTGATTGATTGATTGATTGATTGATTGATTGATTGATTGATTGATTGATTGATTGATTGATTGATTGAAACCATCACAGAAATTTACCCACAATTTACAGAATGCTGGGGTCTATTTTTGAAGCGTCATACATTTTTGGGAAAAGACTCTAAGACAGCTGCAGCTAATGCATTTCAATCATAAATTCCCTGATTTACAAACGAATATTTGCTATAGTTAGTTTTCTGCGATCTACGTTATACTTTATGCGAATGATCTGTCCTACTTATGTAACAGGGCTTTTCTAGTCGACTGCTCAACTCCCTCCAAGCTGGCTTATTCGTGTAGTTTTTATGAGTTCCTGATTCCTTTACAGGCGATAGTAATCAATGCGATTCCACTTATTAAACAGCTTTGGACGTGAACGACGTAGAAATGCTTTCATACGGGTTTTATGTGATCGGCTACCAGAAATCTTCTAAGTTCATTCACGACTCACTCGATTTCGACTAAGCCCTTCCAACAAACTGAAAAAAAGAACATTTTCTAAGTTCCCTTTACACCAACTGATAACATTTCTGAATTCTATTACACGACTTCACGTCCAAAGTGACGTGAGGATGGCCTCGTTCCAGTCTGTGGACTGACAAATTTTCCAAGACAGGTGGATTATTTATGCATTTACCGTTCACACCGCATATCGATACAAAATTACCCAAACACGGTGACATGCACCGCTAAATTTTGATAATTTCAAATCAGGTATCTCCAATTCTCTCCAAATATTACCTGGGCTTTGCTTCACTGTAGACCTTGGCCGTCGAATGTCAGATGAAACGTAAAGTGTTCATATTCCCACAGGAAATATTGAAATAGTTCAACACATTTTCAAACTATAATTTGAGATGGAGATTGCAGGTTCCCGCCAAGAACGGCGCTATTCATTAATTGATTATTACTCCTATGGGTTTGTTAAATATAACCGATTTCCCTTGTAAATCTCCACAATAAAATGTTTTTTATAATACCGAGATTGCGGAGTGTCAGCTGAGTAATATCACTGCTCTCTTTCTATTCTCTCTAGCAGAATAGGGAACTCTCCTAGGGAGCGGTGTATTATTATTATTATTATTATTATTATTATTATTATTATTATTATTATTATTGCCAACGGCCGTAGCCGTGTTGAAACACCGGATACCGTGAGATCTCCGAAGTTAAGCAACATTGGACGTGGTCGAGAAGTGGATGGGTTGCCACGCGCTGTTGGTGCGGGGTAAGGGAATGGAGGAGCGGAAAGGAACTGGCCACCCTACCGCACGTAAACTCCGGCTCAGGCACACCTCTGCGGAGGTTCGGACCTGCCTTCGGGCAGAATAACCCTTACCTTACCTTATTATTATTAATTTCAGCACTAGCTAATGAGTGCGGTATACTAGTCAAAAGCGTACTGATTATATCACCAGTACTTTATACAACGTAGATTTTTCTTAACTTATATATAACCGGGCGAGTTGGCCGTGCGTGTAGAGGCGCGCGGCTGTGAGCTTGCATCCGGGAGATAGTAGGTTCGAATCCCACTATCGGCAGCCCTGAAAATGGTTTTCCGTGGTTTCCCATTTTCACACCAGGCAAATGCTGGGGCTGTCCCTTAATTAAGGCCACGGCCGCTTCCTTCCAACTCCTAGGCCTTTCCTATCCCATCGTCGCCATAAGACCTATCTGTGTCGGTGCGACGTAAAACCCCTAGCAAAAAAAAAAAAACTTATATATACACTGTCGGAAAGAAAACATGCAGCACCCTCAAGGACAAGGTCATTTTATTCACAAGCGATGTGACAGGTAATTCATCATTACAGTAGTTGATTATAAATTCAAACCAAATGAAACACACATGTCACAGAAAAGGGTACCCAAACAGTCGCAATAATGCACAGTGTATCCCCTTCTGGCGGTAGTGCAGGCGTGTATTCGAACATGCGAACGATCACAAAGGTGTCGAATGGCATCCTGCGATAGACTGTCCCAAGCATGTTGCGCCTTTTGATGCAATTCGTCAATGGTTCTTGGAGGCTCAGGCGAAAGCATAAGTTCCCGCTTCATCGTGTTCCATACGTGTTCAACTGGTGATAGATCCGGTGATCTTGCTGGCCAGGGCAGTTGTTGTACACCATGTAGAGCACGTTGCATCGCAGCAGCTGTATGTGGACGTGCATTGTCCTGCTGAAAAAGCGCATCACCTTCCTGTCGAAGAAATGGCATTAGCACTACGACAGCAACCTATGCAATGTAGCGGGCTCTCGTTACGTTACCCTGCAGAAACACCAACTGTGACCGCGAGTTGTAACTAATGGTCCCCTATACAATGAAGCCTGGGTGGGACCTGGGTGATGTGGAATAGGCCCCTCACCAGGTCTACACTGCGCACGTGTACATCCATCACTTGCATACAGACAAAACCTAGTCTCGTCACTGCCATTCCCCTCTCCAGTCAACTTCTTCACGACACCAGAGTAGCCGTGCTTGGAGGTGTGGTGGTGTCTGTGGTGCCCTTGGAGACACAGCAGGTGCAACATGTGCCCAGATTTCGTTCCTGGATGATGTTCGGTCAGCTACCGCAGCTCGCAAAATGCGTCCATCTTGACGTGCGTCTGTACCACGCGGCGTCCGGAGCCTGGTCTACGGGTGTGGGAATGATCCACAGACCACTGCTCAAAGCAGCGATACACCACCGATATATTTTGCCGAACATGTGCAGCAATCCGCCGATACGTCCGTCCAGCTTCCCGCAGGCCTACAATGCGAGATCGTTCAAATGGCTGCGGTTGTTCAACAGGAGCACGTATTCGCCCGCGGGGCATGGTTGTACCCTAGAATTCACCTCTAACTGCAGCACAGTTACTGTCTGCAGTGTCAAAACACAATCCTCACGAACAGGCCTCCTGATCGACATCTGATCGCCAAAGTCCGTGACAAATGAATCACTAACACAACAACCCCTCAGTATGCCACTGAACACAGTCCTTGGGGATGATGCATGGATTTTTCGGCAGTGTATATATATAGAGAGAGAGCCGTGGGCAGATGCGGATCAGCGGATATCCTCGAAGTTAATTTTGCTGATAAATTGTAAATAATGACGTTTATTAATTTTCACTCAGGTATACTCTTATTTTTGCTTGTGGTGAGATGACCCTTGATACTGGTTTGGGAGAATGCTGATATATAAACAGCCCTACGACCTAAGGTCATAAATCTGACTTAAGCCTGACTGGCCCCTGCTCGCAGTTAGTGGAAGGAAGGAACCAAGGTTCCGAAAGAGAACCGCTTTATATGTCGGTTGTGCAAGAGAAAATCCCTCAGAAACATGTGACTGTAGGAAGTCTGGTGCCAGGTAAAAAGCCTATTATATTATGTTAGCAGTCCTATCCGTTTCAGTACCTTGGGTGTAATATAGTTAAATATTTACAATATAACCATTCGCGGATGCGCACAACACACACACACACAGACTTCCTCAATTTATACAGATTGTCTAGAAGTCAAAGTATACTTAATACCAACTAAATGGAAAATGGAAAATTTTTAAAAATCTGCTGAATTTTAAAGGAAATTACCGAAGATGTTTTCTTAAAATGCTCGTTGACGATTTCAAGGCAGAAAGTGCAATGTCAATAATCAAAGATTTTGGCAGAACGCAACGAATTTTCGAGGTATCGTGCTCCTACTCCTGATTAGCAAGCCTATGACTTCCATCCTTTTTAGGTTGTATGCTTCCTTGTAGAATGGAACTGTGGGCTCGTATATTCCCTTTGATCAACTTCGTCAGGTTGAATCGCGGAAGATTCGAAGCGGATGGTTGGATCGATTATATATCTTACATTGTTGTCTTCGTAGTCAATTACATCGATCATTCGAGTGCTTTCATTCTCTGCTAAACCATTGATCCCTTCATGGACGGTGATTCTTCGGAGGGTCTGGGCGATGGTGGTTCTTATTTGATGATGCGTAGCGATGCGCAGAGTTTCACCGTGCTGGCAGGAATCAAGGACATGAGGAAGTGTTTCAACCTCGTTGAGGTATCGCCTACAACGGTTACTGACCATGGACCTACCGGGAACCGCCCGAACTGCTGCTACCTTCCCCGACATATTGAGGTCGTCTCCTCATTCGCTGTGTGACAACCCTTCATGTGGGGGATGACCCCCTTATTGGAAGCTGGGTGTTCTTTAAAAAGGAAAACTAATTTAACTTCATGAGGGAGATAGCACCACTTCTTGGATTCCAGACCTCTTTACATCTCCCTGATCTACTGAGAGTTTAGAAAACCATCTTTAGGATTCACCACTTTGTCATCAGGTAATAGATTGAATCTTATTAGACAAGTTTAGTTTTTTATTCTAGGTTTCTTGTACTGATGATGTGGGGGTTCCGATATCTTTTCAGCTTTCAATATTGTGTTCTTCTTCGCAATAAATATTTTACCAATAATTTGGAGTTATAAAATGAATTACTCTAATACAGGATTTCGGTTAACATTGTTTGACAGATGTTGTCATCCAAGCGCCTAAACTTGTCACTAAATGATGTGCGCATAACGTGGGGTTAATAGGAGATTACTGAGCCCCAGTAGATCAATGTTCCATTTAATTTAGCACAGTATCTTTACCATCACGTTGAGTGGCTCAGGCTTTCTGACTTCAAGTAGGCAGGTTCGATTCTGGGTGATTCCACATTTTATCCCAGACCAAGTGAAATAAAAATCATTTTGCTGTTCTGTTTCTAACACATTGATTGCTGCCGGGCGTACATGTGCGCCATTGTATGTAATCTGCTTTTGCTTGTCTTTTCTGGTCGGCACTGTGATTGGGCTTCGATCTCCTGTAATGGCACTCAGATCGAGGTTCGGGTTACTGGTTCGTGACTTGTTACTCTCATACGTGGTATAACAACGGATGAATGTATATAAGTATTAATAATAACAACGTAAACGTTTCCACCTTTTCAATACTAAAATATATTCACAAAATTATATTTTAGTATTTTAGTATTGAAAAGGTGGAAACGTTTACGTTGTTATTATTATTACTTATATATTATTCTCAGTTCAATACGGACCAAAAACATGAAATTCATAACCATTAACGGATGAATGTGGCAATGACAATCCACCGGTTCTTCAAATTCCAACACTAAAAGTAAATTCAGAACGCAGGTCAATGTGAAAGCGATGTAAATTGTGCCACGAAAAGGGGGAAAGAATTGACTCTATTTATTATTGTCCACAGTTTCCTGAATATCCTGCATTTTGTTTAGAGTCTTGCATTAGGATTTACTGCTGGTGCTATACATGATGCGAATGACTTCAATAACACTCACTACTGCGTCAAGAAAACAGTTACTGAAGGATGTTCTTGGCGTGAATGACTATTACATAACAAAATAACAACATAATTTGGGACAATGCAATTTAAATATCATGTATTAATAATACATTCTTCAGTGCTGATGACTTTTCATGTGTACGCGTAAAAATTCACTTCTAATGTTAAAACCACCAACTACTACCTTCTAACTAATAGAAAAGCATAACATATCGGCTCCTGGGGTGAAAAATTCGTTTACTTAAGGTGGCAGTGAATGTGTTAAATACAATTTATTCTACGTCGCACCGACACAGATAGATATTACGTCGACTATGGAAAGGAAGCGCCTGTGGCCTTCATTAAGGGACAGCCCCAGCACTAGCCTGGTGTGAAAATGAGAAACCACGGAAAACCATGTTCAGGACTGCTGACATAGGGTTTAAACCCAATTTCACCCGAATGAAAGCGGACAGACGGACCTTTCTGCTCTTCGTAATTGCCCTACTCTTCCCGATCCTGATTAGCGTATTCATGGCAACTCGTCCTACTGTGATAAGTCATCAGAACTTCCTGTAACAGAAATCTTTTACCGGGTGAGTTGACCGCGCGGTTAGGGGCACGCAGCTGTGAGCTTACTTTTTGGAGATGGTGGGTTTGATCCCCACTGTCGGCAGCCCTAAAGATGGTTTCCCGTGGTTTCCCATTTTCACACCAAGCAAATTCTGGGACTGTACATTAATTAAGGCCACGGCCGCTTCCTTCCCACTCCTAGCTTTTCCCATTCCATCGTCGCCGTAAGACTTATCTGTGTCGGTGCGACATAAAGCCAATCCTTAAAAATATGCACAACTGGAAATTTCAACTAAGTGGCAAACCTGTCATCTCCAATTTTAATAACGTCAGTGCTTGAAGTTTGTCGTAGATACTGTATTAGGTTATGCTACATTTTAAAATGTTTAAACGTAAAAGAAAACTAATTCTAGTTCTAACTAGTTCTAATAAATCGATCTCTCCTGCAAAATTGGGTTGATTGTACATTGCCAGTTCTGCTTTTAGATCCCTCATTTGTTCTTGAGTACTCTGTGCAGAACTTTTCACATTGTTCCTGCATATTTTACTATTTGATTGTGTACTCAATTCCCGGCTCTAGTCATTACAGTGCATTCTTAAGGCTAACTTGTAGCAGTCGTCTCTATTTCACTCATTTTTATAACCATATTTATGTCTTTGTATATAACTCTCTTTATACTCGACGATGCCGAAATATAAATATTATATGCCAGAAAAACGAATCTTAATGAGGCTCATTATAGTTCACGTTTCATTATGATACAGGTTCTCCACCAATCAGAGTTCAGATCTTCATTATGATAAAGGTTCTCCACCAATCAGAGTTCAGATTTTCATTATGATAAAGGTTCTCCACCAATCAGAGTTCAGATTTTCATTGTGGTACAACTGTTTGACCAATTAGATAAGGATAGCATCGCACCTGCGCTCAACGCGCTAGCTTCACACTTGTTTCCAAATTCAAACATGTCGGACACACATAATAACATCAATGCGCTTTCCACTTCCAATATTCTACAACCACACGGCACATTCCCACAAATTCATTTCACTAACTGTACAAGAAACAATTTGTATTTGAAATAAAGCTCGGTTATGATAACGTTTTGCCTGCTGCCATTTCTTGATGGATACAGTACTTTTGTATCCATCTCTTAGCACAGGCCAGAGTAAAGTGTAGCTTCCACCGAAGTCCCAGTCTCGTCCATGGCTGTGACAATATGGAAGTTGCTGGGGTATGGGTGGTGCTGAGTAATGACATCCAGAGCACGACTAGTGCATCTGAGTGTTATGAAAGGTGTTGCTCATAGGGTCAGTCGTGCTGCAATAGCACTTTCTGACCCAGTGAGGAAAGCAATGGCAAACTACCTCACTCCTCGTCTTGCCTAGTACGCCTCATTTTGGTGCTGCCATTGGTTTTTGCGGTTTCCTTATAACCGCATAACCTTTGGTGGTGCTATTTGAGGATCCAACCAGCCTCTGGGCTGATGACCTAACAGACAGATGATAACCTTCTATCAAAGCTTTGAAAATATATGACACTGTCAAGACCGAGCTCGATAGCTGCACTCGCTTAAGTGCGGCCAGTATCCAGTATTCGGGAGATAGTGGGTTCGAACCCCACTGTTGGCAGCCCTGCAGATGGTTTTCCTTGGTTTCCCATTTTCACACCAGGTAAATGCTGGGGCTGTATAAGACCACGGACGCTTCCTTCCCACTCCTAGCCCTTTTCTAGCCCATCGTCGCCACAAGACCTATCTGTGTCGCTGCGACGTTAAGCAGCTTGCAAAAAAAAAAAAAAAAAAAAAAAAAAAAAAAGACACTGTCAAGGTCTCTGATCCACTGACGGAAAATCAATAACCTAGCTCATGCGCTCTGCACTTGTTCAGTAAAAACAACTGTCAGGCGACATATCGACAGAAATTTCTGAATATTTAAAAAAATATAATTATAACTGTCGTCGAGCATAAACTCGCCTATAATGGTAATTAAGACACTCGCATGGAAATTAAAAATACTCGAGTATTAATTATTGCCATTAGTCTATAGGTTTGTTTCATAATGTACTATTATGCTACACAACTTAAATTTCTGTCTTTAAACGACCCCCCCCCCCCCCCCCCGCGGAAAAACACTTTTAGAAACATAACTGAAAATTAATAGAAATATCAATCAAGAAATGGCAGTGATGACAATATGCATTACATCCCCCCGTCTGTGTTCCATTTTCAGGGTTAGTGACTGTGGTCCATCAGCAATACTCTCATTCCACATAACGAAGAGAAATGTTCTCAATTCCGCGGACAAACAGCCGATCTCCAATGTGACATGACAGTAACATATTTCGTGAGCAATTTCGAAACTGAGGCACGACATATTACTCCTAACAGTCGCACATGGAAAAGCAGACGTATCAATTGTGGAACAGAGAGGAGTTCGTGGTGTACATTCCAGAATTCCATGAAGCGGAAAATGAAAATTACAGTCGCTTATTCCGTAGTTATTAAAGATGATGATAATTACAACTCTCCAACATGGGGAGATGAATCCGGATATTAAACGAGAGAGTTGGTAGTGAGGTTAGTAATTGGATTCCTTAATAGCTGCAATGTATAACAGCTTATTCAATTTAACAAGGATTCTAATGGGTGCTGATACATTAACTCGCGCGAGAATCGTCATACAAATTGAAAGAACACACTTTCGTGTCCGAAAACAGCATGTAAGTTTGGGATCAAGACGAGGGCTACCACTAGACTTAGGTAACCCCTTTTCGATGGTTGGTTTAGTGAACATCAAGCCTTAAGTGCTCTGAGCTGCAGCCAATTGCCAACGGAGTAGCCTGCTGTGTTGTCAAGGCTGCTTCACGAGCTACTGCCCTGGCTTCTGCTACTGCTAATACTCAACACCTGATCAGTGGAGATGGTAGCGCAAGGTGTAGCGAATTAAAGTCCTTAGCAAATTAAATTCCGGCTTTGTGGTTAAATGGATAGAATGCTTCCCTATGGTCCGATGGCCCCGGTTCAATTCCCAGAATCAACCCCCTCGTACTGTTAATTGCCGTTGGTTTGGGGTCTGGATGTTTATGACGTCCTCGCCATCCATTTTATCCTCATTAGGTCACCACCAAGCCTATACAGATGCCATGCACCATTATTATTATTATTATCTTTATTATTATTATTATTATTATTATTATTATTATTATTATTATTATTAAATAAACATTTTGAATTTTACAGCGATCGTACCCATCGTTCACTGCTTTATTAGCTTCCTCGGGAGATCAGTGGTGGTGTACGACCCATGATCACGGGTTCGATTCCAATTAAGATAGGGGAACACTAAACTTGAAAGACTGCATTTCATTTTAACAGATCTACCCATAAATGAAAACTATATTACTCGTATAACAACAGCCGTGCAGTGTCTTCCTACAAGGACACAGAAGTAAATGGGAATGAAATACCAGCATTCTGTTATCTAAACAATTAAGTCAGAAGTGTGAGGTGGGGAAGTACACTGACTGACAGAGCAAATGCAACACCAAGGAGGAGTGGTTCGAAAGGGATGAAAGTTGGGGGAAAAACAGAGTCGGCACGGAAGAATAATTGATGTTTATTTCAAACCGATATGCAGGTTACACAATGCGCACGGCATCGACTCAGTAGGATGTAGGACCACCGCGAGCGGCGATGCACGCAGAAACACGTCGAGGTACAGAGTCAATAAGAGTGCGGATGGTGTCCTGAGGGATGGTTCTCCATTCTCTGTCAACCATTTGCCACAGTTGGTCGTCCGTACGAGGCTGGGGCAGAGTTTGCAAACGGCGTCCAATGAGATCCCACACGTGTTCGATTGGTGAGAGATCCGGAGAGTACGCTGGCCACGGAAGCATCTGTACACCTCGTAGAGCCTGTTGGGATATGCGAGCAGTGTGTGGGCGGGCATTATCCTGCTGAAACAGAGCATTGGGCAGCCCCTGAAGGTACGGGAGTGCCACCGGCCGCAGCACATGCTGCACGTAGCGGTGGGCATTTAACGTGCCTTGAATACGCACTAGAGGTGACGTGGAATCATACGCAATAGCGCCCCAAACCATGATGCCGCGTTGTCTAGCGGTAGGGCGCTCCACAGTTACTGCCGGATTTGACCTTTCTCCACGCCGACGCCACACTCGTCTGCGGTGACTATCACTGACAGAACAGAAGCGTGACTCATCGGAGAACACGACGTTCCGCCATTCCCTCATCCAAGTCGCTCTAGCCCGGCAACATGCCAGGCGTGCACGTCTATGCTGTGGAGTCAATGGTAGTCTTCTGAGCGGACGCCGGGAGTGCAGGCCTCCTTCAACCAATCGACGGGAAATTGTTCTGGTCGATATTGGAACAGCCAGGGTGTCTTGCACATGCTGAAGAATGGCGGTTGACGTGGCGTGCGGGGCTGCCACCGCTTGGCGGCGGATGCGCCGATCCTCGCGTGCTGACGTCACTCGGGCTGCGCCTGGACCCCTCGCACGTGCCACATGTCCCTGCGCCAACCATCTTCGCCACAGGCGCTGCACCGTGGACACATCCCTATGGGTATCGGCTGCGATTTGACGAAGCGACCAAACTGCCCTTCTAAGCCCGATCACCATACCCCTCGTAAAGTCGTCTGTCTGCTGGAAATGCCTCCGTTGACGGCGGCCTGGCATTCTTAGCTATACACGTGTCCTGTGGCACACGACAACACGTTCTACAATGACTGTCGGCTGAGAAATCACGGTACGAAGTGGGCCATTCGCCAACGCCGTGTCCCATTTATCGTTCGCTACGTGCGCAGCACAGCGGCGCATTTCACATCATGAGCATACCTCAGTGACGTCAGTCTACCCTGCAATTGGCATAAAGTTCTGACCACTCCTTCTTGGTGTTGCATTTGCTCTGTCAGTCAGTGTATATACGATGAGGAACGTATGGTTGTTCGTTAGCAGTGGCGATCTGACAGAACGAAGCCTAGTGCAGCTATCCCCCCGGTCTCAGCACCTATTGGACATACAGCAGCAAGCCCAGCTATGTTGTCGAGGGGAGAAGGACGCAGAGCCTGGGTGCTTTAGATTTCTATCGTTCTCATTTGAAATTTGGGCTTCACCTTGGAAGCCCTCAATATACGCCACTAATTTAATTTCGTGTGGCTATTTCTAGCCGAGTGCAGCCCTTGTAAGGCAGACCCTCCGATGAGGGTGGGCGGCGTCTGCCATGTGTAGGTAACTGCGTGTTATTGTGGTGGAGGATAGTGTTGTGTGTGGTGTGTGAGTTGCAGGGATGTTGGGGACAGTACAAACACCCAATCCCCGGGCCATTGGAATTAACCAATGAAGGTTAAAATCCCCGACCCGGCCGGGAATCGAACCCGGGACCCTCTGAACCGAAGGCCAGTACGCTGACCATTCAGCCAACGAGTCGGACTATACGCCACTAATGTACGGTGACTGCTGACATCGTTATTTAGTCAGGGAACTTTTAAGTTTCCCCTGGATCCGAACCATAGGAATATGGCTTTATATTTCAAAAAGTCTGAAACGCCTTGACCCATCGTAAGAGACGACTAAAAAGGGTATTAGCCAGGAGCTCCCAACTTGACACAGTCAGTTAGAGACTACGAGTCCCCTAGCTGTGTCTGGTTTTGCGTCAACTTATCTGTGGTTGTGACAGCTTCTACTTTCATGGTATGTTCTCTATGATTTTATGGAAGCATGTGACGCACCCTATAAACCAGGGTAACTGCAGAAGAAGGTAATCCAGAAAAGGCTCCTTCCTCTCAGAAAAGAAACAAAACACAAGTTGATTCCATCTATGGCAACTCAGGGTGGTCTACAAAGAAATTCATAATATTAGCAATGACCTAACCCTACTATACACAGGTTGTATCCGTGCGATGGAGTTACAGACTTTCAGGGATGATGGAGGACGGCAAATGGATCAGTTGTCCGACTCGTTGGCTGAACGGTCAACGTACTGGCCTTCAGTTCAGAGGGTCCCTGGTTCGATTCCCGGCCGGGTCGGGGATTTTAACCTTCATTGGTTGATTCCAGTGGTCCGGGGGCTGGGTGTTTGTGCTGTCCCCAACATCCCTGCAACTCACACACCACACATAACACTATCCTCCACCACAATAACACGCAGTTACCTACACATGGCAGATGCCTTACAAAGGCTGCACTCGGCTAGAAATAGCCACACGAAATTATTATAATGGATCAGTTTGAGATAAGGAACCGTAGTCTGGAAACGATTGATTCAAAAGTTAAGAAGAAATCTACTCATTTTTGTCCCACTCTTTGCACGAGTTTCACAAGCTGCTCCGTTTACATCAAATGTTCGAAATGGCGTCCCCCTGCATGGCATGGTCATACAAAGTTATATTGTACCCATTCGAATATCCCCGGTGTCGTTTGAACTGCTAAGAACGGACGGACAACTTGGATAGCACCAAGGGGTCTGCTACAGGCTTAACGTTCCCATCCGAGGGACGAATCACCATCAAGAGCGTCATATACCCTCACTCCATATGAGCACTGTGGAGAGGTTTGGAATTTAATCCAGGTTTTCAGCACAGAATCTAGTGTTTAGAAATTGTATACCACCACCTCCCCTAACCTGCCGGCCAACATTCTGATGGTGACATTTTTTTTTTCGATCAACGGGGCTCGAATAGGTTAACCACGGTGTCAGAACGTTTAGACTTAACGATCATGGCCACCAGACCAGTACTAAAGTGCTAACGAACCTGCTTTATACCTAAAACATTTCTCGAATTCAAAGTGAATGCCATGATATAAACATGGGCACAAGACATGCAATCATTGCTATGTCATTGTTAAGGCTAGTACACACCTAGCGACAAAGTCGCGGGACATTGTATGAGGACAGTTGCGAGACACTGTCCCTAGACTGTTGCGATACAATGTCCCGCGTCCACATCTATAGAGCCAGTTGCACCACAGGTATCGGCGCGAAATGGCGAAAGAAATTGCTTTATGTGCTTTTATGTTGTGAATCTTTTTCTCCAACTCGTGAATGGACATAGTGAACGTTTTAGCCAGAGACCCCATTGCTTCCCTCTTTTTGTCTCTGTTTTTATACTCGGTAGATATAACATCCCAAAGACAAAAGGAGGGTGTGTAAATCCTCAATGATTTTAGAGTAGTTTCCATCGCAAAACAACAGAACACGAAACACAACACCAACACGTGGCGGCTATCTGCACACTGGCATCCGCGTGTCCCGGGACTTTGTCTCGTGACACGTCCAGACTACATCATGTTGCGCAACATTTGTATCGTGTATCCCATTTCGAGTGGGAGACCTGCAACATGCAACTTTTGTATCGCGACAGTCCCAAACACGGAAAAAATGTCGCAGGATATCCCTGGAACTTGTCGCGATACACGTGTTCCGCAACTTTGTCACCTGCGAGCCTTACGAAGCTTGACAGCACCAACCGAAGAAATAAACCATTTGCTACGGGAAGGATTTGAACTTGGAGCTCCGAACTGACAGGTTCGTGCCATAACAGGTACGGTACGGTGACTTCTTTCTTTCTTAATGTGTTTACCCTCCAGGGATCACACCTCTACCGCCTCAAAGACAGTGCCCCGGAACGCGAGACTTTGGGTTGAGGGATACAATTGGGGAGGAAGACCAGCATCTCGCCCATGCCACCTCACCTGCTATGCTGAACAGAGGCCTTGTAGACGAATGGAAAGATTGGAAGGGCCGGGCAAGGAAGAGGGAAGGAAGCGAGCGTAGCCTTAAGTAGGGCACCATCCCGGCATTTTCCTGGAGAAGACGTGAGAAACCACGGAAAACCACTTCTAGGATAGCTGAGATGGGAATCGAACCCACCTTTACTCAGTTGACCTCTTGAAGCTGAGTGGACCGCGTTACGGCCCCCGTACCACATTTTTAATTTCGTGGCAGGGCCGGGAATGGAACCCGGTTCTCCAGGGGTGGCAGTTAACCATACTAACCACTACACCACAAAGGCGGACCGCTACATTGACACCGGCGGAAACCCACAGTGTTTTTGAGTTGGATGCTGATTTCTCTGCTGATTTTAAGTCACGTAGAGATTTAGCAACACCACCTCGCAAAGCGATCTGATTGGCTGACTTTAGCAGCTTATAAAATGACAATGGTGTGAGATATCAAATATTGTTTTCCAATTAATGTATCAGTGTGACCAACACTCTTAGGCGTATGTACCCGGTTGACATTGTTTCCGACCATTCCGTATAGTGTTCGAAGTGGGGACGAAATAAGGGGAACACAGATTCGCATGATTCGTGAATGTAATGGAACTGAAGTCCGTGTCGTCAGCGACCTTCAGTGTTGATGATTGACATCGCGAGTACGGAGTAGTGGATATCTTCCTTTCTACCTTTTTTAATCCGTTTACCTTCTAGGGTTGGTTTTCCCCTCGGACACAGCGAGGGATCCCAGCTGTATCGTCTCAAGGGCATAAAACTGGGGAAGAGAACCAGTACCTCACCCATGCTGCGTCACTTGCTATGCTAAACAGGGGCCTTGTGAGGGATGGGAAGTTTGGAAAGGATAGATAAGACGGAAGGAAGCGGCTGTGGCCTTAAGTTAGGTACCATCCCGGCATTTGCCTGGAGGAGAAGTGAGAAACCACGGAAATCCACTTCGAGGATGGATGAGGAGGGAATCGAACCCCCGCACTCTACTCAGTTGACCTTTCGAGGCTGAGTGGGCCTCGTTAGAACCCCCCGTACCACTTGTCAATCTTCGTGGCCGAGCCGGGAATCGAACCCGGGCCTCCGGAGGGGTGGCAGCTAATCATACTAACCACTACACCACTGAGGCGGACCAGTAGTAGAGGTAACGTAGCAAAAAGGCGAGTAGCCGCAGGTTCTATTCGACAAGCGGCGGGGGTAGCAGTGGCAGAGTAGTCAGATACCAGATGTGCGATGGAGGAAATCAACGGGCTCGTATTCTACAAGTTACAGAAATGATACGCTTGTTATTGTGTTGACATCATAGTGAAGTTTATTAATGCATGCCTCAACATTTATACTGAGAGTACCGAACAGTTTGACCGCGCGGTTTGGGTCATGTAGCTATAACCTTGTATTCGTTGTATTCGGGAGACGATGGGTTCGGACCCCCACTGTCGGCAGCTCTAAAGATGGTTTTCCGTGATTTCCCATTTTACACCAGGCAAATGCTGGGACTGTATCCTGTCTTAAGACCACGGTACATTCCAATCCTCGCCCTTTTCTATCTCATCGTCACCGTAAGACTTGCCTCTGTCGGTGCGATGTAAAACAATATATTTCAATAAATTTTCATTTCTGTGAAGTGCTGTTAAGAGTTGTTTGTCTTTCTAGCTGTTACGGCGATACCGTGGTTTACAGAGGTGAAAGAATGGGTGGATATACGAAAATCGAAAAATTGTTTATAACTCTAAAATTGGCAGTTTGATATCTTTCCTTGACTTTTCCTTCTTTTTTCTTTTTTTCTTTTTTCTTTTTTTTTTTTTTTTTTTTTTCAAATCTTAAATATTTACAATTTGCTGAGCAAATAATGATGGACCAGAAACGAGGCTACCTCGTAATCTTGCGTGACAAAATTAGTCAAAACAACAACTATTTACAACATGTACTTGAAGTTCCCAATTCACAGATTTTACTCGAGCACGACTGCTTTCTTTCAATCAATAGTCAAGGAGACGGATCTCCCAATTGCTTTTACACCATTAGTAAGAGCATCGTTGTTCCACAAAATTATCTAGGAGACTACTCTCCACACATTATACCTTTCCAGCCTTAAAAAGGCACCATTCAACCTTTACATTAATAGGAAGACGGTCTCTGCTCTAAAATCTATTTCCGAAAATTTACACTTGCGTGACAAAACTAGACAAAACAACTATTTACAAGATGAACTTGAACAGAGGTAGCACGTACCCATTCTACAAGGCCTTTGGTAAAAAAAAAAAGTTAACTTATTGACCCAAAAGCCAAAATGGAAAGGAGGCGAACCCTTGCACTCCAAGAAATTTACATTACATGCATAAAACCCTATTTGGGCTTATGGCCCGATGTTACAGAGGCTAAGCCTATACTACTGAGGCGACTAGATAAAAAGGTTAAGTTCAGAAATTAAAAGATAGATTTTAAAGGTTACAAAATCATAGTCACCTCAAGATCAAGTTGAGAGGGAACAAGAAAGGGTACCTCACTCTCTATACCCTGATTTCGATTAAGGTCTTTCTTGTTGAAATTTACATTTAAGAAAATATAGTTGCATTAATAAAGATTTTAAACCTTCCTCTCGAGCTAGCTTTCAAACACTTTCACATAGTTAAGCCATAACTGCCATTACCTTGAGCTGGTTGACCTCTCGAAGTTGGGCGAGGCGCTGCCACCTCCTTTATAAACACACACTATATACTGGAGCCATCAATAAGACAACCTGGTCCGAAAATGTGCCATCTTTTATAGTCGAAGGGAAAGTTCCAGAGAACTCTGGGCTAAGGCCCTAAAACACCCCTAATTCTCATTGGATAATGAAATAAAGACAAGAAAATTTTGATTAGTAGAAAAATAAATGTACAAAATTTGTCATTGGCCAACCCCTTAAGTTGGCGGGAAGAGACAGAAGTGTTATAAATTTGAACACACCGAAAACCATTCAGTTTAGGAAGCCTTAACATACAAAATATTCTACAATTTTAATAGTTCATCTTCGCACCAGACGGCACAACATAAGTTTATAGCAGCGAAATCTGTTGAGAAATGTTCAAACTTGTTGCGCTAGTTGTTGTGAGTTTTAGATTTTAGATGGCATTCTCCAAAGTGCTTCATTTAAATGTACGGGGCGGGTGTACCTCCGGTACATTAGCAATTTCATAAGAATCTCGGCATGGCATAAAAGAAAAATGTACAGAAATGAACATCTCAGACCTAATCAAGTCAACAGAGCACAATATTTCACACAAACGTGCGGTGGACTGGGAGTACCTGAGGTAGCTGCCCGTCATTACAGTCTTATTTTCTAGGGTCGACAACCTGAGAACTGCAAATAACAAAATAAAAAAATAAAAATCTTCGAACTCACACCAGATAAAGAAACCAAGGAGTGAAGAAATCTATCCTCTTTGAAAGAAAGAAGAAAAGTTCTTGGTACTTATCACAGGTGGAAACACTGGAGCATTTCTCTCGAGGTTCAAAATACGGGACAAGCGCCGTCCAGGATGGGAACTGTCCAGGACGCGAGACATATAACACGAATACGGTACTGTCCCGTAAAATCCTAGACGTCTGCGTGGTGGGCTCCTCATTTTTGTATTTCCTATCCCACCTTCCTTGGTCAAACCTCTGTGGGGGCGGAGGGGTGAGAGAATAGACCCACCGTATTGCCTGCGATTAAAGGCGGTTAAAAGGGAACCAGAGGCTCTCACCTTGGCGATCATTATGTCCGGCTGCATGACTAAATGGTTAGCGTGCTGAACTTTGGTTCAAAGTGCCCCGGGTTGGAATCCCCGCCTGGTCGGGGATTTTAACATTAATTGGTTATTTCCACTGGCCCGAGGACTGGGCGTGTGTGTCGTCCTTAAACAGAAAATATAACGAAAAGAAGGAATTAGAAAAATGAGGGAAAAATATCAGTAAAAAGTCAAAAAAAAATACGGTATATTAAAATATCGCGGGACTTCTGTCCGGTTCCTCACTTCCAGTTTTCCTATCCGACCTCGTTTGATGAATCCTTCTTTTCATCCCACCCCAGCGGTTCTAAGTTTGCAAAGCAAATGGAGTTTTTCGTTCGTCACCCTTCCATTTCTTATGCTGGTACTTTCATTTAACTAAGTGCCGGGGCTCTTTAAATTCTTCCTCTGATTTATGTTACTCCGAGAGTGTTATCCAGCTGCACTTCTTTTAAAACAATAATCGCTACTACGATTGGATGGGGTTCGACCTTCGGCCCCCTTGTTAACTAATCTAATCCACACGGCTCGTACACCCCCAAAAAAGAGACGGCCAAAACACGGCATTATTTATAGACCGCATGCTAGCCAAAATGTCTCTGTTTTTTTTACAAGCATAACGGAAACGATTTAATGTAAGTCTTAGGGTTGTGTACATAAAATATAATTTTGCCTATAGACATATAGGCTTTTGGCCGTGTCAAGAAAACAAGGTGAAACAATTTACGTTTCACAGAGAACTTTGCTCCACGTTTTCAGAAAAAAACCTCGACTGTCCTTGAGAAAGGCTTCTACGAGTACAATAATATTGTAATTATGTCCATAAGCACGGACCGTGAAAGCATCAATGTTAATAATTTTGCCTATGTTTGTCTATGTTTTGTATAATGCCTATTACGCTACACACTGCAGAAATGGCACTGCCCCGTTCTTGAGGGGGGGGGGGTTGCACCTGTTCGATTCGAAGGGACATTTGGGGTGTTGCTAAGGTACAGAGGTTATCAACATCTGCAAACTTGCCCGTTCTATGTGAAAGTATTGTGCCCTTCTACAGGCACCCAAATGCGGTGGTCTTCTTTCTTGATATGTGCGCCGGCTGCTCCTGAAAAATAATGACATTTAAAATATACCCACCGTCACATGTAGACTCTTCTTCCTCAGGGGTGGTGCGTCCTTCGATCCTTCGGGTTACTGGGCCACACGTCGATCGGGGGGGTGAGGAAATGAAAGATGGGGTAAACTAAACTATCAAATAACGGTACCCAAAGACTGAATTCAAATTTAAATAAATAAAACGTTTTATTAAACAAAATTTGCGAAATGTAAATGAAAGTAAACTGGTGTAAAAATGAAATAACGTGAAATGAAACTTAAATTTAAAACAATTGAAAGATCTGCATTACAATAAATTAATTATCTGCCTTAATAAATTCACAACTGAATGTCGATTAAATTTGTATTCTGAATTACATCGAACCGCTGTCTCCATGACGATGACGTGACCACATTTAAACCCTGGTCAGAAATAGAGTCTCATTTGGGAATGATTTATAATACCTTGGAAAAATATCCTCTCCAAATAAATTCAGTAATTAATTAATTGATTTATTAATCCATCCAATTGGCATTGACGTTAAGGTGTATGTCAAATATTTAACTCAAGTTTAAATTCATTTAGGAAGCACCCCACTCTAAAATAATACCAAAATACACTGACCATGTGTAATAATGACGAAAAGAGAGAAAAGGAAAACAACCATGAACATTGTACTTTTCTGTTACATAATCTTTGCCACCTGTTTAAACTGCTTGTGGCTGAAAACATGGAAATTTTTACTGAACTGAACACCTGACTGCTACCACCACTCATTTAATTTGTTAAACCTTATTTACTTGGCTGTGATAGCCTGGACTCTTAAAATTACTCAAATTAATTAGGCTAAGTGCCTCAAGTTTATATCTCAAATGAAAGCGATCCCTTTACATCATTAATTTTACCTAGTTTGCCGCTGTTTGCATTTTCATTGTGCACGCATATTTTTGTGGTACCAACTCTGGATGGAGGCAGATCCCATCTTATTTATGTCATTCATTTACGGCATTTGTGATACAACTGCTTATTAAAGATCGCTTCATTTGCCTAACTGAAATGTAGTGGATTTCTAAGACTTGGTGATTACTGACTGCCTTTTATATGAGCATCCCACTACTATATTTTTGACTATGAACTAATCGATGATCTCTTACCCTAACACATGAAATCTTATTTACATAAATGAACATGTCAACGGAGAAACACTGCTCCTAAGAAATACTGAAATTAAAATAATCTGACCACGCCTATTCTATTCTATTTACAGACATTAAATCAAACACAATTCACGTATCAGATTTAAAATAATACGGTGACAAAATATATACAAAGAAATTATATCATAATAAAAATCTAGATCCCAAAAATCGCTGCCAAATAAAATTTAAAAAAATAAATATGCGCAATGAAGAAGCATAAAATGTTACCCTGATCCAAGTAGCAAAATTATGTGAATTTGATGGCAACCTTCTAACCTCAGAATAAAATGTCTGGACATGACTTAATTCAATCTTTACGGACAATAATTATTCGCATTACATGTCATCAATGATTAGACTTGACTGTCGAAACACGCATTGATCAGTCGCTCTGTTCACAACTTATCTCGGGCTCTCGATTGCATATTTTCCGAGCATTTATTTTCCCTGGAAACTATTTGATGCACTACAGGCTTTCCGCCTACAACCATAACACATGTCGTCATATATTTAACACTCTCGGTTAAATAATTCATCTCTCAATTCTATTTATTCATCAATATTCTCGACGTAGTAACTCATAATACGGCCTCGCTCGTATCCGGCGGGCGAATAACTGTGTCGTACACGCACCCATTTATACGACACCATTAATTAATGACATGGTCCAAATATCACATTTTCCATCTCTCATCACAGAACATCAGGGATATTACTATTACTTTGCTCGTTACTTTGATCATCCACCGTTTCACATCTTATGAAATATCAGAGCTAACTTATCAATGGCTTTCTGTCACTAATTAAATAACTGAAATAACGAGATTGCCACTCAAAAGCACGGCTATCGAACTGTGTAACCAACGTCACACAAAGAAATTAAATCTTCGCGTATCAACCATCGTCGCGAAATACAAATTATGAGAGCTACCGGAAAAGGTCATCTGAATAATGATTACAGAACATGAAATCATAAACCTAATGCGCTAATAGCAAAAATAAACATTTAAACTAACATGGCAGCATCCACAAAATCAAAGTGTCAACAAAATACCGCTCATTACCACAACTATTATTATTATCATCACTTTAAAAATCTGCACTACACCGTATGTAAATTTCTTAGTAAAATAGGATTCTCACATGTCAAAATGACTTACATTAAAAGAAAACTGCGCAAGTAACACACGTTAACACTTATTTATATTATTATTATTATTATATTTATTATTATTATTATTTTATTATTATTATTGTTATTATTATAATCCTAATTTTATAATTACTATCCGATCCGTGAATTATTTACAGTCCTATCTAAAATTCTAAACTACATTTTTGATCATCGACTGTTCATAGTCTTTTTTGTTTACAGATTACATTTTGCTCATTTACCTTATTTGTGCTGGAGGCAGGTCAGATCATCCTCCGGACCCCGTCATGATGGACTTAGTATTTCATCTTCAGGCTGATGTTATCCAAGAGGTCACACACGCAAACTTGATGCATTTTCACAATATCGTTGCACACGTCCATATTTATATTAACACTCGCATTTTAACACTCCTACGAAGAATATTCAATGACACTGCATTGAACACCTGACGTGAAGTCGAAAGTCTGTACTCCGCTACCTGCCTGCTGTTGCCCCTCTCGCCCCTCTCAGATTGTTTGTGTAAAGGATTATTGGTTATTCACCTTCTCTGACCATGACCCTGGACTCAAGGTCTAACTGCGGCAGTATTCCAATTATGAAAACAAAGTTTTCTCCCTGTAACTGGCTGGACTAATTCTGCTCCCAAATATCTCACTTGCAATAATAGTTCTATGGGAGTGTAGAAAAATTACGTATAATGTTCCCAATGATGTGGAGAATTTTATAATAATCGTTCTCCAACATATGACTTTTCCACGAAATATACGAACTACACGTGAAATAGGAAAAATGTGATGCAGCTACGTGTTACGACGAGATTCAATGCTCACCTCGGTCCTAGCACCTTAAGTTCATTCATGGCCAGTGTTGAGAATATAACCACCATTGTCATTTTGTTAATTTAATTGCCTGATTATATCTGCATGATCTAAAGTCGAATAAAAGTTTGTCAAAGTGTTCATTTCTGCTAAGATATTGCTCTCACAAATAAATACATTACTCACTAGGATGTCAACTATTGTATAAGACACTGAAGATTCTTACGAGACTGGGAATTCTCACAAGACTGAGAATTCCGACGAGATTGAAGTTTACCACGAGACTACTGATCTTCTACAAGACTGAGACTGCGGTTGAGACTGAGGTTCTACCAGACTGGTGTCTTTGCTTTTGTAAACAGTCCTCCCCCCACTTCGAAAATAGTTCTGTGGAAGGGATGTGGCGTAATAATTCTGCACTTGGGACCAATTTATCATGTGTCCGTAGGTTAGAATTTTTAAAAAATGTGTTCAAAACCTTCCTAATTCTGGTCCGATTTATGTGTTACATTGCGTTAAGAGAAACGATCACAGGTTAATTCCTACGACGGCGCGCGTCAATGGCTCTATTTTCTGTCAGAGTATGGCTCCTTCCCGCCATGACGGTTCACTTCCTGGGCGATTCCACTCTTCTATGTAAAGTTGAAAATTTCTTATTTAGCCACTGATTAACCACACACTTGCACTAATAAATCCTTAGATATTACTTGGAAGTCAGGACACGATATTTTACAGTTACTTCAGTCACCAAATCGCGAAATACTAGCTGTAGATTCCCGCTATGACAAGTCATTAAAATTTGCAATTTTGTGATTGACTGAGACGTTCGCGCTCTTGGTAGTTTGGGCTCTTCCATTTTCTGCTAAGGGATGATGGGTATTATTTGTGTCACACTCACTCTTCTCGGCCAAGTGCATTCCAATCGTGCGGATTCACGTGGGAACTGGATAGAAAGCTTTCACTTCCCGTCGGCATCATAAAACCTAATTGGACCTACCACTCAGGCTAGCTACATCCTGTCCGTGCCTTAAGACTTATTCTGTGGATTAATTTGCCAGTCAGAACGGCGCCTGGCAGTTGCTTTGTTAGACTGTAATCTTTTCCCAGCCTACTGCTGTATTCTCATATGCGAAAAATTGAACATTTACTTATGCATTAATTACGCACATTCGCTTATGGGTGCAATGCTCCCCTACGACGTTAGAAATCTTACGCGACAGTGGAAGATTTCTCTCAATTCAACTTATGGTTCCAACATACTTGCATCCATAAGTGAATGTATGTTTTTGACTACGAAGTATACCTCTGTTTATATCTGAGCTTTTCTTTGATTTCTTCCTCTAATTTTCTGTTTTCTTTCTCGAGGTCATCTGCAATTTGTTTCATGATCGCCAGTACCTCAGCTGACTTCTGCTCGCACTCCGGACAATTTTCTTCTGTTCGTTGACCTGTTTCAACCTCGAAGTAAGTGTCGTGTTCTGGGTTCGTTGATGGGGTTTCCTGGTCATCTTCTTCTTCTGCTTCTGTACACGGGTCATCATCTTCATCTTCTTCTTCCGTGCCGGAACCTGAGTTTTCTCCTGCGTTTGAGCTCGTCCGATGGAGTCTTTAATTCCAATTCGGAGGATATTATTTCTTTCTAGCACCAGTTTCTTTATGTACGGGTGCGTCTGCGTTTAGCGGCCTGCTGTCCTCATTTCCTCTTCTTCTGCCTTGCTGAAGCTCCAGATTTTCAGCTCCCGTGATATCCGGGTTCATATCCTGGGATTCAATTGCCTGTTTCCATAGGTCGCGCTGGTGTTTATTGCTTAAATCATTAATGTATCGCCGCCCCTCTTGGTATCTTTGGTCCGAGTTCCTGTCCGGTTGATAATTTCTCCTGTCGTCCCATCTTCTTTCCCGGTCATGATAATATGGTGTATTCCTTCCTCTGTTGTCCCATCTTCTTCTGTCGCGAGATGGATAACTTCTTTGGTACAGTTGCCTATCTTGATACCTGGGTCGCCTATCTGGGTAGCTAGGTCGCCGGTACCAAGTATTTTCAGCCTCTTCCTCATGGCGTCTCGGGTTTGTGTCTCGCCGCGGTACAGCACCTGAATTTGATCTGTTACCCTGCGCGTTGCCCCGTGTGTTGTCATTCGTGGCATTCGCTAGGTAAACCCTATGTTCTTGTGTCTGTCTATTTGTTCTTGTCGGGATATTGTTTGTTGTTGTGGCATCTAATTCACTTAAGATCGCCTCAACCTGAGCTGGATCTTCTACTCTTGCCGTAATTAGCATTCGTTGCACGTCTGGTGGGAATTGCTTAATTATGGTCTGAACTATCTCCGCGTCAGATACAGGAGAACCTATTTGGCTCAGCTTCACCAATTGAGTTAGGTAAAAATCTACGTAACGTGTGGGCTGCGTGGACATGTACTTGCGTGTGTACAAGTCCATTCTAAGTGCTTGTTGCGCTGACAAGGACCAGTACCTTTCGAGGAAAGCTTTCTCGAAATCATCGAACGTTTTAAATGAGTCCACGAACCCATAATACCATATCTTTGCCTGTCCCTCTGAGTATTTCTCTACAATACGTAGTTTCTTTTCTTCCGGTACTTTCAGATCTTGAAAATACTGTTTTATTTCCCTCAAATATACCTTCGGGGTAAGTTGTGAAGTCCCACTAAATTTCTTAGGTTGATCGTCACTTGTTCGTACGATATTTATTATTTGGGTGGCAGCTTCATTCCTTTGAGAGTTATCCGGAATTGTATTTTCGAAGTTAAATACCTGTGTCACTGACTCACTCTCGGCGGTTTGTTTATCCTGCGGCTGCCCCGTTGTTCTCGCGTCTGCCTGCTGCTTGGTAGTCTGTTTGTCTACGAGTAGCTTGACCAAGGTTGATAGGTTTCCGCCTTGCGTCTTAATTACCTGAATTTTGCTATCAATGACCTCATTAAATTCTTGCCTAATCGACTGTTCATTAAGTACAATTGCGTTTTCAGTCTCTGATATTTTCTCCGATAGTTCCGTTAATTTCTTCGTGATGTTCTGGGTTTCTGATTTTAAAGTTAAAATTTCATTACTCATTTGCTCATGAGTTTCTTCAACCTGCACGTATACCTTATTTATCTCTGTCTTGGTTCCGTCCTCAATCTCATCTATGCGTTCCTCCAAAAGTATGATACTCTGAGCTAAATCTTTTCCCTGGTCTTGTATCATAGCCACGGTTTCACTCATACTTTGTTTAAAAGTAGCACTGTTGCTGTCTAGCTGTTCCTGTATTTTCGACTGCACATCCGCTAACTTTTTAATTTCATTCATAGTCTCCTGCCTGTTCGCGTTACATGCTTGCATAAGTTTGTCCTGGTTTGCTTGTAGTTCTTTCTTTAACTCGACTTGGCTCTTAATAAATTTCTGTTCAAGTTTCTCCTCACATTGTTGAAATTCCACTGTGACCTGTTCCTGTATCGCCTCTACCCTATTTGCAAGTTTGGCTTGGCTATTTTCAATCTTAGCCGCTAGTTCTGCCTGACTGGACTTTAATTCACTCTGTGTAGCTTTTAGTTCATTAGCTAATTCTGCCTGACTACTTTCTATCTTAGTTGACAGTTCGGCCTGGCTGGATTCTAACTCGCCTGCTAATTCTGTCTGGCTAGTTTCTATTTTGTTTGATAGTTCGGCCTGACTAGATTTTAGTTCATTATTTGTTACGCTTAATTCAGTGATTGTTTGTATCAATCTGTCCCACTGCTCCTGACTGATCGACACATTTGTATACTGAGAGAGACGACGGAGGCCTTAAGATTCCCCAACACTACTTCCAACACATGTAAGACATTGTAATCACCAACCACAAAAAATTTTTATCCAAAGTTTGGATAAAATTATACAAAACATATTAGTTATAATCACCACCACTACCTGTCAAACAGTACTATCACAGCATTCATATTTATCAACAATTAGTAAACGCATGTTCATGGCTGTCAGTCTGGGTACAAAAATAAATTTAACATAAAGTGCAAAGTCCCGGGGATAAGCAAATCTAGCCCCAAAGGTGGGCGCCAAGCTTTCATCCCTCGCCCCGGCCCCCAGTGCCCTTCTAGAGGCACCCAAATGCGGTGGTCTTCTTTCTTGATATGTGCGCCGGCTGCTCCTGAAAAATAATGACATTTAAAATATACCCACCGTCACATGTAGACTCTTCTTCCTCAGGGGTGGTGCGTCCTTCGATCCCTCGGGTTGCTGGGCCACACGTCGATCGGGGGGGGGGGTGAGGAAATAAAAGATGGGGTAAACTAAACTATCAAATAACGGTACCCAACGACTGAATTCAAATTTAAATAAATAAAACGTTTTATTAAACAAAATTTGCGAAATGTAAATGAAAGTAAACTGGTGTAAAAATGAAATAACGTGAAATGAAACTTAAATTTAAAACAATTGATATCTGCATTACAATAAATTAATTATCTGCCTTAATAAATTCACAACTGAATGTCGATTAAATTTGTGTTCTGAATTACATCGAACCGCTGTCTCCATGACGATGACGTGACCACATTTAAACCCTGGTCAGAAATAGAGTCTCATTTGGATGAATGGTTTATAATACCTTGGAAAAATATCCTCTCCAAATAAATTCAGTAATTAATTAATTGATTTATTAATCCATCCAATTGACATTGACGTTAAGGTGTATGTCAAATATTTAACTCATGTTTAAATTATTTTAGGAAGCACCCCACTCAAAATTATACCAAAATACAGTGACCATGTGTAATAATGACGAAAAGAGAGAAAATGAAAACAACCATGAACATTGTACTTTTCTGTTACATAATCTTTGCCACCTGTTTAAACTGCTTGTGGTTGAAAACGTGGAAATTTTTACTGAACTGAACACCTGACTGCTACCACCACTCATTTAATTTGTTAAACCTTATTTACTTGCCTGTGATAGCCTGGACTCTCAAAATTACTCAAATTAATTAGGCCAAGAGCTTCAAGTTTATATCTCAAATGTAAGCGATCCCTTTACATCATTAATTTTACCTAGTTTGCCGCTGTTTGCATTTTCATTGTGCACGCATATTTTTGTGGTACCAACTCTAGATGGAGGCAGATCCCATCTTATTTATGTCATTCATTTACGGCATTTGTGATACAACTGCTTATTAAAGATCGCTTCATTTGCCTAACTGAAATGTAGTGGATTTCTAAGACTTGGTGATTACTGACTGCCTTTTATATGAGCATCCCACTACTATATTTTTGACTATGAACTAATCGATGATCTCTTACCCTAACACATGAAATCTTATTTACATAAATGAACATGTCAACGGAGAAACACTGCTCCTAAGAAATACTGAAATTAAAATAATCTGACCACGCCTATTCTATTCTATTTACAGACATTAAATCAAACACAATTCACGTATCAGATTTAAAATAATACGGTGACAAAATATATACAAAGAAATTATATCATAATAAAAATCTAGATCCCAAAAATCGCTGCCAAATAAAATTTAAAAAAATAAATATGCGCAATGAAGAAGCATAAAATGTTACCCTGATCCAAGTAGCAAAATTATGTGAATTTGATGGCAACCTTCTAACCTCAGAATAAA
Organism: Anabrus simplex; assembly: GCF_040414725.1. NCBI lineage: Eukaryota > Metazoa > Arthropoda > Insecta > Orthoptera > Tettigoniidae > Anabrus > Anabrus simplex. The sequence goes on along the minus strand of NC_090270.1, from coordinate 39,318,012 downwards.
ATGTCTGGACATGACTTAATTCAATCTTTACGGACAATAATTATTCGTATTACATGTCATCAATGATTAGACTTGACTGTCGAAACACGCATTGATCAGTCGCTCTGTTCACAACTTATCTCGGGCTCTCGATTGCATATTTTCCGAGCATTTATTTTCCCTGGAAACTATTTGATGCACTACAGGCTTTCCGCCTACAACCATAACACATGTCGTCATATATTTAACACTCTCGGTTAAATAATTCATCTCTCAATTCTATTTATTCATCAATATTCTCGACGTAGTAACTCATAATACGGCCTCGCTCGTATCCGGCGGGCGAATAACTGTGTCGTTCACGCATCCATTTATACGACACCATTAATTAATGACAAGGTCCAAATATCACATTTTCCATCTCTCATCACAGAACATCAGGGATATTACTATTACGTTGCTCGTTACTTTGATCATCCACCGTTTCACATCTTATGAAATATCAGAGCTAACTTATCAATGGCTTTCTGTCACTAATTAAATAACTGAAATAACGAGATTGCCACTCAAAAACACGGCTATCGAACTGTGTAACTAACGTCACACAAAGAAATTAAATCTTCGCGTATCAACCATCGTCGCGAAATACAAATTATGAGAGCTACCGGAAAAGGTCATCTGAATAATGATTACAGAACATGAAATCATAAACCTAATGCGCTAATAGCAAAAATAAACATTTAAACTAACATGGCAGCATCCACAAAATCAAAGTGTCAACAAAATACCGCTCATTACCACAACTATTATTATTATCATCACTTTAAAAATCTGCACTACACCGTATGTAAATTTCTTAGTAAAATAGGATTCTCACATGTCAAAATGACTTACATTAAAAGAAAACTGCGCAAGTAACACACGTTAACACTTATTTATATTATTATTATTATTATATTTATTATTATTATTATTTTATTATTATTATTGTTATTATTATAATCCTAATTTTATAATTACTATCCGATCCGTGAATTATTTACAGTCCTATCTAAAATTCTAAACTACATTTTTGATCATCGACTGTTCATAGTCTTTTTTGTTTACAGATTACATTTTGCTCATTTACCTTATTTGTGCTGGAGGCAGGTCAGATCATCCTCCGGACCCCGTCATGATGGACTTAGTATTTCATCTTCAGGCTGATGTTATCCAAGAGGTCACACACGCAAACTTGATGCATTTTCACAATATCGTTGCACACGTCCATATTTATATTAACACTCGCATTTTAACACTCCTACGAAGAATATTCAATGACACTGCATTGAACACCTGACGTGAAGTCGAAAGTCTGTACTCCGCTACCTGCCTGCTGTTGCCCCTCTCGCCCCTCTCAGATTGTTTGTGTAAAGGATTATTGGTTATTCACCTTCTCTGACCATGACCCTGGACTCAAGGTCTAACTGCGGCAGTATTCCAATTATGAAAACAAAGTTTTCTCCCTGTAACTGGCTGGACTAATTCTGCTCCCAAATATCTCACTTGCAATAATAGTTCTATGGGAGTGTAGAAAAATTACGTATAATGTTCCCAATGATGTGGAGAATTTTATAATAATCGTTCTCCAACATATGACTTTTCCACGAAATATACGAGCTACACGTGAAATAGGAAAAATGTGATGCAGCTACGTGTTACGACGAGATTCAATGTTCACCTCGGTCCTAGCACCTTAAGTTCATTCATGGCCAGTGTTGAGAATATAACCACCATTGTCATTTTGTTAATTTAATTGCCTGATTATATCTGCATGATCTAAAGTCGAATAAAAGTTTGTCAAAGTGTTCATTTCTGCTAAGATATTGCTCTCACAAATAAATACATTACTCACTAGGATGTCAACTATTGTATAAGACACTGAAGATTCTTACGAGACTGGGAATTCTCACAAGACTGAGAATTCCGACGAGATTGAAGTTTACCACGAGACTACTGATCTTCTACAAGACTGAGACTGCGGTTGAGACTGAGGTTCTACCAGACTGGTGTCTTTGCTTTTGTAAACAGTCCTCCCCCCACTTCGAAAATAGTTCTGTGGAAGGGATGTGGCGTAATAATTCTGCACTTGGGACCGATTTAACATGTGTCCGTAGGTTAGAATTTTTTTAAAATGTGTTCAAAACCTTCCTAATTCTGGTCCGATTTATGTGTTACATTGCGTTATGAGGAACGACCACAGGTTAATTCCTACGACGGCGCGCATCAATGGCTCTACTTTCTGTCAGAGTATGGCTCCTTCCCGCCATGACGGTTCACTTCCTGGGCGATTCCACTCTTCCATGTAAAGTTGAACATTTCTTATTTAGCCACTGATTAACCACACACTTGCACTAATAAATCCTTCAATATTACTTGGAAGTCAGGACACGATATTTTACAGTTACTTCAGTCACCAAATCGTGAAATACTAGCTGTAGATTCCCGCTATGACAAGCTATTAAAATTTGCAATTTTGTGATTGGCTGAGACGTTCGCGCTCTTGGTAGTTTGGGCTCTTCCATTTTCTGCTAAGGGATGATGGGTATTATTCGTGTCTCACTCACTCTTCTGGGCCAAGTGCATTCCAATCGTGCGGATTCACGTGGGAACTGGATAGAAAGCTTTCACTTCCCGTCGGCATCATAAAACCTAATTGGACGTACCACTCAGGCTAGCTACATCCTGTCCGTGCCTTAAGACTTATTCTGTGGATTTATTTTCCAGTCTGAACGACGCCTGGCAGTTGCTTTGTTAGACTGTAATCTTTTCCCAGCCTACTGCTGTATTCTCGTATGCGAAAAATTGAACATTATTTATGCATTAATTACGCACATTCGCTTATGGGTGCAGTATATGCATATCTTAGAATATGAAACGCCATTTATATTTCTCATTTGTAAATTTTACACGTATTAATATTGATTTCTTATACCAGTATATAAGAGCCTCCCTAGATCGGGCGGCAGCGCGCCGGGCTCTCTTCGCTGGACACCGTGGTTTAAGTCCCGGTCACTCCATGTGAGATTTGTGCTGGACAAAGCGGAGGCGGGGCACCTTTTTTCCGGATACTCCGCTTTCCTCTGTCAGCTTTCATTCCAGCAACACTCCCCATGAATATTTCATTTCATCTGTCAGTCATTTATGATTGGAGTGCGACAGGCTTCGGCAGCCGGCACATTTCCTATCCTCACCGCTAGATGGGGCTTCATTCATTCCATTCCTGATCCAGTCGAATGACTCGAAACAGGCTGTGGATTTTATACCAATTTATAGCTAGATTTTAAAAGCAAAAGTGAAACACATATAATCGAGTAGTCACGTACTCATTTTGAAAGGAATTCAGCTAAAAATTGCTTTGACATTTAGTGCTTATACTTAACTATTTTAAAAAAATTTAATGTATATTTTCAAGATTTGCAGGACTAACTTGCAATTTTTAATGCGTAACGTCCAGTCTCTAGGTATAACCAGCAGCTTCACATATCGTACCTGCCGCCTATAGCAAACGGTTAACCGCTCGCCTTCTGCCGAGCATCGTAGCCGTCTAATTGTCGATTGTGATAAGGGCACGTAAATGCGAATTAGACCAATGCCGGTAGATTTATTCAAACGTTAAAGAAGTCTATTCAAGCATTTAACCACATCTTCCTCAAGGTAACCCATGAGTGAAATCTAAAAGTTCTAAACTATCAAACCCATATTTTTCAAATTTATACCAAATATGTAATATACAGCAACAGACTGTTCACAAAATTTCATTTCTACAGCTTTCATAGTTCATATGATATGGCTAAATTACTTCACCTTTATGGGACGCCACATTAAAAGTCCCTCGTATTGAAAATTTAATTTTTTCAACTCCATGTTTTGTCAACAGGTTCATCAAACGGGAACTTTTTAAAATTGCCCTGGGTTTTAATGTGCTAATGGTAGATAAAATTCTACATTTTTAAAATTTGCACCAAAATTTTTAATTAAATATCATTATATACAAAATTGTTATTTTAGCATTTAAAATGCTTCTTACGTCAGTCCAATATAGCCCCAACTTTAGCAAAAGCGTAAATTTTTAAGCTATATCACTCAGTTTTGCGAAAAGTATTGAAGATAGAGAAATTGTGCCGGTGTCAAAGTGTGTCTTTTGGAGAGTTCCATCAAATGAAAAAACTTTCGAAATCATATCCGTTCCATATGTTATTTACGAAAAAACCGTAAAAGAATGCAATTTTCAAAAATGAACTTGTTCTACAATTATTATCCGATGTTCATTTTAAATATTTCAATAAATACAGTAGATTGATCATTTGTTTAAAAAATGTGTGTGCCAGATTTTTTACTTTTACTTTTTACTCCATGGCTCTACGGTCCTTTAAGGACCTTGGCCTCCTTGACCACAGCTCTCCAGTCATCCCGGTCTTCAGCACGCCTACGCCACCTCCTGACTCCAACGGTCCTCAGATCAGTCTCCACATCCTCCAGCCATCTAATCCGGGGCCGACCTCTCCTTCTCCTGCCCCCAGGGTGTCCTGTCAGTGCTTTCCTTGGAAGTCTTCCCTCCTCCATCCGTTGTACATGCCCCAGCCATCCAATTCGTCTCATTTTGATTGATGTCACCAAGTCCGGCTCCTTATACAATAATCTTATTTCTTCATTTGTTCTGATTCTCCATAAATCTCCCTCCTTCACCGGTCCGAATATCTTCCTCAGTACTTTCCTTTCCCACACATTTAATCTCCTCTCTGTGGCCTCAGTCAATACCCATGCCTCACTCCCATACATAAGCACTGGTTTAATTATTGTTTTGTAGAGAGTCAGTTTTAATTTCCTGCTTAAGTTTTTACTTCTCAGAAGGGGATTCAGTGCCCTGTAGGATCTGTTGGCAGCCTTAATTCGATTTACAATATCTGTCTCAACTTTATTTTCTGATGTTATTACTGAGCCAAGATATGTGAAGCTATCTACTGCTTCAAAGGTGTAACCATCCACTTGGAGTTTTTCAGTGTTCCTTCCATTTCTCTCTGTTACCATATATTTAGATTTAGAGTCACTTATCTCCAAGCCCAAGGACCCAGCCGCATCTTTCAGCTCCCTCAAGGCAGTTGTAAGTGCCTCGTTACTTCTAGCAGATATCACCACATCATCTGCATAAGCCAAAATTTGGATCAGTCTATTGTAAATATTACCACCCGGATTAGTAGTTACTGATCTTACAGCTTTCTCCAACACTAGATTAAATAACACTGGTGATAAGGGGTCTCCCTGCCTTAGGCCTTCTTCGGTTCTGAAAGATCTTGACAGACTTCCCTGCACTTTTACCTGACTTCTGCTGTTCTCCAGGGTCATCTTAGTCAACTTTATTAACTTCTGTGGGAATTTAAACTCCTTCATTGTTTCCCACAATGTCGATCTCTTAACTTTGTCATAGGCTTGTTTAAAATCTATAAAAAGATGCCCTAGTCGAACGTTGTATTCATATGTCTTTTCCAGAGTCATTCTCATGGTGAAAATATGGTCCATCGTCGATCTTCCAGGTCTGAAACCAGCTTGGTACTCCCCTATAATTCTTTCCGCTCTACTACTAACTCTCTTTGTTATGGCTGTAGAGAGGATTTTGTATACTATACTCAGTAAGGATATACCTCGATAATTCTTGCATTGCATGCGTGACCCCTTCTTATGTATAGGACATATATTTGCTAGTGTCCAGTCCTCCGGCATTGTACCTGTTTCCCATACCTTTTTAATTATCTCGTGTATTTTCTTCACCAACACTTCTCCTCCATGTTTTACCATTTCTGCTGTTATGAGGTCATTCCCTGGGGCTTTACTGCTCTTCAATTGTTTTATAATATCTCTTATTTCTTCAATCGATGGTGATCCCATATCGTCTTCATCCTCATCTCCATTCTCCTCATCCATCTCTTCCTCCTCACACTCATCTCCATATTCACCCTCCTCATCTCTCTCTGAAGTTTCCATACGGTCTGATCCTTCTTTTTCTTCATTTATTGGTCTGACAGAAAGTAGTGTTTCGAAATGTTTTGCCCATTTTTCCAGAATTCGTTCTTTCCCAACAATGAGTCTATCAGTCTCATCCTTAAGCATATTCACTCTGGGTTGATATCCCTTCTTTACTTGTCCAACCCCATGGAAGAATTTTCTGCCTTGTTTGTTTTCAAAATTATTCTGCATTTCATCCACTCTCTCCTTTTCTTCTATTCTTTTCTTGTTCCTTATCAATGTCTTTGCTATTCTCCGTTTCTCTTTAAAAACTGCAATATTATTTCGAGTGGGTCTCTGTAGCATTCTTTGTCGGGCAAGATTTCTCTCTTCCAGAACCTTACCCACTTCCTCGTCATACCATTTATTTCTACTCTGTTTCCATCTCTCTCCAAGTACTTCCTGCGCCGTTGTATTTATTGCTATCTTGGTTTCCTCCCACATTGTGTTGATGTCCACATCTCCGTTTCTGCCCATCTGTAGCTTTCTTTGCAGCCGGTCTCTATACTCTTCCTCCTTCTTCTCATCCCTTAACAGTTCTACATTATAGATCTTGCTCTGCTCAGCTCTGTCCCTGGGTTTAATTGCCAGTCTTTCTCGGAACTTGATCCTCACCAGTATGTGATCTGAATCACTGTCTGCACCACGCATGCTTCTCACATCCATTATATTGGAGGCATGTCGCGCATCTATCAGCACATGGTCTATCTGGTTCTTTGTCAGACCATCCGGTGATATCCATGTCTCTTTATGGATCTCCTTATGGGGAAAACATGTGCTCTTAATCACCAGCTCCTTGCTAAAGGCAAAGTCAATCAATTTCCACCCGTTTTCATTTGATTCTTGGTGTTTACTATGATATCCTGCCACTGGGTGGTTTTCTTTCTCTTTGCCTACTTTGGCATTATAATCCCCTAGGACAACTTTAACATCATACTTGGGCAACTTGTCATATACTTGCTCCATTTTTCATAGAAATGTTCTTTCTCTTCCTCATCGGCATCCTCTGTTGGTGCATGGACACTAATTAGTGATATGTTGGCAAATCTCCCTCTCAATCTTAACCGGCATAGTCTGGGGCTTATTGCTTCATATTCAATCACATTATGACTGACCGATTTCTTGACCATAAACCCTGTTCCTATTCTATTTTCTTCCTCCCCACTATTGAACAAAATGTAGTGCTGTAGATCTGTCACCTCGATTGTCTTCCATCTTATCTCCTGTAATGCTGTAATGCTGCCACATCTATCTGATATTTAAGTAATTCCTCCTCCAATTTTCTACTAGCCCCGGCCTGAAAGATACTTCTCACATTCCATGTTCCAATATATCCGTATCGTTGCCATTTAGCGCGCTTTAGTCGTCGTAAGTTTGGGACCGTCCGGTTATCTTGATTTGGTTTCTGAACAATATGTAGTTTTGTGGTAGTGGAGTTGTTAGCCCCACGTACCAACCCCCAACCTGGAGGACCAGGGTATCACTCTTAGTCTGGATCATCACCTTAGACCTGTCCGGCTTGGGTGGCCCTACCAGGAGCATATGCTCCCGCCGGCATAGCTCTAAGGATCATTTGAACACGCAAGCCTCCAAAACACCCGGCAAAATGTATTTTGCCTTCGTCAAGGTGGTGATACCATCGGGAGGCCAGATTTTTAAATTTCATAAAACTAAGGTCTTCAGTTCGATTTGAATGAAGTCATGCAAGATGCGACAACAGCGCCACTAGTGGTAGAGTTAGTCAACCAACGAGTTTCCAGTTTGAGTTTATGTTATCTATCAATAAATCACGTGAGTATGTCGTGCGGCATTATGCCGCCAACACGTGAACGTCATTTGGTTGCAAATTGTAAGTTAGAAAATTGGAAGAAACTTAAAGTGGTGAAATATAGTGATGAACCAGGACCGAGTGGTCGTTCTGATGAAGATGTGATAGTAGAGTGATCAACAAAGACAATTGCTGAAGATAATGAACCTTCAAATAATTCAAACGATATCATAGTGGAAAAGCAACGTAAACCTCATCAACAAGATCAACCAAAACGACAGGATTACAAGACGAGAATTACATCGTATAAACAGAATATGGATACCAAATCTCGAAAATCAATTATTACCGCACTTAAATTGGCAAACTGTCAACTTTACCTCTCTGTCGATATTCGCTCAGAGAGCATAAGAAAACTTACCATTTTGCAGCTTTGCTATATTCCACAAACCCGGGTACTGTTTGTTGTCTGTGTAACTTTTTCCCCCGTACCTTTAATTCCCAACCGCCGCTGCTGTTTCAGATGTCCTTATCCCAAAGATCTCTTGGCCTCTGTCTGTTGCGCTCCATTCAAGAATAACCTTGGTCGATCTATCGTCCTTTCTTCGAGCTACATGACTTGCCCGTTGTTATTTCAAGGTGGAAATGTCACTGACCTTTGTGACTGCTCTCATATCAACAACTCTCTTCCTGTCCTTTCTTGTGAATCCGAACACAGAGCTTTCCATGCCTTTTTGGGTTGTCGTTAGTTAGCACATTCAACTCCTACCAATATGAACACATGCAATATGAATGCATGTAAAACATTTACTTAGATATTACCAGATGACTACTTTGCGCCATGTGGGAGAGTCAATTAATACAGGGTGAGTCCGCTGCGCCTTGCATCTCTGCTTTTAGATATCCCAACGAACGTCAGTGGTGTGATGGTCGATTTTTCTTGCCATATACCAAGCTACAGTCGCCTTTAAAGCATTTACTGCGTTATCACTACACGACTTTTGCAAAAATATGTATGCAACAGGTATTTACACAATACATCAGTCATGCGGTTATGAAAATGTAGCTTTCGATTTGTTATGAAATTATCGCTAAAAGCGATGGCATACTGATCAAAAAGAGAGAGAGAGAGAGAGTTTGTGTGTGTGTGTGTGTGTGTGTGTGTGTGTGTGTGTGTGTGTGTGTGTGTGTGTGTGTGTGTGTGTGTGTGTGTGTGTGTGTGTGTGTGTCTTAGCTAAGCTCTGGGACCTTTTCTTGAAGTGTAAAGTGTTATTTATAATAACGCTATATCTCTACAAACTTCAAGACGGATTATGATACTGCAAGAACTATGTCTTGTACTTCTCTGTAACTAGTTAATGGATTCATTGTCCAACTACAGCGGTACATTTTCGATCAAATGGAATGGTACAATTTCGATCATAGATGTTTGTAATTTTCTTACTGCAGATGCTGCACAGAAGATGAGAGAAGAAATTTTATATGAAACAGTCAATTGTGTACCTTCATTGATCTCCAGCTAGTTGGTTATCGAAGAAAAAATACCCTTGCCTAAAATTTCTGAAACTCCTTCAAACAGTCAATCCAAAAATAATCATCATCTTGTCACCGAATGTAATGAATGACTGCATTTCAGTACCAGTTCAACACCAGATAATTCAACCATTACGGAAAATGCTTCAACGTCAACTTTTAATGCTACAATCACTGTACACCAGATGAATCTATGAAAAATATCTTACCATCACCTGTAAAGAAATCCAAGCCAAAAATACGAAAGGCAATATCTTCATCCTATTTAATATCAGGTTCAGATTATTAAGTTCAAAAAATATCCTTTTATAAGAATGGCAATAGCACAAATATAAATCAAAAGATAACCGGCATGTCAAGCACAACAAATCTTCAACATGATACATTTCAACGCGAGCATTCGAAATACGACCAGTGTGGATTTTGTCATCTGGATTATAACTTGAGAATTACGTGTTAAAAGGATTAATTTAATTTTGATCAAAAATGTACCACCTTACCCTAGACATATCGCTGAAATTGGATGAAGATGAGAATGATGATGGAGATAATGATATTCAATGCCAGGACCACAAAATACGTGTTGGGGAAACGAACGATATATACTTTGTGTATAGAAAATGTGTGTGTGATACAAACTGTACCTTATGTAATCAGAATTGTACCATCATTGGTACAATTGCAATCAAAGACGGGCTTTTCCGTTTCGTACAATTTTTACAACGAGGGTTTGTTCGAACACTATTATTAATAATATATGGCATTGTTTAAGGTGGTTCATTGTCAATGTAAAAGAGTGTTGATAGTACCACATGTGAAGTGTGAGTGCACGATTAATTTAATTTTGATCGAAAATGTGCCACTTTACGCTAGACATATCGCTGAAATTGGATGAAGATGAGGATGATGATGGAGATAATGATATGGATTGTCATCTGCGATATGCAAGGCTGGGAGGTGATAATGCACGTGAGTGATAATTTTCTGAAGACTGTTCCGGTGAATAGTGGATAATGTGTTTTATGTGCTGCATATTGGCACACATGGACTGTGTAGGTGCAGAAAAGGAAGAATGCATTTGTGACTTTTGTAAAGAGTGTAAGCAGCATTACTCGTATGTTTTATGTGTAGTTACTGTATTCAGTGTCATTACTGGGATTTTTCATTTTCTTCTGCTTAATGCCTTGATTTCATGTTTTTTAAATAATTTCAAAGGTAGCAAAAAGGCCAAAGAAAGCCTTCCTGGCAGGTCACAACACCAACTGGGAAATCTGGCGATCACTGAACAGATTTCGGTGTGGTGTGAGGAGATGTGGCCGGCCCCGTGGTGTAGGGGTAGCGTGCCTGCCTCTCACCCGGAGGCCCCGGGTTCGATTCCCGGCCAGGTCAGGGATTTTTACCTGGAACCTGAGGGCTGGTTCGAGGTCCACTCAGCCTACGTGATTAGAATTGAGGAGCTATCTGACGGTGAGATAGCGGCCCCGGTCTAGAAAGCCAAGAATAACGGCCGAGAGGATTAGCCGTGCTGACCACACAACACCTCGTAATCTGCAGGCCTTCGGGCTGAGCAGCGGTAACTTGGTAGGCCAAGGCCCTTCAGGGGCTGTAGTGCCATGGGGTTTGGTTTTTTGTTTGGTTTGGTGAGGAGATGTAGAGTGAATTTGCGTAAGGGGATGCCTACAGTGTACAGATCTCTGCGAGTGTGGGGAGAGGCAGACAATGTTACACTTGCGTACCTGTCAGCTGTGCCCACACTCGTCCACAACGCAAGAGTTAATGGTAGGTTGCTATTGCGCTGTGAAAGTGCTCCATTTCTGGGCGAAAATCATCTGATCTGAGTCATCTGAAAAAGTAAAACAGTGATACATTTGATTAAATCTTGTATTGTACTTAGATCATTGCTGCATTTCATATTTTCATGTTTGTATGCTATGGCTAATAGATGAAGTTAAAATATTTAGTTATTTCTTCCTTTGTGTCTACAAAGGTTTTCGAGTAATATCACAGAAAAAAGGCGGTAGCCCATTATTTTGACCTTCTCCTCTACACATCAAAACTGAAAAAAATAAGTTACGAAATGGAAAGTTTTAATGCTCTCTGGGCGAATTTCAACAGAGAGGTAAAGGTACAGTTTACCAACTCATGTGCGGTAATAATAGTTGTATGAGATTTTGATTTTCTACTAATTTAAAAAGCTTTCATTAAAGGAACTGTATTACATATGTTTTACAATTCAATAGAAGTACGGTGGGATTATACAATTAAAAATCATTTAGTACCGGTATTTGTCTGCACATTACGAAACTAACGGACACCAAAGAGATTGCCAAACTGACGAATGCGCGCGGCAAGTGGGTAAACTAAACGTCAGTGTCCATGACCTTGACAAAATGAAATATACCTCTGCTACCCTTCCTCACAGCACATGCAAAGTCTCCACTACTTGTTATGGCGCTATACAAACTAGGCAACCATCCTCTATAACACTAATCAGAGAGAAAAATGGAAGGAATCCGAGACTTCGAAAAATGAAGGTATCGGCCAAAAAGGACAAGGGCCACGAAGGGCCTGAAAATGAAGGACTCCTTAGGCCTCGAGTGCTTTAATACCGTCGGGGTCGGAAAAGAACAAGGGTTGACCAAGGGAAGTCGGATAGGAAAGATGAAAGTGAGGAGCCTGACACAAATAAGTGGAAGCAATGCCAAGACTCAGCTCAGAGGCCATGGTTGCCAGCCCACGCTCCCAAGTTAAGTGCCCCTGGGGCCCTTTTAGTTGTCTCTTACGACAGGCAGGGGATACCGTGGGTGTTATTCTACCGCCCCCATTCACAGGGGGATTAGATTTCAGTACTGGTATTTTGGTCATTATTCTAAGTGTCTTGTTTTGAAAACTTGTAACTTTAAAAGTGGATTTTTAGCAATATAGCCCCAGGAACCTCGGAAAAACATCTTCAGTGCTGCCAGCAATGGAGTTCGAGCGCACTATCTCGCGAATGCAAGCCCATCTGTCTCTCTCTGCGAGACTAATCGTACGGGGAGCTACCGTACTAACCTGTAGACAGTGGCAAGTACCTGACAATGTTCTGAGTGAAAAATACGCATTTCACATTACAGCTCAGTGGGACGGCGCTAGAGGAGTGACGTTTTGATCTGCCTGTTGTCAGTCCCACTGAGCTGGCTGAGTCTGCAATCTGGCGAGCGCGAATGGAAGCTGGCTACAGAGAGATAAGGGGACTGTCAGTTACCACAGGGGCTTCCTTCTCTGTTCTTAATTTTTTTTCTCAACATTTGGTCGTAACATGAGAGATTCTTAGTTCAAGGGCTTATAACTGTCATCTTCTTCCGAGATAATGAAAGAATGAAATTCTGCTCGCTCGCTCGCTCTCTCTCTCTCTCTCTTCATATTTATTCTATTTCTTTCTCTCATTTATGAATATATCCTGAATTTTTAGGCAATAATAAACTAGAACGTAAACTTATTTGGTTAGGAGAAAGTGTCGTCCAACCCGCCGTTCTACAATGTAGCAAGAATGGCATAAATTCTAGGGGATTGGTATTCAAACTTTTTGGTTCGCAAACCCTCAAAATCCAATTATTTTACTTCCGTACCCCCTAAGTACCAGTATATTACGGGATTTTGTTGTTGTTGTTTTTTGTCTGAATTATCAGTCTATAGATTGGTTTCATGCAGCTCTTCGTGCCACCCTATCTTGTGCTAACCTTATCATTTCTACGTAACTGCTGCATCCTACATCTGCTCTAATCTGTTTGTCATGTTCATACCTTCTCTACCCCTACCGTTCTTACCCCCTACACTTCCCTCAAGAAACAAACTGCACAATCCCTGGGTGTCTTAAAATTATATTTCTTCTTGTGGTCAAATTTAGCCAAATCGTTCCCCTCTCGCCAATTCGATTCAGTATCTCTTCATTCGTGATTCGATCTATCCATCTCACCTTCAGCATTCTTCTGTAACACCGCATTTCGAAAGTTTCAATTTCTTTCTGAGCTAATTATCGCCCATGTTTCGCGTATACAAGAAATAACAAATGATTGTTGCAGGATGCCAAATAATATTAATCATCATCATCATCGTCATCATCACCTTCCGCAGTTCAACCCTCTTGCTCAGGGACCCTGTGTTGTTGCCGGGGATTTAAGGCCGCATGCCCTTCCTGGTACCTCCAGAATTTCAGCTGAAAACTCCCACCGCAGCAACACCAGGAATCAAACCACGTTCGCCGAGATGACAGGCAAGCAGCTAAGTCGGTACACCATCCTGTTTCCCCATAATAACAATAATGTAATGTATATAATCATCGCTGCACAAAGGAAAGCTCATAACTCCTTCGGGGTAAAGTTTACAAAACAAGCGCAGAACTAAACGGTGAGCAATGATCGGAGAACCGTTCCTGGCATTTTCGACCATTGGAGTCTTCTGTTCTCTTCTCAGGCAACGCGGCAAGCCTTCACAAGACAGGTGGGGAAACTTGGTTTTCTCTTGAGTGGAATTATAAGATGTTCATTGTCTAGCAACGATATAACGATATGTATTTATTTACACTGTTTACGCCCACATTGGAGCACGAAAATCAAACTTTACCCAACAAAGCCTTCAAATAATAAGTTCAGCTTTTAACACTTGACAACTTTTTCCTTACCTACCCAAAACTGTTTCATTCTGGATGATCTTGCGGCCCGTTCTTCTGCAGATATAACATACTGCTTACGCTGCGACATTTTTAGTGAGAGCCTTGTGTACCTGTTATTTAGAATCTGCTTCTCTTCTCTATTTTCAATTTGATCTTTAGTGATTTTTTTCTTCTTCTTCTTCTTCTTCTTCTTCTTCTTCTTCTGTTTACCCGCCAGGGTTGGTTTTCCCTCGAAGTCAGCGAGGTATCCCACCTCTACCGCCTCGAGGGCAGTGTCCTGGAGGTTCAGATTCTGGGTCGGGGATACAACTGGGGAGGATGACCAGAACCTCGTCCAGGCGGCCTCACCTGATATGCTGAACAGGGGCCTTGTGGGGGGGGGATGGGAAGATTGGAAGGAATAGGCAAGGAAGAGGGAAGGAAGCGGCCGTGGCCTTAAGTTAGGTACCATCCCGGCATTTGCCTGGAGGAGAAGTGGGAAACCACGGAAAACCACTTCCAGTATAGCTGATCTGGAAATCCAACCCACCTCCTTCATTTGTCCTCCCGAGGCTGAGTGGACCCCGTTCAAGCCCTCGTACCACTTTTCAAATTTCGTGGTAGAGCCGGGAATCGAACCCGGGCCTCCTGGGGTGGCAGCTATCCCACTAGCCTTTAGTGATTTTCAGTTCATCTAAATCCATTTGCATTTCCTTAAACCATGTGGTTTTTGTTTTACTATTCGAAAATAAATTTAAAGTTTCTTTCAGGAGTCTAGTATTTGGCAAGCGGTATATGTGTCCAAAAGATGCAATCCTCTGTTCTCGCATCGTGTCAATGGTCCATTCACGTTCCTTCCAAAGTACTGAATTTGGCAAAAGTCTCCTCGGGCCATCAATCTGGTGTTTTTCACTAATAATTTTCCGAAGAATTCTTCTATGTATATGTGTGTAATTATTTATGCAACAATTACTAATGTAGTGTTACTGAAAAAATTGAAGGAAATGAAGTGAATTAAAAAACAGCAACACAGCATAAGTAAGCATTTTACATACCTAGTCAATGGGAGGTACAAAATGACACATATTTTAGAAAGGTACTATGTGTAATGGCAGAGAAAAACACTAAATCAAAGCATGATTTAAATGAAAATGTGCAAGCTCAACTCATTTGTGAATTGCTCACTGAAAACACTTAGAAGCTAAGATAAATTTGCGTACTTTTTGAGACACCTCCACGTAACCCTACTGGTACGCGCACCACATTTTGAATACCACTAATGTATATATTGGAGAGTGTTGCTGGAATGAAAGCTGACAGTGAAAACCGGAGTACCCGGAGAAAAACTTTCCCTAATGTATATACATATCTCATAGCATAACCGTTGTGCAGGCTAGTGTATACTTTGCTACACCCTTCATTATTTTGCATTCTAACCTAACTCTGACTAAACATTTGGGTTCTATTTATGACTAACCAAGCCTCCGTGGCTCAGGCGGCAGCGCGTCAGCCTCTCACCGCTGGGTTCCGTGGTTGAAATCCCGGTCACTCCATGTGAGATTTGTGCTGGACAAAGCGGAGGCGGGACAGGTTTTTCTCCGGGTACTCCGGTTTTCCCTGTCATCTTTCATTCCAGCAACACTCTCCAATATCACTTCATTTCATGTATCAGTCATTAATCATTGCCACAGAGGAGTGCGACAGGCTTCGGCAGCCGGCACAGTTCCATCCTCGCCGCTAGATGGGAGATTCATTCATTCCATTCCTGACCCGGTCACTGACAGGAAAACAGGTTGTAGGTTTTTTTATTACTAACCAGGAGAATTTACCCCTCGGTGACGCGTAATTTTTAAGCACCAACCTTGCTACAATCTGATGTGCAGACTGAAATTATCAGAACCGGCCAAATACCCAGGCCGGTGAGTGCTCTGGAACGCGCGGTAAAGGGGAGTCATGATTGAAATTAAGAGCTTCTATAATTTACCACCAAATTTAAAACACAAGAACATATTATTAATACGATATGGGGCCGCACAAAATTTGGAGAGGATTGGTTAATTGGTTGCAAAGTTATTAACATATAATATTTATGTTTTTTCTTTCTTTCTTTCTTTCTTTCTTTCTTTCTTTCTTTCTTTCTTTCTTTCTTTCTTTCTTTCTTTCTTTCTTAATTCCGTTTACCCTCCAGGGTTGGTTTCTCCCCCGGACTCAGCGAGGGATCCCACCTCGACCGCCTCAAGGGCAGTGTTCTGGGTCGCGCATACAACTGGGGAGGAGGGCCAGTACCTCGCTAAGTCCTCGCCTGCTATGCCGAACAGGGGCCTTGTGGGGGGAGGGTTGGGAAGATTGGAAGGGATAGACATGGAAGAGGGAATTAGGCGGTCGCGGCCTTAAGTTAGGTACCGTCACGGCATTTACCTGGAGAAGAGGGAAACCAAAGAAAAGCACTTCAAGGTTGGCTGAGACGGAAATCGAACCACCCTCTACTCAGTTGACCCCCGAGGCTGAGTGGACCCCGGTCCTGCCCTCGTACCACTTTTCAAATTTTGTGGCAGAGCCGGGATCCGAACCCGGGCCTCCATGTGTAACTGCTAATCACACTAACCACTATACCACAGAGGCGGGCTTTTTCATATTTGTAACGATTTTGAAAAACCGGGTAAGTGTCAATGCACTTCCTAACCATTATTTTCCTTAAGACTGGTCACGCCTCTCAGCCACGTACGGATATCCAGTCCATCAGAACAATTGTCGTTGTGTTCATTTTCATATGCAGATGTGTACAGGTAAATGAACTTTACATATCTTGTAGCATAGGCCTGTTGCTGAAATGTATGCATGATTCCCGCGTACAGTATAATGCATGTAAGGTTCATTTTCATGTACACGTAGACATAGGAATATGAACACAAGGACAATTGTTCTGATGGACTGCATATCCATACGTGGCTGAGAGGCGTGCTCAGTTTTAAGGAACATAATGGTTAGGAAGTACATTGTTTGAAAGAATTAGTCTTTTAATAAAATTGTAGCCGGTATGAGTGGCTCAGACAGTTGAGGCGCTGGCCTTCTGACTCCAACTTGCCAGGTTCGAACCTAGCTCAGTCACGCGGTATTTGAAGGTGCTCAAATTCGTCAGCCTCGTGTCGGCACGTGTAAGAACTCCTGCGGGACAAAATTCTGGCACCTCGGCGTCTCCGAAAACCGTAAACGTAGTTAGTGAGACGTATAGCAAATAACATTAATTAATCAATAAAATTGTACAGTTTGTGAGCAAGTTCTTACGAGGCAGATACTGGACAGCATAACTTGTTCTAGTAACGCCACAAGTGATGTTTTAGGGTACCACAGCCCTCAGCCATCTTGAAAACGCATGAGGCTGACAACTGCGTTTTCACTCGCAGGAAGAGAAACAGGTTCCAAACAACATTAATAGCTCGTTTTTCTTCTGCAAGGCCTCTCAGGGTGCATGCACCAGTGCATTGCGTGGCGCAGTGTGCAAAAGAAGACTTCGCTCGGTTGACCAGAGTGCAGACCCCCACTCCTCACTTTTGATGAATAGCGCTGTCTCTCACTTTTCCTACGCCCGTCTCGCTCGCTCCACCTGTCTTCCCCTTCTTCGCCCGCCCAGCAGCGCTTCGCCATCCGAGCAGAGTTGGGCAGAGGTTAGCGGAGTCATCCCGAGACAAAACGCTGGTCCGAACCGACCCGAGTCGGACCGAAGCACGGTAAACGGACCCTCTGTGCCTTGGCTTGTACTCGTGAGATTTTGGGCGTTTTAGAGGCCCTGTTCTTCTGCTCCGCGCATCAGATCGCCTCCTATCACTGCTACCGCTATGTTGGATGTAGGACCTAGAGATTCTAAAACGAAACCCACTTCCTGAAAATACTCTTGTTTAGATAAAAACACGCTGTAATGAAAATAAATGTGTAAGTTAATCATTTAACTTCAACGGGGTTTTCAGTTACAGCAAGGACGAGTTTAAGGCTGTCGTCGTTTCCGAGGTTTC
Organism: Anabrus simplex; assembly: GCF_040414725.1. Lineage (NCBI taxonomy): Eukaryota > Metazoa > Arthropoda > Insecta > Orthoptera > Tettigoniidae > Anabrus > Anabrus simplex. The sequence continues at coordinate 39,300,050 of NC_090270.1, read as the reverse complement.
CTAGTTGTGCCTATCACTTGTTTGTGCTGAGGAAAGTCTGTGAATACTGATGGACCGGAATTAGGCAAAAGAAATCTTTTACTTCTCTCATTATAATTATTTTCCCTTAAATGTCTAGTACAAACCCTCGACCTTTCCGTGTAAGTCCACACAATACCTGGTTTGTCACTTTCTCGCCAACGGCTGAAATCCACTTATTTCTCAATTTTTTATTAACAGGAAAATTATCAAACATAATGGATTTATCCTTTCCTTCACGGAATGTACAAAACAGAACACAATCAATAAACCATTTTACTAAAATATTCATTAAAACAACCACTAATTGTAATGTCTTGGATTCAGGAGGTAAAATGGGCTGTAACGCGATTGACTTAAGGCATTTGATAGAGTAGATCATGGGAGACTACTGGCAAAAATGAGGGATATTGGACTACACTTAAGAGTGACTGAATGAGTGGCTACATTTCTAAAATCTCAGAGAATTCGAGTAGGCGAAGCTTTATCCGACCCTGTAATAATTAAGAGGTAAATTCCTCAACGCAGTATTATTAGGCCTTTACAGTATGTTTTCTTATATATATAAATGATATGAGAAAAGAAGTGGAATCAGAGATAAGACTTTTGCGGACGATGTTATTCTGTATAGAGTAATAGATAAGTTCCAAGAATGCGAGCAACAGCAAAACAACCACGATACTGTTGTGAGATGGACAGTAGGCAATGTTATGATGATAAACGGGGTTGAAAGTCGGGTTGTGAGTTTCATTAATAAGAATAGTCCTCTCAGATTTAATTACTGTGTTGATGAGGTGAAAGTTCTTTATGGAGATCACTGTAAGTACCTAGGTGTTAATATAAGGAAAGAACTTCATTGGGGTAATCACGTAAATGGGATTGTAAATAAAGGGTACAGATCTCTGCACATGATTATGATGGTATTTAGGGGATGTAGTAAGGATGTAAAGAAGAGGGCATATAAATATCTGGTAAGATCCCCAACTAGAGTATGGTTCCAGTGTATGGGACCCTGACCAGGATTTCTTGATTCGAGAACTGAAAAAAGTCCAAAGAAAAACAGCTCGATTTGTTCTGGGTGATTTCCGACAAAAGAGTAGCGTTACAAAAATGTTGCAAAGTTTGAACTGGGAAGACTTGAGAGAAAGGAGATGAGCTGTTCGACTAAGTGGTATGTTTCGAGCTGTCAGTGGAGAGATAGCGTGGAACTACATTAGTAAATGAATAAGTTTGACTGGTGTTTTTAAAATAAGAAAGATCCAAATATGTAGATAAAGTTGGAATTCAAGACAACAAATTGGGGCAAATATTCGTTTATATGTAGGGGAGTTAGGGACTGAATCATTTACCAAGGGAGATGTCGAATATATTTCCAAATTCTTTACAATAATTTACGAAAAGGAAAGCAACAGATAGGAAATCTGTCACCTGGGCAACTGCCCTCAATGCAGATCAGTGTTGATTGATTTTTGTTGTTGATGTCAATATTGAGTTTAAACAGGCGCTAATAGTGAAGCTAGGGTGATACACCACGATCCTAACGGTGACTGGCTGACCTTCATGTACATCATTTTAGCGCAGAACTGCTTGCATTTCCCGGCCTTGTATAACGCGGAATCAACGTCCTTGGTACCATTATTTCTCAAATATATTCAATTTTAAGGTTCTACAGCTCGTATTTCAAATTTAGTTGCGTTTTAAAGTGGGTTATCAAACATAACGAAAGTCGAACATTTTAATTTCTTTCTCCCAGACTTTTGAAAAGCTGCGGATGTTTAAGCCCTCTCGAAATTGCCCTGTTAGAAGTTTAAGTTTAATTAGGAAAGATAAATTGCCAACCTATTTGAAATTACCAAATAGGTTACAAAGATAATAGCGGAAACTCTCTCGAAAATGCATAACTTTCCTACGAGACAGTGTCACTAACGCTATCCAGCGGCTCGCGGTTATAACTAGAGCAGTGGCAGTGGCAGTGTCCTGGAGCGTCAGACTTTGGGTCGGGGTATACAACTGGGGAAGGGGACCAGTACCTCGCCCAGGCGGCCTCACCTGGTATGTTGAACAGGGGCCTCGTGGGGGATGGGAAGATTGTAAGGGACAGACAAGGAAGAGGGAAGGAAGCGGCCGTGGCGTTAAGTTAGGTACCATCCCGACATTTGCCTGGAGGAAAAGTGGTAAACCACGGAAAAAACACTTCCAGGAAGGCTAACGACTTCACCACAGAGGCGGACTTTATTTTTTTACAAGCTGCTTTACGTCGCACTGACACAGATATGTCTTATGGTGACGATGTGACGATGGGACAGGAAAGGCCTAGGAGTGGGAAGGAAGCGGCCGTGGCCTTAATTAAGGTTCAGCCCCAGCATTTGCATGTTGTGAAAATGGGAAACCGTGGAAAATCATCTTCAGGGTTGCCGACAGTGGGGTTCGAACCCACTGTCTCCCCGATGTAATCTCACAGCTGCGCGCCCCTAAGCACTCCGCCAACTTTTTCGATATACAAAATATTATTCGCATCCGCACTTCCTTCATCTGCGCATCTACGAACGGTTATCCGCAGATATTGCAACTATTGAACTGCAGGTATATTACATCCAAGGTATCGAAACAGATATATCCGTTAACATAATAAGTTACAACAGGTCTGATACCTGTCTACAGTCACAGGTTTATGAGCGACAACTACCGACTTCCTTCTTTCCACTAATTACGGGCAGAAGCCAGTTAGGTTTAGGTCAGTTTTACGGTTTATGGTCTCATGGCTCTTTATATATCACCTTCCTCTCATTCCATTGTCAAGAGTCACCTCACCACAAGCAAAAGAGAGTATACCTGAGTGAAAAATCAATGAACATTATTTAGAAATTATTAGCAAAATTATCCGCACTACCATACAGTTTGTATCTGCCAAAACACTAACTTCGCGGAATCCGCATCCGTGGAGGGATCTAGTTATAACTACTCACAGGGCACACGTGATCCTGTTGGCTGCTATGAAATAATGCCTGAACCAGAGATCCCGAAATGTCACTTGTATACCAAAACGGATTGGTTTTTAAGTTTTAAAGTAATTGTGGAACAGGTTTTCAAGTACAAAATATTTGATCTGGGATTGTAATATTTTATTAATCACGGGATAAGGCTTGAAAAGTGACCTCCATAGTTTTTTTACAATTTGCTTTTCGTCGCACCGATACAGATAGGTCTTATGGTGACGATGGGATAGGAAAGGCCAAGGAGTGGGAAGGAAGCGGCCGTGGCTTTAATTAAGGTACAGACCCAGAAATTTTCTGGTATGAAAATGGGAAACCACGAGCACGAGCACGAGCAACTCACCCAGTGACGTCCATTTTTTTCTTCTTTTTTGCTTTACCTCGCACCAACAGATATGTCTTACGGCGACGATGGGATGGGAAAGGCCTAGGAATTGGAAGGAAGCGGCCGTGGCCTTAATTAAGGTACAGCCCCGGCATTTGCCTGGTATGAAAATGGGAAACCACGGAAAACCATCTTCAGGGCTGCCGACAGTGGGGCTGGAACCCACTATCTCCCGATTACTGGATACTGGTCGCACTTAAGCGACTGCAGCTATCGAGCTCGGTGACGTCCATTTCAGGCCCAAAGCTACATGAGATACAATCCGTAGTTTTCACATAAGGCATAAATGTGACAACTACATATATTCAAAAATAAGGTAGCCTACTGTACATATCCCATTTTCTGCAAATTAAACTATGAGTTATTTTTCATGTCTTACAACCATGTATGAATACTCCTTACAGCCATTTCTTAGTACAGGGTCAGGAATGAGGTGAGATGAATGTGTGTGACCTGTTTTACGGCTAGGTGCCCTTTCTGACACGAAACTCAGTTGAGGAGTTAATGCAGATGAATGATGGCGAATGAAATTGAGTAAGGGGGTGGAAGGAATCGTCTGTGGCCTATGAATAGGAAATGTTCAGGCATTTGCCAGGAGGTGAAAATGGGAAACCACAGAAAACCATTGTCAGGGACAACTGACAGTGGGGTTTGAACCCACAAGTCTCCCGAATGTAGAGCTTGGTTCCATAGCTTGGTATAGGTCATGCTACCGTATTTTCATTAAATTCATTTAGGCATACATTATGATTTCCTTTTATAGGTGTGCACAGTGACTACTATGCACATATGCAAATACTGTCCATATGCACATGCATTTAAAGTACGAAAAACGTGAAATTAGGCAATTTTCTCAATTGCGCCATAACTTAAAGGGCTATAGTGCCAGGAAAAGCCTCAAATTGTGAGTCCTGGATAGCTCTATCAAACAAAAATCAAATTTCGAAAATCACTTCCGGCCTAAATGCAGTTCCGGAAAAACAGCCTAAAATCGCTTGTTTCTTTACTCGTTTTCTTCTTGATTCAAATCCTAGCAAAATTAACTTATTTGCATAATTATTTCTTTAATGTGTTCCTTGGTTCAATACCCTCAGACGATTTTTTGATTATTTGTTAAATGTCCACACCCAATGTAGTTATAACGGCTTAATTGAAACTCTGCATTGACTCACATTAGCGCTCGTAGTGGGCTTAACTGAAACAATCCATTGACTCACATTAGCGTTCGTAGTGGTAGAAAAAAAAGCAAACTGCTAATCTAATCGACCGGATAACGATGATTAATTAAGAAAAATATTGTCATTTTTAGGAATAAATAAAAAATATATTTTCATACTCTATTATATTCTACTTGCCTAAAATTCGTAGCCCATATCCCTGAGGTGTTTTCAACATTGAGTTGCTTGCCTGAAGGGATAGAACTGTGTATTTTTATTTTCCTGTTCAGATGTATAGGAATCGTTCATGTTATTTACAAAGGCTTTAGTGCGTACTCCAAAGTATTTATGGGCCAACATGAAAAAACAATTGTCACATATACCATTTACACTAATATTTCAGCTCATATACTTCTTTACTTTCGGGAAATCTGTAGAAATATTTTGACGCATTGTAATTATTACAATCATTTACAGCGCAAATTCTGTCTCGTCCAGCCATTTTTTCCTTAAAATAATTAAAAATTATTCACTTTTGACATTGTATTGCTTCACAGCTGTTGATGCCCGGTTGTTAATGTACACTCCGGGCCACCAGAATGAGTTCACAGTCGCTTGTTCAAGTTTTCACTCCCGCCTTCCACTTTTATATTTGTAACCTATTTAAAATTCTTTCTTTCTTTCTTTCTTTCTTTCTTTCTTTCTTTCTTTCTTAATCCGTTTACCCTCCAGATTTAGTTTCTCCCACCTCTTTCGCCTCAAGAGCAGTGTCCTGGAGCGTGACACTTTGGGTCTGGGATACAGCTGTGGAGGAGGACCAGTACCTCGCCCAGGTGGCCTCAACTACTATGCTAAACAAGGGACTTGTGGGGGGTGGTAAGATTGCAAGGAATAGACAAGGAAGCGGCCGTGGACTTAAGTTACAGGTAGTAGCCATCCCGGCATTTGCCTGGAGGAGAAATGGGAAACCACGGAAAACCACTTCGAGGATGGCTGAGGAGGCAACCGAACACCCCTCTACTCAGTTGACCTCTCGAGGCTGTATGGACCCCGTTCCAACCCTCGTACCACTTTTCAAAATTCGTGGCAGAGCCGTGATCTAATTCGGGCGTCCTAGGGTGGCATCTAATCACACTAACCACTACACCACAGAGCTGGACCTAATTGAAATTACTACTGATTATTTCTCGTATGGGAATCCTCTATACAGGCGAAGGTGCTTTCATTACGCCCGGCAAACCACAGACTATCAGACAGAGTATCGCTTGCATATCAGTAAACAATAATGTCATTGCTAATCTCCCTACACTTGTTTCCTGGTCCGGGATTAGGCTGTTATGGGACTTTTCAAACACAGTTTCGTAAATAATATATATTCAAGCCTATACTTTGAAATAATACTCTATCTCTATTAGTGAATATCCTTTGTTATGCAGCTAAAAATATGCGTTGGACTTGGAGACATGCATTTACGCACTTGCTGTTGAATAAACTGCTATGCTTGTAGTGTTGTGATTAACCGTGAAGTATAAATTCTGAACCACAGTGTGGTATGTTGTGAATTAAACGTAGTAAAGTATCATTTTTCCGACGTACATTTATATTCTTCCAAGGTGGCGAATAGCTGGGAGCCTCAGAGCAAAATGTAGTCTTTTACTCATCGGTTTCCGTTGCTTACCTGATGAGGTCGAAGAAATCGCTTGGTTACTGCACTGGCGAGGGAAATTCACAGCTACCGTAGCGGCCCCAGGTCCCTCGAAATCCTCACTGAACTTGACCCCTACAGACAATCTCCTACTTCTACTGTTCAATCTCAATAGACAAGGGGATTGAATTAATTTATGTACAGAGAGTCTTTATATAAAATAACCTGCACAGGTCGAATGCCCTCTAACATTTCTTTTCTTCTGTTGCTGTTCGTTCTTTTCTCGGATATCTGTACTGTCGGTAGATGCAAAATGGGTCTGGGCCCATAAGTGGCCACGGCTGGTCCGTGGTCCAATAGCACTGCATTCTGACCGACCAACCGAGCAGAGGAGGGGTGGCCACGGTTCTACCGTGACTCTACGCCTCTGCATTCGGGAGACGGGATATGGCTGCTCCCAACCGTCGGCTGTCCTGAGAGTGGTTTTCTGTGGTTTTACATTCTCCTGCACTAAGGCGAATGCCGGGACAGTTCCTAATATAGGCCACGGCCATCAACCACTTCACCTTCTCCTTCACCGTAACAAATCTCCCGGCCTGAGAGACGACGTCACTGTCTAAGAGGCCCGCCTCCCCCCTTCAGGGGAGGAATGAAAACATTTTAGTAGTAGTAAATATGTACAATCCGGCTCCATGGCTAAATGGTTAGCGTGCTGGCCTTTGGTCCAGAGGGTCGCGCGTTCGATTCCCGGCCGGGTCGGAGAAGTTAACCTTAAATGGTTAATTCCCTTGGCTCGGGGACTGGGTGTTTGTGCTGTCCCCAACATCCCTGCAACACACACAGCACACATAACACTATCCTCCACCACTATAATACGCAGTTACCTACCCATGGCAGATGCCGCCCACCCTCATCGGAGGGTCTGCCTTACGAGGGCTGCACGCGGCTAGAAATAGCCACACGATATTAATTAGTATATGTGCATATTATGGAAAAGTATCAAGTACGGCTGTTCCATTCCTTTACGCCCTTCCCAATCAATTAAAATTTACCCCTGTCTAATTATTTGTACCTGTGGTCAGCCTTGCCGATATAATTATTTTCCAAATGAAGCCTCTCACGGATTTCCCCTTTCTTTCCTTATGTGAAGATAAGGGGCACAAATATTTTTCTCTGTCTATGGACGTCAAATAGCTAAATTCACCCCGTACCTCCTTGCTTAGAGAGCTTCTTAAAGGAGAATTTGTCGACTGTGAATCCTCTGAATGGTGCACCAGCGCGCCCCGGCAGCCATGCTGCACTTCCAACTCCCTGGCCTTCATCTTGTGAATACCAAGTACGACATTAGTTCATTACGAGCTATTCACAGCGGCCCTCCATGCATTAAACTATATCAGAATGAGTTGATGCTCCACGGTAAAGACAGGGATCTACAAGGCTGTTTATTATGCATTTCGACGACCCCTTATCCTCGACCCATTCAGCTATAGTCCACATATGAATAATTCTGAGTTAATTAAAGTAAGGCCGAGGCTCAGATTAAATAGAGTGGAGCTTATTTCCTCCCGCGCATATTCTCTGCCTCAAGAAACGTTGGAATTTACATTTCCCCAACTTCCAGGAGAGGTTATCGTGCTTTAGCTCCCGACAAAGACCAACAGATCAGTTATTTACCGAGGTTTCGTCTTCATACTTAAGACTCAGGGTTCGACGCAGTTAAAAATGAAATCTATAAAATTAAAATTGTAGGGGGTACACTATCTGTAAATTTGTTTATCTTTGAAAATTTTTGAGGTATTGATCCGGCTTAGATTTTTATCTTCCGTGTTTGCTTGTTTGTTTGTTTGTTTGTTTTTTGTTACATCACTAGAATACGACTGAATGTACTTATGCCAAACTTCATACTTCAAATCCAGTCATCCAGGAGCAAGTTTTGATATTTTTTTAATTTTAAAATTCACTAATAATAATAATTTCGTGTGGCTATTTCTAGCCGAGTGCAGCCCTTGTAAGGCAGACCCTCCGATGAGGGTGGGCGGCATCTGCCATGTGTAGGTAACTGCGTTTTATTGTGGTGGAGAATAGTGTTATGTGTGGTGTGTGAGTTGCAGGAATGTTGGGGACAACACAAACACCCAGCCCCCGGACCATTGGAATTAACCAATGAAGGTTAAAATCCCCGACCCGGCCGGGAATCGAACCCGGGACCCTCTGGACCGAAGGCCAGTACGCTGACCATTCAGCCAACGAGTCGGACAAAATTCACTTAATAGACTGGGAGTTCCTAGGATGACCAAGCGATGGTGGTGGTGGTAGTGGTGGTGATTATTGTTTTAAGAGGAAGTACATCTAGGTAACTATCCTCTATATAACACTAATCAGAGAGAAAAAGTGCAATGGATCCGACACTTCGAAAAATGGAGATATCAGCTAATATTTCCAATCTTCAAAGGGTCGACCCTCCTTCCTTTTTTTCTGCTGATTATAGTTAATACTGAGGAGGGGGGAATTACTAGGTTGTACTTCCCCTTAAGAAAACAATCACCACTACCACAATTTTAGTTAAACCCAGTTGCGCGACATGTTCATAAGAAGAAAATTTCGATGTTGTCATACACGTCCCCAATCCGGCGTTTACCCATAAGATGTTTTAGCAAGTGAGATTGAATTATTATTATTATTATTATTATTATTATTATTATTATTATTATTATTATTATTATTATTTGAATGTTGGTTAAGGTTTCCGCCTATCAAATTGTTATAACATGAACTTTTATCTGTTGCCTTGACCTCAATAGACACTTGAAAATAATAATAATAATAATAATAATAATAATAATAATAATAATAATAATAATAATAATAATAATAATAATAATATGTACAATAAATCTGTCCGCCTCTGTAGCGTAACGGTCTATTAGAAGCCATTCTCTGAGGCGCGGGTTCGATTCCCGGTACTGCCAGAGGTTTAGGAATGACAGGAGGGCTGGTATGTGGTTGAAATGGTACATACAGTTCACCTCCATTGGGGCTGTGCCTGAAAAGAGCTGCAACACCTCGGGATGAGGACACGAGTTTACTTCACTATCACTATCACTATCAGCCATATTCAATCGTTTTTACGATGTGGCCTCTTTAAGTCCGAAGCAAGGTAGGTTTTCATGAGGTCTCTCCATTTGGGACGGTCTTGAGCGATGTTCTGCCAATTGATCCCAGTAATCTTCCGGATGTCTTTATCCCATCTGTCCGGTGGTCTTCCCCTTGGTCTGAGATGGTCTTTCGGACACCACTCAAGCACAAGCTTTGTCCACCTACCATCAGTTCTCCGAGCAACATGGCCTGCCCACTGCCATTTTAGGGTAAATACCCTTTCTAAAATGTCACTGATCTTTGTGACTGACCTGATGTAATCTGCTCTCTTCCTGTCTTTCTTCGTCAAGCCTAGCATGAACCGTTCCATAGCTCTTTGGGTTGTTCTGAGTTTTTGCTTTACAAACTCGCTCAATGTCCAGGTTTCACAACCGTAAGTCAGTACGGGGAGAACACTGTGGTCAAAGACTATCTTCTTTAGGTGGGGTGGCATGTTGGATTTGAAGACTGAAGAATTTCTTCCGTAGGCTTGCCATCCTAGTTTGATACGTCGGAAGATTTCCGGTCTTAAGTCCCCTTTCATGTTTACAAGTTGCCCAAGATAGACAAATTCATTGACCTGTTGTAATCTGGTGTTTCCCACATGCAGCTTTCCTGCTGGGGCCCATTTGTTAAGCATTACTTTGGTTTTAGAAAGGTTCATGGATAGTCCCACTTTTTGACAGGCTGAGACAAGATCTTGTATTAGAGTTTGTAGTTCATCGATGTCGTTGGCCAAAAGTGTAATGTCGTCTGCAAACCTTAAATTGTTCAGCCTTTTCCCATTGATTTTGATTCCTGTGCTTTGCCAGTTGATTTTTGACATGGCCATTTCTAATACGGCTGAGAACAGCTTGGGAGATATGGGGTCGCCTAGCTTAACACCTCTTTGAATGGGAAAATCCACAGCCTGTTTCCATCATTCGACCGGGTCAGGGATGGAGTGAATAAAGCCCCCCATCTAGCGCCGAGGATAGAAATTATGCCGGCTGCCCAAGCCTGTCGCATTCCCCTAGGGCAATGATTACTGAATTACAGATGAAATGAAATGAAATGAAATGAAATGATAGTGGAGAGTGTTTTTGGAATGAAAGATGACAGGGAAAACCGGAGTACCCGGAGAAAAACCTGAACCGCTTCCGCTTTGTCCAGCACAAATCTCACATGGAGTGACCGGGATTTGAACCATGGAACCCAGCGGTGAGAGACCAGCGCGCTTCCGCCTAAGCCACGAGGCTGTTTAGTTACTTTGCTATTAACAATAAATCTGTCCAAATTAATATTGCTTCTGATCTTAAAGATATTCATGTGCATACCTACCATTAGGTTTGTAGACTATAACTTCTTTTCAACTCCCTCTGATTCTTCTTAGGATAAGTGATGCATATGCTAAGAGAGTTCTCTGTCCAGAAGATGTACGTCCGGACCTGGTAAATGGGAATCCAATAAATTATCATAATCATATGGCGATGAGGAGCAGAGGTGAGCGTACACAGTAATTTGTCTGTATGTTTTACTGGCGATCGCAAGCAGGCCTACTCTTCTTGCAACATAATCTCAAGCAAAATGTTTTAGAAGAGCTGGCCATCTATCAAATAGGTATCAAATGGTTGATTTTTCTTTGTCTTTGTCATGTATGGCCCAAGATGTCAGGACGAGCTATCGGCGTCAAACTTGTCTGCCCTGATAGTTTCACTTGCACTCCGCAGATGGCATCCAAGAACACATTTCTGATGCCGATAGCTCACACTGAGTCCTATGACAAGAACAAGGAAAAATTGACCATTTTAATGTTGGTTTGAAAAATACCGCACAAAAGTCGGTGCCGCATTTTTTTTTTTTTTTTTTCGGAATTTTTATATTTATACTAAAATGAGCCCCAACTATTTCTAAGTCTATAAAAGAATCTTGGTGGTGATAGTTGAAACCAATTAGAGTACAAAGTACATAATATTTCCATAAATGTTGACTTTCTGATGTGACCTTCCAACAGTTAAAAATGTATAACTTATACACTACTTGGCGTAAATCACTGAAATCAGGCGACGTATACCATAATAGATGCGAGAGCTCAGGAAAAAATACAGAGGTCTAGTAGCACAATTTTATGTTCGAGATGGAACTTCATAACTTTTTAATGTGGTCCTAAACGTTTGACCGGCGTTGCAGATGAAACTGTAAAAATATATTTAAGTACCAACAAAGTCCAAAGGCATCACACAGAACAGCTACAGACGAGATATATGCAAACACCACTTCAGTCATTTTAACACTATTTTTGTATTAACTTGTGAAATCCTTACATCAAATGTTCCACTTTTATAATACCATAAATCTTTCTTGTTGAAAAGACTACATTAAAATATATATAACGTCAGCTACGATCAACTTGTGCAATTCAATAAAAGTCCGTCAGCTACGATCAACTTGTGCAATTCAATAAAAGTCCGCCATTCTTTGACACAATGCATGAAGCTAATTTAAATGTGGTATTAATCCCACCCAGTCCATGTATACAATCAATAACGTGTGTAATATTTTGACACTATTGTGTTATCTGCATGATTTTTCTTGTTTACAAGTTGCTTTACGTCGCACCGATACAGATAGGTCTTACGGCGACGATGGGACAGGAAAGGGTTAGGAGTGAGAAGGAAGCGACCGTGGCCCCAATCAAAACACAGCCCCAGCATCCGCCTGGTGTGAAAATGGGAAACCACGGAAAAACCATCTTCAGGGCTGCCGACAGTGTGATTCGAACCCACTATCTCCCGAATACTGGATACTGGCCGCACTTAAGAGACTACAGCTATCGAGCTCGGTGATTAATTTATTTTATAAAGCCACTGATATTGTATTAAATCTGGGCAATCCACTGATGGTTTTATACTGGAGCACAAAGACGTCATTCTAATAAGAATTTTTAATACAAATAAAACGTATAAACAAATTACTTAAGTGGCATTTGTAAGAAAGCTTCTCATACACTGCCCTTCTGGAGAAGCATAACAATTGGTATTTTGGTAGGAATCTCAGTTAAATTTCACGCTGAATACGATTACCACATAATTTCCAATATCTATTGATTGACTAGTATTCCATGAACATTATTGAAGGAGACGCAACAATGAAAAACAACAGAATGCCACCAATTATGAGTGCTCCCACACATTTCTTATTCATTTCGCGCCAATTATGAAAAAAACGTTATTTCAGCAGTGTATTGCTTCTTGTACCTTTGACGATGATGGACCCATATCTGAGCATCAAGGGAAGGGTTTGGGTGCCATAGAAATCTGATCAACATGCCCCGAAGACCCGTAAACTCGGTGGAATGCAATAGCATTGGTGAATGGCGGCCGTAGCTACCGCTGTGTAGTAGAGGTTTTGAATACGTCTCCTACAAGCATTCATCGAGCTTTGAAACGTTTTCAAAATGATAGGAAACCTGGTTCATACGGCCCTAGAATCACTTTTGCCTTGCAAGATCGCTTTCTGAGGCTACAAATGTTGAGGAACCGACATCTTACAGCGGTTGAGGCTCGGAGTAGTCTGATGCAGGTCCATGACGTAGCTGCTAGTGAAATAACAATTCAGAGGGAGGCTCCATGAGACAAAATTAGTCTCCAGAAAACCAGCAATTCTGCCACAGCTCCGGGGAGACCGTCTTCATTTTGCGCAGGTCCATGAACATTGGACTGAGTATCAGTGGGGACAAGTTCTCTTCAGTCACTAGTCCAGATTCAACCTGAGGTCACCTGATGGAAGAGACAGGATGTGGAGAAGGGCAGGGGAACTCTTTCTCCCTCTGTACCTTCACCGAGATTACCCTGTTTGGAGGATGTCCCGTGATGGTGTGGGCTGGCGTAACTCAGACAACTGTACCGATCTTGTACTCATTGAGAACGGCTCCCTCACCGGACACAGACTTTAAGGAGATTCCCATCAATCACGTAATACCATTTGAAATCGCTTTCGACAAAAACTTCTGCTCGTATACGATAATGCAAGACCTAATTGCTGTTCAGTGTGTCACGGAGTTTCCTCGGGAAGTCAACACTACCACCCTGGGCTAGCCAACCAGGAGTCCAGATCTCATCCCTATTGAGCACGTTATTGGTCGTCGCATTTTCTTTCAGAATACGAAAACACTAATCAAATTTATTTAAAGGATCTTGAAATGCTTCCTGGACGATTTTAAACGATCCTACAAGGTTCGACCAAGACTCTAAAATAAATGAGCTTCTAAGAAGTGTTGCAGTTCATTTTCATTTGTTTCAGAAAGGATGCTTTTCCTCATTTTAATCGACCATCCATGGGACAGTAGACTCTGTGCTAAAACACTCGTATCAACAATCAGACACCACCTATATTCCACAAAAAGACTGTATAAAATGTCAATAAAAGAAATCCAACAAAGAAACCTCATCACCGAGCAAGTTGGCCGAGTGGATAGGGCTGCGCATCTGTGAGCTTGCATTCGGTAGATACTGGGTTCAAACCCCACTGTTGGAAGAACTGAAGATCGTTTTCTGTGATTGCCCATTATCACTCCAGGCAAATGCTGGGCTTTACCTTAATTAAGGCACGCCCGCTTCCTCCCCACTCCTAGCCCTTTTGTAACCAATCGTCGCACTGATACTTATCTGTGTCAGTGCGACATAAGCAGATTGTAAAAAATATATTCGCAAGACGAATAAACACTTCACCCACCAGAAAGAGGCTGCCAGAAATGGCGAAGTATACTCAGTCCACTGAAGTAATAGACTTAATAGTAATCGTATGGCCACAACTACCAAGTGCAGGTATTTTGATTATTTTATTTATTCGTATCAGTAGCACAATATAGATTACAGATGCAAATTAGAACAAATCTATGAAATTACAATATTACATAAACAAAACAGTTATTTACAAAATATCGGCCCAGAATTTAGCCACGTTAACAGCAATGATACTGGCCTGTGCCAGATCAAGTTCTGTGCATTTAACAGGGCACAGAGGGCAATTTATGAGGTGCCTTGTCGTTTGTACCACGCCTCATTCACATAGGGTCTGATCCCCCTTCAGGAGACCTATTTCTTCCGTTCTACTCTGCCAGATGATTCATTAACGTATCTCAGATCGGCGATCTGTAGCTGAGATTAAATTAATTAAGACTGGTAAACACCAAATGTGTCACCAGAGATTTTTTACATGCCGACATCATACGACATGGAGTGTCGAATGGACTTCTCTTCACCATTCAAAAATATGCGGCTACCTCTGTTGGGTTTCAGTCTGCGATATTGGGATCCGGAGGCCATCAATCTACAATTTTAACACTGAAAATGTTTTTGAACTGTATCAAATGGAAAAAGAAAATTTTGGAAATCATATCCGGTCGAAATGTTATCCACGAAAAAACAGTGCATTTCTTAAAACTGAACTTATTCCACAATTATTATCCGAAATTAATTTTAAATATTTCAATAAACAGATTGATCCGTTATTGAAACCATTCCATGCTATATTTGAATTTGGCAAAACTAAGGTCTCCAGTTCGATTTGGCATGTATGATCAGAAAATAACGTTACTACTGGTAGAGTTAGGCAACCAAATAGTTTCCGAAAAATGTTTCTTAGATCACACAGTATAGGGCCCCACTATAGCAAAAGCGATTGATGTTCCTGATGGACAGGACTCTCATTACCTTCTGCATTGGTGTTATGGAACTTCATACACTCATGTTCATAAAAAATAGAACACCTTGAAAGACTAGATACAGGAAGTTCATATTCACAGGACATGTACATTAGTATGTTCTGATTAGCATTTCAGTCGCCCAGGTTCATCATGTATCCTGTTGCCTAGTAGGCACTGGGTCCTCAATGGGCACTGATAACTTGTTCCATGCGTGACGCATATAAGGTCCGAATGGCGTCCTGGAGTATAGCCATCCCTGCTGCATTCACCTTGTTCCACAGTTGGCATTGGATCACAGCGCCGCGCCCGTCGTTTCAACATATCCCACACGTTTTCGATTGGCGACAAGTCCGGTGATCGGGCGGGCCAGGGCAACAGTTTGACATCCTGTGACAACAAGAAGGCACATTTTCGTTCAGCAACATGTGGCCGCGCATTGTCCTCCTGAAATGCGGCGTCTGGGGTGTCATACGGAAAGGGTATGGCTACGGGTCGCAGGATGTCATTCGCGTAGGTCAAACCGGTCACAGTGCCCTGAACACGCACCAACTGTGATTTGTGACTGTATCCAATAGCACCCCACACCATTACACCTTGAGTTGGTGATATATGTCTTGTGCGAATGCAGTCAATGTGATGTCTCTCCCCCCTGTCTGCGGCGAACCAAATGCGGCCATCATTTTCAAACAAACAGAACAAGGATTCGTCCGAAAACACTATCTGCTGCCATTCCTGTCCCCAGTGACGTCGTTCCATACACCATTGCAGTCTAGCATGTTTATGCACATTAGTCAAAGGTAGGCGAAGAAGTGGACGAGGCGCCGGTAACCCAGACTGTAATAAACGGCGACGGGTTGTCACTCGTGATAGTGTATGATGTGTTACACTGTTCCACTGTTGCGCCAGAGCCGAGGAAGATGCAGATCTGCCCTGCAATGCCATTCCAATGAGGTGTCGATCTTCTCGGGAGGTGGTCCGTGTGGTGCGACCAGAACCACCTCGCCGTGTTCTACAGCCATCTGTGAACCATTCTGTACACACCCGTTGCACTGTCGACACACTTCGTCCCACACGAGCAGCAATTTCCCGGATGGATGCATCATGTTCTGTCTTGCCAATAATGCGCCCTCTTTCAAACTCACTCATTTGACGGTACGGTTCTCGCATACGTCTGCGAGGCATCCTGCACGGATGCTCAAGTCAC
Source organism: Anabrus simplex (assembly GCF_040414725.1). Classification (NCBI taxonomy): domain Eukaryota; kingdom Metazoa; phylum Arthropoda; class Insecta; order Orthoptera; family Tettigoniidae; genus Anabrus; species Anabrus simplex. The sequence continues at coordinate 39,283,827 of NC_090270.1, read as the reverse complement.
ACTGATCCATTATCTTCGTGTTATAGCGACGATAGCCGCAGGCACATTTTACCACCCGGTAGTGTTGCGCCGAGATATCGATGTGGACCTTGAACCTGAGGGCCGACATGGTTTCAATGCTAATCATTTCTTCAGGACATATCAATGCACATGTCCTGTGAATATGAACTTCCTATCTCTAGTCTTTCAATGTGTTCTGGTTTTTATGAATATGTGTGTATTAGTAGGAGGGAAGATCTGTATTAATGTCCTTTGATTTTATGTGATTTCAACTTTGACTTCAGGTCGCATCCCGCTGAGGAAATAGTGATTATTTATTTACACGAGGAGCATCGTTTAACGTATACTAGTAAACACTTGGGGATCAGTGCCCGTAACGGAACGACTCTCGATGTAGTTTTCAGCAAGATGACAGGACTCTAAATAATGTGTATGTACTTGAGCACTCACAGAGCGATAGTTGTGTCGGTACTAAAACAAACAAAAGAAATCGCATGTTGAGGATGTATTAATCACGATGAAACAATCGGCGTTTATGGACATCATTAGTGAGGACTTCGAGAAGCAAGCTAAATCGTTCGAAGAGACAAAAAATGAAATACATCTGACAAAAGATGTATATTTTTATATAACTATAGTAATGAAATGAAATGAAATGTCGTATGGCCTTTAGTGGCAGGATATCCCAGGACGGATTCGGCTCGCCAGGTGCGCGTCGAGATGAGGATGAAATGATGAAGACAATATATACACCTAGCCCCGTGCCAGGGAAATTAACCAATGATGGTTAAAATTCCCAACCTTGCCGGGAATCGAACCCGGGACCCCGGTGACCAAAGGCCAGCACGCTAACCATTTAGCCATGGAGCTGGACATAGTAATAAATATTGCATACATTGTAAGCACTCTCACGGTTTACTTCATGTCGTAAAAGTTCTCTGTTCCAAATTTCGTGAAGGACCATTGTCAATGCTCAGTTGCTTGTCCAAAGGACTAGAAGTGTAGATTTTTTCTTTGATAGTGCTTTAACGTCCCATTAATACCTCGAAGGTTTCCAGTGACGCAATGACAGGAAAATGTTAGTATTGGAAAGCTAACGCTTATGACATTAATTAAGTTACACACCGGGCGAGTTGGCCGTGCGCGTAGAGGCGCGCGGCTGTGAGCTTGCATCCGGGAGATAGTAGGTTCGAATCTCACTATCGGCAGCCCTGAAAATGGTTTTCCGTGGTTTCCCATTTTCACACCAGGCAAATGCTGGGGCTGTACCTTAATTAAGGCCACGGCCGCTTCCTTCCCACTCCTAGCCCTTTCCTGTCCCATCGTCGCCATAAGACCTATCTGTGTCGGTGCGACGTAAAGCATCTAGCAGCAATTAAGTTACAGCCCCAGCACTTGCCTGGTGTTAAAACAGGAAATCACGGAAACTGAGAGTATTTTCAGGGTTGTCAATGGTGGGATTGGAATTCAGCATCTGCCAAATACAAGTAGATCTAGGTAGATAGATCGCACCAAAAGAAGAAGCTGGTGATCAGAAATATTCACCCTCCGAGTGTAAGTAAGAACACTACAAACATCTGCTGCGTCCATTTCTCACCGTCACACTGAACGATCTAAAGTTTCATACCGTTGAAGAGAGTAAGCCCGCTGGCCATAAACTCGTGTTACCGTCTCCAAGTACTGGTAAATACTTGGCAGAGACATTCTGCCACAAGAGCCACGAGCTCAGTATTAACGGTGATATATTACGACCGCAGGTTGTGTTGCTTCGCACCGCACTTACCGTCACTCCAGCAGGTTAAATAGAGCATAAGAAAGACGAAAATGGGAATGGAAAGCACCATCATTCCTGGAAAAACCACATCACTTATCTTTATCCCTATACTAACATTTATGTCTTCAAGTCTGTTCAACCTCTTCTTCCATCATTATTGTATATTGTACTAATCGCGGAGTGTTCGTGTCGCATGCTTTATTCCAGCGTTTTCAACCAGTCGCTCGCGAGCAACATTCTACTCTTTAAATGACATTTAGTGTTCTCTTCAAGTGAGTAAAACAGTTCTCACGTTCTGAGGTCATCCTTTTTTTCAGTTCAAGCTTTCTAATACAAACCGAGAAAATAGTTTTACTGTCCATTCGTCATATTTTACGGGGCGAATTGGCCATGCGGTAAAGGGGGCGCAGCTGCGAGCTTGCATTCGGGAGACAGTGGGTTCGAACCCCATTGTCGGCAGCAGTGAAGATGGTTATCTGTGTTTTCCCATGTTCACATCAGGCAAATGCTGGAACTGTACCTTAATTAAGGCCATGGCCACTTCCTTTCCATTCCTAGCCCATTGTCGCCATAAGACCTGTGTGTGTCGGTGCGACGTAAGGTAAGTAAGGTAAGGGTGTATTCTGACCGAAGGCAGGTTCGAACCTCCGCAGAGGTGTGCCTGAGCCGGAGTTTACGTACGGTAGGGTGGCCAGTTCCTTTCCGCTCCTCCATACCCTTACCCCCCACCAACAGCGCGTGGCAACCCATCCAAATCTTGACCACGCCCAATGTTGATTAACTTCGGAGATCTCACGGGTTCCGGTGTTTCAACACGGCTACGGCCGTTGGCGGTGCGACGTAAAGCAAATTCTAAAATTAAAAACATCTCGTCATATTTTATTGCATACTACTATTTCTGTCCACAGTCAAGAGGGTACAGAAAATGACACTTTACGCTTCAGTACCTATTGTATGCGTCTGAAGAGAAGTTGCGGCTGCTTGTAGGTACGGCACGAGTAGCAGATTCTAGTATACTCATTACTAGAGCTCGGATATTCTTCTTCTTATTGTCCTTCTTAATCTGTTTACTCTCCAGGGTCGGGGGATACAACTGGGGAGGATGACCAGTACCTCGCCCAGGCAGCCTCACCTGCTATGCTGAACAGGGGCCTTGCGAGGATGGGAATATTGGAAAGGATAGGCAAGGAAGAGGGAACGCGGCAGCCGTGGCCTTAAGTTAGGTACCACCCCGGCATTTGTCTGGAAGTGAAGTGGGAAACCACGGAAAACCACTTCCAGGATGGCTGAGGTGGGAATCGAACCCACGTCTACTCAGTTGACCTCCCGAGGCTGAGTGGACCCTGTTCCAGCCGTCGTACCACTCTTCAAATTTCGTGGCAGAGCCGGGTATCGAACCAGGGCGTCCGGGGGTGGTAGCTAATCACACGAATCACTACACCACAGAGGTTGACAAATAGGCATTATAATTACAAAAATTGGGCACTAAAATAATAAAGATTTAATGTAGCTACGTAACACACATCAGCATTACATTTTAGTACTTAACCTTACATCCCCCTGTGGGTGAGGATGATAGAATAACGTCAACGGTATCCCCTGTCTTTCGTAAGAAGAGACGACTGAAAGGTGACCAGGGCCTCTCAACTTGGGGGTGTGGGTTGGCGACCACGGTTCCCCTAGCTGAGTCTGGCGTTGCTCCCACTTACTTGTGTGACGTTCCTCGCTCTTACCCTTCCTGCCCGACCTCCCTTGGCCAATTCTTGTTCTCTTCCTACCTCGACGGTATCAGATTTGCGAGGCTTAGGGAGTCTTTCTTTTTAGCGCTCTTCGTAGTCCTCTTTTTTTAGCCGATGCCTTCATTTTTCGAAACATCGGACCACTTCCACTTTCCTGCTGATTAGTGTTATCAGAGAATAGTTACAAATGTGTTCTTCCTGTCAAAACAATAATCACCACCAGCACTTAATTTTACGTAGCAAAGACGTAATCTGGCAACCCTCATATCATTTATGTAAATTCTACTTTTTTATCTAATAGGCTAAAATGATTTTTCTTTATCTTTTTTCTTTTTTTTTTTTTTGCTTTACGTCGCACCGACACAAATAGGTCTTATGGCGACGATGGGACAGGAAATGGCTAGGAGTGGGAAGGAAGCGGCCGTGGCCTTAATTAAGGTACAGCCCCAGCATTTGCCTGGTGTGAAAATGGGAAACTACGGAAAACCATTTTCAGGGCTGCCGACAGTGGGGTTCGAACATACTATCTCCCGAATACTGGATACTGGCCGCACTTAAGCGACTGCAGCTATCGAGCTCGGTTCTTTATCATTAATACAGTACATTGAGAATATGTGCTTGTCTTTCCATTGATTAATTTTAATACATATATAACAGCAAAAAATATCCATAACAACTTTAAAAAGGCTAAAAAAAGGCATTAAGCTATGAAATACACTACGGAAGCTAAAACAGGGAAAAAAGACCAAATAATAACTGGTCCTACCGTTCCCAAACGTGCGAAAACATGTGTGTCTCTATGTTACACTTCGATATATCGACCTAGATAAAAAAAGGCGCTTTGGATCATCATCATCATCGATCACTACTGAGCTGCATTTAGGGCAGTCGCCCAGGTGGCAGATTCCCTATCTGTTGCGTTCCTAGCCTTTTCTTAAATGATTGCTAGGACTTTGGAAATTTATTGAACATCTCCCGTGGTAAGTTATTCCAATCCCTAACTCCCCTTCCTATAACCGAATATTTGCCCGAATTTGTCCTCTTGAATTCCAACTTTATCTTCCTCTTGTGACGTTTCCTACTTTTAAAGACACCACTCAAACTTATTCGTCTACTAATGTCATTGCACGCCATCTCTCCACTGACAGCTCGGATCATACAACTTAGGCGAGAAGCTCGTCTCCTTTCTCCCAAGTCTTCCCAGCCCAATCTTTGCAACATTATTGTAACGCTACTCTTTTATCGGAAATCATCCAGAACAAATCGAGCTGCTTTTCTTTGGATTTTTTTTTTTCCAGCTTTTGAGTCAAGTAATCCTGGTGAGGGTCGCATACACTGGAATCATACTCTAGTTGGGGTCTTACCAGAGACTTATGTGCCCTCTCCTTTGCATCCTTTTCTTGGCTCTACTCATTACAAACATTAGTCGTGACAGAAGAAACAGATTCATGTTTATTATGCAGTAATTATAACCATAGTAAATGTGTAACTAAAACACAATTACACAACAGCACCTCAATTCGCAAGAGTCTCCGCGGACGGAACAGATGTTTATTGTCAGGCCTTGAGACTTGGGTAGGCGCATGCGTGGCATCTCTTACCCAGTGTCCACACGGCTTCTCGGCAGACGACCATAGTGCTTTCCGTTCAGTTTTATTTTTAAGGCATCTCTGACTGGTTGAACTCTGGTTCGCTTACCAACAGCTTTTCCGATTGGTTCAAATTTTCTCGGGAGTATTGATTTTCTGTACCTAACTCATTATCGTAGTGGAGCCATCAACAAACAACATTTTGTTGTTGTTTTTGTTTGGGTCACCAGTTCATAGACTGGTTTGCTGCAGCTCTCCATGCCACCCTATCCTGTGCTAGCCGTTTCATTTCTACGTAACTACTACATCTTGTATCTGCTCTAATCTGCTTGTCATATTCATACGTTCGTCTAACGCTATAGTTCTTATCGCCTACACTTCCCTCAAATTCAACTGAGCAAGTCCTGGGTGTCTTAAGATGAGGCATATCATTCTACCTCTTCTTACTGTCAAATTTATCCAAATCGACCTCCTCTTAAAAGTATTTCTTCGTTCGTGATTGGTCGAAAATATTCTATTCTCGTTCTTCTGAGCTAGTTATCGGCAAAGTTTCACTTCCATACAATGCCACATGTCCAGCGGCAGTTTGGCCATAAGGACTCCATGGCTAAAGCCCTCACTAATTTGTTTTTCTTATAGGAGAAACAATTGTCGTGTTTGCATATTTCTTTTTCCAGTGATGTTTGAGGTTTATCTTTAATTATTTACATTTCATCGTTGGTACACCCCCTGGTTTTGATTTCATTGCAAGAATGCATTATTGTGGGTATACAAATTCTCTCGAGATTTATCGACTGAACCAAGTTTCACGAGAAATTTAAATTTCCACTACGTGGTCATGACGAAACCTCACAGTAATCGAATCGTGACATCTTCCGAGAATTGTTGTAACTTGTTGATTGTTGAAAACTAAGACGAGTCTTACAAATATCATATTTTGAACTCAGAATTTAGAGGAACTTCCAAGACAATCCAGAATGCTTGTAGAATGTGTCCTCGACGTATGTCGCGATGTGCTGAAATAAAACGGTCTCAATTTTTGTCAGTCATATCAGATGACACAATACGTATCAGATTATTGTTTCTGCCTTTTGAATTAGGTGTTTTTCATGAAAAATTATGAGGATGCTTTAGCCCAAATGCTCAAAATACTAAAGTATAAGCAAACTACATTTTAGAGAATAAGAAAACAGTTGTGAATGTCAAAATGTTAAACTTATCGCCCAAACCTACGACGGAGCGACCGTAATGTGTGGAGGAAAGGGAGGTGTACACACAATCGTGTAGACCACATTCGGGCCTTTATCACTGCCTATTTGTAGTCATAAATCATCTCCCCCTCTCTCCCAAGTGCTGTTCTCTGAATGCTGTAGCCAGATCATGGCATAACCAAATCAAATCTTCACCTTTACTACTATTATTTACCTAATTTTGCACCGAGCGGAGTCGCCGAGCGTGTTAACGCGCTGCGGCTATGGAGCTAAGTTCTGCATCCGGGAGACGAGTGGGTCCGAACCCCACCGTCAGCTGTCCAGAGAATGGTTTTGTGTAGTTCCCCATTGTCACTTCCAGGCAAATGCTGGGACAGTTCCTATTCTTAGGCCAAAATCGATTCCTTCCAACTCCATACCCCATTTCATTCACCATCATTCATTTCATCTCCATTAACTCCTCAAATGAGTTTGGCTACAAGAAAGGAATACAGCCGTAAAATTTCGCCGTATAATTTCATCTCACCTCATCCCTGACCCCATTCTAGGATACGGAACTAAGTGGTAGATATACACTTATTTAATTTTGTACTTATCTGAAAATGGCCAAGGGCCACACCATGTTGAATGCACCGGTTCTCCTCCGATCACCGCAGTTAAGCAACATTGGTCGTGGTCAGTACTTGGATGGGTGACCTCTTGGGAACACCACTTGCCGTTGGCTCAATTCCCTTTTACATGGCCCTTCGGGGCTGTTGCGCCATGGGGTTTGGGGTCTAGAAAGCCAAGAATAATGGCCGAGAGGATCCGTCGTGCTGACCACATGACACCTCGTAATTTGCAGGCCTTCGGGCTGAGCAGCGGTCGCTTGGTACGCGATGGCCCTTCGGGGCTGTTGCGCTATGGGGTTTTATTTTTATGGAATTTTTATGGAATCCATCAAAAATCGACGACTCTACTTCTATGGCCACCTATTTAGAGTGGAAGACAACTAGTTGACTAAGAAAATGTTTACCATACTCGATAGTAGACCTAACACATGTGATAAGTGGCTCAGGGAGGTCAGGAAAGATCTGAAAAAAGGACTAAATCATGAAGACATTGCTAACAGAACCAAGCACCAACCCCAGATCAATAACTTCAAAGGCTTTCGTGAAGAAGAACACCAGAACAGGGGGTGGACAACAGAAAGAAGACAGTCTGCCAGAGAGAGAGAGAGAGAGAATGCAGCAATACTGCGCTGCAAAGAAAGGTTCTAAAAATGGCTGCAAACGTCTAAAAAAAATAGTCAAAAGAAACACTACTAGAGATTCTTTCGAGATGAATTTTATAGATCTCGCAATATTACAACAGGTATAGTACTAGAATTTTCACTGCGCTCTATGACGGTGCTACATAAGTTGTTTGGTAAATGAGGATCAATGTCTGTCGTTTGTAGCATATGACTTTTTTTTTTAATTTAGTGAATGGTTTGTCCGAGGGAGGAGCTTGAAGTTGAGTGCAATGTTTGTGGGTAGATAGTACAGTACGCGCAACTTTTAGTGATACCTGGGCTCCATAGTGCTGAACCGGTAGACCTCGGTTATCTTCGAGATTCCTATTGGCAACCTTTGAAACACAAAATATGAATCGATTATGCATCGCCGTGAGACATCTGGCGTACACTTTACGTACCAGTACTGTTGTTTTTAGAAACGGCAAAGCCAAAATGTAGATTCGGATTGAACATGAGTGAGGAAAATCCAAGTACATCACATACAACTGTGATATGAACGCCACCGAATTGGCATGGGCAAAAATAAAACGCGAATTCAAACGTCGCAATATTACAGGAGACATGTCAGGAGTTAACTTACGTCGACTCACCATCGGGGCATTCCATTTAGATACAGCCGCAGATTGCGAGGGGTATTGCAGAAAGGTGAAAGAACTGGAGGAGGAATACTGGAGGCACGACGGTGTCAAGGAAATAACCATGGACGAAATTGTAAATAATAGTACTGCAGATAGCAGTGACAATTGTGAAAGTGATTGTGGAAGTGATATTTCAGAGAACTTCGAAAATTCATATCAATCGATCATACTATCGATTCAATTCAGATTTCATTTCCATTAACTTGACAGTATTGCCGGAACCGGGAGAGCTGCCTCCTTACTCCTCACCCCCGTAAAACCAGGTATCACTAAAAGTTGCGCGTACTGTAACTTCATTTGCCCCTCAGCTTAGGCGTAACGAGCTTCAGGCATTATGCATGCGTAATATGTAAGAAGTAATTCTCAGCACAGTTGCAGAAGCGGTGATTGGATATTAGAAGTGCGAGGGGTGTAGAAAACTTTGTGGACAACAAAACAGTACCCAGGTCCTTGGGATATAGAAAAGGCTAGGGAAGACATCATTTCTTTTAAATAGCTACAATATTGTAAGCTTTTTTTATACCCTCTGTGCGAATTTCGATAAAGACGTAAAGGTTGACAGTCTACCAATTTAAGTGCGGTAATAATAGTGTTTTGACATATTGATTCAATACTATACGATAAAACTTTCAGCAAAGGAACAATAATTACACATGTATTACAATTAAATATAAGTATGGTGTGATTATAAAATTAAACAGTCGTTTAGTATCTAACTACACACTAAGAAAGCAACAGACACATGGACTGGGTAAGACTGCTAGACTGACGAATTCGCACGCTTAATACTAGGAATTATAAAGAAAGAACGATTTGTACAAAATCTGTTGTCTTTTTAGCTAGTTATTTCTGTTAATTTCTTTAATTATTAAGAAAAATACTTAGCGGAAATGTCGTTCGTCGCGGCTAACCGATAACCGATCTGTACAGCACCACTGCAAGTAGTGGAGACCAGTGCAGCAATGTGTAACATGTACTGTTTGCAGATGATGTGTATTTTTACCAAGGTCATGAACACAGGTATGATTTACCCACTAGGTCCGGCTCCATGGCTAAGTGGTCAGCATGCTGGCCTTTCGTTCTAGGGGCTCCGGGTTTGATTCCCGGTCGGGTCGGGAATTTTAAACTTAATTGGTTATTTCCATTGGTTCGGGGACTAGGTGTGTGTCTCTTCCTTGGAAAATAAAAGGAGAAAACAAGAAAAGAAAGTAAGAAAACAGAAAAATGGAAAAATGTAAGGAAAAGTCAAAAGGGTTAGTCAGAAGGGTTAGTAGGACAAGAAAGATCATTTATATTCCTAGTATCGGGTGGATAAAATGGAATAAAAAATATTTTTCTCTAGAAAGTGGGGGTGCTACTGCCCCCCCCCCCACCCAATCGCCGCTACTGTGCAGCTGGACACATCCTTTCACTGAGGCTTCAGAACGTATGCATGCGTAAGTTGTAAGAAAATGTCAGAGCACCACGCCTTTGGTCAGAGACAATATGCAACCTGAGAACCATGCAGAATTTCGCACTAATACGGACGAGGAACTGTACCGTACAATAAATTCCGAAATTGTCATATAACGGTATACATACAAGAAACGAACCTTTCCACACTTGAAATAAAATTGTAATGATTATCAGCAAATCCCTGAGTCTTCAGATGTAGGATGCATAGACAAACAACAACAACAACAGCATTATTATTTATTCTTTTTGCTAGGGGCTTTACGTCGCACCGACACAGATAGGTCTTATGGCGACGATGGGATAGGAAAGGCTTAGGAGTTAGAAGGAAGCGGCCGTGGCCTTAATTAAGGTACAGCCCCAGCATTTGCCTGGTGTGAAAATGGGAAACCACGGAAAACCATTTTCAGGGCTGCCGATAGTGGGATTCGAACCTACTATCTCCCGGATGCAAGCTCACAGCCGCGCGCCTCTACGCGCACGTCCAACTCGCCCGGTCATTATTATTATTATTATTATTATTATTATTATTATTATTATTATTATTCACTCATTCAAGGGAAGAAAAATATAAGTCAAAAAATTGAAGTTCTCAGGTGAAGCACTGTTTGTTTTTAAACAATACGAAATCACCGATTGATCAAATGTTGTCAAACCATTCTCCGTTGCACGAAACAGCTTTTTAAGTCATGGTTATAATTCTTGACCTACACGCTTTGGTTTTTACTGGTCCACATAAAAAGGTAATGACTGATCAATATGGGAGAAGTCAGTTTCATTCACGACCTAAAGCAGATACTTAATTAATTTCTTGAATTACACAAAATCCAACCAAATAACCGAGTTCTACTTTACCCGTGTTATAAACATAAAACTGCCCAACTTCACTTTTTTTTAATTTTGTAATACTGCATTACTTTTACGTCGTATGTTTTTACGACCCAACCAAACATATTTATAATTATATCTCAAAGAAACTGTATACTAACAAATCTAGTGAATCCCTACCAAGCTAATATTCGCGAACCGCCACTGGGGCAGTGGATGCCATTACCAACTGCGTAGAAGGATCACAGAACCGGTTGGAAAGACAGTACTGGGCTTATTACAATCCAGAAGTACGGGAACCTCCAAGAACGAAGTCCAGTCTATTTCCCACCTACATTAGCGTGCAGGACTATTAGCACTCCTGAAGGTGACTGTTTCCGGCCGCTCAGCCGTGTTAATGAGCTTTTGCGGTCGCAGTTGTCTTCTCACCATGATGGACGCGTAAAACATTCTTCAAGGCGTCCGGCGTGTCCGGGACGACCCGACACTTTATCACTGCCAAGCCCATTAACAGCAGACCTTGAAATATGCGCAGTCCTCATTGAGGCAGAGGAAACTAGTACGTTACAGTGAACCTGCAATACATTCCAGGGAATTCCAGTAACTTATTTTTAATGACATAATTTTGAATACCAACTCCTAGGTTTATATTATTATTATTATTATTATTATTATTATTATTATTATTATTATTATTATTATTATTATTATTGCTGATGAAGTGAGAGACCCAATTTTGAGGTCAGAATTTGACAGAGCTTTGAGAGACCCAATAGGAACAAGGCACCTGGAATTGAAAACATTCCCTCTGAATTAGGAGAAACCAGCGTGGCGAGGTTATTCCATTTACTGAGTAAGATGTATGAGAAAGGGGAAGTGCCAACCGATTTTCGGCAGAATGTTGTTATACCTATTCCCAAGAAAGCCGGTGCTGGCAAGTGTGAAAACTACCGCACCATTAGTTCAGTATCTCACGTCTGCTAACTTTCAACACGTATTATTTAGAGAAGAATGGAAAGACAATTTGAAACTGAGTTGAGAGGAAATCAATTTGGTTTCAGAAGAAATATAGGAACATGTGAAGCAATCCTGACTTTACGTCAGATATTAGAGGATCGGATTAAACAGAACAGGCCCACATACATGACGTTCGTAGATCTTGAAAAGGCCTTTGGTAATATTGATTGAGCCAAGCTATTTGAGATTCTGAAGGGGATCGGGACAGATACCGGGAACAAAGAATTATCTACAATCTGTATAAAAATCAGTGATCAGAATCGAGGGCTTTGGAAAAGAAGCAGCAATCCAGACAGGAGTGAGGCAAGGTTGCAATTTGTCCCTCCCACCTCCATGCTTTTCAGTTTTTATATAGAACAAGCGGTAAAGGAAATCAAAGAGGAATTTGGAAAGGTAGTCACAATCCAAGGAGAGGAAAGCAACACTCTGAGATTTGCTGATGATATTGTTATTTTATCTGAGACTGCAAAGCAATGGAGTGCAGTGGAACGAAGTCAGGTGATGCAGGAATTGTTAGATTAGGAAATGATGTCTTAAAGGAACTAGATGAATTATTTTACTTGGGTAGTAAAATAACCTACGAAGGCAGAAGTAAGGACATAAAATGCAGACTAGCACAAGCAAAGAAAGGAAATTTGCTCACTTCAAACATTGATACAGGAAGACTTTGGTCTGGAGCGTGGCGTTGTATGGAGGTGAAACATGGTTCTTGAGGGAAGTGTAGGTGGTAAGAACGGTAGGGGTATACCAAGGTATGAATATGACAAGAATATTAGAGCAGATGTAGGATGCAGCAGTTACGCAGAAACAAAACAGTCTTTTAATAGACCTAATGTTAACAAAAGTACTTGAAAATGTACCCGTGCTTCACTACGATATTCCACATTGTATACGGATATCGAAGTAAATTACTGTACACGCATTGAATAAGATTTTTTAAATTGCATGTCTCTTAGCGTTATCCAAAAAATAGCAGGTACAATGTAAATTGTGAGTTGCGGAGTTGTGATGATAACGGCAGGCTCACTTGCCTGCTGCCATTCACAATCGAGTCGGGAAATTTTCATTATAATGGGAGGCCCCTTTGCCTACTGCGCGGTCACAATCAATTTGAGGGAGTTCTCGTTACAATGAAAGGCCCCCTTTCCTACTTCCAGACAGATTACAGTTGAGGAGTTTCTATTAAAAAGACAGGCGCCTTCTCTACTGCCAGTCAAAATTGAGTTGTGCTGTTATCATTATAATGACAGACGCTTTTTCCTAATGCCAGCCAGCTTACTGCCAGTCACATAGAGTTGGTGAGTCTCCATTAAACTAACAGGCCACTATGCCTAATGCCTGTCACATTTTATTTGGGTAAATTTGTTTATAATGGCGGGCACCCTTGCCTAGAGCCAAACAGTCAGGTAGGGGGTTTTGAACAAAATTGCATGCTCCCTTTCCTTCTGCCAGTTAAATCGAGACGGGAATTATTCATTCCAATGGTAGTCCCTCCTTACTAATGCCAGTAGCACAGGAGTTGGAGAAGGACCCCATTCCTACTGTCAGTCAAAGTCGATGTGGGGAGTACTGATTACAATAGCAAACACATTATTTCTAGATCTCTACAAATCGACATCGATGAATATATAGATCGACATACGAAAGTAGATGCATGTTTACAATATTGCAGACCTTCATTTACAGATTAACTGAAGCTAAACCGCTATGTCATATCGACAAACGGATTATACCATAAGACACCACATATAGCAGTCTAAATGGCTGGTCCTATGATATTTTCTTGTATCTCATCTATTCATGGGTCGTATTGAGTTAGTAATGTTCAATAGGGTGAAATTTGGGTAATATTTTCTCACAGTTCATTACTTTTAGGACTGATTTGAGTGTAGAATGTGATGATTCTATCCTTCCCATACGTATTCAAACTGTGTTGTTCATGTGTTCACGGTTACATCTCAACTAGGTCCCATTGCATTAAGTGTTAACAAGCATCCCGACCTTTCCTATTGTGCTTAACGTGGCCTCCGCTTCCCGTTGTCCTCTCATGTCAACTCGTGACACTACTCCGGTTGTTGTATGGTAGCAGATATCTTGGATTCTGGAGGTCAAATGGACTGTATCGCGATTGACATGTCTAAAGCATTTGATAGGGTGGATCATGGGAGACTACTGGCAAAAATGAGTGCAATTGGACTAGACAAAAGAGTGACTGAATGGGTTGCTATATTTCTAGAAAATAGATCTCAGAGAGTTAGAGTAGGTGAAGCTTTGTCTGACCCTGTAATAGTTGAGAGGGGAGTTCCTCAGGGCAGTGTTATCGGAGCTTTATGTTTTCTTATATATATAAATGATATGAGTAAAGGAGTGGAATCGGAGGTAAGGCTTTTTGCGGATGATGTTATTCTCTATAGAGTGATAAATAAGTTACAAGATTGTGAGCAACTGCAACGTGACCTCGAAAATATTGTGAGATGGACAGCAGGCAATGGTATGTTGATAAACGGGGCTAAAAGTCAGGTTGTGAGTTTCACAAATAGGAAAAGTTCTCTCAGTTTTAATTACTGCGTTGATGGGGTGAAAGTTCCTTTTGGGGATCATTGTAAGTATCTAGGTGTTAATATAAGGAAAGATCTTCACTGGGGTAATCACATAAATGGGATTGTAAATAAAGGGTACCGATCTCTGCACATGGTTATGAGGGTGTTATGGGTTGTAGTAAGGATGTAAAGGAGAGTGCATATAAGTCTCTCGTAAGACCCCAACTAGAGTATGGTTCCAGTGTATGGGACCCTCACCAGGATTATCTGATTCAAGAACTGGAAAAAATTCAAAGAAAAGCAGCTCGATTTGTTCTGGGTGATTTCCGACAAAAGAGTAGTGTTACAAAAATGTTGCAATGTTTGGGTTGGGAAGAATTGAGAGAAAGAAGAAGAGCTGCTCGACTAAGTGGTATGTTCCGAGCTGTCAGCGGAGAGATGGCGTGGAATGACATTAGTAGACGAATAGGTTTGAATGGAGTATATAAAAGTAGGAAAGATCACAATATGAAGATTAAGTTGGAATTCAAGAGGACAAACTGGGGCAAATATTCATTTATAGGAAGGGGAGTTAGGGATTGGAATAACTTACCAAGGGAGATGTTCAATAAATTTCCAATTTCTTTGAAATCATTTCGGAAAAGGCTAGGAAAGCAACAGATAGGGAATCTGCCACCTGGGCGACTGCCCTAAATGCAGATCAGTATTGATTGATTGATTGATTGATTGATTGATTTTGACTATTTTTGTTGAGTTTGGTATTAGTAGGGTAGTGCGCCCCAAAAGGTATTGTAAAAAGTGCAAAATTTTCTTACAATGGAAAAATAGAGACATATCTAACGTATAAGGGATATAGTTACGACAAGAAGTCATAGGACCAAAGTTGTAGGTCATTCCAAATTGGACTGAGATCGTGCCATCCATTTTGTGACAAGATTTTCCATTTACCCACGAAATACCTCGAAACGAAGGCTTGCACCGTCATTAAAATTGCCTCCATACATCGATATTTTTTGGGGATGAAAAGTGAAAAATTTAAAGATCTTGAAAGTTTTCCGTCAGTTACAGGCTAAAACCTATAATTGTGCCAAATTTCTAGCTCATCTGGCAGATGTGCCGCAATATTGACTTGGGGGGGGGGGTGAAACATTAAGACTTTCAGGAAAGTAAATCTAAAATTATGCAGATGGTCATTATTACACCTTCAACGGATAAACGTACGGAAATTTCACCAAAATAGTCACTGTATAGACACACAGTCGTTACGATTTTATTTATATAGATAAGGAATATGCTCCACGTACAACACCTTTTGGGCTATGTCCGCCTGCAAAACCGACCGTCCATTATATCTCACTTATTAATCCTCCTGTCGAAAAAATGCACATGACAAAATGTTTTAGAAATGGATTTCCATCATCGTTCGTCGATTTCCAGTCATGTTGGCCTTGTGTATATTGAGGGAGAGTTAAATCGCTGTTTCGGTTCCCTATAAACCACAGTCCATTCCGGGAATTTGAAATGGCATGGACCTTAAAACTAACCTTTGCACAGCTGAATGCTAAATACTGTATGAAGTTTGGTTGAAATATCTCCAGTAGTTTTCAAGGGCCTGTCGCACGACTCCACCTCCTTGGGGTACCTCGTACCCAGTCTCCGATCCCGGAGAGTGAGGCCAAGCCCGCCGAGGCGGGGGCCTCCTGGAAGGGGGTGGGTCATGGCGCCGGGCCCCCTTCCTCTCTGCCCGCGCCATGGCCCGGTAGACAGGGCAACCGCGATGGGAGGCCGGGTGGCCCCCCGAGCAGTTGGCGCATACCGGCGCGTCTCTAAGTGCTGCGCAGGCCGTGTAGTGGTGATCACCACCACAGCGGTTGCACCTCACCTCAAGCCCACAGCTAACCTGACGGTGGCGTCACCTCAGACAGCGGAAACACTGCAAGAGCTGCTAAGGGGGACGTTTTACTCTCACCTGACTGCCGCTGCCTGCTGAGGTCCTCTCCTGATTGGCTCCTCGGTTGACTGCGGTCCTGGGAGCAGTCCTGGGTTGCGGCTTGGCGGTCCTCTCCTGGTGAGCCAGCGACGCCTTCTGCTTCCTGGTGCGGCGTCGTCTTCTTCTTCTTCCCGGGAGATGCTTCTCGGCGGGGGAAGAGGCCTCGTCCTGGTGGCCCTCCTCCCGGCCTGGTGACCCCGAGGTAGCTGGTGGCTCCGCTGCGTCGCCATCTTTTTCTTTCTTCTGGTTGGCGGCGGCGGCGGTCGTTCCCGGGGGTTGCTTCTCGGCGGGGGAAGAGGCCTCGTCCTGGTGGCCCTCCTCCCGGCCTGGTGACCCCGGGGTAGCTGGTGGCTCCGCTGCGTTGCCATCTTCTTCTTTCTCCTGGCTGGCGGCGGCGGCGGTCGTTCCCGGGGGTTGCTTCTCGGCGGGGGAAGAGGCCTCGTCCTGGTGGCCCTCCTCCCGGCCTGGTGACCCCGGGGTAGCTGGTGGCTCCGCTGCGGTGCCATCTTATTTCTCCTGGCTGGCGGCGGCGGCGGCGTCGGTCGGTGCTAACACTCGACTGCATTCCCTGTCCTGGGGGGCGCACATCGAGGTCTGCAACTCGACAGACGTGCAGGCAGGCTGGACCTGGGCAGCAGACTCGGTACGCCAGGGGGCGTCCTTCTCCACCGCTGTGCTGTTCTCCACCATCACGGGCGCGTTCCTGGTTTGCGCCCGGGTAACAGGCCCTTCCTGGTAGGCCTGCGTCTGCGACCACTTCGCCCTGGTTGGCGCCTTGTTGGTCTGCGTGTACTTCGTAAGGTTCAGCTTTCCAACTGGGGTCGCGCCGTCGCGGCGCTCGGGAGCGCCGTCGTCATCCTCGGTCGTTGGTTCCGTCTGCGAGGCTGCCTCCTAGTAGCCCGAGACGTCCAGGTGCTCCCTGAGTCCTGGTAGCCGGGTGACCTGGAACTGCTGGGACGCGCGCTCCTCGTAGATCCTGAAGCTGGCTGCGTCGTTAGGGCGAATAATCTTCGCCCAGGTAGGAACCATAATGCCGATGATCGGCAGGAGTGGCTCTCCGATGTACTCCGCAGTCGCGTTCAGGTTGTCGAATACTTGGAGCGCCCCCTTGTGGTCGTCTTCCCCCGGCCGGTTGAACACCACCAGTCCAGGGCGTTCGTAGATGGGGGTATCCGTCGTGTCGAGCGCGTCTAGTATCCTCTCGACGGCTGCCTCGTAGTCGTAGTCGACCAGTCTCACTGGTAGGGTCGGCTTCTCCATCCTGGTCCTCCTGTAAGAGATCCTGAAACAGAAGAAAGAGCGAGCACTGAAAAGTGCTACAGCCCAGACAATGCTCCTTCGAAGATGTACTAATAAGTACAAGTGCCTGGCTGATACTTTAGAAGCAGAGAGAGAGCGCGCAGCGAGAGGCACGTACGTCCTTTCACTTCGACAGTCACCTCGTCCTTAAAAAAAAAAAAAAGTCCCAGAGCAAAACCCACCCCTTAAATAGCAAATTGGTGGAACATTCCAGAGAGCAAGAACGGAGGGAAGATACTGATTGGAGAGGGCCCAAAAAAATAATATATATGTCCCTTTACTAACAGTATAGGCAACATACATAAATAAAGTCTTGATACATTAACAAATTTCTTCAAGTACTAGTATCAACAGAGATGCCCTCTGTTTGCAAAGGTCCAAATCCTTTCCAGCAGTAGCGACCCCTGTTTGCGATCTTCCAAACTTTCAGCTTGAGCGCCCTCAGATAGCCAAAGTCCGAACTAACTTCACAGGTAGTTCACAACTATGAAGCGTGGAGATGAAAAGTAGCAATAGTGGACAATATTAAAGCCTAGGGAGACCTAACACACGACTCAATAGTAATAATAATAATAATAATAATAATAATAATAATAATAATAATAATAATAATAATAAGTCCACCTCTGTGGTGTAGTGGTTGGCGTGATTAGCTGCCACCCCCAGAGGCCGGGGTTCGATTCTCGGCTCTACCACGAAATTAGAATAGTGGTACGAGGGCCGTAACGGGGTCCACTCAACCTCGGGAGGTCAACTCAGTAGCGGGAGATTTCAGTTCCCACCTCAGCCATCCTCGAAGTGGTTTTCAGTGGCTTCCAAATTCTCCTCCAGGCAAATGCCGGGTGCCTAACTTAAGACCACGGCCGCTTACTTCCGTCTTCTTGCCTACCACCCCCCCCCCACTACAAGGTTTCTGTTCAGCATGCAGGTGAGGCCGCCTGGGCGAGGTACTGGTCCTTCTCCCCAGTTTTATCCCTCGACCCAATGTCTCACCCTCCAGGACACTGCCCTTGAGGCGGTAAAGGTGGTATCCCTCTGTGAGTCCGCGTAAAAAACCGAAAAGAAATAATAGGGTGCTTGCACGTTAATTTCCACGTTCCGTTTCACTTTGTTAGATGGCAGAGTAAAGCTGACCTCTGTTGAGCGATATATGGTTTAATATTAATTTATTTTGTCGGGTAACTTCAAATGTGTCACCGGATATCTTTTACATACCGACATCGTGCGATATGGCGTGTGGAATGAACTTCATTCCGCCCTTCAAAAATTCGACGACTACTACTACTACCGGATTTGAACCCGTGAAGAAACCTAATGCTGATCGACAGAGGGAGTGATAAAGTGATATGAGACTGCTTGAACTAAACACGAGAAAGCAGGGTGATGTATACCTCTCTCACACTGCTTATTCCCCATTTCAAATGTGGGAACTGACGAGCGACGGGCTTGCTCTACCACGATAAGGTAACTGTGCCTCAATAATGAATTGAAACAGCTGTGTAATTAATGAAACCCAAATCAAGCTTGACATATTGCACACGTAATGTTCATAGAACACCCGCGATATTGTGGTCTTTTGTACAACGGGTGGATTGACGAGCCTTCGCTCCAGTGTTGCCGGATCAACGAAAGGAAAATTTTTGTAACCCCTCCCACAAAATATGGTATCCTGTAAACAATAATAATAATAATAATAATAATAATAATAATAATAATAATAATAATAATAATAATAACCAGAGGACCCGCGCTGCTCCTCAGCACTCGTTATACATAGGTCAGATAACTCGTCTTGATACGCCTGTCGTAGTCATATTGTTTTTCCTGCCCCATTCAGTGGTTTTATGAACATTTAACAAAAAGTGCATTGTGGTATGGCGCAGTTCGTAGTCAGAATTCATCCAATCTGTTACCGTGTTTTTGCGGCAGTTATGCGTGAAAGAAGGTGCGGGGTGGTGAATAGGTCTCAGGCTACGAAATTAAAGTGAATTTAAAATTTAACAAGGTTATATTTTCTTTTCAAAAGAAAGAAATAACAAGCATGGCAGGTACAGTGTAGCAAGTCAAAAAGGTAGTTACAATATTTACAAGATTTGGGCTTCGCGCCCCAATTTCACAATGCTTGGGCAATCAGTCCAACCTTACTTCAAAATAAGTATTAACAGAGGGGCAGAAAACCCCATTCATGCTCAGGAGCACTTGCTCCAAATTACACAGAAAAGCCTCCTCGAGGCATACAACACTCAAGTTTCGAAAAAGAGCCACACGCTCTCAACTTTAAGCCTCTCAAAGGCCACACCAAACTCCACCTTCAAGTTGTCCTCTCTGGACATAGACACAGGGGTAACATACCCAACCTACTGAGGTCTATTAAATGAAAAAGGGTAATTACATGACCTCTAAAATAACAATTTGAGAGGAGGCGATCTGCACTCCTAATGTATTTGTTTCAAAACCTAATTTGGCTCTAGGCCACTGATGCAAGGGCTAATCCCATACTACGGAGGTGACTTTAGAAAAGAAACAAATTTACATAATGTTAAGGAAGAATAGGTTGAGAAAATAAGTTCACCTCAAAACAATATGAGTGGGAGCTCGAGAGGGTTAAGCACTCTCTATCCCAATATGTAGTTTAAAAGATAGAATAGATACAAGTTTCTTTACATTTTAAGGAAGGTTACATAATGGAAAAACTTCGGACCCGCCCCGAGAGTTAAACTGCTGAGCTAGCAAGAAAAGAAGTAATTAGTCGGCCATTACCTGGTTGTTGACTGTCGCCGAAGGAAGAGGCGCTTCCCGCCCCCTGCAATGTACTTTACACACTGAAAGATGGAACAGAAGTGGCCCGGAGACCCTAAAATCAGCAGTTTATATCCTCTCGCGGAAGGTTCGAGGCGTTAGGGGAATGAGAACACCCTCCCACAAAAACTTTTATTGGGTAGGATACAGCAACATATTCAAGTTGGGGGAAGATATATCCAATTGGTCAGAAATTAATTAAAGAAATTCGGGATTGGCTAAATACAAAACAAGGGGAAAGAGAGGGGTATACAGCCAACTTAAACAATAACAGAAAGAAATTTAACAAGAAACAAACTTTTGAAATAAAAATTTCTCCAAAAAAAACAGTTCTTTCACTCCCCACTAGGGTGCACTATTGTTGATCTTCAGTAGTGTCCTCTAGAAGAGAAAGTTCACACTTCTTACTACAAGCAAAACAAAAATACGTCGAAAATGACACAGTTCAAAAACTCCAAATTTTCCACGTAGTGACATCTTCTGAGAAACTTGAAAATTAATACCGTCAATAAAGTTCAGACTTCCTCCAGCAGAGGAGTTTCAATTGGCGCACATTTTAAATTATCGGCGTGGAGGTGTACCGCCCGGTACAGACCTCCCCCCCCCCCAAAAAAAGTTCCTCCAGGGGTGACACATGAAATTTGTTTGAAAACAAGGTCCAAGTTTTGATGTAGATATGGAGATTAATTGCCGGAGAATTTATAAGATTTTCTTAATGTGGTTTGATTCAGTTTCAAAATTTTTGTTGTAACTGGAGAAGTAAAGTTTTTATGGTGGTAGAAGTTGAATTCAGAAGATAAACTTTTAATACTTGAAAGTGAAGAAAATTTTTTGCAAGGTCCACCAAATATTGCTGTTGAATTCCCAAGTGCAGTAATTGCTGATAGTAATAGTTCATGTAGTTAATGTTGATTAAGTTGGATGGCCAGACCGGCCGTTGCAGCTTGCGTCCAGAGGAGGCCGCTCGGACACCTTAAGTACCCTGAGATACCGCTCGCCCGCATTATGAGGGGAGCAGTGGTGTTGAAGCACGCCGCGCCCGCGGTGAACATATACAGGCTGCGGTCCAGTAGCAGGTCGTGCGCCGCACATCAGCCTTGGCCGGGAGGAGAGCTCCGGCTCGCCGTGCACATGTGGTCCTCGCTGGGGAAGAGGGGGCCCTTCCTCTGACCCAGTCGCAGCACGGCGCCGCGCGGCTGCGGGGGCACTGAAACATTAAAGCTAGGCGGCAGAATTGTTCGACCATCATCATTTTTTTGAGGGCACAGGCTTTGTGGAGAGGTTGAGGGGCCAGCGGCGTGCAGAAATCCATGGCCGTAATTAAGCCACTGTGTAGAGTGGAGCAGGAGGCGGGAGCGTGGTAATGGCCGTGGCAAGGACAGGATGGCAGTTTAACCGTGCGGGAGGGGTTTACAAAAAACTTACATATGAAACAAAATATTATAGAAGGGGCAGAATGCCTTAAAAGTGAAAACTAAAAAAAAAATATATAACCGTCATATTCCTTTCACGATTATAGGAAGCAAGTTAACCCAGAAATTACACCGGCTTCACCTGTGACAGGTGAACCCTAAATATCCTCTCGGTAGCTGGATTACTTAATAATAATGTGACCGGCGTAAGGAAATCTAGAATGATACACGGCCCATGGAATCTGGGGGCAAGCTTGCCCGCGGGAACAAAATTCTTGACCATTACTTGGTCACCTACCTTCAAATGGGTGGGTCTCCGTCCACGATCATACCTTTCCCTAACCTTTTCATGAGACACTATAAGATTGGCTTTAGCCTTCTTCCAAAGATCTTTAATGTTGTCCGGATCTATTGTCTCGGGTAGAATGTCACTCAGAGACCAGAGGTTAGAGAGCGGCGTGTTGGGAACAAACTTGAACATCAAAGAAGCTGGAGTAAATTTATGTGATTCATGAACCGCCGAATTCAAAGCAAAAGCTAACCAATGCAGGGACGTGTCCCACCTGGAATGATCTTCATGGTGATAGGCAATAAGCGCGGACCTGAGATTACGGTTAACTTGTTCAGCCAGAGATGGTTGAGGGTAATAAGCAGAAGTTGTCACATGAGAGATGGACAGGTCAAAGCAGAACTTACGAAATAAATTAGATGTAAAAGCCTTAGCATTATCAGATACAATATATTGGCACGGACCGAAAGAAGCAAAAATAGAATTTAGGCAAGTAATGGTGTACCGCCCGGTACAGACCTCCCCCCCCCCCCCAAAAGCGGTAGCCAGCATAGTCGGAAATAACCAGGAAAATCTAGTAAAGCCATCTACGCATACAAAGATGAACTTGTTGGCATTTCCCTTTGACTGGGGGAAGGGTCCGACATCATCAATATACAGGCGTTCCATGGGACGCGACGCTTGATGCGAAGACAAAAGGCCTACCTTGGTGGACATGGTGGGTTTACTGAGCAAACAAGGTTTACAAGCTTTTACTAGTTCACGGATTTCACCGTCCATACCTTTCCAGATGAACCTTTCACGAATCTTTTCACGAGTTTTAAAGATTCCAAGATGCCCTCCTAATGGGGTCTCATGATAATATTTGAAGATCATAGGTACAAGAACAGCTGGAACGACAACCTTCATCATCTTATCATGCCTCGATGGGCAACATAAAACACCATTCCTCAGAACATAAGGGACCACATGTTCCCCAGAAGAAAGGGTTTCCATTATCGGAGCCAGCGTCGGATCTTCACGTTGGTATTTCTCGATATCCCTAAAGAGCATGGGAGCATCTGTTAAGATGGCATTAACATCAGATAGTATGGACTTGGAAGGTGATGAACTGTTGACCGGTTCATGGGTTTCGACGTCGTTGGAAAACATACGGCTGAGTCCATCAGCAACAACATTTTCGGTACCTCTGATATGCCGGACATCGAATTGGAAGGCAGAAATACGGATGGCCCAACGGGCTATACGACCAGTACGACGCTGCCTACCTAAGACCCAGCTTAAGGCTTGATTATCTGTCTCCAGGTCGAATTTGACATGTTCCAGATAGAGACGGAACTTTTCTAAGGCAAATAAGACTGCCAACCCTTCGAGCTCATAGATAGAATACTTGGCTTCTTGAGCCGATAGAGTCCTAGATGCATAGGCGATGGGTCTCCTCCCTAGTTCAGTCTCTTGAAGAAGGACTGCAGCTACTGCTGACGACGACGCGTCGGTTTGGACGATGAATTTCTTCGAGAAATCAGGCATAGCAAGTACAGGGGCATTACAGAGGGCTAATTTAAGATCTTCAAAAGCGGCTTGTTGAGAAGGTCCCCACTCGAATTTGATGCCTTTCCTACGAAGAAGGTTCAA
The DNA here is from genome assembly GCF_040414725.1 of Anabrus simplex. Taxonomy (NCBI): domain Eukaryota; kingdom Metazoa; phylum Arthropoda; class Insecta; order Orthoptera; family Tettigoniidae; genus Anabrus; species Anabrus simplex. Next base: position 39,260,339 of record NC_090270.1, on the reverse strand, counting down.
GGGCGCCGCTCTATTAGCAAAGTTAGGAATGAACTTCCTGAAGAAATTCACCATACCAATGAACCTGGCGATACCTTTAATGTCCTTGGGAGGTTTAAAATCACGGATGGCCTGTGTTCTAGAATGATCGACCGCTACACCATCAGGTGACACAATATGCCCTAGAAACGACATAGAGGGCTTAGCAAAGGCAACCTTGGACAACTTGACAGTTAACCCAGCCTTACGAAGGCGATCGAGAACTTCTCGCAGATGATCTAGATGTTCTTCAAAAGTCTCTGAAAATACGACGACATCATCCAAGTAGTGATATAAGTACTCAAATTTGATGTCGGAGAAGACCCTATCTTGTAGCCTAGTGAGTACAGCTGCTCCCGTGGGGAGCCCGAAAGGCACGCGGTTGTATTCGTATAAATTCCAGTCCGTGGCAAAAGCTGTAAGATGTTTAGACTCTTCGGCAAGGGGAATTTGATTATAGGCCTGATTCAGGTCCAAGATAGTAAAGAACTTGGCCTTACGGAACCATGAAAAACAAGAATGAAGGTCGGGAAGGGGCACAGATTGTAACACCACCTTCCGATTGAGAGCCCTATAATCAATGACAGGCCTGAAGCCTCCTTGGGGTTTCGGGACTAGAAAAATAGGTGACGAATACGCCGACTTAGAGGGCCTAATAATACCGTCCTTCAACATCTGATCAATGATTTCTTTCAATGCCTTCATTTTAGGTGGAGATAGCCTATATGGTGGAAAACGGACAGGAATCGAATCCGTGACTTCAATTTTGTATTCAATAAGGTCAGTAACACCAAGAGTATCAGAGAACACCTCTGGAAATGACTGACATAATTTACGAATACTATCAGCCTGCTCCTCAGGTAGATGTCTAAGGTCTAACAACATCTCATCCTGGGTAGGCGAAATAGATGAACATGATACAGAATTACACTTTAGCAAGGGAATTTTACAATTGGACGCAAATTTGAACGTGCACGACTTACTCTGAAGATCGAGCACAAGACCAGTGTGAGAAATGAAGTCCGCTCCCAGTATGATGGGGCAAGACAAGTGCTTAGCCACAAACAGTTTGGTTTTCCATGTAAATTTTAAAATACGAATTTTGACATGTAAGGAACCTAGAATTTCTAATGGAGATGAATTAGCCGAAACATATTGAACAGGAGATGAGACATAGTCAGGTAGTTTACAAACAGATTTCAATTTAGAATACCATTCAGCCGAAATAATCGAACAAACACTGCCTGAATCTAAGAGAGCTGTTACAGGTTCATTATTTAACTCAATCTTAAGAAAAGGAACAGGCGCGGGGGAACCCGCCGCAATCCTAAGACACTCTTTAGGGCATTCAAAAGACGAATTTGAAGACTGATCGTTCCCTGAATTCACGACCTTTTTGCCAGGGGCTGAGACTTGGGAAGCAGAATTAGTCGACTCAGCCGAAGCCGCTAGTCACATTTTATTATTGGCATTGGTGGAATTTGCACCAGAAGTTGAGCAGGAGGGGGTGCTATTTGAGTTTGGGCAATTCTTGGCGATATGTGAGAAAGCCCCACATTTAAAACAGCCTTGTGATGAACCAGCCCCATTCCTTGTCCCACTCGACTTGATCAGTGGACACTTATTGCGAAGATGGTCAGGCGATCCCCAAGCATAACATTTACGGGGATTGACTGGTCGGCGAGGTGGAGGCCGAGGATTACTAAAAGAAGGAGGGGGTTCTTTCGCGACACGCAAAGAATCGGCGTATCTAACTCCTTCCGCTGAGACGGCCAATGCTTCAAGTTCAGAGAAAGTTTGCGGGCACGCCGCGAAACACAAATATGACCTATAGGATGGTGAGATACCTTCCACAATGGCTTGTACAATCTGATCCTCAGGGAAGTGAAGAGCAAACACCCTAGTATAAAACTTAATGTCCTGTATGAAATCAGCCAAGTTTTCATCCAAGCGCTGTACACGATAATAGTACTTCTGAATCAGAGATGACCTCGCGCGAGCAGGAATAAAATTTGCAAGCAAGTGTGCGTGAAAATCTTCAATAGATGACTGTTCAGCTATGGCTCTTACTATTTTGTCAGAGAGAATACCAATTGCATAAGGATAGATGATTTGCAAAATTTGACATGGAGAAAGAGAAAACACAAGGGCATGATCCTGAAATTCAACTAAAAATCTTAAAAATGAAATTACGTCACTGGTGGTATTAACGGAAAACTTAGAGATACCTCTGAGCAACATTGCCAATGGATGAGGCAAGCTGCTGAACCCGGGTGACATAGTAGGTAAAGGTTTCAGTGGCAAGGAAGTTAATTCAGAACGTATATTATTCAGTGAGTTACGGCGTTCAGACTCGTTGTCCAATGGGGCAGAGATAGTTTGAGCAGCAACGGTTATCCTATTGACTTCTCCCTTAGGAGGCTCTTCCTCGCTACCTACATTCATCGTGACGGGTTGATCAGTTTTGGGAGGAACCTCCCCAGTTAACAATTGAGTGACCTTGCTAGATAATTCAGAAATATTTTCAAGCAGCGTACTAGCTTCCTTCTTCTGAACGTCATTCAACTTTAGAGACAACAGATCGTTAACTCTATTTGAAAAATGAAACAGCCTGGCTTGCACACGCTTAATTTGATTAGGAGAAGGATCATTTTCATCAAAAATACTAACTACAGAGGCTAGCCCAGTAATATTCTCGACGCCCGTGGTAAGAGAGTCGTCAATTTCTTTCTCTCCCAAGGTGGGGATGGAAATGGGCAAATCAAGGGACTCTCTAAGCTTGTTTGTGTCTACTGCAACCGTGCCTCCAGATTGCACATTTCTGATAGTTAACTCATAGATCAACTCCTCTTTGCGCAAATAGTTAAGATGGAGAACATCGCGAGGGCCGGGCATGATGACAGAACAATTTTTAAAAACTCAAAAAATTCCAGCACCAGAGAAAATGGTTAGAGTTTGAATCAAAGCAATGTTTAGCCGTCAAAAGGGGCTAAATTGAGACCCATTCAACCACGCTCTGCTACCACTTGTTACCGTGTTTTTGCGGTAGTTATGCGTGAAAGAAGGTGCGGGGTGGTGAATAGGTCTCAGGCTACGAAATTAAAGTGAATTTAAAATTTAACAAGGTTATATTTTCTTTTCAAAAGAAAGAAATAACAAGCATGGCAGGTACAGAGTAGCAAGTCAAAAAGGTAGTTACAATATTTACAAGATTTGGGCTTCGCGCCCCAATTTCACAATGCTTGGGCAATCAGCCCAACCTTACTTCAAAATAAGTATTAACAGAGGGGCAGAAAACCCCATTCATGCTCAGGAGCACTTGCTCCAAATTACACAGAAAAGCCTCCTCGAGGCATACAACACTCAAGTTTCGAAAAAGAGCCACACGCTCTCAACTTTAAGCCTCTCAAAGGCCACACCAAACTCCACCTTCAAGTTGTCCTCTCTGGACATAGACACAGGGGTAACATACCCAACCTACTGAGGTCTATTAAATGAAAAAGGGTAATTACATGACCTCTAAAATAACAATTTGAGAGGAGGCGATCTGCACTCCTAATGTATTTGTTTCAAAACCTAATTTGGCTCTAGGTCACTGATGCAAGGGCTAATCCCATACTACGGAGGTGACTTTAGAAAAGAAACAAATTTACATAATGTTAAGGAAGAATAGGTTGAGAAAATAAGTTCACCTCAAAACAATATGAGTGGGAGCTCGAGAGGGTTAAGCACTCTCTATCCCAATATGTAGTTTAAAAGATAGAATAGATACAAGTTTCTTTACATTTTAAGGAAGGTTACATAATGGAAAAACTTCGGACGCGCCCCGAGAGTTAAACTGCTGAGCTAGCAAGAAAAGAAGTAATTAGTCGGCCATTACCTGGTTGTTGACTGTCGCCGAAGGAAGAGGCGCTTCCCGCCCCCTGCAATGTACTTTACACACTGAAAGATGGAACAGAAGTGGCCCGGAGACCCTAAAATCAGCAGTTTATATCCTCTCGCGGAAGGTTTGAGGCGTTAGGGGAATGAGAACACCCTCCCACAAAAACTTTTATTGGGTAGGATACAGCAACATATTCAAGTTGGGGGAAGATATATCCAATTGGTCAGAAATTAATTAAAGAAATTCGGGATTGGCTAAATACAAAACAAGGGGAAAGAGAGGGGTATACAGCCAACTTAAACAATAACAGAAAGAAATTTAACAAGAAACAAACTTTTGAAATAAAAATTTCTCCAAAAAAAACAGTTCTTTCACTCCGCACTAGGGTGCACTATTGTTGATCTTCAGTAGTGTCCTCTAGAAGAGAAAGTTCACACTTCTTACTACAAGCAAAACAAAAATACGTCGAAAATGACACAGTTCAAAAACTCCAAATTTTCCACGTAGTGACATCTTCTGAGAAACTTGAAAATTAATACCGTCAATAAAGTTCAGACTTCCTCCAGCAGAGGAGTTTCAATTGGCGCACATTTTAAATTAGCGGCGTGGAGGTGTACCGCCCGGTACACAATCTGACGTCGTCATGCCGTCTGTCCGGTAAAAATCTCTCACCGAGCTCGATAGCTGCAGTCGCTTAGTGCGGCCAGTATCCAGTATTCGGGAGATAGTAGGTTCAAACCCCACTGTCGGCAGCCCTGAAGATGGTTTTCCGTGGTTTCCCATTTTCACACCAGGCAAGTGCTGGAGCTGTACCTTAATTAAGGCCATGGCCGCTTCCTTCCTGCTCCTAGGCCTTCCCTGACCCATCGTCGCCATAAGACCTATCTGTGTCGGTGCGACGTAAAGCAACTAGCAAAAAAAAGAATCTCTCCATATATTCGCTTTCTTATCCTGCACTTCTTGATGATAAAGCTTGGCATTGTGTCGTACAAGGGAATGGTATTTTAAATCGCAGTTCTTCTGTATAGAACGGTTGTCTTGTGAGCTCATAGGTTGTCCCCCTTTTCTACCATCAAGGTAATCTGCCCCAGACTAGTCAGCCGCTCCTAGGCGTGCTCAGTTCGAACAATGAAAAATAAATTGAATTTTACACCCTGGATTCGATGGGGAACATGCATCCAGTATGGACAAGACGAGGTCAAGTAATAGCTATAAATGATACAAGGCGATGCATGAGGTCAGTTGTCCGACTCGTTGGCTGAATGGTCAGCGTACTGGCCTTCGGTTCAGAGGGTCCCGGGTTCGATTCCCGGCCGATTTGGGGATTTTAACCTTCATTGGTTAATTCTAATGAGCCGGGGCTGGGTGTTTGTTCTGTCCCCAACATGCCTGCAACTCACACACCACACATAACATTATCCTCCACCACAATAACACGCAGTTACCTACACATGGCAGATGCCACCCACCCTCATCGGAGGGTCTACCTTACAAGGTCTGCACTCGGCTAGAAATAGCCACACTAAAAAAGAAAAAATGAGGTCCGTTTAAAGAAAATCATGTTTATTAAAAACAAGAAAATACGGAAATGAAAATTAAAACCTACAACCTGCTTTCCAGTCTTGGACCGGGTTAGGGATGTAATGAATGAACCATATTTAGGCTGTTAGTACGATGGGGTCGCCACTCCGAAGATGATTTATTAGTGACTGATAAATTCTATGAAATGATAATGGAGAGTGTTTCTGGAACAAAAGATGACAGGGAAAACAGGAGTACCCGGAGAAATACCAGTACCGCCTACGCTTTTTCCATCACAAATCTCACATGAAGTGACCGGGATTTAAACCACGGTATCCAGCGATGAGAGGCCGACGCGCTGCCGTCTGAGCCACGGAGGCTCCAAAAATGCGGAAATATATAGCAAAAATCATCAAATGTAACAGAAAAATATATGACACAGATCATTCTCACTGCTTATAGAGTCTATCTTGAGGATCAAAAATATATTACATTTTAACAAGTGTATGCCGACACACATAATTATGTAACATTTAGCAAGAAATATTCCTAAACTTTAGCACTTTGACACTGTGGCTTGCGTGCTCGTACCACGTTTCTGGCTGTTTTTTTACTCTTTCTACTTTAGATGAGTATTTACCCGTTCCTTCACAATTTACATTGCAGTGGGGTTCCCTAACCTCAAAGAAAAGACGTGTTTTAATGCGCTTTGGGGTGAAAACAACTAATCTAACTGTACACAATAAAACTACGCTGAGCGGTAAAACATCCTACCAATATATACACCTCGATCATGAGTATAGTCATGAACACAAAAGAAAATAACTGTGGGTTGGAACCACACACCAATAAAAATCGCATAAGTGGAAAAATATACACAAATCAAAGAACAAAAACATGTTGTCATATTTTCCAAGCATCACCAAGAAAAGCATGCCGCATTTATGCAGCTCTCACTCACACACCGTCTCGATAGAAAATATTAATGAGATACATTTTATACTTTGACCAATCACTTCCTATTTAACGTAGGTTCCTGAAAAAGAATACATGACACAAAACCAATCATCTGGTGGACCTTACAACGTCATGCATAAATCAACGTGGTTTCCTGAAACAAATTGACACAAATTCAAGAAAATAACAGAGTAGGCTTATACATTCAAAACAAATCTCAACGTTGGTCTCTGAACAAGATGATATGACACAAATAATCCTCGGCGTGGTCATATCATAAAAGACAAGTAAAAAACTAAGCGTGGCGATATAAAAGTCTCGTCTATAGCATCAACCGAAGCGACATGGACAAATACCAGTAAAATCAACACAAATAGGCCGCTAAAATAAAGCTCTCCTCGGTAGAAACGCACATCATACTCGCCTACCACATGGCGGAATGGCTCAGTCGCTCAAAATTGCAGCAAATACCAATGCATCCTGGTTCCAACCCTTAACAAACAATGCTCACAAGTCTACCCGAGGCAAGTTACTCAAACATGAAAATGCAGGCCTTTAAAAGAAAGAGGAACGCGTCCCCTTACTCATCATCATACAAAATATCACATGTCCTAAAGTTGCCAAAACTGATACAAATTATAAATGACATTGTCTAACTTACGCTCTCAAGAAAAAGAAACAATAGCGCGCTGGTCACATACCAGAGCACTCGCGTTCGTAACGTTAAACTTCAAATCAAATGGCCAAGTCTGTAATGATACAATAACCAGAAACTAAAAAATTCCCACATAGACATAGATCATGTCTGAAAATCTGGAAGTTACAGAAATATCTTATCCTTTCAACTCGAGAAAATCACATTAATAATAGAAAGACTTAAAGAAAACTGATTCTAATATTCGGAACCTGGAATACGAAACTGCTATCGAGGAAACCCGTGAACCAATCACAAATTTACACCCATATTTACACTCAAATAATTAAGATGACGCTAACAAAAGTTATGGATCCAGTCTCCACCATCCCACATATTCGCATCCACACTTCATTCAATAAATCAGAGAAAACGTGATGTCATGTTCCCGTACCCTTTGAAATCCCATTATCTAATGAATCTAGTCCTTCCTGACTTTAATTTAAATCATTTATATATTTAAATTTAAGCCCCGAGACGTTCACTGCATCTCAAACATCATAGGAAAACAAATTAATAATAAAAAACTAAAAGCAAGAAACTGACGTGTAAAAAGAATGACGTTAACCACTCAGCTATACACTCTTAATAAAAGAAGAGGCAAGCTGTGACCTCATTCAATTGGTGCACATGTTATTTACAGTTATTTACATATAAATATACAAGCTTCCTTACATTTGATTAAATAGGACGTAGTCCTTCCAACCAACAGCTAAACCTATTGAAATTAAATAATAAATAGAAATCAACCTATAGCCTTGGCTACATTAAAACACGTGCACAAATACCTTATTATATTGCAAATCTAATACACTTTTTTTGTTGATTCGGCCGCCCGCTTACGGTCAGCCCACCCCCAATCCTTCTAGCCAGCCATATTGACTGCGATGCCTTCAAATTGGAACTTGTTCAGTCCGTGGTTCTCCATCCTGGCGTAGAAAAACGTGTTCTTCTCGTCTTCCTGCTACTACTGGTTCGGACCTTGACTCACTCCTCACTCGCCGAAAGAACACTTCTTCTCACGACGTTACTACTTTGAAGACTCCTGCCGGAAAAGGGTAGCTAGCCCACGCGCTGGTCACTTTTATTAATTCGTCTCCACAGACGCTGTTGTATGCTCATCCAGGGCCGCATTTCGTTTTAACCAATGCATAGCCAATATCGGAATGATGTTACCTTTTCATTGGTTCAAATCATCGCGTCCCCGATACTGACTTCAAACTCATGTCGTATAATATCCTGGCCTCTCGCCGGGCTTCCGAAATGTGGTCCGTTGGTCCATGCCGTTGTCTTCTATTATTTCCTTGTTCTAAAACAAGCCCCTGCAGGTTGGGTTTGTCACGTAAAAACCCCTCTTTCTTATCATAGCTTGAGAACAAATATGCCCTCGGCTCAAAGCTTTCTGTTGAACTTTTGAAACCCAAGCCTCGGTCCGTGCAAGTTAATAAGACTCAATGAAACGAAATATTCACTGTATTCTCAATAAATGAATAATCCCTAGATAAAGAAATCCGGGAATTTGGAGTTAAAACTAAACTGGCAAACCTAATTCGTGAAACACTTACAGACACTATCTCGAAAGTAAAATTTATGGGTGAAATATCTCGACCTTTCAAAATAAATACAGGTGTCAGGCAGGGCGATGGTGGATCTCCACTCCTTTTCAATTGTGTCATGGAGAAAATTGTAAGAATCTGGAATGAAAAAACTGAAAGAATCCAAAATATTTCCACTCATCCTGGGGAAGAAGAACAAAGGTGATGCAATAAATTGCCTAGCATTTGAAGATGACTTTGCCATACTCTCAGAAAGCCTTACAGATGCAGCAATGCAAGTCAATCTCCTTGAAAAGACAGCCAACATGACAGGCTTGAGAATCTCTGCCGAGAAAACAAAATTTTTGACGAATATAAAAAGTGCCCCAAAGTTTTTAGTAACGGATATTGGTCAAATAGAAAAGGTAAAGACATTCAAATATTTGGGTGAGACAATTCAAGAAAATGGTTTAGAAAAATCTGCTATAGAGTAGAGGATACAAAAGATGGAAAGAGCGTACGGTATAACTAAGAATACTTATAACAAAAAGTGCTTATCAAGAAAACTTTAAATAAAGCACTACAACACAGTAGTGAAACCAGAATGCCTGTATGCCAGCGAATGTCTAGCACTGAACTACAAGCTCGATAAATTAGAAATATTAGAAAGAAGAATTATAAGGAACATATTAGGTCCTCTAAGAATTGCAGAGTTTTGGAAATTAAGAAGTAACAATGAAATTTACCATAACATAGAAAACGTATCAGAAACAATAAGAAAAAAGAGATTGCTATTTCTTGGACACATTTACAGAATGGATGACAATAGACTAACTAAACGAATTTTCAAGTACCTTTGGGAAAAGAAATCAACTACCACCTGGATTCAAGAAGTCAAGAAAGACCTAGAAAAGAACAACATACGAGAAGAAGAATTATTGGAAAGAAATATTTTTATGAAGGAAGTCTTACAAATGGAAAGATTCCAAGGAAGGAAAAGAAAACAGGCACAAAGTGGACTGAAGACAGAAAAAAAGCACAGTGAAACAATGAAAGAATACTGGAAGAAAAGGAAAGAACTAAAGAGGAAGAATTGAAATTGTAACGTGGTCCTTAGAAGGCCGGAACGCAAGGAGAAGAAGAAGAAGAAGAATCAATTAAATGAGAGCTCAAGGTTAGTCACGAAGGAGTGTTTTTGCCAGGTAGAGAACGTTTTCTAGATACATAGCCTTCACTGTTTCTAGTGTAGCTAGGTTATCCTTCGATAGGTGTCCCCAGATAATGTCTAAGGCGAATATCGTGATATGGTTTGTTTGTACGTAGACTTTTTCCTCTTAGCACCATTTAAGATATTAGAAACACTCTGCCATCTGTTGAATATATTTGGAATCTGTAAAGGTTAGAGAACCAAAGAGTATCTAGCAGAGAATAGTATTCTTTCATGATCACAGGAAGTGTATATTCTCTGGCTTGACAGGTTGTAGTCAAACATGGCTGCATGCAATGACATTACTAAGGATGAACATCACATATATCAGAATATTAATGAAAGTGTCAGTCGCTTAGCAACCTGCTAAGTGCAGAATGTATTGCAGGTTAGGGTAAGCCTTCGCCTACAATTATTGGAGTGAGCATTTAATGATTTGATTTTATGATTACTCAAAGTTAACTCAACTTAGAGACCTATCAATGTCTCATGATTCACCGGCAGGTAATTCTGAAGAGAATAAAACAAAAATTAAGCAAACCGGTAAAGAAGGGAAGGTTGGATTTGCCAAAGCTGTTTTCAGTAAACTCTTTTAGTATAAAGGTGATAATAATAATAATAAAACGGGTTGGAAGGACGCGCGGTTAAGGTTGCGTAGCTTTGAGCTTGCATTCGGGAGATGGTACGTTCGAATCCCACAGTCGGCAGCCTCGAATTCCCACTTTCACCAAGCAAATGCTGTGGCTGTACTTTTGGTAAGGCCAAGGCCACTAGCTTCCTAATCCCAGACGTGACACATCCTTCCGTCGCCGAAAACTTTCGATGTGACAGTGCAACGTTAAACCTCTAGCCAATAAGAAAATAATTATTTTAACAAAGGAACTGAGTAAATAAGGTTTTGAAAACAGGGTAGATTGCAGTAGCGGGGCGAGGGGTGTCAGTCACCCCCTAAACCCTCCCCCCACCCCCTCCATTTTAACCGGCTGAAACTAGGAATTATAGGAATTGTTTTTAAAGCAATTTTTACAAGCAGACTTGTCTTACCAGCTAATTCTTTCCTTTGTTTTATTTAATCATTAGCAAAATTACTAGCGGAAATATGCACACAATGCCGTTCGTCACAGCTATAAATTATTTTTAATTGAATTGAATTCTATTTAATCGTAATAAATGTGTAATATTGTTCCTTTGGTAAAAGTTTCATTGTATAGCAAATCGAAATCTCAGAAATTATTATTACCGCACTAAATTGATACACCGTCAACCTTTAACTCTCGATCGAAATTCGCTCAGAGAGCATCAATGAACTTGCCATTTTGTAGTTTTTTTTCTTTCTCAGTTTTGATGTACTCTGGCGGAAAAGGTAATCAAACACCAAGAAAGGGTCGTGCTAGATTAACGAACGTTGATGGGCTTGTTTATACATATGAAGGATGACGTTGATTCAGATTTCCCACAAATCGCATTAACGTGGCGCTAGTAGCGGCCCCATGACGTCGCACGTCAGGTTTGCTTTAAATACGGGCTGAACTGTGTGAGAGCGTTAGTTACCTGTGAGATTGGATAGAGTGACTGTGAGTGGGTCAAGAATGCCTTTACAGCAACGAAGAGGCCAGTATCAACAACTCACTGCGGTTGAACGGGGCCGTATAATAGGGCTACGTGAAGGTGGATTTTCCTTCCGCTCTATTGCAGAACTACTTGGTAGAAATGTCTTCACTGTGCATGCGTGCTGGCAGCAGTCGTCACGAGAATGTACGCTCGCAAGAAGACCAGGCTCCGGACTTCCCCGTGGCACCACCGAGAGGGAGGACCGCCGTATTCGGAGTATGGCTGTGGCGTAGCGGACTGCGTCTACAGCAGCAATTCGAGGGGCAGTTGGCACCACAGTGACGCAACGAACTGTTCAAAATCGCTGACTTGAAGTACAGCTCCGAGACAGACGTCCTACGGCGTGCATTCCACTTACCCCAAACCACCGCCGTCTGCGACTTCACTGGTGTCAACTGAGAGCTCATTGGAGGATGGAGTGAAGGTCCGTTGTTTCCCGATGAAAGCCGATTCTACCTTGGTGCCAGTGACAGCCGTGTGTTGGTTAGAAGGAGGCCAGGTGAGCGCCTGCATTCCACCTCTCTGCGGCGTCGATACACTGGACCTACACCGGAAGTTCTGGTCTGGAGAGCAATTTCCTATCACAGCAGGAGCACTCTATTGGTCATCCCACGCACCCTGACTGCAGATCTGTATGTCCATCTGGTGATTCGACCTGTTGTGCTGCAATTCATGAACAGCATTCACGGGGGTGTTTTCCAACAGGATAACGCACGCCCCCATGCCGGTGTTGTAACTCAACGTGCTCTACAGACTGTCGACATGTTGCCTTGAACTGGTCGATCCCTCGATCTGTCCTAAATCGAGCACGTATGGGACATCATTGGACGCCAACTCCAGCGTCATTCACAACCGGCATTAACCGTCCTTGTATTGACCGATTAAGTGCAACAGGTATGGAACTCCATCCCACAAGCTGACATCCGTCACCTGTACGACACAGTACATGCACGTTTGCAAGCCGGCATTCAACAGTCAGGTGGTGACACCGGTTTTATTAATGAAGCAGCATGGCACATTTGCGATGGCTTTTCTCACGCGGATATTAACATGTAGTCTTGTACCTTTAATCAACTAAATATGCTACCTCGACCAATATATTGACAAACTTTCCGTATTCTACATTTCTTATTTCATGGTGTTTTGATATTTTTTCCGCCAGTATATATACCCCTCCCACTCTATCCCAACAACCCAGGTACTCCTTGTTGTCTGTACATTTTTGCCTCACCCCCCACCCCCGCCCCCAACCCCCCATCGCCGCTACTGGTAGACTGAGCTGCAACGTCCTCCGTTCAGGTACATCAAGTTAACTGAGAACTTGTCATCCCCAAATAGTGTTCCCTCGAGGTCAAAAACCTTCTCCCCCTTGAATTTTCCAATTTGCCGCACGACAAGTTACGGAAATTCATTCATATGTGACAGTAAACCAGGCACGGAACGTCCATTATGTTGAGTGAACCCTTAGTGTCATAGTAAAATGGTTTATTAAGAGTTCTTAGCTCTATATATTCGCGTACGTAGCAATAATGTTGACATCAACACTCAGTTGCTCTCCGCAACCTGCGAAGTGGTTCAATTTCAGGACCAACGCGAGTAAAAGCTTTTATCTTGATTTAAAACTAAGAAAACAGAGATAAGAGTTACATTTGTATTCAAGAAGCACATTATCTCGGATAAAATTTTAACGGAGAAAGGTTGGCCAGTAAAACAAGAAATCTAAGATGATACAAGATGGCAGCTCGTAGACGGCTGGAATATTTAAATGAAAGAGAAAATCACAGCGGCGAGGAATATGACCAAGATCATGCAAGAAAACGTCTTATATGAATAAAAAGAACGCGCTACATAAGTTGAGGACTACGATGACACTGATTTTGAAACACAATTTAGGTTATCTAAAATGTCGACATTGATCGAACATAACCTGGAATTCCCAACACAAAGTTAAGCCTAAAATTAATTCTCAATTGCAGCTTATATCGAGATCGTACCATCATTTAAATACCTGGGTATCACACTGCAGACCACAGGCGCAACCCCAAGCCGCAAAACCTCTCAATGAGCACTGCAATGGCACTATTCAAGCCTAGAGTGGTCCCGGTAGTTACGTATGGGATACAATTAATATGGCACACACTAACTGTTGCAAACATGAAACTAATGGAAAATATAAAGCCTAGGTACTTGAAACGGATCCCAGAGATTTCAAAATTTACAGAGAATCGAATTGCACACATAATGGCACACGAAACATTCCTTTCTGGAAGACATCAAACAAACATTCGGACTACCAGACTCCGCCTCGTCGACGGCCGTCCTTGAAGAAAGCCCAGCAGACACCTGGAGGTTTCTACCAAACAGAAGTAATGAAGAACAGTGAATAGAAGGGCTTAAACTACAAACTACACCATTTGTACACACGCTTCTGTGTCCACGGATTCCATAGGAAAATGTACCTAACAACCAGATTTCACGCCCCAGACGAAGAATGTATCTGCCGTCTCTGCGGCATGACCTGTCCTAGGTACCACCTGATGAACTGTACTGAACAAACACAACGCATCAGCACACTTGCTAAGGACTGGTGAAAACGAAGTGATGTACCAAAAAAAATTGACAAATTTTAACCTTTACATATATGTACACTTTGTGTTTAATTTCAATAAATATATTGTACCGGACACGACTGGTTGAATTTTTAATGAAGAACGAAGGAATTTTTCCTTATTTTTTGAGTGCAATATATCATGTGAAGGCTATAATTTGTTTTCTTATTCTCTGTGATGAAGAGCCTCCGTGGCTCAGGCGGCAGCGCGCCGGCCCCTCACCGCTTCAAATCCCGGTCACTCCATGTGAGATGTGTGCTGAACAAAGCGGAGGCGGGACAGTTTTTCTCCGTGTACTCCGGTTTTCCCTGTCATCTTGCATTCCAGCAACACTCTCCACCATCATTTCATTTCATCTGTCAGTCATTTTTATTGCCCCAGAGGAGTGCGACAGGCTTCGGTAGCCGGTACAATTCCTATCCTCGCCGCTAGGTGGGACTTAATTCATTCAATTCCTGACCCGGTCACATGACTGGAAACAGGATATTGATTTTTTTTACTTTTATTTGCGAATTAGCCATTTAGGATCACGCTACAATTTCGTTGTTTATTTGTCTGAAGTTTCCTCTCCCTCCAGTACTCCTTCATATGGGGAGTTATGCTGATTCTTCTGTTCATCCGTCCAGACTCTTCCCGTCTTTGCAGTTCTTTCGACTTGAAACCCTTCCAAATTTTGAATTATGGTCCGAAGTATTTTCCTGTCTAACATCTAAACTTACTGGATGTTGTACTTCTCCAGATCTTTACGAACTTCCTTAATCCCATGCCGTCCTTGTCTTCTTGTTCCACAGTGGCGGCAGCAAGTAGTCATTTGTTTTCCGTGCCTCAGTATGAAAAATGTAAGGTTGAAATTCAATTGAAACGAAAACTTAGTTTTGGCAAAGCGAGATAATGAATTCTGTGGTGAATACAGAAGTGAGCATTATGCGAGTTTGGAAATCTAAGTTAACAGGGAAAGAAACTGACGTTGGTGAATAGGGACCTGTGGGACGTAAGGCGGGTGCACAAGGTGCGAGGCTATGAAGAACAAGGACAACACAGCCCAGCTATCGCTGGCGATAGACACGAGCAGCCCCGAAATAATAATAATCATCTTTTAAAAATCTGTTTGTCTTCCAGGGTTGGTTTTTCCCTCGAACTCAACAAGGGATGCCGCCTCTACTGCATCGACGGCAGTGTCCTGGAGCGTGAGACTTTCGGTCAGGGGATACAACTGGGGAGGATGATCAGTACCTCGCCCAGGCGGCCTTACTTGCTATGCTGAACTGGGGCCTTGTGGGAGGGGTGGGAAGATTGGAAGCTATAGACAAGGAAGAGGGGAGGAAGCTGCCGTGATCGTAAGTTAGGTACCATCCCGGCACATGCCTGGAGGAGAAGTGGGAAACCACCAAAAACCCCTTCGAGGCTGGCTGAGGTGGGAATCGGACCCACCTCTACTCAGTTGACTTCTCGAGGCTGAGTGGACCCCGTTCCAGTCCCCATACCGCTTTTCAAATTTGCGTGACAGAGCCGGGAATCGAACCCCGGCCTTCGGGGGTGGCAGGTAATCACGCTAGCCACTACACCACAGAGGCGAACAATAATAACTTTTAATTTTTTAAATTTTTTTTTTTACAATGTGCTTTAGTCGCACCGTCACAGATAAGTCTTATGGTGACGATGGGATAGGAAAGGTAAGATTTATAAGTGGGAACGAAGCAGCCGTGGCCTTAATTAAGGCACAGCCTGGTGTGAAAATAAAAAACCACCTTGAGAGCTGCCTACATTGGGGTTCTCCTAACCGCACGGCCAGCTCGCTTGATCCCTTAATTTCTGCAGTCCATCTGATGTTGCTGTTATTGTTCCATAATTCTTCTGTAATTCGTCTGGTGTCCTGAGAAAATGTCCGAATAAGAAACGTCCTTTATTCCTGATTGTGGTCATTACCGGTTCCATTATTATTATTATTATTATTATTATTATTATTATTATTATTATCACTATCATACTCGAATGCCCTGCATCGTGGTGAATGTTTAAGGATACAGGGTGAGCTGAGGGCAGAACTAAGCATAACAAAACACATTTTGTATGACCCCACCTTATTCCAATCCTATAAAACATAGAACACTCAAATTTTACACATGCACTACACAGTTCTTCTTTAACCCAAAACAAAAAATATGCATTCGTTTCAAAAACAAATGTTTTTCAATTTCATGTGTAAAATATTATATTTTAATGTATTTTTCTTTACACGTGAACTTTTCTCTGAAACCGTTGAACCTACTGAAGTAATATTTATTGAGGGTCCGCCTCTGAGGTGCAGTGGTTAGTGTGATTAGCTGCCACCCCTAGAGGCCCAGGTTCGATTCCCGGCTCTGCCACGGAATTTTAAAAGTCGTACGAAGGCTGGAACGGGTTCCATTCAGCCTCGAGAAGTCAACTGAGTAGAGGTGGGTCCGATTCCCACCTCAGCCAGCCTCGAAGGGTATTTTTGTGGTTTCCCACTTCTCCTCGAGGCAAATGCCGGGATGGTACCTAACTGAAGGCCACGGCCGCTTCCTTCTCTCTTCCTTGTCTATCCCTTCCAATCTTCCCATCCCCTAGAAGGCCCCTGTTCAGCATAGCAGGTGAGGCCACTGGGCGAGGTACTGGTCATCCTCCCCAGTTTTATGCCCCAACCCAATATCTCACGCTCCAGGACACTGCCCTTGAGGCGGTAGAGGTGGGATCCCTCGCTGAGTCCGAGGGAAAAACCAACGCTGGAGGGTAAACAGATTAAGAAGAAGAATTCACACCAATAGTAGCAGCTCTATAACAGGTGAAAGATATCTTGAACATAAGTAAAATGTTGATCACAAAATAATATTAAGTACTGTAAAAATATATCAAAATATGGTGGTTCAAGTTTAACATTTTTATCGCCAAGTTGTTAAGAAAATTAATATAATATCTCACCTAGTATGTAAATCTAGGTCTGTAAATTATACGCATGAAGTTCAGTTCCTCTCTCTCTCTGAACCACATTCTGCGAAAAGTGTACCTTTAGAGAAAAATACATTAAAAAATAACATTTTATACATGATTTTAAAATGAAGTAATAAATCATGCCATATATTTTGTTTTGGGTTAAAGAAGAACTGTATAAGCATGTGTAAAATTGCGAAGTTCTATATTTAATAGGACTTGAATAAGGTTGCATCAAAAAATCTGTTTTGTTGTGCTTAGTTCTCCCCCGAACTCTACCCTATGTCTTTAATGCTCAAATAGTACACAAAAGGAATTGGAGAAACAAGTGCACAGTTAGTTGCTGGAATGTATATATGTGAAAATTTTAAATAAAAATGTACGTCCGTTTGAATTGGGTTCCTATGATTCGTGGCCACCTCATTTTAAGACGCGTTATACGAACAGCGAGCTTGCTTTATGTTAAATGACGTTCAGTTCTGCTACCTAGAATCATTTTCTTTTGACAGCAGAGCCTTGAAAATGTTTTTGATAATATCCGCCCATAGTGTTGTTCTTTCCTTTGAGCAGGACAGACAAAGGAATCTTGTTTAACTTGACCTGTAGGCTTATGCTAGTGTATTACAAAGTAGAATTACGAGAGAAGGAAACGGAAGATGTGTATCGCACAAATACCCGCTTTGTTTTAACTTCCGGGCTATCCACTCCCTGCTAGTGATTAATGTAGACGTTTTTATCTGCTGCAATGAATAAATTGCTTTAAACACGCTCTTGAAATCGTGCCCACTATTGATATATTGCCCAAAATGCTGTCTTCATTCTACGTTGAGTACACCTCCAATGTTATGGCATTAAAGGGTGTTTATTTAACTGTCTTAAAATGGACACAGTTACAAGGAAAAAATTGAATACCGAAGTAGTTTACTCTTACTATATCACAGCCGACTCTAACTGATAGTTTTTAATAACAATATATGCATACACAATCAATGATAGAACAGATATTACACTCAAATTATCTCGGCTGACCTACATGACGAATTTTCCGTCTGTTTGTTACAGTACTACTGGAGAATGGATTGATGGATTTTCACGAAAATTTGCGTTTAAATTTATGATGAGGGAGAGTAGGATCTTGTCGGCCCCATAGTGTAGGGGTAGCGAACCTGCCTCTTGCCCGAAGGCCCCGGGTTCGATTTCCGGCCAGGTCAGGGATTTTTCTCACGACCTGAGGGCTGGTTCGAGGTCCACTCAGCCTACGTGATTAGAATTGAGAAGCTATCTGACGGTGAGATGGCGGTCCCGGTCTCGAAAGCCCAGAAGAACGGCCGAGACGATGCGTCGTGTTTACCACACGACTCCTCGTAATCTGCAAGCCTTCGGACTGAGCAGCGGTCGCTAGGCAGGCCAAGGCCCTTTCAAGGGCGTTAAGTACCGTGTTTTTTGTTGTTTTTTTGGTTTGGTTTTAGGATCTTCCTCATTCTGCGTTACCCGTAGTTAAGTTATATTTCATTTATTTCATACTTTGTCTTCTTCCCTTACTCAAAAAAGTACACTTTACCGCAACGCACATTTTCAGTTCTTTTACGACTCCTCTCAACACCTAACAAGCTAATTCGCAGAGAGTACTGTTTTTATATGAAGTTTCAAATATGGACATGATATTACTCTACCAGCAATGATTTCATTATAATCGCCTTCTATCGGTGTCCCAATCTTACCTCATTATGTGGGGAAACTTAGGGACAGTACAAATTTTCGCTCAGAGGGACTAGGAAAAATCTATTTGTCCAAATTTTACTCTTCAGCCATTTGTTTATGAGCATCTGAGACAGTAAAAATAAAAGTAAATTTTATTTAATACAGTTTCTTTCTGTAATCAACGGACCTAAAATTTTCATGAAAAGATCTTACGTAAATGACAGAGTTAAAAATTGATTTTAATTAGATGAATGTTCAAAGTAAAATTAATTGCTTTAAAAACTGAACAATTCGTTACAGGCGTCAAGTTCATTTACACTGTAAATACCCCGACGGTACACCTCTGTGGTGTAGTGGTTAGTGTGATTAGCTGCCACCGCCGGCCCGGGTTCGATTCCCGGCTCTGCCACGAAATTTGAAAAGTGGTACTAGGGCTGGAACGGGGTCCACTCAACCTCGGGAGGTCAACTGAGTAGAGGGGGGTTCGATTCTCTCATCAGCCATCCTCGAAGTGGTTTTCCGTGGTTTCCCACCTCTCCTCCAGGCAAATGCCGGGATGGTACCTAACTTCATTAAGCAACTTTCACCGGGCGAAAATATGCCACGTCCAGTGGCTGCAGATGTGTTGCCTTCGGTGGAAGTGCTATGAATTGTATGTTGTTTTCCCTGCAGAGCCGCAGTACTTCGAAGTTAATGTGGGAGCTAAGGTTATCGCCAATAATGCCCTTCGGTCTTTCCTGCGTTTCAGGGTAGGGAACAGTAATGATCTGAACCAATCTCATCAAACAAACCTGATTTGCTCCGGTTGCAACAAGCTCCAGAGGGACCGTTTTCGGCCCAGGTTGTTCAAATTTTCTCTGCCTTGTAGTTGGCATAAGGCGGTGCCACATCTCTTGCTACATATCCACACACCATGATTGATGTGTACGCTTTTGACGAATTTCGGATCCTCTCGGGGTACTTGGTTCCCCTTTAAGTGATAATTTTTCCTGCGCCAGGATCGTCGACAAGGTTAGTTTCGTCGTAGTTCCAGATATTGCTAGGAGGAATTCCACTCGGCTCCTGTTCCAAATCATCGACAAAATTGTTCACGACGCCTGCGTCCGTCGCTGCTCTCGAGTGAGAAATGTTTATCGCGTTTCTCTGCGTTAACACTGCTTTGTGTCGTTGCATAAATCCTTCCGCCCAATCCTTTCCTGAGTAGTTGTTTTTAAAACAAACTTCTTTCTTCCCACAGCGGTCCAGGTACGACTTCACAAGGCATCGAAGGTCAACCTATCAACGGGGAATCCGTAGTTCGACACGGCAACAATGTGGGCTACAAATTGCAGCTCCTCCTCATTTGTAAAAACAGGAGCCCGACCCACAGGATTACAGTGCTTTTCCTGGCTCTTCAGGTGCAAGGTGTTTTTCGGAATGCAAAATTTCGATGCTGCTTGGCGAAGAGACAAAGTTTTGATTTAATAGCTTGCAAGACCTCCCTCAAACTTTCATCTGTGTAACTCTTGTACGGACGTATTCCAAGAACACGTTTTGGATTCCTCGGCACGATTGGTCAGCTTTGATTATGAAAAAAGGGGGAAATACATTAAACAACACTTAGGATCACTGTGTAGGGTAACTTGTTGTTGTTGTTTTAACGTTTTCATTCCCCGCCCGAAGGGTGGGGCGGGCCTTTCAGAGGGTGACGCCCTCGCTCAGGCCGTGAGAAGTGAAGAGAACTGGGAGGTGTGAGAAATGAGGAAGGTGGTTAATGCGGTATGAAGAAGTTAAGGAGATGAGACTAACGGATGTGTAGGTTATTTAGTGCTTTGTGGACAGATTTACAAATACTTGTATAGGAGAGAAGCCAAGAAGGGAAGGTTTAACCAAGGTTGCAAGGGATAAGATGAGCTGCAAGGATGTGATAGAAGGAAGAGAAGTTAACAAGAGAAGTGAGTAGAAGGCTAAGGAGATGAGATGTTGGCGATGGTGGCGAAAAGTAATGGGGTGGGGGTGGATAAGGTCGGAGATATGGACTAGGTGGTTGAGGAGAAGGGGCAGGCCGGGGACGGCGACGATGTGTGGCATGTCGGGGCGAGGTTTGAGGTGGCGAGCGAGATGGTTCAACTCGATGGTGGCGGCCATAGAGGTTTATCCCGTTGTCGATGAGGCGTTGAGCGTCTTCGGAAGTTGGAAGATGGAGTTTGACGAAGAAGGTCGGGCCGTCGACGTTGTGGATGCGAGACGCTCTTCGCACGGGCAGTCCTGACTGGCGGAGCTCCTGGGCGATGACGTCAGCTGGTATACTTGGTTCCACACCGCGAACGACGCAGCTATACAGGATATTACTGTCCGAAGACGGTTGCGTCGATGGTGGACGTAACATACTTCCAGGAGTATCAGGAGTAACAGTTCCCTCGGCAGGTGGCTGAAGAGATGTACTCTGGGGACGTGATAGATCAGGGGTGGGAGGGATGGGGAGAAAAGACATCATAAGGGGGAAAAGATGGGACATCGTTGTGGTGGTAATAGGAGTGTTGAGTGAGGTGTGCGCAGAGGTGGTAGTGGTGGTGGTGGTAGTAGTAATGGTAGTAACGGGGGTAACTAGAGGACGCGTGTGCTGGTGGTGACGGGTATGGAGTGGTTGTGATGGGCGAAGTGGCTGTAGCAGGTGCGTTGTCCATGAGCTGCGCGAAGACGTTGGAAGGAGTAGATTCCACACGGTGAAGGCGATGTTGGATGAACACACCATTATCGTGAAGGTTGAAGTAGGCATATGCAGAGTCGATATACAGAAGTACATCCGGTGATGGCGCGGGGCCGTCGTAGAGTCGTGCGGCACTATGAACGCCGAGGATGCGTAGATCGGTCTGGATGACTTCGTCGGCGATTGCAAGGTCAACATCACGGACTATACAGGTATAATACATGGCGGGAAGGCCGACTTCCAACTTGGTGTCTGGCCGATATGCTTTGTTGGGTCGGCTGGGTGCGATGTTAGAGTTGCTGCGTCACCCGACAGAATCAAAAATAGTTTGGGATGAGGTAATGGAGAAGACAGTCCACTGTAGAGACAGACGACGAAGGCGTGTTGTCGAGAAGTGAGCTGTGTGGGGTAACTTTGGGACCCCATTCAGGGCGGACTTTTCGGACTGTTTACAATGTTGAGGTCATAAAGTAACATGCACGTATTAAAAAACTACTATAAAATGAAATAGGTGTCAGAGCATGTACTTCTCAAACTACATACCTATCAATATTGTAATAAGCACAGTTTTCTTCTAGCATATGAAAGTTTCCGGAGCAGCAAGGAAACTTGAAAGTATGAACTGAGAAACAAGTAGGCTGTGTTCAGTCATTCAGCTTCTAAACGGTGCTGCGAGATGTCAGCACATACTAGCGGTTCTGGTAGCGATGATTGTGTGCCAATTCAAAACGAATAGCGGAAAATGAAAATGCTGAAGATTGCACACTGTACCAAAGTTGCACCCCCGTCCCAAAGTTACCCCGTTTTACGGTATTGTAATTAATTTCCGCACTCTAATATTACAAATCGTCTTTAATTGGTTGAACTCCGCTTCACGGATAGTCAGAGATATAATGAATCAAAGAACACCAAACTTAACCTCGTTAAAATATTTCTTCACTTGATTGCAGGACTGCAGTTCCGTACCCATCAGCAACAAATATGGTATCTCCACATTCCCAGCTCAAGTGATCTGCCGCCATCACAATACAGAACAATGAAAATGAAAATCCACACCCTGTTTCCAGTCATTCAACTGGATCTGGACTCGAATGAATGAAACCCCCATTTAGCCGCAATGATAGGAATTGTGCCGGCTGCCGAAGCCTGTCGCATTCCTCTGGAACAATGATTAATGACTGACAAGTGAAATGAAGTGATATTGCAGAGTGTCGCTGAAATGAAAGTTGAAAGGGAAAACAGAGTACTCGGAGAAAAACTCGTCCCGCCCCCGCTTTGTCCAGCACAAATCTCAGATGGAGTGTCCAGGATTTGAACCGCGGAACCCAGTGGTGAAAGACCGGCGAGCTACCGCCTGAGCCGCTGAGGCCCACTCTATACTGACCAATGTATATCTTAATCCATTTCGAACAGATAAATATCCCATATATCATAAAGTCATATCACCTTCATTAATCCAGAACCGGAGGACCAAGTTTACGACTCTGGTAGCTTAGTGGACTGTTCGCTGCTTCAAGTAACATTAATTCGCATGTTTTATTACGACACAAACCCCTTGTACATATTTCTTATGCATTTCATAGCAAGACGTGAATAAGAAATCAAGAAAACATGGGTCAAACATGGATAATTTGCGTCGCGACGATTGAAAATTATTTATAATTAAATTATTTCTTTCTTTCTTTCTTAATCTGTTTACCCTCCAGGATTGTTTTATCCTCGGACTCAACGAGGGATCCCACCTCTAACACCTCAAGTGCAGTGTCCTGGAGCGTGAGACATTTGGTCGGTGGGATACAACTGGGAATGAGGACCAGTACCTCGCCCAGGCGGCCTCACCTTTATGCTGAACTGGGGCCTTGTGGGGGTGGGAAGATTGGAAGGGATGGGCAATAAACGGGGAAGGAAGCGGCCGTGGCCTAAAGTTAGGTACCATCCCGGCATTTGCCTGCAGGAGAAGTGGAAACCACGGACCACTTCGAGGATGGCTGATGTGGGAATCGAACCCTCCCCAACTCAGTTGACCTCACGAGGCTGAGTGGACCCCATTCCGGCCCTCGAACCACTTTTCAAATTTCATGGCAGAGCCGGAAATCGAACCCAGGCCTCCGGGGGTGGCAGCTCATCACGGTAACCACTACACCACAGTGGCGGAATTTCACCACAGTATGAAATATAATATCGTACACAACAGCCACTAAAGTTACTCGTTTCGAAATTCCGCCTGAACCGTAGTCGATGATGTAAAAGACCTTTTTCTGTGACAGTTGTGTAAATAACTATTTCTGCGGAACAGTAGCGGCGATTAGGGGGGCGGGGGGATAGCCGCCACACACACACACACACCCCCCCCCCCGCCACTTTTCGGAGAAAATATTACATTTTTATTCGCATTTTAGCCAGTTGAAACTAGGAATTACAGTATAGGAATTATTTTAAAAACTATTTTTACAAGCCCTGTTGTCTTATCAGCTAATTCTTTCCTTTATTGTCTTTAATTATTAACAATATTGACGGAAATGCGCACAAAATGTCGTTTGTCCCAGCTAACCTATTTGTATAGCGCCACAGCAAGTAGTGGACACTTTGCATGTGCCGTGAGGAAGGGTGGCAGGGGTATATATATTGTTGCCAAGGTCATGGCCATTGAGGAATGATTCACTCGTTTGCCGCGCGTATTCGTCAGTCTCGCGTTCTCTTTATTGTCTTATTAGTATGTAGTCAAATACTAAATGGATTCTGTAGTATAATCACGCCGTACTTCTATTTAATTGTAATAAATACGTAATATCGTTCCTTTCGTGAAAATTTTACCGCACTTAAATTCGTAAACTGTCAACCTTTACCACTCCGCGAAATTCGCTTGGAGAGCATAAAAAACTTACCATTCTGTAGCTTGTTTCTTTATTTTTGATGTATATAACCTCTCAGCCTCACCCTCATCCGCTACATCTAACAAACCCGGGTACTGTACGTTGTCTGTATTTTTTTCCCACACGTTTAATTCCCAATACTGCTGCGGAATTACCCGGACTGATGATTTAGCCATGTCTCCACTACTACATTTTTACTTTTATCCATCGTTCTCTCTTTCAATCATCTTGAGAACTTGAGGAGACTTATATTCTTCAATTTAATTGATAATTTCATCCACTGTGAAACTTAGTCTTTTGATAACAATTGAAATCCAACCTTTCTGCTCCAACACACATGGGAGTTAATCCTCAAGCTGTGCGTTGGAGGGAGGAAGAAAGAAATCCCTTCTATAAGGAATATTGATTCACATTTATTTGCTTGCTAGAATTAGCCACAGCTTCGCGTTCAATCCGAGGGAATAGCTCGGATTAGTACTGACTTTATATTTTAAAAAAATGTTTTCTCCCATTAAATCAAAGAGACAAAGAATTAATCCTTTTAAAAGCAATACCGAGCTAAGCGGGATGATCAATTACCTTTTAAATTATCGTTGAATACGGGCGAATGTCAATTTTCCATTCGTAAATTGCTTTGCGAGGAAAAGAGTCCAATATACAGTAGGCCTACAGTCTCTCAGACTTTTCAATTAGTGAATACAGACGTATCTAAAACGCCCCTTTACCTTTTAGTCTGGAAAGCGCACCTCGACTCTTTCATAAATGTTTTCAACTCGATTACATGTTTGTAATTTTATCCTGCATGGCGCTTTATCCACGAATACACTATTGGTGCAGGGGGCGACATATCTTTGTATTGAGAATGTCCAGGAACTAGCGTATATGAACACTACAATGTACGACCTCAGAACGATTTAATAATAATTGTACCGCGGGTACAGTGTCGCTGTGTATGTATTCCTTGAGCTGTTCTCTACGATGTCCGTCTGTACTAAAGGCTCTGAACTTGGAGATATTGTAATAGTATTTTCTGTTATGGTTAGATGGCTCTGCCATCGATATATAAGACACTTCTTGAGGGTAAAACCCTAACTAATCCTAACTAAAGCTTGTATCTCCATGTTTGAAAACGTGATGGCATGATGTAGTTATTATTTTTAGTTTCGAAATTGCACATACTTCCTCCACCATCTCCTCTAATTCCGACAGCCTATCGTAAGCTGGAATGTAATATACTGACCAATCTGGGTCTGTCTTGGTTAATATAAGCCGCCCAATCCGATCCTTGAATTGTAAACATCTGGAGCTTTCCGGCTCTCTTTATATATAAGCTGAGGCATTTTCACCCTCAGTGTCTTGCATTGCTGTTGCGATTGTGTACGCGTCGTGAAAGAGAGAAATTTCCCCTCGGGGAATCGCTGGATATCGAGGTTACGGCATGAAAGAAGTTCCAACTTATAAGGTATGGCGGAATAAACGTACCTGAATGTACTTAAATCCATGTGAAGTGTACGGAAGATTTTCTCAGATTTCATTTAAAATATAACCGTTAGGGCTTCCTTTTCTCAATGTAATAATAATTATTTTCCTTATGAGGAACTGGTTGAATGTAAGGGAGCACGAGTGGTTACCTTCGTAATTCTCCCATTCAAATTAAATTGGGTAACTAAGTTTTTGTAAGTCTGGAATTGAACTCACGTTTTTCAGCTTTAAATGTTTCTCCAGCGTAGTATGAGATTAGCCTCTGCTTCATCGGGCAATCAGTCCACTTAGGGTTCTAACATTTTCATTTTTGGAACGCTTGGTATCCACCTCCTTTCTAAATTGCTATCGGCCTATCGTAAAAACTTCCTTTTCTAAATTTGTTTTGCTGTGGCCAATTAGTATAGTCCTTTGGCCTCTGTATATACGTTTCTCGAAGCGTAATCTTAGTAAGTTAGCTTACTAAGTTTAAGGCTATCCTCTATTTGAATTGAGGATGAAGCAACTCGGCCTTACTGTGATCATTTTTATCTAAAGCGGAGCTCATTCCCTTAATAATTGTACCTGTTAGGAGCCAATAGGCTCGTGTTGTACTGGTGTGACCGAGCTTGATAGCTGCAGTCGCTTAAGTGCGGCCAGTATCCAGTATTCGGAAGATAGTAGGTCCGAACCCCACTGTCGGCAGCCCTGAAAATGGTTTTCCGTGGTTTCCCATTTTCACACCAGGCAAATGCTGGGGCTGTACCTTAATTAAGGCCACGGCCGCTTCCTTCCCACTCCTAGCCCTTTCCTGTCCCATCGTCGCCGTAAGACCTATCTGTGTCGGTGCGACGTAAAACAACTAGCAAAACAAAAGTACTGGTGTGAGAGCTTTTGAGGTTTTATTTTGTTTTCTGGATCTGACGAGCTCCTGTATGGTCGCACTGTTGTAAATGTTTATCGAGCGAGCCTGTTCTTCTATTAAAAGTTGTTAAATTGTGGTTATGAAACTGAAATTTTAGTAGAAAAGAAATAAAATGTCTGAAATTTTACTACTTTAACTTATACTTTGAATATTGCTTGTCTACCCATTCAACCCAGGCGCTTCCTATTCCTCTGTGAGCCATGGAAACACGTTAATAATAACTATTACTCGACCAAGGCGAGTGGATCCGCGTAAAGAATGTGAACTAGTACTGTGACGTTGGCACAGCGCATGGAAATGCCGTATACAAGTCAGGTTCAACGAGCTAGAATAACATAAAGAGGCGGAAACGCTGCCTGGCTGAAGCTAATTGAACAAACGACCGCCATATTTCCAGCGGTCACATGAGCAAGGGTGCGTGACTGCAGAATGACTAAAAGTGTTCAAAATACGCATTATAGGATCACTGGTGCAAAATTAAAGACCGTTAGCTCGTTGGTTCGGTTAGATGGCATGCTGTCTCAACACTTACATTGTGACGTTCCTTGACATGTTGTGTTTGTTCGGATAACTTGAGACCTTTGAGACGGATTTAGCTAAATCCCTGTGTATCTTTAACTGAAAGAGCAGGCATATGAAATGTAGTGTTTGAATAAATAACCAAGAAGAGGAATAAAATGCGCTAACACGTTAGGCTAGTCCGCTTGGGGTTCGCGTCCTTATATCAACTTTAATTTTTCTCCTCGTAAAGCAACACTCTAAAATTACTCTTGAACTCCTGCATCACTCGACAACTCACTGATATCGATGGAGTATCTACAGTAGCTTTTGAGAACACTTAACATCTTTCATAATCACGTAGAATGCGCTCACATCTTTATTGTGAAAGTCTGAAATTAGCTTCTTCACACCAACGTTTAAACTCTTCTTCGTGTCTCTGTGGCTCTCTAGAGTACTTTGTTCCTTGAAGTGAATTAATGTTGTTATGCGAAAGCTGACTGCTGAATGTGGTTGAATAAGTATCGGGTGACAATTTAAAATATTACCCTGGAATGCGAATTGGTTCACTATTCTCAACGGGAAAAATATATTTGCGGACAATTAACTTAAGAGTGAAATGTTTGATTCACACGACAGTTCCATTATCTACAGTAAAATTCTTGCGATGAATGCACCGAATCTATTTCTCTCGAAAACCTTATCCTTCGATTAGGGCAGAAATACCCGAAGAGTTTCCCATTTTTAACTTACAGAGAGATACACAACGCGATCGATCCATGCTAACTACATTCTACAACAACACCACTCAAACATAATGATAAACAAACACTTACCGTGTACGGTACTACGTGCAAACACGAAATAATTAACCTCCAGGTATTTTGAGCTTCCACATAAAAGCACCTAGCGACTCAATACCTATAATACGTCTTTATCAGTATTGAAAATCGTGAATTGCAATCACAAGCAGACTCGAAATAATTATTTTACAATTACTACTTTAAACTCTTTACAACGATCACATATAACCAATGCCTTGGCGGCCATATTGCCGCTAATCGAAACCCGCCTTAAGGTCTGAGTGTTGTAGTCGGTTTTTGCTAGTGCTCCAGTTGTCTTCTATCGCCGGTTTATGCGTACAGCTTCATCCATCGAGTTTATTCCTAACTTTTTTGATGATCGCGTAATTATTGTCCCAGAGATTAAGCATTTGGCTTTATCGTCACGACTGACAAAAACTACGAAAGTCCCCAGTTCGATTGAAATGGACTTTCGGAAGTCCTTGCTTTCTTGGAAACAGATTGCACCATTATTATGTTGTTGTCTTGCGTTTATCTATTTCACTGATGAACAAGCCGTCTTATCACCGAACGGTTCGTCGCTCTCAGCGCACTACACCATCCGAGTCAAACCGAGTTGAGCCGTGTCGGTCCGATACGAAGTGCACAGAGCCTCTGCGCCTCGGTTTGCACGAGTGTGATTTTGGGCGTTTGAGAGGCTGTAGAGTATACCTTCTGATTTTTTGCGTAACTTTCCGCTTTGCTCCGCCGTTCTGCCACTGAGTTTTAACATTCTTACTTAAGCATTACGCTCTTAATAATCATGAAAGTTGTAACATGAAGAACATGGAGATATCTAGCAAGTTGCTAGCAGCGACGTACCCCCATGCAGTCGTTACGGATATAGACGGCGATCGTTCCTTAATGGTTACAGATGTTACAAACACACTTTAGATTACGAGGTATCGGTTTGTACCAAGGGCTACCAATATCATTTTATCAATGCATTTAACTGGCGTATTTTATAATGTTGTGTCTAAAAAGGAGCTAGCTGTCGTATAGGATGGTATTGTCATTGCATAGCTTTGAATATTTTATGAATATGTGTACCATAACATTATATTGATCAGTTTTGTGGCTGTGGGTCGATCTAAGCTATTTCATTCAGAATGTAAATTATTTCATGGGTTTGCAACACTGTCCTGTAAAGCCTTAGCGTTTAGTACCAGTTTCTTTGTGACTGCAAACAAACAACACGCTGCTTAACAACAAGAAAGTCCGACTCGTTGGCTGAACGATCAGCGTACTGGCCTTCCGTTCAGAGGGTCCCGGGTTCGCTTCCCGGCCGGGTCGGGGATTTTAACCTTCATTGGTTAATTCCAATGGCCCGGGGGCTGGATATTTGTGCAGTCCCCAACATCCCTGCAAGTCACACACCACACATAACACTATCCTCCACCACAATTACACGCAGTTAGCTACACATGGCAGATGCCGCCCACCCTCATCGGAGGGTCTGCCTTACAAGGGCTGCACTCGGCTAGAAATAGCCACACGAAATTATTATTACAACAAGAAAGATGGATCGTTGCTTGAAAATGGGTAGTGTGAGTCAAAAGAGAAATTTTAAAACGAAGACAGTGATACTAAGAAGAGTAAGACGAAAATCAGTTGTATATGAAGTGCCAACCACTAATTTTATGGACACTGGTGATCTGAAAATTCAGGATTAGTTATGGCCTAACTATACCCTGTAAACATTTTGGGACTACAGCCCTGAGTGTAGCCCCAACATTTGCCACCTGTCAAAATGGAAAACTACTGAAAGATGAACACTTAACCTGCACAATAGTGCTGGTATCTTTCCAGAACACGTATAGCAGAAATAAGATTTCAGTATTCTGTTCTCTTTTCTAGATCTCCTTTCCAACCTAGAAATGCATTTCTAAAGAAGAAAATCAACAAAGGAGTTTTCATACGGGAAAGGTATGACTGTGGATATGATACACTCGGACCAAGAATACTGCGTATCGTCACTAGGCACTAGTATGTCAGAACGCAAACGTATTTAACTCAAGCGCAAGTATCTTCTACCCGCACAACGCTTCCGCAGTGATATTTGCATAAATACAGGGTCTCTCAAATAAACTCAAATCGAACGCCCGGTGTTTGTATTCTGCGTTACGGCAGCTGCCTCAGCCGAAATTATGTGCTTTAAGCGTGTTCGAAATCTCACCTTATAAAAGATTCTGGAGGTGTCGTCCTTCCTCGGTTATACAGGCATTGTATCTGGTAGCCGCATTCTGGTTGACGCGAGTGAGTTCTGCCATCGTAATATTTCTGATTTCATTCGTAATGTTTTCTTTCCCTTCCTCCAATCAATGTGTGAGGATTTGTTCGATACAATTTTTCTTACAATTTACCCCACAAGTAAAAAGACGAGGGGGAAATAGACCAGCTCTGATCACTCTGTCTGCAAACACTTCCGACATTGTAAGGACGGAATCTTCTGCTGTATGAGCAGAGGCTGATTTTTCTTCTTTCGTTAACTGATGAACAACGACGTCAAATTGTCATCTTGGTACCTCTCTGCATTTATTGCCGTCTCGAAAAACAATAGGCCCAATTATTCGTCTCACCCTAACAGCACACCAAGCACCAATCTTCCTATCATAATGAGGGACTTCATAAACACCATTAGGATTTTCTGCACATCAATAGCGGGGGTTATGACTGTTCACACGACCACTAACTTGAAACCAGAACTCTTACATTCAAAAATACAGCGTTGTAATCATAACTATCTCACCATGTTAACAGCTGAGATTCAGACTGGCGACTCATGCTTGCCAGGTCGAACACGTGCAGGCTGCTTGCAAGGTCAAGAACCTTGCGCGCGCCTCCCATATTGCAGCTGCCGTAGCGCAGAGTATAAACACCATGCGTTTGGTCTGGGTTCATATGAGACACTCTGTATTAGCGATCTGAACTATTAGAACCCCTACAATGTATTCAACTCGCCTACACAGCTGTAGAGCGGCTAGACGACGCTTGCGCCTTGTGCAAATACGTTTGTATTCTAACCTATTCGTGCTAACAACCCTTTCCGTAATCGTCACCGAATGTGCACCTATCCTCGCCTGGATCTGTGGAGGACTTTGTGAATGCCTCTGAGAGAGCTATAGACTGATTGAGCAATTTTGATTTAGAAATCTGACTTTCCTTTGTGCCAAGTTGATTGTGTCAGTTATTTCTTGTTGTCATAAATATGTCTTTTTTGAGTGGCTCAGACGGTTGAGGCGCTGGCTTTCTGACCCACTCTTGGCAGGTTCGTTTCTGGCTCAGTCTCGTGGTGTTTAAAGGTGCTCAAATACTTCAGCCTCGTGTCGATAGATTTACTGGCATGTAACAGAACTCTTGCGAGACTAAATTCAGGCACCACAGCGTTTCCGAAAATCGTAAAAATAGTTAGTGGGGTGTAAAAACAATATTATTAAAAATTATGATTATGTCGTATGGGGATGGTCTGAAAATTTGCATTGCAAAATTAGCTGTGCAAAACCGGGCGAGTTGGCCGTGCGGTTAGGAGCGTGCAGCTGTGAGCTCGCATTCGGGAGATAGTGAGTTTGAACCCCACTGTCGGCAGCCCTGAAGATGGTTTTCCGTGGTTTCGCATTTTCACACCAGGCAAATGCTGAGACTGTACTTTAATTATGGCACAGCCGCTTCCTTCCCATTCCTAGGCCTTTCCGTCCAATCGTCGCCATAAAACCTATCTGTGTCGGTGCGACGTGAAGCAACTGCCAAAAAAAAAAGCTGTGCAAAATGTGTGACTTGATATTACCTAGCAACCGTGCAGGCTGTGATGTGTAGTATTGAAGGATGGCCATGACTGAGAGACGTATGAAAGGGTGTTACGATCTCCGCTCCTGCTACGTATATTTCCTACCTTCGCATGCTGGTTTTCGCGGATCACGCCACCACTGCTTCACTCACTCTTCTGCTATGCTCATCTGTCGTCTGCCTACTCTGTTTATCACGTGATTCTGACGTCAATCTTCTTCTCCACGCACCGCCTTCTCCGCCTGTGTGTGTGCTTGCGCTAACCTCGATTGGACACGTGATTATGACGTTTCTGGAATATGCTGGCTTTCAACTTCTCTATTATTCTCGACGTTTCTCTACGACTATATATCTCGCTCTACCGCTCTAAAAATTGAGTCCGGCTTCGTTACGGAGTGGTGGAAGCACCCATATAACTACTATGTTCTGTATTGTTATTTACCATCTGGACTGTTATTTTCTTCAGGTTATCCGGTGAGCAAGTTTTATCATAATGTTATTTTGACATTAAATTCTTCATCTGTCCCACTTCATTTTTGCCACCTTATTACGGCATCAAAAATATATATGCAGGACATTATTTCGACTAAAACCTTTGAAACACAAACTGTACTACGGACAATGGATTTTTGAAATCACATTATCTGCTTCGTTGGACCAATGCTACCTTTTGCTATAAGAATTATAATAACATATTCTGCAGTGTAACTTCACCCGGCGAAGAGAATCCCTTTCCCAGTTTCATCCCTACTTCATTTTCCTTTTTCCTTCTTTTCGCAACTTCTTTCAGCTTGCTTCCTCTATTTCGACCTTTATTATTCTCCATTGTACGCTTAATACTTATTCATATGGTTTCTGATGTATTTCTAAATATGTATATTGTAAATTTGGCACATTTTCCTTGTTTTTCGAAGTTTCCTCTATATATTTCAGTCTAGCAAACTCTTGTCTGCGATTTACTAAACTTATTGAGAAATGTTTTCTATTTTTATTATTTGTTAAATATATATCTTATTTACTTTGTTAAGTTGGAGAATTTTCTTGTTCCTGTCATTTTTCTATTGGTCTCATTGCTTCTCACTGCGCGAATTCTGCCGTAAATTATTATTATTATGATTATTATATTCGTGCTGCTTCTTCTACCACTTATATGCTTAAGCTATATATATCTACTAATACAGTACGCTATTTTACCTCTGCATCATACGTACCTACGACGATAGCTGAGGCTATCTGTACAATAGCACCACTACCTCACGACAGTATGATAGCAGAGCTTCCTCCCCACAAGGGACGTTATCTCATCGTAATCTAGAGAAATTATTATTTCATTCGTGGTAGTTTCGTAGGCTCTGGGTCAGTTTTCCTGTTTCGATGCTCTACACTTTTCGACTACAAATTCCATACAGATGTATTTCGAAAACGATCCATTAGATGCAAAGAATTTTCATTTTTAAGACCTAGTTATGATCATTTGATTTTCCCACAGGGAATATTGACACTTTTGTTATTTATGTTATTTCATACTTCGGTAAATTTGTGTACAGTTTTGCCATAAGTTAATGTTTTAAAGCTGCTGGTTTTCGTTTCAGAATTATTTGATTTCAGCCCCACCATCGCCATTCCTGAAGATAGTTTTCAAGGTTTCCCATTTTATGTTATTAGTTAATTTAGTTTCTTTGAATTTTATTATAGTCTTTTTTATGTTATTTGCATTATTGTAGTAGTTCCAATGTTAAATTCCATTGCAGTGTACTGATTTATCACGTTAAATTTTTCTTTTGAATATTATGTGTATGTCCTACGATCTTTGCTCGTTGAGGTCTTTCATGAATAAACAAATAAATAAAAATTAATAATTAATAACTTCTGGGACTATACCTTAACTGAAACTATGGTTGGTTCTTTCCAAGTATCCCTTTCCTATCCCATCGTCGTCAAAACCTCATCTAAGATGCTACGACGATAAAATACGAGCAACAATAGACAAAATAAGATGAGAAATGTGTTCTCATCCCAACTGCCTGCCTCAATGAAGACGCCTTGCGTGACTCACTGTTATACATCACAGAACGTTGTAGTATTCATCTCTTCTGCGCTCAAAACACGAAACGCCTTGCTTTATTGGTCCGAGTACGTGAATAGAAGGTCCAGATACACTACTTACATCGCATGGGCAACATTTTAATTATATATTCTTCCCCCTTTCTTGCTTTCTTTTTTTTTTTTTTTTTTTTTTTTTTTTTTTTTTTTTTTTTTTTTTTTTTTGCCAATTTACTGGAGTTGGTATATACTGTGGATATGGCCCAGTTCCACGATCTAATGTCCTTTCTGATGCCAAACCTGTGTGGAGGAATTTGTTTCTGTAATGGCTGGTTGTGTAATGTGTTGTATGTACTCCAACGCGAACACCCAGTCCCCAAGCGAGCTAGCCTGCTCGTTTTTAAAGGGGCCTAACAACTAGGTCATCGGCCCCGCCCCGAGCAAGAGCGGGGTATTTCTTAGGAATATCGAAGGGAATGTCACATCATGGGTTTATGTATTTATCGTATGGTTTTTAGTGCGGGGAGTGTCCGAGGACTTGTTGCGCTGACCTGAAGGAGGTTTTCTATTTGACGCCCATCGGCAACCTGCACGTCTTAGTGTGAGATGATAATGAGATGAAATGTGTTTTGAACATCGATATGTTTTTCGGCTGAAGGGCTTGTACCGTACCCAGAGGTCGTAACCCACCAGGACGATGCCTCCATTCCTGTATGAACATCCGACTAACTCAGGGTTGGGCAGAGAAGTGGGTGGGTTGTCGATGGGCCAGGCTAAAAGTCGAAGTTTCTCACTTAAATATAAGTATATATCAGGAAAATGGAGGTATGACTCGAATGAGAAACAATAATATGGGGTAGGATGAATTTATTCACAAAATAGCCCCGAATCATACTAATAAAAGACAAGAAAATCAAAAATAAAGATGACATTGACATAATCTCAAAATTTAAAGAAAGAAACTGGACATAAAAATGTTCATTAATCTAAAAAAATGTGAAATGAAGTTTCAAGCACAACATTGAATACTTGTAAACTTTTCAATATATTCTTCATCTGATTGTCCAGTGTTCATTTTATGTAATTATATACGTACGCGTATACTGGTACGTTATCGATTCGAATGGAGCCACATAATCTAAAGCATCACATTGATACGGGTTTTTAAATTTCTAGAGTCGTCGTAAAATTAAACGCTAAAGGAAAAAATTAACATAAAATAAAACTTTCGTTAAAAAGGAAAATTAAGACGCAATGGGACGCGATATGAATTATGAAAAATACTAGTGGCATTTCCCTACGCTGTATTTACAATAAACACAAAATAAGCAAAGTATCTCACATATCTACATCGGATAACGAAAGGAAAACTTACATACTACACTGACTCGACGTGAAACGCGGTTCACCAAAGGATCTAGTAAGAACTAGATTGACCATCAATATTACTCAGCACTCGGGCTGTTCCCCATTAAACAACCAGACAACATTTCCAAACAACAGGAAATATCACAAAACACCATCCTGTAAGAGAAAACATATTATTACCCTTCATTAATCATGTAGAAAGCAATGGGAAACACTGGCTTCTTCTGCTGCATTTGCGCACCCCAAAAGCGCGTTCATCCGACACATATTTCCTGCTGTGCTGTGGGCTGAAAGGAAATGTTATAATTCAATACTGTGCTGAGGCTTTGGTTCTGTTCACCAAGATTGTATCACGGAAATACCATCTCATGCACGCTGTCTATGTAAACACGGCTAACAAATAAGCTTGTGAGGCAATATCATCTTTCTTCGGCTACACGGAAGCTCACGTACAATCGTACTTCTAACTGGCATGCTTCGATAATTTATTACACACATCAGGCTCCTTGGTCTGGAATCAATTTCCGTCAATTCTGATAATTAATATTCTCTCAGAAGACAATAGCAGAGACACATTCACTGCACATCATTCTTTTCACTTCATCAGGCATGCAATCGGCCTGCATAATCTACTTCATAAATTAGCATGCATTAAAACCTCTTATATTTCTTACAATTCTCATCAGCCTTTTCCATTATGAATCTAGGTTCGATTCCCGTACAATTCATTGGGCAAAACAGTTTCCAACCTACATTTGAAGATCCTATTCCTTCAACGTTGTTATGCAGCTCCATACGTGTCAGCTTCTGAAATACCATGCGTCATGCAATCTAACTGTTACTAACATTCTAAATGACTAAAATTAAATTGAATTTACTCTCAACATAGCAAGGGTTTAACTTGGAAATTGGATGATCTTGTCAATCTAATCCTCCTATCAGTAATATACAAGGACAAATCGGAATAATACTAAGCTAATTTCATGCATAATATAACAACAAAATAATCCTAACAACTCCCTCTTTATCCCATCTGACTAATCGTAAATAAAAATAAAAATATAGAGATCATGCATTCCTCTCTTATCCGTATCTACAACATTACAAAGGTGAAATAAACACATGCCGTCAGGCTTAATTTACGTTACAGAAAATTCCTACACTAAACTGCACTAGTATTTTAACATAACCCATATAACATTCCATAATTAAAACATGCGTCTTATCTTGGACGACTCTCAGGACACTGGCCACGGCTCACATCCCTGCTGCGTTATGTGGTTACTCCATATTGATCACTGCTTTAACATATAGAAACAATCTTCCTTCTTCCATGGGCGGTGCCATCTTCTTGCTGAAAGTTACTGAATGCAACACAGAAGGCTTTAGATGAATGTCCCTTCACCGGTCAATTCTGCACGCGCCGAAAAACTCTTGTTAGCTATAAACTCAGCCAACACACTGACACACAAATAAACTTGAAATTTAACAAATTGGGGTTTCTATATACAGTTATACAGTTATTGAGAGCGGCTCGCGGTACGGATCGAGAGTTCCTCGCAAAACGCGACCGACACGAAAATATGAAACAACTGAGCGTCTTTTCTTCACTTTGCAAACTGCGGTTAATTATCACCGTCTATTTATCTGTAGTGAACTTTGCGCCATCATATAATCTGCAATTTGACACTGCACCAGTTAATTTATTCAACTGCACGACTGAACACACTGTTTATCGGTCTTAAAACCATGCACTGTTATTGATATATTCACGTGGCAACTTTCACGTACAAGTATCGGAGCACTACCGAACAACGTTCACATCACATCGGCTTCCGCGATCAGAGTGACGCTCTCCAGAGATTGTGACGCTAAGGAAGCGTGGCTAAGGCCGTTGTAGCTATGGGATTCCCGCATGTTTAGACAAAACACCAATCAGCGTGCTTGCCATTCATCATTAATAATAATATACCTTAAAACACACTGCGAATAACATCAAATTTTTTATATTATTTCTATCGCGTACTCCTGATTATATTTCACTTGTAGACCTGTGGAAATTCGTCAAATAACAGAATTTATATCAAGCAACTGTCCATGTTGGCTAACCTGGGAATATTACTTCGCGCAATCCAGACTCCATATTTGCCACCCCCACGCGTTCTTATTGGCTGAATATTACTCTTGGCCAACATCATGTACACGTGCCGAGATGTGCTAGCTTCTGGTGACACTAAGCCTTTCTCACGGTCCTGAGGAAGTATCGCGCAGTATCCAGTGACTTGATGTGTCCATGGGCTTCCGGTCTCCGCTATCCTGCGATTCATTACTCTTACCAAATATGACTGAAGTTTATTTCAATAAAATTATATATTATGCCGAATAATAATCTAAGTACCGGTATCTCTTATGGGCCGTTAGGATACGGCTCAGGCTCTCTGGAATTAGTGTCATCAGTTTTCCGTAGACAGAAAACCGATACCGTGGTAACGAGTGTTCTTCATTTATCTGTACTAAGTCCGGTTCCATAACTAAATGGTTAGCGTGCTGGCCTATGGTCACAGGAGTCCCGGGTTCGATTCCGACAGGGTCGGGAATTTTAATCATGATTAGTTAATTCCCCTGGCACGGGGGCTGAGTGTATGTGTCGTCTTGATCATCATTTTCATCCTCAAAACGAAGCGCAGGTCGCCTACGGGAGTCAAATCAAAAGACCTGCATCTTGCGAGCCGAACTTGTCCTCGGACACTCCCGGCACTAAAAGCCATACGCCATTTCATTTTCATCTGTACTAAGCCTTCGTCATCTTCTTCCTCACGTTTTTACCGTGAGCCAGAACTCCAGAACTTAATTCCTGCCCTGAAGGGGGAGGCGGGTCTCCTTGACGCTGACGCCGTCTCTCGGGCCAGGAGAGTTGTGTCTGAGAAGGAGATGTGCGGAGAAGGTGAGAGGGTTGGCGGCCGTGGCCTATACTAGAAACTATCCCGGCATTCGCCTTAGTGCAGGAGAGTGGAAAACCGTTCCCAGAACAGCCAACGGTGGAGACCAGCCCCTCTCCTTCTCCCGAATACAGAGATGTAGAGCCATGGTAGAGCCGCGACCACCCCTCCTCTGTTCGGTTGGCAGGTCAGAGTGCGGAGTTATTGGACCACGGACCAGCCGTGGGCACATGTGGGCCGAGACCCTCTACGTTCTATAGTTCAGGGTCTTTCACTCAACATGGCAACTCACTGAGCTTGGGGCCGGCAGAGCGCCCATATGAATCGCATGTAAATAACAAGCACACATAATAACGCATAATCAAAGTAAAATAATTTATGACCTTTTCACAGAATATGTCGGAAATGTCTTCCATCTGCATCTACACATTTCTGACTTCATGTAAAGAAATTTTAATTCATACACATTAGTTCATCTACCGAGATAGCGTCAATTTCTCTCGTGAAATTTTGTTTGAGATCATCTACAGTGTGAAAATGGGAGTGTTGGCGGCAGTAACTGCAGACAGGGCCCATAGATTTTTCAAACCACAATCACTTGGCAGAGATATAGGAATGACATTCTCGTACCATTTTCTAACAATTGACGGACAATGAATGCCAGTCTGGATATTTCCAGCAAGACTCGGCAACTGCGCATACGGCTAACGAGTCATTAAGTTTAATTGAGGAAATTTTTTACAACAGAGTAATTAGTAAACCATTGTCGTCCGCAAGATCCCCAGATCTTACGGTTTGCGATCTTTATTTATGAAAAAAAATTGAAAAATAAGATTTATGCAACAAAGCCTCGCACTCTAGATGAACTCAGCCTCAATTTTTTGTTCATCTCGGTAAATGAACTAATACATATGAATTAAAATTTCCTTAGATGAAGTCAGAAATGTGTAGATGCAGGTAGCGGACACTTTCAACAACTTCTATGACAAGGTGAAAAATCATTTTACTTCGATTATGCGTTATTGTGTGTGCTTGTTATTTACATGCGATTCATACGGGCGCTCTCCCGGTCACAAGCTCAGCGAGTTGCCATGTGCTCGTCTGACTTTATCTCGCCCACCTACCCGCTGCGAAAGACCCTGTAAGTATAAATGGCACCGTCTTTTTAAACGAGTTACCACTGTCTTTGACTGGCGTTTCGTCTACGTCACAGCAAAGCCCCTTACACATGGTAACGTCACAGAAAGCAACAGAATTTTTATCATAATACATATCATACGAATATTTATGGCCATAAAATTGTGTGCTAAATCAGTGACAATTTTGTTGGACGTAGATCTTAATAGATAGGGCTATTTACGAAAGTCTTGTGTGCTAAATCAGCTGCCATATTGTTGGACGTACAGTAGATCATGATGCTTCATATTTCTTTCGATTTATCGGAAATCTTTCTCCCTTTTGGGTGGAGTACAAGGATCCAATGATTTGTACATCCTGCATGTCGTATGAGGCTACTAAAAGGGGAACAACCAAAGAATCTGAACTCGCTCTCCCCTCTTATAAGCCTAAAAACATATCTGCGATTCTTCGCTTTTCCGTGTAGCGGAGAAATTGTACATAATATTTTATATATTGAAAACATTTGTTAGCATTTGTACTGAAAGTTGAAGGAGCTAAAGGACCCACAAAGGCTTCAAATTGTGAGCATAGGATACCTCCATCAGACTAAAAACAAATTTCAGGAATCACTTCCGGATTTAAAGCAGTTCCAGAAAAATAGCCTAAAATCCGTTGTTTCTTTACTCGTTTTCTTTTTTATTCAAATCCTGGCCAAATTAACTTATTTACATAATTATTTATGTAATGTGTTCATTGGTTCAATACCCTCAGGCGTTGTTTTAATTTTTGCAAAAATGTCCACAACCGAATGTAGTTATAAGTGCTTAAGTGAAACCCTGCATTGACTTACATTAGCGCTCGTAATGGTAGAAAAAGGCTAACTGCTAATCTAATCGACCCGATAACGATGATTAAGGAAAGGATTGTAATTTTTAGGAATAAATAAAAATATATTCTACACTTTATTAGATTTTATTTATTTTTATTTATTTATTTCTTAATCTGCTTACCTTCCAGGATTGGTTTTTTCCCCTCGGACTCAGCGAGGGATCCCACCTCTACCACCTCAATGGCAGTGTCCTGGAGCGCGAGACTTTGGGTCGGGGATATAACTGCAGAGAATGACCAGTACCTCACCCAGGCGGCCTCACCTGCCATGCTGAACAGGGGCCTTGTCGGAGGATGGGAAGATTGGAAAGAATAGACAAGTAAGAGGGAAGGAAGCAGCCATGGCCTTAAGTTGGTTAACATCCCGGCATTTGCCTGGAGAAG
Organism: Anabrus simplex; assembly: GCF_040414725.1. Classification (NCBI taxonomy): domain Eukaryota; kingdom Metazoa; phylum Arthropoda; class Insecta; order Orthoptera; family Tettigoniidae; genus Anabrus; species Anabrus simplex. Next base: position 39,219,842 of record NC_090270.1, on the reverse strand, counting down.
TGGGAAACCACAGAAAACCACTTCGAGGATGGCTGAGGAGGGAATCGAACCCCGCTTTACTCAATTGACTTCCCGAGGCTGAGTGGACCCCATTCCAGCCCTCGTACCACTTTTCAAATTTCGTGGCAGAGCCGGGAATCGAACTCGGGTCTCCGGGGGTGGCAGCTAATCACACAAACCACAACACTACAGAGGCGTACTATTTTTATTTATTTATTTAGATTTATTTCGTGGCTATATCCCTAGAATGTTTCCAACATTGAGTTGCTTGCCTGAAATGTTAGCACTGTGAGTTTTTTCTTTATTTTGGCTATCATTTAGCCACACTATATTTTAGAATGAGTCATTATTTGAGGTTTACTAGCTATATATATCAAACAATGTCATGAAATGAAACACGACCGGGAATCGGACACGTGAAATTTGTTTAGAATTAAGAAATAATTTCAAACCCATATTGACTATTTCGATAAAATGATGTGAGCCTACACCTGTCGAATAGCACACAGAGTTCTGCTCAAGGCTTAGCACATCCATCCGACGGACGACTGGTCATCAACAGTGTCAAATGCCCTCACTCCATATGAGCACTAGGAAGAGATTTGGAATTTAATCCAGGCTTTTGGCACGCAATATAATGATTGGAAATTGTAACCACCACCTCTCTACCCTACCGTCCAACATTCTGATGGTTAAAAATTTTTCATCAAGGGGACTCGAACCGACTAACGACAGCGCCTTAACGACCATGCCCACCAGATAGGCTTCATTTAGAGGAAATTTAATCGATAATTCGTAACAATCTTCAAACAAATAATGAAAATGCATATAAACTGGTGAAGGAGAAAGCACCGTGGTGTAGTGGCTAGTGTGATTAAGCAGCTACCCACGAAGGCTCGGGTTCTATTCCCGGCTCTGCCACGAAATTTCAAAAGTGGTACGACGGCTGGAACGGGGTCAACTCAACCTCGGGAGGTCATCTGAGTAGAGGGGTGTTCGATTCCCACCTCAGCCCTCCTCGACGCTGTTTTCCATGGTTTCCCACTTCTCCTCCAGACAACTGCTGAGATGGTATCTAACGTAAGGCCACGGCTGCTTCCCTCCCTCTTCTTTGCCTACAACTTCTGATCTTCCCATCCCCCAAAAGGTCCCTGTTCAGCATAGCAGGTGAGGCCTCCTGGGTGAGGTACTTGTTCTACTTGTCTGTTGTATCCTCCGACCCAATGTCTCATGCTCTAGAACACTGTCCTTGTGGCGGTAGAGGTGGGATCCATTGCATAGTCCGATCGACAACCAAACCTGGAGGGTAAACGGATTAAGAAAGAAAGAAAGAAAATAGGATGAGAAAATGTGATCTATTGTCTCATTAATCATACGCTGTGCATCAATGAGTAAGGTGAAGCATCGCCACGGAATATCTCACTTGGTGAATGTTACCCGGCACGTTATATAATCTCTCAACGATCGTGGTAAAAGGAAATGAGTACGATATGAAATATTAAAGAGAGAAGGAAGAAAATTAAAATGCATGTCTGAGAGACACAAATCCACTTACTGACATCTCGTTCCTCATGAATCATTTAATTTTAATTGCTTAAAGGGAATGACTCCAAATCGAAGCTCATGAATTGAAACCGCATCTCTTGTAACTGAAGGAAGAAGAATTAATTGATCCAGAAAAGTGAAAGACTGCGAGATTGAGTTAGCTAGTTTTAGTCAGGGCCACATAGACACACAGACCAAAGAAGAAAAGATATATGTAACTATCTCCTACATATTAAAGCATAGAATCATAGATATGTTTCACAGCTTAGAAGACGAGAGAGCGAGTATATATTCTTTGTTTGCTCCCCTCTTAGTAGCCTCTTACAACATGCAGGAGGTACAGACAATGCATCGTTCCACACCACCGATGGATCAGATAGACAGTTCGATAAATCGAAAGAAATATGTAGCATCACGATATGCGTCCAACAATATTTCAGCTGATCCAGCACAGAACATTTCCATGCCATGTCACCACCTATCGAGATCTACGTCCAACAATATGGCAGCTGATCCAGCACACAACATTCCCACGCCATGTCACAAGATAGTCCCACTTATCCAGCTCTACCTCCAACAATATGGCAGCTGATCCATTTCCTCACAACATTCCCATGCCATGTCACAAGATATCTCCACCTATCATGAGCTACGTCCAACAATATGGCAGCTGATCCAGCACACGACATTCCCATGTCATGTCACAATTTAGTCCCACCTATCAAGATACGTCCAGCAATATGGTATCTGAGTTAGCACATAATGGTCATAAATATTCGCAAAAGACGTATTACGAGGAAAATACTGCTGCCTTCGATGACGTTACCGTTACTTTGCTGTGACCTAGACGAAACGCCAATAAGACAGAGGAAACAGGAAACTCGTTTAAAACACAGCGCCATTTGTACCGACTGTATATAGAAGGCAGAGAAATAACAATGTGAGGAAGAAGATGACGATCACTGATTGCCTGGATACCACGATGTCGGCTTTTTGTTCATGCAAAATTGATTACACTAATTCCTGATAGATCATCATCATCATCATCATCATAGGTTGTTCTGCCATCCGGCAGGTCCTGTCATGGCTGTGACCTCCATATCTCTCGATCTTGTGCCCTTTTTTTCACTTCTGCATAATCTTCCTTTCTTTTTCTAATGCTGTCTAATAACTGGTATCGTCTCCTTCCCCTTCCTCGTTTTCCTTTTATCATCCCTTCAATTGCTATTCGTAGTAAAGTGTTGTGTCTTAGATTATGACCTATCCAATTTTTCTTCCTATTTTGGATTTCGGACATCATGCTCCTCACTCCTCCCACTCTCTTCAGAACTTCCTCATTTGATATTTCATCTTCCCACTTTACTCCTTCAATTCTTCGCCAAATCCACATCTCAAATGCCTCTATTCTTTTCTGTTCTTCCTTCCTTAATGTCCACGTTTCAGCACCATATAGAGCTATACTCCATACGTAACACCTTGCAAGTCTCTTCCTCAGATCTTTCTCTAGCGGGCCACAAAACAGTTTTTTCTTCTTGTTGAAGCTTTCATTGGCTAAGGCAATTCGCGCTTTTATGTCTGTTATAGAGTGAAGGTCTTCAGTCACAATACTTCCAAGATACTTAAACTTATTCACCTGTTCAATAATTTCTCCCACTATCTTGATTGTTGCTTTTTCACCTTTACCTCCAAGTATCATGAATTTGGTTTTCTTTTTGTTTATGCTCATTCCATACTCTTCACACTTTATGTTTAATTCTCTCAGCATTTTGCGGAGGTCCTTCACATTTTCAGCTATTACTGCCATATCATCAGCAAATCTTATACATTCAATTCTCTTACCTCCAACGTTGACACCTCTTTTACCACCCAAGCATTCACAAATAATTTCCTCCAAATAAATATTAAACAAAGTTGGTGATAAGCAGCAACCCTGTCTAACACCTCTCCCCAGTCTGATTTCTTCTGTTAATTCTCCTCGTATTCTCACTCTTGCTGTTTGGTTGTAATATAATTCCTTGATCAATCTTCTTTCTCTCCATTCCACCCCATGTTTTTTAAGTATCTCCAAGAGTTTATCCCACCTTACTTTGTCAAATGCCTTCTCTAAGTCTACGAAGACTGTGTATACTTTTCTATTCTTCTCTATGTACCTTTCACCTATGATTTTCAGTAGACCAATGGCATCCCTTGTGCCTACTCCATGCCTAAACCCATATTGTTCTTCACGAATATAATTCTCCATTCGTCTGTAAATCCTTCTGTTTATTGCTCTTAACAGTATTTTAGCTGCATGTGAAATTAAACTTAGTGTCCTGTGTTCTTCACATTTCTTACTATTTTTCCTTTTTTCAATTGGTATTATTATATTTTACAGAAAATCTTTTGGCCATTTCCCTTTTAAGTATATTTCTTGACAAGGTTTTACAAATATATATTTTCCTTTCCCCTGCAGTACTTTGAGTAGTTCAACTGGTATTTCATCTACACCAACTGCTTTACCATTCTTCATTTCCCTAATAGTTGCCTCAATTTCCTCTTCTAATATACTGAACCCAATCTGATCTTCATTTATTTCATTTTCCTTCTCCAAATTTATACTACTCTCGTCTGGTCTGCTGTTCCAATCATATAACCATTCTATGTACTCTTTCCATCGTTCCTTGACTTTTTCAGGCTCACTTACTAACTGTCCATCCAATGTTTTAATCTCAGTCATTCCACTTCCATTCCTTTTATCCTTGAATGTTAATTCCATAGCTTCTTTGTACATCATGTCATATTTACCTTCGCTTTCCAACCGTTCTATTTTGCTGCAGGTTTTTCTGATCCACTTTTCTTTAGCTTGTTCAGTCTCCCTTCTTAATTCATTATTTAATTTTCTGTACATCTTTCTTCCTTCTTGAGTGTTTACATTGTTCCATTTTCTCCTTTCTTCCATTTTGTCCAACATTTCTTCAGTTACCCATTCCTTTCTTATTTTCCTCGTCCGTTTTGTTCCCAGAACTTCTTTTGCTGTCTCTTTAAGATTGTTTCTAAATCTCTCCCATTTTTCGTTAACACAGTTAGCCTTATTCTCAGTTTGTAATCTTTCAACAAGGCTCTCTTCTAACACTACAACATTTTTGTTTTCTTTCACATTTTCAAGGCATATAACTTAATTGCTTTTACTTATCCTAACTCTTTTTAATTTAATGCAAAATTCTGCAACAACTAGGTTGTGATCAGAACATATGTCTGATCCTGGATAACATTTTGCATTTTTTAAGCCATTCCTATATCTTTGTTGTATCATAATATAGTCTATTGAGTACCTTTCCTTATTAATACTGGGTGTCCATGTATACCTCCGCCTTTTACTGTTTTCAAACAATTTATTGCCAATAACAATGTTGTTTCTTTTATAGAAGTCAACTAACATCTGGCCTCTGTCATTTCTAACTCCAAGCCCATATTTCCCAACTATTTTGTCTTCACGTCCTTCTCCAACAACGGCATTCCAACCTCCCATTATCACCACACATGCATTCTTAATTTCTCTTCCACTAATCTCTTCTATTTGGTCGTAACATTCCTCTACCTCCTCTTCTGGGTGTTGACTGGTTGGCATATAAACTTGAATTATTACTAAATCTTTCCGATCGCCTTTCAATCGTAGCATAATTATTCTCTCATTTACATATTCTATCTTCAACACTTTTGGCTTTATATCTGTCTTAATTAGTACTCCTACTCCATGCTGCCCACTACGCTCAGCACCTGAGTAATATAGTGTATTTCTCCACTACCTCCCCATCTCACTTCACTCATGCCTAGTATGTCAAGTTTGTTTTTAACCATTTCTTGTTTAGCATTTTCCGATTTTCCTTGCTGTAATAAAGTTCGTACATTCCATGAACCTATCCTCAAAATGTGTTTACTTTTTATACTGCGTTTACTCATCCTTCCTTCATCTCTATTAGAAAACCTCGATGTATTCCCCTCCCGGAGATCCGATTGAGGGGAAGTTTTACCTCCGGAGTCTTTTATACAGAGGCCCATTGCCATGAACTTCTTGGGACGATTTCAGTGGTGGTTTCCCGTTGCCTTCCACTGACCTCCAAAACCTGTCTGCTCACCGACTCAGTTTCCCGCTGGGGTTGGTTACCCAACCTTCCACTGAGTTGCTCGGCGTAACAGGGGCACCACGTGTAGGTAGGAAGTTGGGGAATTGAGGTGACAGAGGCTAAGAGAACTCTCTTGTTGAGTTCTTATAATCACATATCACCCCTTTTTTTTTTTTTTTTTTTTTTTTTTTTTTTTTTTTTTTTTGCCAGAGTCTCAAGGTGTTTGCAGAGACTCCCCCAGGTCATCTCCCGGGCCCCCTGATAGATCCTCCATCCCTAAATATTCATGTTGAATGCATATTATTTCTATGCATATTATAAAATAAGGCCGTCGGTAGGCGTCTATCAGTAATCGTGCGAGCCAATCTCAAGAACAATCGAACAGATTTGATGCTGTTTATGCCATTGTATACAACACTTCTTTAAGAAGGTATAGGATTGAAAAGGAAACCTACAACCTGTTTTCCAACCAGTGACCGGGTCAGGGATAGGCGAGGATAGGAATTGTGCCAGCTGCCGAAGCCTGTCGCACTCCTCTGGGGCAATGATTAATGACTGACAGATGAAATGAAAACAGATTAGAGAGTGTTGCTGGAATGAAAGATGGCAGGAAAAATCGGAGAAACCGAAGGAAACGCTGTCCTGCCTCCACTTTGTCCAGCACAAATTTGTACCACGGTATCCAGCGGTGAGAGGCCGGCACGCTGCCGCCTAAGCCACAGAGGCTTAAAGGTATAGGAGTAAGGAACATTAATCTGTGGTGACATAAAACCGAGACGTTGCGATCTTGGAGGAAGTAATTGAAAAGACGGCCATCCGAGCGCTTCCTTGGCTTACCATCGTAAGCCGTAAACGATAATCCCCAAGTATGTTTGGAAGAATTGTTGAGCATAAAAGAGCTCTATTAAAAATGTCCGTGATGCCATATAAAACTTTCTCTTTCTTTATCGTTCCCTCAGTCCTGAGGATCGTAATCTGTAAGCGTATTTCTTTGTGTCCACCCTCATCCTTGGCAGTGCGTTGTCAGACGAGTTGCTTGTAGGAAGGGCACATTCGTCTTGCGTTTTACTGCTACTACTACTACCAAATATTTTCATTCCTCCCCTGAAGGAGGAGGCGGACCTCTTAAGACTTGACGCCGTCTCTCAGGCCGGAAGATTTGTGGTGATGAAGGAGAATTGCGGTGAAGGTGAGAGGGTTGGCCTATACTAAGAACTGCCCCAGCATTCGCCTTCGTGCAGGAGAATGGAGAACCATTCTCAGGACAACCGACGGTAGGGACCAGCCCCTCTCCGTCTCTCAAATACAGAGGTGTAGAGCGACGGCAGAGCCGTGGCCACACCTCCTCTGCTCGGCTGGCTTGACGGGGTATAGCGCTGTCGGACTACGGACCAGCCGTGGACACTTGTAGGCCGACTCCTACTCTGCTACCGCCGACGACGGTAATAACCATTAATTTATTTTAATGTAGATAAAACTAATGAAATAACAGAATATATTTATTCAGTGCAACGTAAGGATATCAGTACTTTTTGTAGTGTTAAGCACTGGAAATACTTAAGTTGTGTGTGAAATTGTATATGATGATACTGAATTTAGAATGTTAAACTAGTATTTCTTCCCCTGGAATTGCTGGCTATACTTTTGTTGTTGTAGTTTTGTTGTGGTTGTTGTTGTTGGGTGATTATGTTTTAACCTTACTTTATTATCACACTACTGTACGTGACCATTGCCACCAGGATTTTTCCCAATTTCAATGTATTTGTTAATAATAATACATTTTTATAAAGTTTAAAATGAGATTAGTTGGCCTATACTAAGAACTGCCCCAGCATTCGCCTTCGTGCAGGAGAATGGAGAACCATTCTCAGGACAACAAAAAAGCCAAACCAAACCCCATGGCACTACAGCCCTTGAAGGGCCTTGGCCTACCAAGCGACCGCTGCTCAGCTCGAAGGCCTGCAGATTACGAGGTGTCGTGTGGTCAGCACGACGAATCCCCTCGGCCGTGATTCTTGACTGTCTAGACCGGGACCGCTATCTCACCGTCAGATAGCTCCTCAATTCTACTCACGTAGGCTGAGTGGACCTCGAACCAGCCATCAGGTATAGGTAAAAATCCCTGACCTGGCCGGGAATCGAACCCGGAGCCTCCGGGTAAGAGGTAGGCACGCTACCCCTACACCACGGGGCCGGCTCGCTTAACACTACGACTGTCCTAAATATGAGATAACTGAGTCATTATTTAGCCGGCCCCGTGGTGTAGCGGTAGCGTGACTGCCTCTTACCCGGAGGCCCGGGTTCGATTCCCGGCCAGGTCAGGGATTTTTACCTGGACCTGAGGGCTGGTTCGAGGTCCACTCAGCCTACGTGATTAGAATTGAGAAGCTACCTGGCGGTGAGCTAGCTGCCCCGGTCTCGAAAACCAAGAATAACGGCCGAGAGGATTCGCCGTGCTGACCACACGACACCTCGCAATCTGCAGGCCTTCGGGCTGAGCAGCGGTCGCTTGGTAGGTCAAGGACCTTTCAAGGGCTGTAGTGCCATGGATTTGGGTGGGTGGAGTCATGACTTACTTGGCCATGGCAATCGTCAGTAGTATAATTGGACAGTTCGGCCGCCACCTCCACCTCAGGCTCCCAGAGGCCACCTCCACCTCCACCTCAGCCAGAGGCCTCCCAGATGCCTCCTCCACCTCCACCTCAGCCAGAGGCCTCCCAGAGGTCTCCTCCACCTCCCGCGGGAAATTTGAATTTGTAAACAAAGCCACGTGCTTTTTGACAGCTGTCATCGACAACAACGCATCGCTAACCTCAGTACTGCCATCTTGACGGGCCTAAACCTCAGTAGTGCCAACTTAACCTAACTAGCGCGAGGTAAACAAAGCCACGTGCTTTTTGACAGCCACGTGCGTTTTGACAGATTTGTAAACAAAGCCACGTGCTTTTTGACAGCTCTCATCAACAACAACGCATCGCAAACCTCAGTACTACCATCTTGACGGGCCTAAACCTTAGTGGTACCAACTTAACCTAACTAGCATGAGGTAAACAAAGCCACGTGTTTTTTTGACAGCCACGTGCTTTTTGACAGATTTGTAAACAAAGCCACGTGCTTTTTGACAGCTCTCATCAACAACAACGCATCGCAAACCTCAGTACTACCATCTTGACGGGCCTAAACCTTAGTGGTACCAACTTAACCTAACTAGCATGAGGTAAACAAAGCCACGTGTTTTTTTTGACAGCCACGTGCTTTTCGACAGATTTGTAAACAAAGCCACGTGCTTTCTGACAGCTGTCATCGACAACAACGCATCGCTAACCCCAGTACTGCCATCTTGACGGGCCTAAACCTCAGTAGTACCAACTTAACCTAACTAGCGCGAGATAAACAAAGCCACGTGCTTTTTGACAGCCACGTGCTTTTTTGACAGCTGTCATCCGCCATCTTTAAACTACAGAGCACCGTGCTGCCCTCTTTCGTCACCTGTCATCGGCAGTGCTGCCATCTTGACGGGCCTAAACCTTAGTGCTACCAACTTAACCTCACTAGCTCGAGATAAACAAATCCACGTGCTTTTTGACAGCTACGTGCTTTTTTGATAGCTGTCATCCGCCATCTTTAATCTATAGAGCACAGTGCCGCCCTCTTTAGCTACTTACCTTTGAAATGTGGTGGCGGATAATTTGAAAAATGCTTTTCGACATGCAGCCATCTTTAATCCAGAGAGAACAGTGCTGCCCTTTATGTGGTGGCGGCAAATTGAAAAATTCCACATGCTCTTGTTTGAAAACAAACTCACGTGCTTTTTTGACAGCTGTCATCTGCCATCTTTAATCTATAGAGCACAGTGCTGCCCTCTTTAGTTTGAAATGTGGTGGTGGTAAATTCCACGTGCTCTTGTTTGGAAACAAAGCCATGTGCTTTTTTGACAGCTGTCATCCGCCATCTTTAATCAACAGAGCACTGTGCTACTATCATGCGGGCAATTTCATCACCTGTCATCCGCCATCTTTAATCCACAGAACACCGTGCTGCCCTCTTTATGGCTACTACCTTAAGCACGTAGTAGCGGACAATTTGAAAAGTTCTGTTAGCTATCATCCGCCATCTTTAATCAAGAGAGCACCGTGCTGCCATCTTTAGCTAGATACCTTTGAAATGTGGTGGCGGCAAATTGAAAAATTCCACGTGCTCTTGTTTGGAAACAAACTCACGTGCTTTTTCGACAGCTACCATCCGCCATCTTTAATCAACAGAGCATAGTGCTGCCCTCTTTAGTTTGAAATGTGATGGCGGCAAATTCCACGTGCTCTTGTTTGGTAAACATAGCCATGTGCTTTTTTGACAGCTGTCATCCGCCATCTTTAATACGGAGAGCACCGTGCTGCCCTCTTTATCGTAGTAGATGTAAATTCGTCACCTGTCATCCGCGGTGCTGCCATCTTTAGCTAGATACCTTTGAAAAGTGGTGGCGGATAATTTAAAAAGAAAAATTCTACAGCAGCCCTCTCTCGACGCTAATTGCATAAGATGGTGGCTATACATGACTCCTTAAGGGTGCTTACGCAAGATGGCTGCTATACACAGGTTCTTATGAGACGCCCTTGGGATGCTTGCGCAAGATGTCAGTTATACATGGCTCCTTATGAGATACCCTAGGGATGCTTGCGCAAGATAGCGGCTGATCTTATGGGACGGCTTAAGGGTCCTTGGACAAGATGGCTTGAGACGCCCTAAGGATGCTTGCGCAAGATGGCGGACACAAGATGGCAGCTATACATAACTCCTTATGAGACGCTTTAAGGGTGCTTGCGCAAGATAGTTGCTACTCTTAGCTTAGAGGCTAACGTGTCGTGATAGTTCGATTCATTAAATTTAGGGCTTAAATGCAAAATGTTAAATATATCGAAAACGGTGCACCGTAGAGCAAAACGGACAAAATTTTTCTGCCTAATACCTAGGTTCGCAGTATGAGGAACAAGAAAATCATAGTCTAATGATGGGATCAACGGTTCGGTTCCTACTTAGGCCCTTTGGCATTTGCTCTGTTTTAGCTTGTATTGAAGCGAGTCTTCGTAACATGATCAGGTCTAGCTATGGTAGAGAGTATAACGTACCGTGCAGGTTCGATTCATTAAATTTGGAGGCTTAAATGCAAAATGTTAAATATCTCGAAAACGATGCATCGTAGAGCAAAACGGACAAAATTTTTCCGCCTAATACGTAGGTTCGTAGTATCAGGAACAAGAAAAAACATAGTCTAATGATGAGATCAACGGTTCGATTCCTACTTAAGCCCTTTGGCATTCGCAGCTATCTATTTCTACAAGATGGTGGCTGCTCTTATGAGAAACAAGATGCCTTGAGACGTCCTAGGGATGCTTACGCAAGATGACAGACACACAATGGTGACTATACATAGCTCCTTATGAGACGGCCTAGGGGTGCTCGCACAAGATGGCGGCTACTCTTATGAAGAAAGCTAGCTTAGAGGCTACTGCGCAAGATAACAGCTGCTGTTATGCATGTGGTGGAGGGCAATTTGAAATTCTATGTGCTTAATCAACAGAGCACCCTGCTGCCCTCTTTAGCTGAAATGTGGTGGTGGATAATTTGAAAAATTCTTTTGACAGTTATCATCTTTAAAAACAATGGCGACTATACATAGGCTGTTAAGGTCTTATCATTCTCCTCCTCCTCCTCCTCCTCCTCCTCCTCCTCCCCTCCTCCTCCTCCTTCTCTACCTCCTCCTCCGCCTCTTATGTCAAGGCATAGCTTTATATCGAACAAGTTTAAACCTGCATCGCGAAGGCAAGCGTGTGCAGCGATAACATTATTGTGCATGTTTAGACTTTCGAAACATAAGAAGAGTAGAATCAAACGCTGTACTCGATACGACATGTGATCAGAACATTGATTGATGCGTTCAGAAAAACAAAATAAGTGATCAAGACTAGAATCGAACAATGTACTCAATACATCATGTGTTTAGAATATGTCAGGGGATACGCTTGTTCTAAGAAGATCAGATTGAAACATAACAAGACTAGAATAGAACACTGTAATCGATGTTGTTAACTTCAACATGTGATCAGAACATTGATTGATGTGTTCAGAACACAAAATAAGTGATCATGACTAGAATCGAACACTGTACTCGATACAACATGTGATCAGAACATTGATCGATGTGTTCAGAACACGAAATAAGTGATCAAGACTAGAATCGAACACTGTACTTAATACAACATGTGTTTAGAACATGTTAGGGGGTACCCTTGTTCTAAGAAGATCAGAATGAAACATAACAAGACTAGAATCGAACACTGTAATCGATGTTGTTAACCTCAACATATGATCAGAACATTGTTTGATGTGTTCAGAGCAAAAGTACAATTTTGATGATTTGCTTAGTGTAAAATCAAAAACTATGGAAACACACTGTGCACATATCGCATAGCTAACTCGCTCAGTAAGCAATATTGCAAAACTACAACTTCAATGATTTGCATAGTGTAAAAATCAAAAACACACTGTACCCATACTGCGCAGCTAACTCGCTCGGTAAACGATATAGCCAAAGTATAACTTCAAATTATTTACCTTCCATCATTCGTCTTGTGTGTAAAAATCAGTCGAACAAGTTATCGCATAAACATGGCTGGAAAAAAATCGTGATAGGGTATGGAACCCAGGGGTTACATCTTATCAGAAGGGCAAAAAGGATGAAAGGACTCTTCCTCCTCCTTACCGCACATTCCTTGAAGGGCTAATTGGCTGAAGGGCTAATGGGCTAAAGGGCTAAAGGGCTAATGGGCTAATGGGCTAAAGGGCTAAAGGAGCAACAACCTCGTCGATCGCTATCAGCAAGAACGCTTGTACTTTGTTAAGTGTAGAAAATTAATCTTTATTTGTAAATGGTTTCATGTTCAGAACAAGGAATGGAAAATCCCCGAGGTGCGATGAGTTACGTTTTTCGAACTAGTGTTTGGAACACTGAACTTTTCAAGATGATAGCAGAGAGTTTAGCAATGTTCTGTTGTTGGATTTTAAATTCCGCGCTACAACATGCATAAGGTGGTAGCCTTGAGGTTTACCGCCGTAAAGATGGCAAGAGTGAGGTTAACAATGTTCTGTTGTTGGATTTTAAATTCCGCGCTACAACATGCATAAGGTGGCAGCCTTGAGGTTTACCGCCGTAAAGATGGCAAGAGTGAGGTTAACAATGTTCTGCTGTTGGATTTTAAATTCCGCGCTATAACATGCATAAGGTGGCAGCCTTGAGGTTTACCGCCGTAAAGATGGCAGCAGTGAGGTTAGCGACGCTCTATTGTCCTTCAAAGTGAGGTTAGGGTTCGTCAAGAAGACAGCTGTCAAAAAAGCACGTGGCTATGTTTACCAAACAAGAGCACGTGGTCGTGACGTCACGGTCACGTAGTATGTTGCCTCAGCATGTAAAGTTCAATGTCTACACCTACGTAGTTAACACTCTGCTATGTTCACAAGATTTTTTACACATATTATACTATACAATTATACTACTATCGTCCTTTTTATCTCTGTATCACAACGTAGTGATGGTATAATCGAATAACCTCGATCCGATTATTTAAATAATCGAATAAATAATCGAATAAAATAATCGAATGAGTTTGAAATATCATTCAGTTGTATCGCGTAGAATGTTCGGATGCGTTATGAATCAATTTTTCGATTTAAGCGTGTCGGATGGATAATCGACTGAAATAAGCGAATAGATGAACTATTATGAAAAATAGAAATACTCCTTTTTCCAGACGTATCTCCAAATGTAGAAACTAAATGTATGAATTAACTGTCTTAATAAGATCACTTTAATTCGATTACTTCGAAAGCATTCACTATTCAATTGCTTCATTGATTCGAATAGAGTTTCGGGTGGATAATCAAAAAATAATCGAAAAATAATCTAATGAGAAATATAATGGAATAAGCTATTATTTTGTATTCGATTATCCCATCACTACGTACAAAATACCGTTTCTTGATACGGAGTCGGAGATGACATGAGATTAATTTGTATGCCACGTCTTTACGGCCAGATGCCCTTCCTCACGTCAACATCTGCAGAGGAGCTAATGAAGATGACATGAATGATGGTGAATAAAATTGGGTAAGGAGGTGGAAGAAATCGGCTGTGGCCTTTGGACACGAAGTGAAAATGGGAAACCACAGAAAACCATTCTCAGGACAGCTGATGGTGGGGTTCGAACCCACGCGCCTCCCGAATGCAGAACTTGGCTCCATTGCCGCAGCCCTGCCCTTAAAATTAGAAACCGTATTTTGAGATTAATCACTCAATCATTTTGTTTATTCACGTCAATTAATCTTGCTGTTGTTTGGGTCATCAGTCCATAGACTGATTGGCTGCAGCTCTCTATGTAACCTTATCCTGTACTAACCTTTTCATTTCTACGTAACTACTACAGCAACATCTACTCTAATCTGCTTGTCATATTCACACCTTGGTCTACCCCTTCCGTTCTTACCGCCTATACTTCCCTCAAAAACCAACTGAACAAGTCCTGGGTGTCTCAAGATGTGCGCAATCATTCTGTCTCTTCTTTTGAACAAATTTAGCCAAATAGTTCTCCTCTCACCAATTCGATTCAGTATATTTTTTATTTGTGATTCGATCTACCCATCTAACCTTCAGTTTTCTTCTCTAACACCACATTTCAAAAACTTCTATTTTTATTTCTGAGCAAGTTATCGCCCATATTTCACTTGCATACAGTACAATGCCACGCTCCAGACGAAAGTCTACTAGAAACGTCGTTTAAATTTATATATCATCATCATCATCATCATGTTTACCCTCCAGGTTCGGGTTTTCCCTCGGACTCAGCGAGGGATCCCACCTCTACCGCCTCAAGGGCAGTGTCCTGGAGCTTCAGACTCTTGGTCGGGGGATACAACTGGGGAGAATGACCAGTACCTCGCCCAGGCGGCCTCACCTGCTATGCTGAACAGGGGCCTTGTGGAGGGATGGGCAGACTGGAAGGGATAGACAAGGAAGAGGGAAGGAAGCGGCCGTGGCCTTAAGTTAGGTACCATCCCGGTATTCGCCTGGAGGAGAAGTGGGAAACCACGGAAAACCACTTCGAGGATGGCTGAGGTGGGAATCGAACCCACCTCTACTCAGTTGACCTCCCGAGGCTGAGTTGACCCCGTTCCAGCCCTCGTACCACTTTTCAAATTTTCGTGGCAGAGCCGGGAATCGAACTCGGACCTCCAGGGGTGGCAGCTAATCACGCTAACCACTACACCACAGAGGCGGACTAAATTTATATATCAATGTTCGAAATGAGCTACTTTAATGAATATTGAATTTTCACGACCGCATTGTAATCGAAACCGACTTTCGACCTATTAGGTCGTGTTACGTACATTTAGTACGTGTTGAAGAGATGTTAAGTACAGAACAAAAATGGCAAACCAGACACCAGTGGGATCCGAACCCACAACCTCCCATAACACGACCTAATAGGTTGAAAGTCGGTTTCGATGAGCTACTTTATTTTCTTAATAAATGCCTTCCACGCTTTTCGTGCCGCATTTTATGTTCTCCTTACTTCTTCCAATGTTACCTATTTAATTACCCAAGTAATATTCATCTTCTTCCTTTAAGACTTCATTTCCTAAACTAATATTTCCTGCATCACCTGACAGCGTTCGACTGCTCTCCAGTACCTTTGTTTTGGACTTATTTATTTTCATCTTGTATTCCTTCCCCAAGACTCTGTCCATACCACTCGTCAATTTATCCAGATCTTTTGCAGTCTCAGATAAAATAACAATATCATCGGCAAATCTCATGGTTTTCATTTCCTCTCCTTGGATTGCGATTTTCTTTCAAAATTCACTATAATTTGCAGAATCATTTCGGAATTATCGTCGTTTGAATGAAAACACGCGAATGGTTTGAAAACCCGCCCGGTGGCCACCTGGCCTTGTTACCCAATTGATTTGGGGGTTAGATTTGGCCCAGTTTTACGGCCGGGGGACCTTCCTGACTCCCATCCTAAGTAGAGGAATGTGTTTACTATTGCATATTTCAGTGGTGTGGTGTGTTATAGGTTACGTAGATAAAGAGAAGTGAATTAAGACGAACATAATAAACCAGTCCCCGAGCCAGAGGAATTAATTATACGCTGTTAAAATCACCGGCCGGGTCGGGAATCGAACCCCCAGCCCTATGAATCCAGACCCGGTACGTTGACTACTCAGCTAAGGAGCAGGCCAACTGTGCGAGCTAAACCAATTTTATAAAATTTAACACTGAATGTTACGTTGTTCGAACTTCAGTTTTTGCACTTTAATGCCAGGCTTGTCCACCACTGTGCTGTAGTTGTTAGTGTGGTTAGCTGCCACCACCAGAGACTTGGGTTCGATTCCTGGCTCTGCCACGAAATTTGAACAGTGGTACGACGACTGGAGCGAGGTCCACTCAGCCTCGGTAGGTCATCTGAATAGAGGGGGGTTCGATTCCCACCTCAGCCATTCAAAAATGGTTTTCCGTGGTTTCCCACTTCTCCTCCAGAAAATGTCGGTATGTTACCTTCCTTCCCTCTTCCTTCCAATCTTCCCATCCTCCCCCCAAAAGCCCCTGTTCAACATAGCAGGTGAGGCCGCCTGGATGAGGAACCAGTCCTCCTCCTCCTCAGTTGTATCCCCAACCAAATGTTTCACGCTCCAGGGCACTGCCCTTCAGGCTTGAGAGGAGGAATCCCTCATGAAAGTCGGGGGGAAAACGGAAAACGGTAAACGGAATTAATAAAAATCTCTCTTTTAGTCCAACCCTTCGTAAGGGTGTAGTGGCATCACGCGACAATCATTTTGGTGGCCTTCCTCCAGGAGTCTCCGCTTTGGACATGGTGACGTGCTTGCTGTAAGCTTATCCTGGTCAAGCTCTTGATCTGGTCTATCCATCGTGACGGTGCACGTCCTCTAGGTCTTCGGCCGTCGACTTTTTTCTATGATAAGTATTTCCATTGCCTCCTGTCTTCTGGCAATATGGTCAAAATATCTGAGTTGTTTTTGGCTGATAAGGGTCGACAGTCTAGTTCTGATGCCGAGCTGTTGCAGGATGGATTCGTTAGTATGGTGTGCTGTCCGTGGTATTCTCAGTAATCTCCTATAGCACCACATTTCTAGAGCATCAATAGATCCTAGATACTCGAAGCGACTGACAACGTCATAATCAGCAATTGTTGTTATGGCAGGTTTGTTGTTATTAAAACTGTTTACAATCATCACTTTTGTATTTTTATTGTTGATTTCAAGACCATATTCTCTGCTTCGCTCGTCTAACCTCCGCATGATGGATTCTAGTTCATGGTCATCTGTTGCAATTATCACAGTGGCATCCGCATATCTGAGATTGTTAATTTTCCTGCCATCAACTGTGATGCCGTCAATCCAATCCTCGAGAATCTCCCTCATAATGTACTCACTGTATACAATAAATAGAAGGGGGGAGAGAATGCAACCTTGTCGCACTCCAGCACTAGTAGAAAAGATGTCTGAGAAATTGGCACTAACTCTCACTGTCGCAATGTTCGAAGAGTACAATTGTTGAATCAGGTACACTAAATGTCTCGGCGTCCCCATCTCAATGAGTATAACCCAGAGCTTTGATCATTTTACCTCGTCGAAGGCTTTCTTGTAGTCCACGAAGCACAGGAACATCTTGATATTGTACTCCCTTGTCTTCTCTGCGAGCCGCCGGATGTTTAGGATCTGCTCACGAGCTCTTTTGCCTGAAACAAACCCGGTTTGTTCCTCTGAGATTTGTGGAAGTAAGAAGGTCTTCAGCCGCTCGATCAGCACCGTGAGCATGATTTTACTGGCATGGGAGATGAGGGCTATCGTTCGATAGTGTGCACAGTCAAGTGGAGAACCTTTCTTGAACGGTGTGGTATGAAGATGGAGTGGCACCACTGGTCCGGCCAATTTCCAGACGTCCATATCTTCTGACATAACTTGTGGAGGATGTCGACACCTAGGTCACCCATGTTCTTTAGGACTTCAGCAGTGATTCCATCTTGGCCTGGTGCTTTCCGGTTCCGGAGGTTTTTTATTGCACGTTTCACTTCTTCTCAAAGGATCATTGGTTCAAAGTCTGACCTGGCATTGGCTGTGAGTCATCAGTGAACAGCATGATGCAGTATTCTCTCCATACTTTGGTGATGCCCGCTGCATTTGTGATGATATTCCCTTGGTCATCTTTAATAATCTGAGACTTAAAGCATAAACTCTCGTGCTAAGTATTTCATCTTGTCGTTCAGTTCTGCGCTGCGATTTTTGGTCGCATGTGCCTCTAGTTCTGTACACAGTTTCCAATTGTAACATACTTCTTCATTAAAACGTAATGTTAAAATAAGTTAGTGTGTTGTGTGGCGGACCACACAAATCACTTAGAGGCACGCGTGTCATAGGTTCGCCATCACTGGACTAGTCGATAGCGCACAACTCCAGCAAGAAGTTGCTTGACAAGCAGCATTTCCTTTCAACACCTTTCCTTCAAAAATAAAAGAGAGAGCATATTGATATTATTTGGTCTACTTTCACTTGACAGCTCACTACTTCTGTTTTCCCTACATCTGTCATGATATTGGAAAGAATCGATTTTACATCAACGTCCATCTCTCTGATGGGAGAAACAGCGGCAGGCGCTGAGTACGTTATCGATACAATTCTTCCACTTGCCTGTTGCTGAAGTCGATAGGTACGCTTTTGAGGTATTGTTATGGCCTCCAGATCAATATAAGTTTTTTTTTGCCAGGGGCTTTACGTCGCGCCGACACAGATAGGTCTTATGGCGACGATGGGATAGGAAAGGCCTAGGAGTTGGAAGGAAGCGGCCGTGGCCTTAATTAAGGTACAGCCCCAGCATTTGCCTGGTGTGAAAATGGGAAACCACGGAAAACCATTTTCAGGGCTGCCGATAGTGGGATTCGAACCTATCTCCCGGATGCAAGCTCACAGCCGCGCGCCTCTACGCGCACGGCCAACTCGCCCGGTATCAATATAAGTAGGATCCGCTAGAACATGCCTAGAATCGAATCACAAAACCAAATTATTGCGTTTATTCCAATTATTATTCTACTAGCAGTTTCTAATAGGTATTATAAACGTGCTATAGGGCCTCCGTGGCTCAGGTGGCAGAGCAACGGCCTCTCACCGCTGGATTCCTCGGTTCAAATCTCGGCCACTCCATGTGAGATTTGTGCTGGATAAAGCGGATGTGGTATAGGTTTTTCTCCGGGTACTCCGGTTTTCCCTGCCATCTTTCATTCCAGCAACACTCTCCATTATCATTTCATTTCATCTGTCAGCCATTAATCATTGCCCCAAAGGAGTTCAACAGGCTTCGACAGCCGACACGATTCCCATCTTCGCCGCTAGATGGGGCTTCATTCATTCCATTCCTGACCCGGTCGAATGACTAGAACAGGCTGTGGATTTTCATTATATACATGCTATATACAGTACACATGCAAACGGTTCCTTAAAGAAGATAATTAATGTTAGGTATTTACAACAATGCCCGCCTCTGTGGTGTAGTTAGTGTGATTAGCTGCCACACCTGGAAGACCGAGTTCGATTCCTGGCTCTGTCACGAAATTTGGAAAGTAGTATGAGGTCTGGAACGGTGTCCACTCAGCCTCGGTAGGTCAACTGAGTAGAGGGGGTTTGATTCTCACCGCTGCCCCCATCCACAAGGCTGTAGAATACATCCACGGGGTCTCCCGTCTGTCGTAAGAAGCGACTAAATGTGAGACCAAAGACTCTCAACTTGGGAACGTTACTTAGCGAGTACAGGATACTGCCTGGGTCTGACAGAGTTTCCACACATGAGGGGTGTTCCATATTGACATTAATTCAATGAGAACAGTTACACTTCGGTCGTTTCACGTCCCATGTGGGCGAGGCGGTAGAATAAGACCCACGGTGTCCCCTGCCTGTCGTAAGAGGCAACTAAAAGCATCACAGGGGCTCTTAACCTGGGAGCCTGGGTTGGCGACTTAGCTGAGTCATGGCATTGCTCCCACTTACTTGTGCCAGGCTCCTCACTTTCATCTATCCTATCCGACCTCCCTTGGTTAACTCTCGTTCTTTTCCGACGCAGACGCTTTCATTTTCACGCCCTTCGTGGCCCTTCTCTCTCTCTTTTTTTTTTTTTTTGTTTTCGAAGTGTCGGACCGCTTCAGTTTTTTCTCACTGATTAGTATTAATATACGGTAGGATAGTTGTCCAGTCCATGTCTCCATCGCCGGTCACAAATTTGGTCGCGAAACCTGTCCGCTGTCCGCTCACTTAACGGTAGCCGTTAGTGAAAGGCGGCGTAGTTAACAGATATTATGCTCCTCTGTCGTGTGCTGACACCTGTTGGCAGGCCTACGTTTCACCTCCCTTTTGCGACCTCGGCAATATTAAATTTGCGAGACCTAGAGAGCTTTTCATTATCACGCCTTTAATGGCCCTTCCCTGTTTTTTTTTTTTTTCGGTATTTTCATAATTTAAAATATCGGGCCACTTCCCTCTCTCCCACCCGCTCTGGGGTAGACGACGGTTGTCCAATTGTTCTACATCTTAAAATGAAATCACCTGCAACCACCACAATGAGAAGTTCATTACACCATTGGCAGGTCGGCAGATGCAGGGTGGGTCTCGGCCCACAAGTGGCGACGGCTGCTCCATGGTCCAACAACTCTGCACTCTGACCGGCCAACCGAGCAGAGGAGGGGTGATCACGGCTCTACCGTGGTTCTATGCCTCTGCATTCGAGAGACGGGACAGGGCTGGATCTAACCACTGACCCCAACAGTCGGCTGTCCTGAGAATGGTATTCCGTGGTTTTCCATTCCCCTGCACTAAGGTGAATGACGGGACACTTCCTATCACAGGCCACGGCCTCTAACCCCCTCACCTTCACCGTGCATCTCCTTCACCGTAACAAATATCTTGGCTTGAGAGACGTTATCCTCTAAGAGGCCCGCCTCCCACTTCAGGGGAGGAATGAAAATGTTTTAGTAGTACTACCGTTGTTTTGATTATGTTGACAAGATGAGCCGAGATGTCGATGGCGAATATTAAGAAACCTCTACAGTAATCTCCGGTATAACACAAGGATGAGCAGAACTTTACGAGCGAAGACGAAGTTGCTCCAAAGTCAACATCTCAAATTCGCAGTTTAAAGCTCTACGAAACCTGCTACCGATTGTGTATGGACCGTCCACACCCAGATACGAAACACGGTGATCCACAATTACATAATTTGTTTCGCTTTGGATAAGGATCAGAGATTATCTTAGATTCAGTGGGAAGGATTATGAAGCATTAAAGTTTATGGACTACAGGTGTGGCCAAATTATTAGAAAAAACAGTCTCCATCACTGCTGTACCTTTGTTATTTTCCCACATAGAGCTGGTGTCAGGAAGGTTATCCGGCCATAAAAGAGGGCCAAATCCAATCTGTGACTCAGACCGCACCCGCGACCCGACATGAGTTGTATAAGTGGTAGAAGAAGACGAACAAGGGTAGTAGAGTAATTGCCGGGATTGCGTACTTGCTTATCGTATCGCTTTTACTGCCGGAAGTGTCATAATAATAATAATAATGATAATAATAATAATAATAATAATAATCGCTTTACGTCCCACTAACTACTTTTCGGTTTTACGAGACGCTGAGGTACCGGAATTTAGTCCCGCAGGAGTTCTTTTACATTCCAGTAAATCTACCGACACGAGGCTGACGTATTTGAGCACCTTGAAATGCCACCGGACTGAGCCAGGATCGAACCTACCAAGCTGGTGTCAAAAGGCAGCACCTCTACCGTCTAAGCAATTCAGCCCGGCCCGGAAGTGTCTGAGAACATGATCGGCTCGCCTGGTGCAGGTCTTTCTATTTGACACCCATGGGCAACCTGCGGGTCTAGATGTGAGGTAGAGAGAGGGTGGAATGCGGTGTCGGCACGTAGCCTCCTCTTGACGAATAGCTGCAAACGGCCTGCTCAAGGCTTAACGTCTCCATCCGACGGACGAATCAACATCAACAGCGCCATATGCCCTCACTCCATATGAGCCCTGCGGAGAGGTTTGGAAGTAAATCCAGGCTTTTGTCACGCAGTCTAGTGATTAGAAACTGTATACCTCCACCTCTGGGATGGTGAAAAATGTTTCGACCAAAGTGGCTCGAACCGGCTGACCACGGTGTCAGACCGTAATAGACCTGACGCCTTAGCGACCATGGCCTGTTGCCGGGCTGAGTTGGAGGTCGGAAAAGAACAAGAGTTGACCAAAGAAGGTGAAATAAGATGGATGATTTTTTGCTAGTGGCTTTATGTCGCACCGCCACAGATAGGTCTTATGGCGACGATAGGATAGGAAAGGCCGCTGCCTGGTGTGAAAATGGGAAACCACGGAAAACCATCTTCAGGGCTGCCGACAGTGGGATTCGAACTCACTATCTCCCGGATGCAAGTTCACAGCCGCAGGCCCCTAACCGCACAGCCAACTCGCCCGGTAGTAGGATGGATGAAAGTTAGGAGCCTGGTACAAGTAAGTGGAAGCAATGTCAGACTCAGGTACGGGCTCCGTGGTCGCCAACCCACGCTCCCAAGTTGAGAGCCCCTGGGGCCCCTTACGACAGGCAGGGGATACCGTGGGTGTTATATAACCGCGCCCACACACAGGATGACCTAACTTCTCTATCCCACTATGTGCCGAGGTTATGTAAAGTGGAAGCCTTTACATTCCACTCCTCCAAGGACCTTCATGGTCTGTACTTTGCCATTTTACTTTGTCATATCTTCCCTAGATCTTTCTTCCTTTCTTACTTTTTTCTGTCAGTTTACCGTCCAGGGTTGGTTTCTTCCTCAGAATCAGCGAGGAATCCCACCTCTAACACCTCAAAGGCTGTGTCCTGGAGCGTGAGACTTTGGTCATGGATACAACTGAGGTGGAGAACCAGTGCCTCGCCCAGTTTGCCTCGCCTGCTATTATGAACGAGGGCCTGTTGAGTGTAGGGGGATATTGGAAGGGATAGTCAAGGAAGAGGAAGGGAAGTGGCCGTGGCCTTATGTTAGCTACCATCTCGACATTTACCTGTGGAAGAAGTGAAAAACCACAGAAAACCACTTCGAGGGTGGATAAGGTAGGAATCGAAACCCTCTGAAACCCTCTACTCAGCTGACCTCCCGAGGCTGAGTGGACCCCGTTCCAGCCCTTGCACCACTTTTCAAATTTCGTGGCAGAGCCGGGGGTGGCAGCTAATCACACTAACCACTACACCACAGTGACGGACTTCCCTAGATCTACGAAGCACAAACATAACTGTCTATACGTAGGGAGCATTTTCCAGTTTCTCGACGCATATTGATAATCTCGTCCTGACACCCACTCTGCGGTCGGAAAACGCACTGAATTTCATCCTATTTACTCGCCACCGTTGATCACATCCTCTTTTTTGAAATGCCTGTGAGCACCTTGCCTGATACGTCGGTAGATGCAGAGTGGGTTTCGGCCCTTTTATTTCGTCCCTTAAGAGGCCACGGCTTGTCCGTGGTCCAACAGCTCTGTACTCTGACCGGCTAACCGAGCAGAGGAGAGGTGGCCACGGCTCTACCGTGGCTCTACGACTCTGCATTCGGGAGACGAGACAGGGGCACAGGGCTGGACTTCACGCCTAGCTCCAAACCGTTGGCTGTCCTGATAATGGTTTTCCGTGGTTTTCCATTCTCCTGCACTAAGGCGAATACCGGGACAGTTCGTAGTATAGGCCACGGCCGTCCACCCCCTCACCTTCCCCGCACATCTCCTTCACCGTAACAAATCTCCCGGATGAGAGACGGCGTAACCGTCTAAGAGGCCCGCCTCCCCCTTCAGGGGAGGAATGAAAACATTTTTAGTAGTAACAGCAGTAGTAGTTGCCTCATACACTGAGCAATGAAACACCTCGATAACAGAGGGATCTGGGCTTGCGGTTAGGGTCACCTAGCTGCGAGCTTACATCCGGGAGATAGAGGGTTCAAATCGCACTATCGGCAGACCTGAAAATGGTTTTCCATGGTTTAGCAGTCTCATACCACCAGGCAAATGCTGGGGCTGTACACTAATTAAGGCAACGGCTGCTACATTCCTATCCCTGGTCTTTTCACATCGTTGCGTCGCGGAAAACCTCCGATGCGTTAGTGCGACGTTAAACGGCTAGCAAATGTTTTTACAATTTGTTTTACGTCGCACCGACACAGATAGGTCTTATGGCGACGATGGGATGGGAGGGCCTAGGAGTGCGGGTTAGCGGCCGTGGCCTTAAATAAGGCACAGCCTTTCGTGAAATTTGAAAACCACGGTAACCATCTTCAGGACTACCGATAGTGGGGTTCGAACCGGCTATTTCCCGAATGCAAGCTCACAGCTGCGCACCCCTAACCGTACGGCCAACTCCCACGGTCCACTAGCAAAACAATACCTCGATAGTTGTTGCAGTCCTTCCCGTTTCATCCAATCAGGAAGTACTTTACTTAAATTCCATGTTGATCGTACCACTCTACAGCATTTTATTCCTTCCTTCCCACTAATTTTTCACAACTTCAGATCTAATTAAATCTATTCCAGCTACTTTATGACAATTTAGCGACGAACCTCTTCCTTTAAGCGTAATTTCACTGCCAACATTGCTTTCTTCCTCCCCAACCCCCATTCCCACGAATTCCATTCCATTGTTCGGAACTTCAACAGAGAGATTTATCTTTACGTTAAGAAGTCTTTTATAAATATCCCTTCCTTCTGTACAATGATTCTCTAGAACTTACAATGAATTCACCTGATTTATTTAAAACTAGCTGATGTACCCGTGCTTCGCTACGGGATTCTCAGAAAGACTGACTTTGTGGTTTTCCTAACCTGAAATCAACATAGGTCATTACAAAAACGTAAGTATGAATGTAGCGATTAAAACCAATGCTATCATATAAAATACTCGATCAAATGGAAAACCGCACGTTTTATCACTTTTAACGAACAGTGCTGCGGTTAGATTGCGGTGCCAATCTAATAGTCCAAAGTTCCAGAGCTGGGATGACCAGGCCGCAGATTGCCATGAACACTCATCTGCCATTATTCCGCTAAATATGCACACTCTTCATTCCAATCAGTGCCTCAGAGTAGGGATTGAATAGCCCGAATGCTATGATGATCCAGTGTGTTATGTACCAGTAGAATCAGAAAATTTATAAACCAGGGGAATGGCATGCTAAAGAAGAAAGTTATCTAACTCCCTAGCTACTTCCCATCAATATTCAGACAGGCTGTTACACTCTGTACGACTGGGCGAGTTGACCGTGTGGTTAGCGGTGCACAGCTGTGAGCTTGCATCCGAGAGATAGTGGACTCGAACCCCATTGTCGGCAGCGCTGAAGATGGTATTCCGTAGTTTCCCACTTTCACACCAGTCAAATGCTGGGCCTGTACCTTAATTAAGGCCTAAGGCACTCCTAGCCCTTTCTTATCCCATCGTCGCCATAAAACCTATCTATGTCGGTGCAACGTAAATTAAATAAAAAATACTCTGTACGCAGCAGTAATCCTATCTACCGGAGATGAGGGGCAACAGAAGACACAAAGCACATCACGACAAACAATGGTCAATGTAATGTTATTGTTGATGTATGTTATGAGCTTTCTATATTGTAGGCCTTCACATTTAGTTTTCTTTCGACTCTGTGATTTGTAAAATATTTTATACCATAAGCTGTAGTTTCTTATTCTCCGACTTTACATACCAATTTTCATTAAATACTGTTTACCCATTTTCTCGTTACTCGGCGCTGATATGGACTTAGTAACAAAAATCCAAATTCATGAATATCCTTGTGATCATAGCCAGTACGGTAACAATGTATAAGACATGAATAATAGGAAATTTAATACTATATAACCTTAGTTATGTAGCATTAATCTATTACACCTCTATTAAGAAGTATTTGAGAATTGCATTTTAGGCCTTCCCCTAAACTACCATTTCACTCAGCGTGAATAAAATAATTTACAGCCTAGACTATAGCAACTTATTTCCTGACTTTGCATACCGATTTTCATCAAGATAGGACTACTAATAACAACAATATTTGAGAATTAAATTTTAGGCCTTCCCCTAAACTACCATTTTTCTCAGCGTGAATACAATTATTGATAGCCTAGATTGTAGCAACTTATTCCCCAACTTTGCATACCCATTTTCTTTAAAATACGACCACCAATAACATAAATAGTTGAGAATTCAATTTTAGACCTTCCCCTAAACTACCATTTCACTCAGCGTGAGTAAAATGATTTATAGCCTAGATTGTAGAGGCTCATCCCCCGACTTCACATACCGATTTTCATTAGACCACTAATAACATAAATAGTAAAGAATTCAATTTTAGGCCTTCCCCTAAACTACCATTTCACTCAGCGTGAGCAAAATGATTTATAGCCTAGATTGTAGAGGCTCATCCCCCGACTTCACATACCGATTTTCATTAAATTCTCTTTAACCGTTTTCTCGTGATGCGTGTACATACATACATACAGACAGACAGACAGACAGACAGACAGACAGACAGACAGACAGACAGACAGACAGAAATTACGGAAAAGTAAAAAGTGCATTTTCTTGTTACTATGGACATGACCGATACAGAAATACCATTATTTTCAAATTCTGAGCAATGTACAGACAAAACTCTTATTTTATATATAGATGTTATTCATTATCCATCTTCTTCCCTTTTCTAATAATCTTTCTCTAGTGCTTAACTAAGCCTTTCCTTATTGTTTCCAAAATTTTCGTATGATTTCTTATTGGACTGTTCAATAATTATTTATTTTGCTCTATTTCTTCCATCCGCATACATTTTTTCTATTTATTTACAATTTAGTTTACGTCATCGACATAGGTAGGTCTTATAGCGACGATGCATAGGAAAGGTCTAGCAGAGGGGAGGACGCGATCGTGGCCTTAACTTAGGTACAGCCCCAGCATATATCTGGAGTGAAAATAGGAAACCACAGAAAAGAATTTTCAGGGCTGCCCACAGTGAAATTCGAACCCACGATCTCCCGAATGCAAGCTGACAGTTGCATACAATTCTCAATCTACACCATAACTTGTATGTTACTATTTTGATACACATCCACTTTACCTTTACTTTTGTGGCATTCGCGTGAACATTGGTATAAAATTTTATTCTGGTTTCGTGCTTGGCGCCCCCCCCCCCCCCCCAAGCTCTATTGTGGCTTGGGTGATTACCCCTTTAAGATACGTACACTAAACAAAAAAAAAAGGAGAGAAAACCTGTTGATAATTTGTACAATTTCCCACGTTAATGGTGTATCAAATGGTCGAAGTTCTCATTCTTATAGTGTAAACAATTGTTATTTCTTGGAGTTGTTTTAATATATGTGTTCATTTTTTTTGAAACCTGTGCTTGTGGGAGTTTTCTTGGGTGTTCTCCTCCCACCAACCCTTTTCCACGGGTCCCTACCGCGATAGTTCCTTTGGGGAAAGGCCCCATAATTGAAATCACCACTTGGTTTGGGATGTGATTACTGCTATCTGGTTATTCTAGACACGACATTTAAATATTGGTGTTTCCTCACTTTACGCCCTTCCCTGCGCATTGCTCTGCTGAGTCCTCTTCCCCCCCGCACCGGCAAGTATTTCTTGAGTCCCTTTGCTTACTTTACCTCGAACTTGGTCGGTTTATGCTTAGTGATTGCTGCAAGCACTTGAAAGTACATATCTGTTTAAATGTGTCAACGCTCACCGTAACAAAGTAGCTGTGATCATCATTCCCCAAAACGTTCATTTTTCCACTTTTTTAAATTTGACAGTAGTAGTATAATATACGGGTTCTGCCGCCACCTCCACCTCAGGCTCCCAGTGGCCACCTCCACCTCCACCTCAGCCGGAGGCCTCCCAGTGGCCACCTCCACCTCCACCTCAGCCAGAGGCCTCCCAGTGGCCACCTCCACCTCCACCTCAGCCAGAGGCCTCCCAGATGCCTCCTCAACCTCCCGCGGGAAATTTGAATTTGTAAACAAAGCCACGTGCTTTTTGACAGACAACAACGCATCGCAAACCTCAGTACTGCCATCTTGACGGGCCTAAACCTCAGTAGTGCCAACTTAACCTAACTAGCGCGAGGTAAACAAAGCCACGTGCTTTTTGACAGCCACGTGCTTTTTGACAGATTTGTAAACAAAGCCACGTGCTTTTTGACAGCTCTCATCAACAACAACGCATCGCAAACCTCAGTACTACCATCTTGACGGGCCTAAACCTTAGTGGTACCAACTTAACCTAACTAGCATGAGGTAAACAAAGCCACGTGTTTTTTTGACAGCCACGTGCTTTTTGACAGATTTGTAAACAAAGCCACGTGCTTTTTGACAGCTCTCATCAACAACAACGCATCGCAAACCTCAGTACTACCATCTTGACGGGCCTAAACCTTAGTGGTACCAACTTAACCTAACTAGCATGAGGTAAACAAAGCCACGTGTTTTTTTGACAGCCACGTGCTTTTCGACAGATTTGTAAACAAAGCCACGTGCTTTCTGACAGCTGTCATCGACAACAACGCATCGCTAACCCCAGTACTGCCATCTTGACGGGCCTAAACCTCAGTAGTACCAACTTAACCTAACTAGCGCGAGATAAACAAAGCCACGTGCTTTTTGACAGCCACGTGCTTTTTTGACAGCTGTCATCCGCCATCTTTAAACCACAGAGCACCGTGCTGCCCTCTTGCGTCACCTGTCATCGGCAGTGCTGCCATCTTGACGGGCCTAAACCTTAGTGCTAACAACTTAACCTCACTAGCTCGAGATAAACAAATCCACGTGCTTTTTGACAGCCACGTGCATTTTTGATAGCTGTCATCCACCATCTTTAATCTATAGAGCACAGTGCTGCCCTCTTTAGCTACTTACCTTTGAAATGTGGTGGCGGATAATTTGAAAAATGCTTTTCGACAAGCAGCCATCTTTAATCCAGAGAGAACAGTGCTGCCCTCTATGTGGTGGCGGCAAATTGAAAAATTCCACGTGCTCTTGTTTGAAAACAAACTCACGTGCTTTTTTGACAGCTGTCATCTGCCATCTTTAATCTATAGAGCACAGTGCTGCCCTCTTTAGTTTGAAATGTGGTGGCGGTAAATTCCAAGTGCTCTTGTTTGGAAACAAAGCCATGTGCAGCTGTCATCCGCCATCTTTAATCAACAGAGCACCGTGCTGCTATCATGCGGGCAATTTCATCACCTGTCATCCGCCATCTTTAATCCACAGAACACCGTGCTGCCCTCTTTATGGCTACTACCTTAAGCATGTAGTAGCGGGCAATTTGAAAAGTTCTGTTAGCTATCATCCACCATCTTTAATCAAGAGAGCACCGTGCTGCCATCTTTAGTTGAAATGTGGTGGCGGCAAATTCCACGTGCTCTTGTTTGGAAACAAAGCCATGTGCTTTTCTGACAGCTGTCATCCACCATCTTTAATCAACAGAGCACCGTGCTGCTATCATGCGGGCAATTTCATCACCTATCACCCGCCATCTTTAATCTACAGAACACCGTGCTGCCCTCTTTATGGCTACTACCTTAAGCATGTAGTAGCGGGCAATTTGAAAAGTTCTGTTAGCTATCATCTACCATCTTTAATCAAGAGAGCACCGTGCTGCCATCTTTAGCTAGATACCTTTGAAATGTGGTGGCGGCAAATTGAAAAATTCCACGTGCTCTTGTTTGGAAACAAACTCACGTGCTTTTTTGTCAGCTACCATCCGCCATCTTTAATCAACAGAGCATAGTGCTGCCCTCTTTAGTTTGAAATGTGGTGGCGGCAAATTCCACATGCTCTTGTTTGGTAAACATAGCTACGTGCTTTTTTGACAGCTATCATCCGCCATCTTTGAGCACCGTGCTGCCCTCTTTATCGCAGTAGATGTAAATTCGTCACCTGTCATACGCAGTGCTGCTATCTTTAGCTAGATACCTTTGAAATGTGGTGGTGGATAATTTAAAAAGAAAAATTCTACAGCAGTCCTCTCTCAACGCTAATTGCATAAGATGGCGGCTATACATGACTCCTTAAGGGTGCTTACGCAAGATGGCTGCTATACACAGGTTCTTATGAGACGCCCTTGGGATGCTTGCGCAAGATGGTGGTTATACAAGGCTCCTTATGAGACGCCCTAGTGATGCTTGTGCAAGATGGCGGTTGCTCTTATGAGGCGGCTTAAGGGTCCTTGCACAAGATGGCTAGAGACGCCCTAAGGATACTTGCGCAAGATGGCGGACACAAGATGGCGGCTATACACGTCTCCTTATGAGACGCCTTAAGGGTGCTTGCGCAAGATGGCTGCTGCTCTTAGCTTAGAGACTAACGTGTCGTGCTAGTTCGATTCATTAAATTTAGGGCTTAAATGCAAAATGTTAAATATCTCGAAAGCAGTGCATCGTAGAGCAAAACGGACAAAAAAATTTCTGCCCAATACCTCGGTTCGCAGTACGAGGATCAAGTAAAACATAGTCTAATGATGAGATCAACGGTTCGGTTCCTACTTAGGCCCTTTGGCATTCACTCTGTTTTAGCTTGTATTGAAGTAAGTCTTCGTAACATGATCAGGTCTAGCTATGGTAGAGAGTATAACGTGCCGTGCAGGTTCTATTCATTAAATTTGGGGCTTAAATGCAAAATGTTAAATATCTCGAAAACGGATAAAATTTTTCTACCTGATACCTAGGTTTGCAGTATCAGGAACATGAAAAAAACATAGTCTAATGATGAGATCGACGGTTCGATCCTTACTTAGGCCCTTTGGCATTGGCAGCTATCTATTTCTACAAGATGGTGACTATACATAGCTTCTTATGAGACAGCTTAAGAGCGCTTGCACAAGATGGCTGCTGCTCTTATGAGACTCCCCAGGGGTGCTTGCGGGAGGTAGCAGCGACAAGACGGTGACTATACACAGCTGCTTATGATACGGCCTAGAGGTGCTCACACAAGATGGTGGCTGCTCTGATGAAGAAAGTTAGCTTTGCATCGTGCAGGTATCTTTACAGCACTAAACCTCATACCTTTGAAATGTGGTAGCAGGTAATTTGAAAAATTCGACGTGCTTTTTCTTCACAGCAGCTATCTTTAAACAATAGCGGCTATACATAAGCTGTTAAGGCCTCCTCTTATGTCAAGGTATAGTTCTATCGAACAAGTTTAAACCTGCATCGGGATAGCTAGAGTAAGCATGTGCTGCAGTGATGACGTCATTATGCATGTTTAGACTTGCAAATCACTAAAGAAACATAACAAGACTAGAATCGAACACCGCACTCTATGCCGTTAACTTTATCATGTGATCGGAACATTGATTGAAGTGTTTAGAACACTAAATAAGTGATCAAGACTATAATAGAACACTGTACTCGATACAACATGTGTTTAGAACATGTCAGGGGATGCCTTTGTTCTAAGAAGATTAGATTACCGCACATTCCTTGGCTAAAGGGCTAATGGGCTAAAGGGCTAATGGGCTAAAGGGCTAAAGGGCTAAAGGGCTAAAGGGCTAATGGGCTAATGGGCTAAAGGGCTAGGGCGCCTCTCCTCTCTTTATCCGGGCTTGAGACCGGCTCTACAACTAGAGGCGGAGTTAACACCCTAAGGAAGGGAGAATGTTGGGAAATAATCTATACGAATATAGCTACTCGATCGACTATATACTACAGATGGATGACTTAGGTGAGGGTAAGCGCTTACTTAATAATACCAACACGACGTAATTCATGCTCTATTTCAAAAATATCTTCTTTGTACTGTGTGTAACCAGCATCATGATAGGCTCTTAGCAGTTGTAAACGTTTTACCAGTACGTTGGGGTCTTTACAGTAGCTTATATCTACATAGGGTAACAGAGGCTTGTTGTGAACTTTGAGTCTATATGCAGACAGTTGATGTGCAGGGACTTGTTTTGATATAATACGTGCTTCAGCAGTAGCGTTTCTAGGTACAAACATAACTTGTTTCGATAGCGATGAAGCGTTGAAATTTCCTTCTTCTTTACCTTGCATCTCTTCTTGAGATGTTTGCACTTCGACAGAACGTGTAGTAGGCTTAGGAAATGAAGTAAAATCATCAAGCTGTAATGGCAATGAATTTTCTTCTTCTTCTACTTTCCCTTTACTACTGTTTTGATCAACATCATTATCCTTATTATCATAATCATGATCTTGCCTCTCTTTATCTTGAAGTTTGTGCTCAGTAACAGAACTTGCAGCAGGCCTAGACAGCAAGGGAGAATTAAAAATCTCTCGCAGAGGTGTACTTTTTAAACATAAATCAGTGTTCGCTGGAATATGGTTGAGCTCTTTGTATTTTGTTCCCGATGAAGCTACATTACACGCGGCTTCATGACGTTGAGCGTTGTATGCGTTCTTGAACTCTCTTCTACAATGTTTGCATTGAAAAATCATCCTACATGATATCTCATGACGTCTCCTGTGATAGCTTCGGGAAAATGCTTTTCCACACTCTTCGCAAATATACCTAGAAATAGGTTTTTCCATGACGGACTTTTATCTTCTGCTAACAGATTCTTCTTTAAATCTACTCGACATTTGTTACTCTCTACTTCGATGATGCGAACAGCTTAGCGATTAATAGTAAACTAACACAAAAGCGTATAACCAAGGTAGCAACAGTAAGGTTTAAGCCCATCAAGATGGCAAGAGTGAGGTTAGCGACGTTCTGCTGTTGGATTTTAAATTCCGCGCTGTAACATGCATAAGGTGGCAGCCTTGAGGTTTACTGCCGTAAAGATGGCAGCAGTGAGGTTAGCGACGCTCTATTGTCCTTCAAAGTGAGGTTAGGGTTCGTCAAGAAGACAGCTGTCAAAAAAGCACGTGGTTATGTTTACCAAACATAACCTCACTTTGAAGGACAATAGAGCGTCGCTAACCTCACTGCTGCCATCTTTAGGGCAGTAAACCTCAAGGCTGCCACCTTATGCATGTTACAGCGCGGAATTTAAAATCCAACAGCAGAACGTCGCTAACCTCACTCTTGCCATCTTGATGGGCTTAAACCTTACTGTTGCTACCTTGGTTATACGCTTTTGTGTTAGTTTACTATTAATCGCTAAGCTGTTCGCATCATCGAAGTAGAGAGTAACAAATGTCGAGTAGATTTAAAGAAGAATCTGTTAGCAGAAGATAAAAGTCCGTCATGGAAAAACCTATTTCTAGGTATATTTGCGAAGAGTGTGGAAAAGCATTTTCCCGAAGCTATCACAGGAGACGTCATGAGATATCATGTAGGATGATTTTTCAATGCAAACATTGTAGAAGAGAGTTCAAGAACGCATACAACGCTCAACGTCATGAAGCCGCGTGTAATGTAGCTTCATCGGGAACAAAATACAAAGAGCTCAACCATATTCCAGCGAACACTGATTTATGTTTAAAAAGTACACCTCTGCGAGAGATTTTTAATTCTCCCTTGCTGTCTAGGCCTGCTGCAAGTTCTGTTACTGAGCACAAACTTCAAGATAAAGAGAGGCAAGATCATGATTATGATAATAAGGATAATGATGTTGATCAAAACAGTAGTAAAGGGAAAGTAGAAGAAGAAGAAAATTCATTGCCATTACAGCTTGATGATTTTACTTCATTTCCTAAGCCTACTACACGTTCTGTCGAAGTGCAAACATCTCAAGAAGAGATGCAAGGTAAAGAAGAAGGAAATTTCAACGCTTCATCGCTATCGAAACAAGTTATGTTTGTACCTAGAAACGCTACTGCTGAAGCACGTATTATATCAAAACAAGTCCCTGCACATCAACTGTCTGCATATAGACTCAAAGTTCACAACAAGCCTCTGTTACCCTATGTAGATATAAGCTACTGTAAAGACCCCAACGTACTGGTAAAACGTTTACAACTGCTAAGAGCCTATCATGATGCTGGTTACACACAGTACAAAGAAGATATTTTTGAAATAGAGCATGAATTACGTCGTGTTGGTATTATTAAGTAAGCGCTTACCCTCACCTAAGTCATCCATCTGTAGTATATAGTCGATCGAGTAGCTATATTCGTATAGATTATTTCCTAACATTCTCCCTTCCTTAGGGTGTTAACTCCGCCTCTAGTTGTAGAGCCGGTCTCAAGCCCGGATAAAGAGAGGAGAGGCGCCCTAGCCCTTTAGCCCATTAGCCCATTAGCCCTTTAGCCCTTTAGCCCTTTAGCCCATTAGCCCTTTAGCCCATTAGCCCTTTAGCCAAGGAATGTGCGGTAATCTAATCTTCTTAGAACAAAGGTATCCCCTGACATGTTCTAAACACATGTTGTATCGAGTACAGTGTTCTATTATAGTCTTGATCACTTATTTAGTGTTCTAAACACTTCAATCAATGTTCCGATCACATGATAAAGTTAACGGCATAGAGTGCGGTGTTCGATTCTAGTATTGTTATGTTTCTTTAGTGATTTGCAAGTCTAACCATGCATAATGACGTCATCACTGCAGCACATGCTTACTCTAGCTATCCCGATGCAGGTTTAAACTTGTTCGATAGAGCTATACCTTGACATGAGAGGAGGCCTTAACAGCTTATGTATAGCCGCTATTGTTTAAAGATAGCTGCTGTGAAGAAAAAGCACGTCGAATTTTTCAAATTACCTGCTACCACATTTCAAAGGTATGAGGTTTAGTGCTGTAAAGATACCTGCACGATGCAAAGCTAACTTTCTTCATCAGAGCAGCCACCATCTTGTGTGAGCACCTCTAGGCCGTATCATAAGCAGCTGTGTATAGTCACCGTCTTGTCGCTGCTACCTCCCGCAAGCACCCCTAGGGCGTCTCATAAGAGCAGCAGCCATCTTGTGCAAGCGCTCTTAAGCTGTCTCATAAGAAGCTATGTATAGTCACCATCTTGTAGAAATAGATAGCTGCCAATGCCAAAGGGCCTAAGTAAGGATCGAACCGTCGATCTCATCATTAGACTATGTTTTTTTCATGTTCCTGATACTGTAAACCTAGGTATCAGGTAGAAAATTTTTATCCGTTTTCGAGATATTTAACATTTTGCATTTAAGCCCCAAATTTAATGAATCGAACCTGCACGGCACGTTATACTCTCTACCATAGCTAGACCTGATCATGTTACGAAGACTTACTTCAATACAAGCTAAAACAGAGTGAATGCCAAAGGGCCTAAGTAGGAACCGAACCGTTGATCTCATCATTAGACTATGTTTTACTTGATCCTCGTACTTCGAACCGAGGTATTGAGCAGAAAATTTTTGTCCGTTTTGCTCTACGATGCACTGCTTTCGAGATATTTAACATTTTGCATTTAAGCCCTAAATTTAATGAATCGAACTAGCACGACACGTTAGTCTCTAAACTAAGAGCAGCAGCCATCTTGCGCAAGCACCCTTAAGGCGTCTCATAAGGAGACGTGTATAGCCGCCATCTTGTGTCCGCCATCTTGCGCAAGTATCCTTAGGGCGTCTCTAGCCATCTTGTGCAAGGACCCTTAAGCCGCCTCATAAGAGCAACCGCCATCTTGCACAAGCATCACTAGGGCGTCTCATAAGGAGCCTTGTATAACCACCATCTTGCGCAAGCATCCCAAGGGCGTCTCATAAGAACCTGTGTATAGCAGCCATCTTGCGTAAGCACCCTTAAGGAGTCATGTATAGCCGCCATCTTATGCAATTAGCGTTGAGAGAGGACTGCTGTAGAATTTTTCTTTTTAAATTATCCACCACCACATTTCAAAGGTATCTAGCTAAAGATAGCAGCACTGCGTATGACAGGTGACGAATTTACATCTACTGCGATAAAGAGGGCAGCACGGTGCTCAAAGATGGCGGATGATAGCTGTCAAAAAAGCACGTAGCTATGTTTACCAAACAAGAGCATGTGGAATTTGCCGCCACCACATTTCAAACTAAAGAGGGCAGCACTATGCTCTGTTGATTAAAGATGGCGGATGGTAGCTGACAAAAAAGCACGTGAGTTTGTTTCCAAACAAGAGCACGTGGAATTTTTCAATTTGCCGCCACCACATTTCAAAGGTATCTAGCTAAAGATGGCAGCACGGTGCTCTCTTGATTAAAGATGGTAGATGATAGCTAACAGAACTTTTCAAATTGCCCGCTACTACATGCTTAAGGTAGTAGCCATAAAGAGGGCAGCACGGTGTTCTGTAGATTAAAGATGGCGGGTGATAGGTGATGAAATTGCCCGCATGATAGCAGCACGGTGCTCTGTTGATTAAAGATGGTGGATGACAGCTGTCAGAAAAGCACATGGCTTTGTTTCCAAACAAGAGCACGTGGAATTTGCCGCCACCACATTTCAACTAAAGATGGCAGCACGGTGCTCTCTTGATTAAAGATGGTGGATGATAGCTAACAGAACTTTTCAAATTGCCCGCTACTACATGCTTAAGGTAGTAGCCATAAAGAGGGCAGCACGGTGTTCTGTGGATTAAAGATGGCGGATGACAGGTGATGAAATTGCCCGCATGATAGCAGCACGGTGCTCTGTTGATTAAAGATGGCGGATGACAGCTGCACATGGCTTTGTTTCCAAACAAGAGCACGTGGAATTTACCGCCACCACGTTTCAAACTAAAGAGGGCAGCACTGTGCTCTATAGATTAAAGATGGCAGATGACAGCTGTCAAAAAAGCACGTGAGTTTGTTTTCAAACAAGAGCACGTGGAATTTTTCAATTTGCCGCCACCACATAGAGGGCAGCACTGTTCTCTCTGGATTAAAGATGGCTGCTTGTCGAAAAGCATTTTTCAAATTATCCGCCACCACATTTCAAAGGTAAGTAGCTAAAGAGGGCAGCACTGTGCTCTATAGATTAAAGATGGTGGATGACAGCTATCAAAAATGCACGTGGCTGTCAAAAAGCACGTGGATTTGTTTATCTCGAGCTAGTGAGGTTAAGTTGTTAGCACTAAGGTTTAGGCCCGTCAAGATGGCAGCACTGCCGATGACAGGTGACGCAAGAGGGCAGCACGGTGCTCTGTGGTTTAAAGATGGCGGATGACAGCTGTCAAAAAAGCACGTGGCTGTCAAAAAGCACGTGGCTTTGTTTATCTCGCGCTAGTTAGGTTAAGTTGGTACTACTGAGGTTTAGGCCCGTCAAGATGGCAGTACTGGGGTTAGCGATGCGTTGTTGTCGATGACAGCTGTCAGAAAGCACGTGGCTTTGTTTACAAATCTGTCGAAAAGCACGTGGCTGTCAAAAAAACACGTGGCTTTGTTTACCTCATGCTAGTTAGGTTAAGTTGGTACCACTAAGGTTTAGGCCCGTCAAGATGGTAGTACTGAGGTTTGCGATGCGTTGTTGTTGATGAGAGCTGTCAAAAAGCACGTGGCTTTGTTTACAAATCTGTCAAAAAGCACGTGGCTGTCAAAAAAACACGTGGCTTTGTTTACCTCATGCTAGTTAGGTTAAGTTGGTACCACTAAGGTTTAGGCCCGTCAAGATGGTAGTACTGAGGTTTGCGATGCGTTGTTGTTGATGAGAGCTGTCAAAAAGCACGTGGCTTTGTTTACAAATCTGTCAAAAAGCACGTGGCTGTCAAAAAGCACGTGGCTTTGTTTACCTCGCGCTAGTTAGGTTAAGTTGGCACTACTGAGGTTTAGGCCCGTCAAGATGGCAGTACTGAGGTTTGCGATGCGTTGTTGTCTGTCAAAAAGCACGTGGCTTTGTTTACAAATTCAAATTTCCCGCGGGAGGTGGAGGAGGCATCTGGGAGGCCTCTGGCTGAGGTGGAGGTGGAGGTGGCCACTGGGAGGCCTCTGGCTGAGGTGGAGGTGGAGGTGGCCACTGGGAGGCCTCTGGCTGAGGTGGAGGTGGAGGTGGCCACTGGGAGCCTGAGGTGGAGGTGGCGGCAGAACCCGTATATTATACTACTGACAGTATATATTTCCACGTCATTACTACTATAGCATTCCTGTATGCCACCCATCTGTTCCTAATCCCGAACCTTGGAACTTTTCAGTAATCATACCCATGTTCAGTATTTGCGTCTAAATTATTTGTCCTCGAGTTTTTCTATATTTATCCATCTGCAGGCAGACTTCACTTTATCTATCCTAAACCTAGAGATCACATAGCACTGAAAACTCCTCGTAATACTCGTCCATTCCTATTCTGAATTCATTGTCACAAAAATGTCCCCCTTGTGGGTGGGGGCGATAGGAGAGAACACACGACATTGCCTTGGGAGCGACCGAGCTCGATAGCTGCAGTCGCTTAAGTGCGGCCAGTATTCAGTATTATGGAGATAGTGAGTTCGAACCCCACTGTCAGCAGCCCTAAAGATGTTTTCCGTGTTTTCCCATTTTCACACTAGGCAAATGCTGGGGCTGTACCTTAATTAAGGCTACGGTAGCTTCCTTCCCACTCCTAGCCCTTTCCCGTCCTATCGTCGCCGCAAGACCTATCTGTGTCGGTGCGACGGAAAGCAACTTGCGACAAAACTTGGGAGGGTGGGTTGGCGACCACAAGGCCATTAGCTAAGTCCTGGCATTGCTTCCACTTACTTGTGTCAGGCTCCGACCTCCGTTGGTCAACTCATGTTCATTTTTGACCCCGACTGTATGAGGTGTCGAGGCCTACGGAGTTTTTCATTTTCACGCCCTTTATGACCCTTGCCCTTGTTCGGCCGATATCTCCTTTTTGCGAAGTGTTGGACCTCCTTTAATGTTTCCCCCTGTGATTAGCGTAAATATAGGATGGTTATCTGTTTGTACTTTCATTTAAAACAATAATCACCACCATCACCACCGTCAGAAAACTGGCATTAACATTTTCCTGGACTTGGTGTTGACTCTTGACTACGATTACCGTTGAAAGTTTCAACATGGATGTGTTTTTGGTCTATCTGCAATATTAACGTCATCAGTTTCCTGACACCATTGTAACCATAGCAACCAGTATTCTTGTATGTGTACCAGTCAGAAGCGCCATCTTCTCACTGTTCGCTTTCTTCCTGTAACTAAGAGCTTGAGAAAATTTCGTATCAGATGAATCCCGTTCTACACCTCAATTCAGAATTTGAATCC
This sequence comes from Anabrus simplex, assembly GCF_040414725.1. Taxonomy (NCBI): domain Eukaryota; kingdom Metazoa; phylum Arthropoda; class Insecta; order Orthoptera; family Tettigoniidae; genus Anabrus; species Anabrus simplex. Next base: position 39,181,000 of record NC_090270.1, on the reverse strand, counting down.
TTAAACTGGCCGGAAAACGAACCCAACCCCTTTAAATAAGACACATGCGCGCTACCTCTACACCACAGGGCTGGTTAAGAAGAAGATCAGTGTTACATTTACAACGTCTAGAATGTAATTGAGTCGTATGCGCGAACAAACGTCTATGTTACATTCCCTACATATTGAGAAAAACGGCAATAAAGATAATTGTTGATCGCGGGACATGGCTACGCGAGAGAATGTAACATAGACTTTTGTTCCGTAAACCAACAGGTTATAAGTGCACGCGTTCACTCATTCGTACATAATGTATGGATGCAGAGGGGAATAGTGTTATTTTAAAGTTTTAGCCTAATTATAATGATTTGGTGCGTACATCTTTCCACTCACTAGGGTCACGTTTCCTTTTCCTGCATCTGTTTTTCGTCAACTTGTGTATACTGCTTGGCTACAACAGTACATTACGATCACTACTATCGTCTGATTGCATGATTATGGTTTCGATGAGTAACTAAATAAACTCAGTAATATAAGACTGAACAAACCAGAACAATCTCCGGACTAGAATGTGTTCATTACATTGCATTCAATTCGTGACATTGTCGAGCGCTCGCGCGGGAAACGATGTAACATAGACTTTTGTTCCATTATTTTTCAAGTGCATTTCTCTTCACATTTTCCGGAATACTATAGCCATCTGTTGAGATATGCTCAAACTACCTGCAAATACATATCTAGGACACATCATAGATGCTTGTTCCGTGAATATCTCAAATGCCATAAAAATGTAACATAGACGTTTGTTCGCGCATACGACTCAATTCATCTCTTCACAGTTCATGAGCCTTAACTTACCATTGTTTTGTGGACACGCTCATTTATCTTCCCTGTGGGTGGAGTCAAAGGTGGTTGAGGTGGTGGTGGTAGTGGTGATTATTGTTTTAAGAAGAAGTACAACTAGGCAACCATCCTCTATATAACACTAATCATAGAGAAAGAATGGAAGAGGACTTACACTTCAAAAATGAAAATATCACTCAAAGAAAGATATGAGTCACGAAGGGCGTGAAAATGAAAGACTCCCTAGGCCTCGAATGCTCTAATACCGTCGGGGTCAGAAAAGAGCAAGTGTTGAGCAAGGGAGGACGGATAGGATTGATGAAAGTGAGGAGCTTGGCACAAGAAAGTGGAAGCAATGCCAGGGCTCAGCTAATGGCCTCGTGGTCGCCAACCCACGCTGCTAAGTTCAGAGTTCCTAGGAACCCTTTTAGTCGCTTCCTCTTACGACAGACAGGGGATACCGCGTATGTATTCTACCGCCCCCATCCACAGGGGGATGGAGTTAAAGTATGCATTACCTTGTGCCCCCTGCATGTCGTAAGAGGCTACTAAGAAGGCAACAACCAAAGAATCTGTACTCGCTCTCTTGTCTTCTGAGCCCGAAACATATCCATGATTCTATGTTCAGTGTGGCGGAGAAATTGATTGAACTCGCGCGATTTATTTTTATATTTCTATATATTTCAGTAGGAGTGTTACTGTCAACTGCAAAAATGTCCTACGGTCCATCTACAAGTCTATTGAAAGTTCGCCATAAGACCGACCTATCTGTATCGGTGCGATGTAAAGCAAATAAAAAAAAGAAAGTCTATTGAAAGATATGTAAACTTTAAATAATATTACTGTGTCACTGCGATCACAATAACAGAACAGTCGGTGCGGAGTTACTAACGAGTTCCACGGCCCTCTGCGCCAATTAGCGGCCGGCTGTTGTAATCAGGTCCACAGCATGCTGCACGAACAATGACAACAACTGATTGTTCAGCTTCGTTCCTCCTTTCAGCTCAAATCTCCGTACATCCAGGAAGATAATAACACTATAAGAGCAGTATTAACAATCTTCGCGCCTTAACGTTGGAGTGCACAAATCGTAAAACACACAGATCATTAGATGAATTACATTCTCAGTCTAGAGCGAACACTGTGCTATATCTCCCGGTACAGGCTGGATCAAATGGATGTGTTTTAATGTTGCAAACATTTCTTAGCAGATAAAGTATGGGTCTCCACACTACGAAAAAAAAACGTAAAATTATGCAATCTTCTCAATTGTGCCCAAAGTTGAAGGGCTAAAGGGCCCGAAAAGATTCCAAATTGTAATTCATGACTATCTCTATCAAACTAAAAAGACAAATTTCGAAAATGCATTTCCGGAAAACAGCCTAAAATCGCTTATTTCTTTACTCGTTTTCTTTTTATTCAAATCTTAGCCAAATTCAATTATTTCTGTAATGTGTTCCTTGGTTCAGTACCTCAGGCGGTTTTTTTTGATATTTTGAAAAATGTACACACCAAATGTAGTTATAAGGGCTTAAGTGAAACTCTGCATTGACCCACATTAGCGCTCGTAGCGGTTGAAAAAGAAAACTGCTAATCTTTTTTTTTTTTTGCTACGGGCTTTACGTCGCACCGACACAGATAGGTCTTATGGCGACGATGGGATAGGAAAGGCCTAGGAGTTGGAAGGAAGCGGCCGTGGCCTTAATTAAGGTACAGCCCCAGCATTTGCCTGGTGTGAAAATGGGAAACCACGGAAAACCATCTTCAGGGCTGCCGATAGTGGGATTCGAACCTACTATCTCCCGGATGCAAGCTCACAGCCGCGCGCCGCTACACGCCCGGCCAACTCGCCCGGTAAACTGCTAATCTAATCCACCGGATAACGATGATTAAGAAAAGGATTGCAATTTTTAGGAATAAATAAAGAATATATTCTCATAGTTTTTCTTCTTCCCTAGCGTTTAGTCCCGCATTGGTGCAGGGTCCGCTTTTAAACATGCCATCCTCCACTTCCTGCGTTCAAGGGCGTCAGCTTCAGGGATGCCTACAAGACGCAGTCGATCCATTGCTTCTTGGGACGACCTCGGGATCGAGAACCTCCAGGATCAAATCGGAGGGCTGCATGTATCATTGAGCCTGCAGGGCTTCGTACGACATGACCATATCGTCTAAAAGTCGCGCTTCTCGCATCTTCTCTGGGATAGATGTCACTTCCAATCGCCTTCGGACATCTTCATTTCTGACATGGTCCAGTCTTGTAAGACCCAGTGACCAACGTTAAATTTTCATCTCCATATCATGTAGAACCTGCTCATGCTTCTTAGTCGTAGGCCAGCATTCCGACCCATAGAGTGCAACTGGTAGGACCATGGATATGTAGACTTTTCCTTTCAGGCGGGTGGGAATTTTCTTGTCACATTGCACACCAGTGACCTGACGCCACTTCAGCCAAGATGGATTTACTCGTGCTCGGGTGTCTGGTAATGTCTTTCCGCCTGAGGAGATGAGTGATGAGTGATCCAAGGTATTTAAATTGGTTGGCTTTAACTAGATCTTGCCCGTCGATGGGAATAGTACCAGTAGTCTGCAAGCCACATTGCACATACTCATACTTTATTTTATATTCTACTTACCTAAAATTCGTAGCTCATGTCCCTAGGATGTTTCTAACATTGCGTTGCTTGCATGAAGGACTTTTGGACTGGGGTTCTATCTGTAATTAGCGTCGTCAATTATACGTGGGCAGAAAACCGATAGGCAATCAGTGTTCGTCATATATCTGTACTAAGTCTTCGTCATCTTCTTCCTCGTGTTATTACGCTGTGCCGGAACTCTCTCTGCCTTCTATATACAGTACGTACAAATGGCGTTGTGTTTAAAACTATTTTCCGCTGTCTTTGGCTGGCGTTTCGTCTACGCAAGACCATCTACAATAGTATCAGACCTTAATGCAAAATCAACATGGCCGACGTATCGGTTGAATGTAAACAAGCCTGTTATTATTATTTCGTATGGCAAAACAAGGATACATTATAAATACATATAAATACATATTTCTTAAATAAGTATGTAATTTACAGGCCAGCATTCAAAACTTAATGTCCAGACTTTTCAGCCAGTCCACTGCTTCTGTAGAGGCACTATGTAATTCTTGAACAGATCCATTGAATCTTCTTTTTGGGCAGTCCATAACAACGTGCTGGAAGGTCTGAGGCACATTATCACAGTCGCAGAATGGGTCTTCAGATTCTCACCACTTGTGAAGCCAGAATTTACACCTTCCATGGTTTGTCCTGATTCTGTTTAGAGATCTCCATTCCCTTCTCGGTAAATTGCAACCAGGAGGAGCTCTACAAGGATGGTGGATTAAACTCAGGTGGTCAGGATTTGAAGAGGTCCATTCTTCGCGCCAGATCTCATCAGCATCAAAATGTGTTTCCAGGAGCTTCTCGCCTAACTTCCATGATGAGTTTCTGGACTTTAATCTCTTCTGTTTCTGAGGGTTGCAGTCCTGATGTAAGGGCAGTTGAGGATATACAAGCATAACCTTCTGATTATCGAATTGAATTTCTAAGTTGTCAATAATGACGAACAGAATACCGTACTTTACTTTGGGTGATAGAAGCAATACTGTCAAGAAACAGCCTATATTTAGATAAGCAATATGTGGAAAATTCAAAATATAATTATTTTCTATTAACTTGTATGCTTCAGGAAATGGGCAATATAGGATTGCATTATAAAATAACAGACCTGGGGGAATATCTGAATTTAGGGATATCGTCCAAGTGGCAGATTACGTGTCAATTGTTCAACTAGTCTTTTTTAAATGATTTCAAAAAAGTTGGAAATTTATCGAATTGGTGTAGATATAGTTGGCACCCTTCGAAAATTACTCCACACAGTAATTATTCCTATAAATCAGTACTTGTTTTAGAAATACATTCATTTCAATGGCCTTTCTTGTACTGTACGCTTTTAAATATAATAGCCTACCTCGTTCAATAAATTATTAGAAACATAACCTTGTCACGAATTTCAATTCTCTCATAACAATGATTCTAATAACGATTCACCTAACTGATATACTACATCTGTTTCACTTCAGATAATCTTTGTCTCTCATTAGAACAATCGATTTTAAGTTCTCTGGTGGCATATGCACTTTAGTAAAAAAAAAAAAAAAAAAAAAAAAAAAACACTTTAACACCGAAATCGTTTGTCACGTAAATGCTTACTGTAGGTGACAGTATATGAGTTGATATATTGTCCTCTAATTAAACAAAGATAATTTCATCATTCACAGATAAAATAAATAGCTTTATCACTTTATAACCTCACTTATTAAAACCTCAAAAAATATAGTAAATGAGAAACGTTCCAGGATAGGCACCAACACAGAGTTTTGGCCTTATCCGGAAATAAATAGCTCATCAAGTACACGGAAAACATCCTCTCTATATTGACAAATTTATATTTTAGTACACCCTAATTAATTATTTGTAACTACGAAAACATCACGATGCATTAAGTACACTTGATCTGAATGTGAGTGCATCTGCTTTAATATAAATTACATCCAGGCACACGATACGATCGACACGTCCTAATATATCGAAGTAGTTTTAAAACCAAATTTTTAATAAATACATCACTAGACTAGTGTTTCCCAATCAAAGTAAACCATCAGAAAGAACTAAAATGATGCTTCGCATGTGCTCCTGTGTACATTTGGACAAACCGAACGCAGCGCCATTTTAGCTAATATCGATAACTGCATTAAGGTCTGGTATATTGTAGCTAGTCGTGGTCTAGGTCACATCAAAGCCCCTTACACATGGTAACGTCACAGAAGGCAGCAGAATTATTCTCATAATACGTATCTTACGAATATTTATCGCCATAAAATTGTGTGTTAAATCAGCGACCATTTTGTTGGACGTAACAAACAGAAGTTTTGTGTGCTGGATCAGCTGTCATGTTGTTGGACGTAGACCACGATCTTACATACAGTACTTCTTTCGATTTATCGGAATTCTTTATCTCCCCTGCGAGCAGAGTGACAGGATGCATTATCTGTATCCACCGCATGTCGTAAGAGGCTACTAAGAGGGGAACACTCAAAGAGTATGTACTCTTCTCTCGTCTTCTAAACCTGGAAACATATCCATGAACCGGGCGAGTTGGCCGTGCGGTTAGGGATGCGCAGCTGTGAGCTTACTTACATCCGGGAGATAGTGGATTGGAACCCTACTGTCGGCAGCCCTGAGGATGGTTTTCCATGGTTTCCCATTTTCACAAGAAGAATGGTTTTCCATGGTTTCCTTTTTTCACACCAAGCAATTGCTGGGTCTGTTGCTTAATTAAGACCACGGTCGCTTCCTTCCAACTCCTAGCCCTTTTGTATCCCATTCTCGGCGTAAGACCTATATGTGTCGGTGCGACGTAAAGCAATTTGAAAAAAAAATTCCATGATTCTACGCTTTTTCCGTGAAGATGAGAAATTTTCTTATACCTTTTTTTCTTTTTTTTCTCAGTCTTATTCTTGTCTGTGACGATATGAAAGTGACAGAGGTATGAGCGATGATAATAATACCATTCCTTATGAAGCCAGGCCGAGTGATGAATAGTGTGAAAGTGTTGCTCATAGGATCAGCTCGTGTATGCATCGTAGTAGGTTTGATAGAAGGATATACAACAGCACCTTCTGACTCGGTGATGAAGACAACGGGAAACTACCTCGCTCCACAGTTCCCATGTTCTCTTCTTCAGTGACACCAAGACCACTTCTGACAGCTGATGGTGGATCTGTGGAGATTCCAACCAGTCTTCGAGTTCAGGACTCAACAAACAAACGTACATGCATACATACAATTATACTCCACAATGAATCTGACATGGAGTGTCCGGGATTTGAACCACGGAATCCAGCGGTGAGAGGCCGGCGTGCAGCTACGTAGGCTCTCTGCCACGTGATGATGACAATAATAATAATAATAATAATAATAATAATAATAATAATAATAATAATAATAATAATAATAATAATAATAATGAAATGGCACATGGCTTTCAGTGCCTGGAGTGTCCGAGGACATGTTCAGCTGACCAGGTGCACGTCTTTTGATTTGACCCTCCTAGGCGACCTGCGCGTCGTGATGAGGATGAAATGATGATGAAGACGACATATAGGCTACACCCAGCCCCCGTGCCAGCGAAATTAACCAATGATGGTTAAAATTCCCGACCCTGCCGGGAATCAAACCCGGGACCCCTGTGATCAAAGGCCTGCACGCTAACCATTTAGCCATGGAGCCGGACACAATAATAATGCTATACAAGAACGATAAATTGGAGTCTGTAGTTATTGTTTAACCTGGAAAAAGATATTTATGCACAGATGTGTGAATTTACACAAATGTGCTCTGTTTAGAGTTAAACAAGCAGTCTGTATTTAAAAGTGCCAACGAAGCTTGAGCTTGGGATATCTGCGATTATAATTATGAACCACCAAGCCAACTGCAGCAAGAGCGTCCGCATTTAAACAGTGTAAAGCTTTTATCGTGTATGTTGGTTTGTATTTGGGCTCGCAAACAGACTGCACATAGACTGAACTGGAACACTTACCGAACTTCACAGCACGTATTACTCAGTTGCGGTAATGGTTTATAGACAGAAACTATTAACACTACGAAATTTGGGAATATTCGGGAGATAGTGGGTTCAAACCCCACTGTCGGCAGCCCTGAAGATGGTTTTCCGTGGTTTCCCATATTCACACCAGGCAAATGCTTGGGCTGTACCTTAATTAAGGCGACGGCCGCTTCCTCCCCAGTCCTAGCCCTTTTCTGTCCCATCATTGCCAAAAGGCCTATCTGTGTCCGTGCGACATAAAACCAATAGCAAAAAACAAAATTTAGGGGATAAGTTCTCGTTACATATTAATGAAATGAAATGAAATGAATGAAATTGCGTATGGCTTTTAGTGCCGGGAGTGCCCTAAGACATGTTCGGCTCGCCAGGTACAGGTTTTTCTATGTGACTCCCGTAGGCGACCTGCGCGTCTTGATGAGGATGAAATGATGATGAAGACGACACATACACCCAGTCTCCGTGCCAGAGAAATTAACCAATGATGCTTAAAATTGCCGACCCTGCCGGGAATCGAAACCGGGACCCCTGTGATCAAAGGCCAGCGCGCTAACCATTTAGCCTTGGAGCCGGACTAAATAATAATAATAATAATAATAATAATAATAATAATAATAATAATAATAATAATAATAAACAATGTATGAGAAATTCAAGAGATCAGATAAATTTAAATACCTTAATGCAGGGCCTCTCAGGGTGCATGCGCGTGGTGCATGCACTGTGCACGGTGCAAAAGACGACTTCGCTTGGTTGACCAGAGTGCAGACCCCCCACTCCTCTCTCCCTACACCTGTCTCCCCGTTCGGCCTTTCTCCGCGTTCCTCACCTTCACTGCTGTTTCTCCCCCACTGCGAAATGCTTACGTGTGGTGAGCGGAGACGCACAGTTGTATGGGACAAGGTTACCAGTGTTATTAAAAAAATTAAAAAAGTGAATTAGAAATACACATACATGTTTGAGAGGAATGTAAACATAATTTTTAAGAAATGCAGAACCCGTAACCAAAATGAAAATGCTACAGTACTGGAACAAACCTCATTTGTGGATATAGAATGCTCTTCTTCAAGCTGTTTCAGCTTCCTTAATTCTTTCTCTCTGACGTCTCCTATGACTTCACAATAATTTTCCGAATGTAGTCTGTTGTAGTGTCTTTCAATAGACGATTTTCTTACGCACGTAATTATCGTCCCATAGATTAAGCATTTGGCGTTATCGTCACGACAAACAAACAAAAAAAATACGGAAGTTCCCAGTTTGATTGAAATGGACTTTCGGAAGTCTTTGCTTTCTTCGAAACAGGTTGCTCCATTATTATGTTGTTGTCGTGCGCTTATCTATTTCCCTGATAAACACGTCGTCTACCACCAAACGCTTCGTCGCTCTCAGCACACTACACCATCCGAGTCAAGCCGAGTTGAGGCGAAGCGTACCGATGCACAGTGCACAGAGCCTATGCACCGTGCTCTGCACGCGTGAGAGTTTGGGCGTTTGAGAGGCCCTGCCTTAATGAATAGATCCAGAGGAATGGACTTGATAAAATAGCAAATAAGGGAAGTGCCAGAAGGATGGAGTTAGCCTGTAGATTAGTACAGAATAGAGACAACAAAAGAGAGCAATGATCAGACACTATAGCGCGGTTATCAAGCCAGAGGGAATTTGCAGTTCAGAATGTCTGATACTGAATAAGAAAAGAGAAATGAATAAGCTAAAGAAGAAAGAAAGAAAAATCTTGAGAAAGACCTTAGGGCCCGTAAAAGGAATGGATGGTACATGGAGGAAGAGAAGTGAAGATCTGTACAGACAGACAGAGAAGATCACAGACACCACATGTAAGAGTAGACTGAAATTATTATGGGCACCTCACAAGAATGAACGAGAGTCGACTAACGAAGAACATCTTTAACTACATCATCACATATTTTTTCTTTTTTACTTTTTTCTTTTTGGTGTTTTCTTTACGTCCCACTGACACAGATAGGTCTTATGGCGACGATGGGACAGGAAAGGCCTAGGAATGGGAAGGAAGCGGCCGTGGCCTTAATTAAGGTATAGATTTGTCTTTTCTATCTACAGACTAACTCCATCCTTCTGGCCCTTCCCTTATTTGCTATTTTATCAATGGGAAATGGGAAAATGGGAAACCACGGAAAACCATCTTCAGGGTTACCGACAGTGGGGTTCGAACCCACTATCTCCCGGATGCAAGCTCACAGCTGAACGCTCCTCACAGCACGGCCAACTCGCCCGGTATCATCAAATTAAAAGCAAATACTAAATGGGTAGAGAAACAAGAAAATATATGGAGGAACTTGGCCACAATCCAAAATAAATCTTAAATGTTTCGAGTTAAAATAACAAATTCGAGGGGGTCCAGGAAAAACAAAATAAAAAGTCCAAAAACATATGGTCAGAGGGGAGGAAGAGGAACCGCAGCGAAATGATGAAAAAGTTCTGGGAGAAGAAAAAAGGACTAACTGACAAGTCAACTGTTTAACGTGGTCCGAAGTAGGCCAAAATCGAAGAAAGAAGAAGAGTATAATAATAATAATAATAATAATAATAATAATAATAATAATAATAATAATAATAATACCTAACACCTGGACAGAAGAAAGCAGCAAAAATCTTAGTGAGACGATGAAGAGATTTTGGGAGAAGAAGAAAGCAAAAATATCTGATAAAACAGTCCAACCGTGCCCCTTAGTTGGGCATGGCGATGTAATAATAATAATAATAATAATAATAATAATAATAATAATAATAATAATAATAATAATAATAATATCCGCTATCTCGTTACTCAGAATCTCACTTACAATAAATTTACAAGTTGCGCTGATAGGATTAGACTTAAATTTAAAGTGATACACACCCCGGCATATTTGTTCTTGTACGAGATGTAAATATTGTCTGAGCCTCCGGTTTAGAGCTAATAAATTATGCTGTTTATTGTTAGGAGTTGAGGAGAAGAGTTTGTTCCGTCCTGCACTACGTAAAACTAACTTCGCGAGCCCTGAATTTTTTTGTTTGTTTACATCAGCGATGAGATAGGGAGATGGAAGAAGTTTGAAGCCAGAGTTTATGGTGGGTAAACAGCATAGACAGCTTCTACATCGGGAAACTTATCTACTGCATCCTTGTTTCCCACAGGCGCTTCTGTTAGTCACAGCAACAAGTTACGAATACCGGTTTATTAAATTGAAGATTCATTTTCTTTAATTTTATTCTTAAAATGTTAACAGTCTGTATTTTATTATCAAACTTCAATGCAGAACTGTAATCAACAGTCTAAAGGCCACCACGCATAGAAATCTAAGATAAGGCTTGCTATGCTAAGCAATGTTGTGCTATTACATGTTATGATTCTCATATTTTGGTCCGTATTGAAATGTACAATAAAGTCAAATAAATATGAAAGTTTATTTGTTCCACCTTTTCAATACAAAAAAAAAGAATTTAAAAAAAAAGAATTAAAACTGTAGGGACATGTTTCGCTCTTCAATCAAGAGCATCATCAGCCTATATCTCAAACTGAAAGGTAAATAATCAGGTACCTGATTGTAATTAAATTAAATATAAATGTGAAGATGATGTTACGAATGGTGAGCGAAATGGTTGACAATAGTTTAAAGATTAAAATATGGATAGAAGTAAAATTTTATAATAATAAATTTATTCTTTTTAAATATTTTAATCTTTAAACTATTGTCAACCATTTCGCTCGCCATTTGTAACATCATCTTCACATTTATATTTAATTTAATTACAATCAGGTACCTGATTATTTACCTTTCAATTGGAGATATAGGCTGATGATGCTCTTGATTGAAGAGCGGAATATGTCCCTACAGTTTTAATTATTTTTGTAAATTCTTTTTATGTATTGAAAAGGTGGAACAAATAAACTTTCATATTTATTTGACTTTAATGTTGTGCTATGTCATGGATAAAAATCTAAGCTAAATCTATGCTAGGTAACCGTTTAAAGATGACGGATTAATTGAAGAGGAGGCTTTTTTATTGGCCACTGTCGTGGAAGGTGAAGAAAGATGAAGAAACAGAGAGAGGAGAAGATTCTGTATGCGTGAATTTGGAAAAAGAATAATTCGTGGTGAATTCCATCAAGCAATGTGTGGAGATGATGAAAAATTAAAAATTACTTTCGTCTAAATCACGAACAGTTTCCTGAACTCCCCCTCTATTGCTGAGGATGACCTTAAGGAAAACTGAATTTGAAGTAGTCAAATTACCGAAAGCAAGGTAAAAATGTATGCAAAAGTAGTAAATGATGCGTACAATCAATTTCAAAAGTTTCATTTATTTCTTGTCAACAGTAAGTCTTTCATGGTTAGGTATCTTTAATAATTTTACAAACAAGTATATTTTTGTATCTCTTCAATCAGTCTTTCTTTCTTTCGTCTGCTTTTCATGATAATTAACAAACACAGAAACAATTAAGCAATACAATAGATCCAGCATTGAGGTAATTCACAAAAGTCACACACATGCCCAAAAAGTGATTGTACGCATGCGCGAAGTCAGCTACAGCTATGAAAATCGCCTCCTTGGCAAAGTTTAGCTTCTATGTAACTTAATTGCAGTGATTATTCTCGTTGGGTTGATTAGCATTACGTAGCTTACCTTAGCTTAGCTTAGCCCAGCAGTATGTGTGTGCCATTCTAAGTAACTTCATTGGAGTGATTATTGTCGCTGGGTTGAGTAGCACTGCGTAGCTTAGCTTAGCTTAGCTTAGCTTAGCCCAGCAGTATGTGTGTGCCATTCTAAGTAATCTCATTGGAGTGATTACTGTCGCTGGGTTGAGTAGCACTGCATAGCTTAGCTTAGCTTAGCGCACCAGTATGTGTGTACCGTTCTATGTAACTCCATTGGAGTGATTATTGTCGTTGGGTTCAGTAGCATTGAGTAGCTTAACTTAGCTTAGCTTAGCTTAGCTTAGCGCACCAGTATGTGTGTGTGTGCCATTCTATGTAACTTCATTGGAGTGATTATTGTCGTTGGGTTCAGTAGCATTGAGTAGCTTAACTTAGCTTAGCATAGCTTAGCTTAGCGCAGTGGGGTGAGTAACATTCCGTAGCTTGACTTAGCTCAGCTTAGTTTAGCATAGCTTAGCGCATTCTATGTAAATTCAATGGAGTGATTATTGTAGTTGGGTTGAGTAGCATTGCGTAACTTAGCTTAGCATAGCTTAACCCAGCAGTATGTGTGTACCGTTCTATGTAACTCCATTGGAGTGATTATTGTCGTTGGGCTGAGTAGCATTGCGTAGCTTAGCTTAGCATAGCTTAGCATAGCTTAGCATAGCTTAGGGCACCAGTATGTGTATGCCATTCTATGTAACTTCAGTGGAGTGATTAGGCCGCCCCCGTGGTGTAGGGGTAGCGTGCGTGCCTCTTACCCGGAGGCCCTGGGTTCGATTCCCGGCCAGGTCAGGGATTTTTACCTGGACCTGAGGGCTGGTTCGAGGTCAACTCAGCCTACGTGATTAGAATTGAGGAACTATCTGACGGTGAGATGGCGGCCCCGGTCTAGAAAGCCAAGAACAACGGCCGAGAGGATTCGTCGTGCAGACCACACGACACCTCGTAATCTGCAGGCCTTCGGGCTGAGCAGCGGTCGCTTGGTAGGCCAAGGCCCTTCAAGGGCTGTAGTGCCATGGGGTTTGGTTTGGTTTTTGCTTTTTTTCAATGGAGTGATTATTGTCGTTGGGTTGAGCAGCATTGCGTAGCTTAGCTCAGCTTTCTGTGTGTGGTGGCCTCAATCCCGGACAAAGATAAATTTACCAAGCGAGTTGGCCGTGCGGTTAGGGTCGCGCAACTCTGAGCTTGCATTCGCTATCTAGTGGGTTCGAATACCCCCGTCGGTAGCCCTGAAGATGGTTTCCATGGATTCCCATTTTCACACTAGGAAAATGCTGGGGGCTGTGCCACGTCACTTCCTTCTCAGTCCTATCCCAACGTTACCAAAAGACCTGTTTGTGTCGGTGTGACGTTAAACCAATAGCAAACATGTACATGTTGTGCATTGTATATATATATCAGGATGCATATAAATTAGTTTCTCTATTTAGCAACATTTTGCACTACTGAAATAATTCTGTTTCTTTTTCTTCATTTTACACATTTACTAGTTCGTTTAAAATGCTTATATACACGGCTTCTAAGAATAAAACGTAATTTATTGCTTATGGTCTTGTATGGAAGAGAAGGGGGAGTAGGTTTCAACCTTTTCACTTCAGGAGAATGTCATCCCTTAAACCAGATTGCCTTATTACTTGCGTTCCAATTCTTGCTGCCTGAAGCGAACACTTCTCTAACACTCCCGCCCGCTGCTAGTGAATTCCCAGGTATTGGCAAACGTGAGCAACAGCTGCTTTTCACATTCTCTGATATGTAAAGCGTTCAGGTATGTAGCAAAGTCGGCCTTCTAATCCATTAGTGTGTTCTGTGAAATTCATTTCAATTGATCTAAGCCATACCGTACTTTACAATAATTAGAAAGAGAAAAAATCAGTCAGTCAGTCGAACATTATAATATATCAAATTGTAGGGGTCCCTTATGTGTCCCCGGCTGTTTCAGTTGCATACCCGTACATACATACATACATGCATATATGCATACATCATAATACATAATCATATACTTTTCATTATGGTGGGTTGCCGCACCTAACACGCGTGTACTCCACCGTATGTTGAGTTACCGCACCTAGCACGCGCCTACTCCACCGTGTGTTGAGTTACCGCACCTAGCACGCGCCTACTCCACCGTATGTTGAGTTAGCACACCTAGAACGCGTATACTCCACCGTATGTTGAGTTACCACACCTAGCACGTCCATACTCCACCGTGTGTTGAGTTACCACACCTAGCACGCGCATACTCGACCGTATGTTGAGTTAGCACACCTAGAACGCGTATACTCCACCGTATGTTGAGTTACCACACCTAGCACGTCCATACTCCACCGTATGTTGAGTTACCGCACCTAGCAGGCGCATACTCGACCGTATGTTGAGTTATCACACCTAGCAGGCGTACACTCCACCGTATGTTGAGTTAGCACACCTAGAACGCGTATACTCCACCGTATGTTGAGTTACCACACCTAGCACGTCCATACTCCACCGTATGTTGAGTTACCACACCTAGCACGTCCATACTCCACCGTGTGTTGAGTTACCACACCTAGCACGCGCATACTCGACCTATGTTGAGTTATCACACCTAGCTCGCGCATACTCCACCGTATGTTGAATTACCGCACCTAGCACGTCCATACTCCACCGTATCTTGAGTTACCGCACCTAGCATGCGCATACTCCATCGTATGTTGAGTTACCGCACCTAGCAGGTGCATACTCCACCGTATGTTGAGTTATCACACCTAGCAGGCGCATACTCCATCGTATGTTGAGTTACCGCACCTAGCAGGTGCATACTCCACCGTATGTTGAGTTACCGCACCTAACACGTCCATACTCCACCGTATGTTGAGTTATCACACCTAGCTCGCGCATACTCCACCGTATGTTGAATTACCGCACCTAGCACGTCCATACTCCACCGTATGTTGAATTACGCACCTAACACGTCCATACTCCACCGTATGTTGAGTTATCACACCTAGCTCGCGCATACTCCACCGTATGTTGAATTACCGCACCTAGCACGTCCATACTCCACCGTATGTTGAGTTACCGCACCTAGCAGGTGCATACTCCATCTATGTTGAGTTACCGCACCTAGCACGTCCATACTCCACCGTATGTTGAGTTACCACACCTAGCACGTCCATACTCCACCGTATGTTGAGTTACCGCACATAACACGTCCATACTCCACCGTACGTTGAGTTACCACACCTAGCAGGTGCATACTCCATCGTATGTTGAGTTACCACACCTAGCAGGCGCATACTCCATCGTATGTTGAGTTACCACACCTAGCAGGCGCATACTCCATCGTATGTTGAGTTACCACACCTAGCACGTCCATACTCCACCGTATGATGAGTTACCGCACCTAACATGTCCATACTCCAACGTACGTTGAGTTACCACACCTAGCACGTCCATACTCCACCGTATGTTGAGTTACCACACCTAGCAGGCGCATACTCCATCGTATGTTGAGTTATCGCAATTAGCACGCGCATACTCCACCGTATTTTGAGTTACCACACCTAGCAGGCGCATACTCCATCGTATGTTGAGTTACCACACCTAGCAGGCGCATACTCCACCGTATTTTGAGATACCGCACCTAGCACGCGCATACTCCACCGTATGTTGAGTTACCACACCTAGCAGGCGCATACTCCACCGTATGTTGAGTTACCACACCTAGCACGTCCATACTCCACCGTGTGTTGAGTTACCACACCTAGCTCGCGCATACTCGACCGTATGTTGAGTTATCACACCTAGCTCGCGCATACTCCACCGTATGTTGAATTACCGCACCTAGCACGTCCATACTCCACCGTATGTTGAGTTACCGCACCTAGCAGGCGCATACTCCATCTATGTTGAGTTACCGCACCTAGCACGTCCATACTCCACCGTATGTTGAGTTACCACACCTAGCACGTCCATAATCCACCGTATGTTGAGTTACCGCACCTAACACGTCCATACTCCACCGTACGTTGAGTTACCACACCTAGCACGTCCATACTCCACCGTATGTTGAGTTACCACACCTAGCACGCGCATACTCGACCGTATGTTGAGTTATCACACCTAGCTCGCGCATACTCCACCGTATGTTGAATTACCGCACCTAGCACGCGCATACTCCACCGTATGTTGAGTTACCACACCTAGCACGTCCATACTCCACCGTATGTTGAGTTACCGCACCTAACACGTCCATACTCCACCGTACGTTGAGTTACCACACCTAGCACGTCCATACTCCACCGTATGTTGAGTTACCACACCTAGCAGGCGCATACTACATCGTATGTTGAGTTACCGCACCTAACACGTCCATACTCCACCGTACGTTGAGTTACCACACCTAGCAGGTGCATACTCCATCGTATGTTGAGTTACCACACCTAGCAGGCGCATACTCCATCGTATGTTGAGTTACCACACCTAGCAAGCGCATACTCCATCGTATGTTGAGTTACCACACCTAGCACGTCCATACTCCACCGTATGATGAGTTACCGCACCTAACACGTCCATACTCCACCGTACGTTGAGTTACCACACCTAGCACGTCCATACTCCACCGTATGTTGAGTTACCACACCTAGCAGGCGCATACTCCATCGTATGTTGAGTTAGCACACCTAGCACGCGTACACTCCACCGTATGTTGAGTTACCACACCTAGCACGTCCATACTCCACCGTGTGTTGAGTTACCACACCTAGCACGCGCATACTCGACCGTATGTTGAGTTATCACACCTAGCTCGCGCATACTCCACCGTATGTTGAGTTACCGCAATTAGCTCGCGCATACTCCACCGTATGTTGAGTTACCGCAATTAGCACGCGCATACTCCATCGTATGTTGAGTTACCACACCTAGCAGGTGCATACTCCACCGTATTTTGAGATACCGCACCTAGCACGCGCATACTCCACCGTATGTTGAGTTACCACACCTAGCAGGCGCATACTCCACCGTATGTTGAGTAACCACACCTAGCAGGCGCATACTCCACCGTATGTTGAGTTACCACACCTAGCACGCGCATACTCCACCGTATTTTGAGATACCGCACCTAGCAGGCGCATACTCCACCGTATGTTGAGTTACCGCAATTAGCTCGCGCATACTCCACCGTATGTTGAGTTACCGCAATTAGCAGGCGCATACTCCACCGTATGTTGAGTTATCGCACCTAGCAGGCGCATACTCCACCGTATGTTGAGTTACCGCACCTAGCACGCGCATACTCCATCGTATGTTGAGTTACCGCACCTAGCACGCGCATACTCCACCGTATGTTGAGTTACCACACCTAGCAGGCGCATACTCCACCGTATGTTGAGTTACCACACCTAGCAGTCGCATACTCCAGCGTATGTTGAGTTACCGCACCTAGCACGCGCATACTCCACCGTATGTTGAATTACCGCACCTAGAGTAGCAGTTTTTCTCTCAGTTTACCCCACAAATAAAAATCACACACTGTTAGATCTGGAGAACGAGGGGGAAATAGACCAGCTCTGATCACTCTGTCTGCAAACACTTCGAGATTGTAAGAAGGGAATCTTCAGCTCAATGAGAAGCGGCTGAATCTTGTTGAGAACACCCACGCGATTTTACATCTTCCGTTAACTGATGGAAGAACGACGTCAAAATTTCTTCTTCGTGCCTCTCTGCATTTACTGTCGTCTGGAAACAAATAGGCTCAATTATTCGTCTTGCACTAACAGCACACCAAACACCGATCTGAATGTCACCTGTCTGGATATCGCTGTGCATACAACGCAGCTGCTTGTCGATCGTCGCGGTGACAGTCTATATACGGAGTGTTAGCAAACATGTGGGACCTGATATGATGATGATGGTGGGTATGAGATAGGGAGAAGGTGAAACCCATTGCCGACACAGAGTCTACTCCTATCAGATAACGCCAAGGGGAGCGATGCTTATCGTCCCCATGCGACGGATGAATCATCAGCATCAACGTCATACACCCCTCCGCCCCCCCCCCCATGCACATAAACACTAAGGAGAGGTCTGGGAATTAAATCAAGGCTTTTGGAATACAATTCAATGATTAAAAACTGTATAGGCCTACCACCCCCTCTCTTACCATGCCGGCCAACATGCTGCTGCTGATTTGTTTCAGCAGCGGGACTCAAACCTGCTAATCACTGGGAGGCATGGCTCGTTAACGATCCTAGTTTCCAGGTGGGCTTTCTTACCTCGGGTTAGTGTTAAGAGAGAACGTGGAGGTGGTGGTGATTATTGTTTTAAGAGGAAGTACAACTAGGCAACCATCCTCTATAATTATAACACTAATCGTAGAGAAAAATGGAAGGGATCCGACACTTCGAAAGATGAAGGTATCGGCCAAAGGAAGACAAAGACCACGAAGGGCGTGAAAATGAAAGACTCCCTCGAGTGCTCTAATACCGTCGGGGTCGGAAAAGAACAAGACTTGACCAAGGGAGGTCGGATAGAATAGATGAAAGCGAAGAGCCTGGCACAAGTAAGTGGAAACAATGCCAGGACTCAGCTAAGGGCCCCATGCTCACCGACCCACACCCCCCCACGTTCAGAGCACCTGGGGCCCCTTTTAGCCACCTCTTGTGACAAGTAGGGGATACCGTGGGTGTTATGCTACTGCCCCCTCCCACAGGGGGTTTAAAAGGGAACGGCTGCCTAGTTGTGCTTCCTCTTATATCAATAATTACCACCACCACCAATGAGGAATTGCCGAAATACTCTCGTAAATAACAGATCACGGGGTAAAATTGTCTGAAAAACCTTCAAGAGTCGAAACCTTGAAATTATTTGTCACTTTTATGATAATACGACAGGTATATCTACTGAGATAATATCTTGTTCTCATTTCTCTTACTCCATTCAAACTTCTTGAGATAATCCCAGTCTCCAGTTTTTAATTATTCTTGTTTTCGTTGACCTGTAGAACTGGAAAGAGATGTTTGTTCCAGTGGCGGTTTCTGGTATAGCGCAATGGAGCAATGAACCCCCAGTTTATATCAAATTTTATTCAACTACTTAGTATTCATAACTCCCTTGTCAATCTCGAAGCTCTTGCTTAGCCCATCTATCCGTAATATACTCGTACTGGCTTTCAATTCATGTGAACAGCGCACGTTCCGTGGCTGGATACTTGTCTGGAATGAACCCCCTTGGAAGGCTATCTCTCCGACCGTGCCTGGGCGAAGGGAGTGGCGAGGTGCGCGGGGAAATCGGCCGGCACGTAGACAAGGCCAGGATATCGCAGAAACAGATATCCTTGGTTTACGCATGCGCAATATGCCACTCTCTCTAGTGTTGTCAGGGGTGTTGGGGCAAGGTCTGTCTAGACTGACCTTGCGTTGGGTAAGTGTGTGCCTGCCATCTGTTGCCCTTACAGGAATTCAACTACGTAGCAGAAAATAGTGCACATAATTAGCGCTAGTGTTGAAGAGCATCATTACTGCCAGCAGTCACATTTAACTGTCAAATTCCAATTGATGTCTTTTCCCAAACACATCAATATTTACTAAACATCTGTTCATTTGCCTTCTTTGGAATAATTACTTGTTGGAGAGAAAATTAACTTAAAAATCACCGAGGCAAAGAGTAGCGGGAATGTAATGCCAAAGAAAACGCTAATTGCCTAGTCACAGGAGTTCTTAAAATTAAGTTACCAACATTGCGAACATACATGCCTAAAGTTTACTCTGTTCTTCAAGTGTGATGCTAGTGTTTACAACAGTTTGCAATAGTAATCATAATTCGTAATATTAATGTACGCTGTGCAAGCGTGTGAGTGTTTTTCTGCACTGTTGTGCCGTTCAGGAACTTAATTTTTAGGACATAAAAAGTTACAATATTTTCTCCGTGTGTGTATTTTTGTGCACTGTAGTTGCGTCCATAATTTTTGTTCCCGGGAAAGGTAAGGTGCTACCTACATAATGAGTTTGAACAGTGATATGATACTTAAAAAGACAAACTTTTCTTCTCTCTCTCTATCTTGAGCGTAAACTTAAGATTAAGATTAAGGATGCCGGACGCCCAATGCCTGATCTTGATAAAACAAGGCATCCTAAAAGTAAAATTAATGAAATCGTGCGTAAATTCAGAATGGATTTATACTGTATAAAAGAATCGAGTGGATCTGTGGGTGCGAAATTACTAGCATGTTGATTTGTTTTCCTTTTTTATGATTCATGAGTGATGAAAGCGAAGGGACTTGGACCAAAGTCGGAGTGGTAGATATAGGATATTCGTCCAAAAAATTTATAAAGAAACACAGAAGTTCTAAATCTCATATGCTTGCCCAGTTACAATTCGATCTCCTGGGAAGACACGATAACCGTCAGTAATTTGACTGTGCTTACAGGCAGTCTGTGGAAAGAGACAACGACCAAGTACGGAAAAATCGTTATGTGCTGTGTAAAGTTCTGTGGCGCGTTTGAGATGGCATTGCGCGGGCATGACGAAACAAGTGAATCATCGAATCCTGGCATATTTTGAGGCCTCGTCAAGTTTAGTTCTGAAATTGACGTTGCATTAAGAGACCATCTGTCCAAAGCTACTGTTTTCAAAGGCCCCTCGAAAGACATTCAGAATTATTTGCTTTCGTGCATCTATGAAATCTGTCGTGAGAAAAAAAAAATCACCACAGTGCCTTTCATTTCGGTAATTGCAGATGAGACCACCGATATATCAACTACAGCACAATTTGTTATCATTCTTCCCAACGGTAAGCCAGTTGAAAGATTCCGGGGTTTCCTCTACCCTCTAGTCATGATGCTAAGACAATAGCAGAGTGTTTAAAATTTTCTTTGAGCGAAGTTGTGGATAATAGAGATAAGTTGATTTCACAAGGTTACGATGGAGCAAATGTAATGAGTGGTCACCATTCATGGTGCAAGTTCTCATCAGGGAAGATTTTAGGCATGTACATTATGTGCACCGTTATGCCCATTCTCTGAACTTAGTCATGGCACAGGTGACAGGGGTGGAGAGGAGATAATGAGGGGAGGATTTTTTCCTGTTGAACCCCCAGTGGCGAAAGTCACGCGCCGCCACTGGTTTGTTCACTAATTTGTTTGCGTCTCCTAGCCTCCATTGTCTATGCACTCTACCTTCAAGCAATTTAACGTGGCTTACAGGAGAAAGAAGAGAGATTACCCATGTTTGTCCCCTTCCGTCTATACTTTAGCTGACGACCTTTTATAGCGTCCATCAAACAATCTCTGTATTTGTCATTCCGTTATAAGTGGGCTTGCCCCTTTAAATACGGTCGATACCTTTGTGCTTCGTCCTTTGAATGGCTCAAATCTAGCGATACTGACACAATTCGCAATGAGTTTTAAGAAGGATGTTCAACGATAAATGTTAGTTGTTATTAATGACCGTGTAACATAATAATATCAATAAACCGGACAGGTGAATTCGGCCTGTCGCTTTCTTCAACTTAAAAGAACAAAACAATTTGTCAGATATGTCTCGCTGCCGGCACAGCAGGCAGAATACTTCAACGGTATCCCCTGCTTATTGTAAGATGAGACTAAAAGGGGAACTTCCAGGAGTTCTCAGTTTGAGAGCGTATGCTGCCCATCACGGGGCGTCTAACTGAGTCTATCATTGCTCCTCTCTTTCATCTGTCCTATCCAACCTCTATTCCAATGGTAATGCGTTTGCAAGCCCTCGGGAGTGTTTCATTTTCACGTCGTTCATTTTTCGAAAGCTCGGATCTCATCCATTTTTCCTCTGAGAGGATGGTTGCCCAGTTACAGTTCTTCTTAAAACAACCGTCTTACGGACCGGAAGAAAATGGCTATTCGCTTAAGAAGTTTGCAGTCTATTATTATTGTTACGGAGTTTTCCGTGGTAGGTAGAGGTGAAAGAAGGTGCGGGTGTGAATAGGCCTCCAGTTACGAAAGCAAAATTAATTTAAAATTTAACAAGGTTATATTTTCTTTTCAAAAACAAAGAAATAACAAGCATGGCAGGTACAAAGTAGCAAATCAAAAAGGGTAGTTACAATATTTACAGGAATTGGGCTTCGCGCCCTGATTTTACACTGCTTGGGCAATCAGCTCAGTTTTACCCCAAACACGAGTTTTAACAGAGGGGCAGAAAACCCCATTCATACCTAGGAGCCCTTGCTCCAAATTACACGGAAAAGCCTCCACGAGGCATACAACACTCAATTTTCAAAACAGCCACTCGCTCTCAAAATTTAAGCCTCTCCCAGGCCACACCAAACTCCACCTTCAAGTTGTCCTCACTGGACATAGACACAGGGGTAAAGTACCCAACCTACTGAGGTCTATTAAATAAAAATGGGCAATTACATGACCTCTAAAATAACAATTTGAGAGGAGGCGATCTTGCACTCCTAATACACTTGTTTTTAAAAACCTAATCTGGCTCTAGGCCACTAATGCAAGGGCTAATCCCATACTACCGAGGTGACTTTAGAAAAGAGCAATTTGTTTTACATTAACGAAGAATAGGTTGAGAAAATAAGTTCACCTCAAGAAAATGTGAGTGGGAGCTCGAGAGGGTTAGCACTCTCTATCCCAATATGCAGCTTAAAAGAGAATAGAAGAAAAGATCGTTACATTTTAGGAAAAGGTTACATGGAGGAACGCCTCGCACCCGCCCCGAGAGTTAAACTGCTGAGCTAGCAAAGAAAGAATTTATTAATCGGCCATTACCTTATTGATGACCGCTGCCGAGGAAAGAGGCGCTTCCCGCCTCCTGCTATGTACTTTATACACTGAAAGATGGAACAGAAGTGGCCCGGAGACCCTAAAATCAGCAGTTTAAATACTCTCGCAGAAGGTTCTAGGCGTTAGGGGAATGAAAACACCCTCCCGCGATGATTTTATTGGTAGATCAATAAACCCCCTACACAATACTAAGAAGAAACACATAATTGGTGGAAAATTAATTCAAGAAATTCGGGATAGGCTAGATTTAAAACAAGGGGAAAGAAGGGGTTAATATTGCCAACTTAACCAAAGACTGAAAAAAATTTAGCAAAGAACAAACATTTGAAATAAAAATTTCTCCAACAAAATAGTTCTTTGACTCCGCACTAGGTTGCACTATTGTTGATCTTCAGTAGTGTCCTCTAGAAGAGAAAGTTCACACTTCTTACTTCAAGCGAAACAAAACCACATCAAAAATGACACAGTTCAAAAACTCAAAATTTTCCACGTGGTGACATCTTCTGAGAAAGTAGAGAATTAATAGCGTAGATAAAGTTCAGACTTCCTCCAGCAGAGGAGTTTCAACTGGCGCACATTTTAAATTAGCGGAGTGGAGGTGTACCGCCCGGTACAATTATTATTATTATTATTATTATTATTATTATTATTATTATTATTATTATTATTATTATTATTATTATTATTATTATTATTATTATTATTATTGTCCGCCTCTACGGTGTAGTGGTTAGTGTGATTAGCTGCCATCCCCGGAGGCTCGGGTTCGATTCCCGGTTGTGGTACGAGGGCTGGAATGGGATCCACTCAACATCAGGTCAACTGAGTAGAGGGGGTTCGATTCCTACATCAGCCATCCTCGAAGTGGTTTTCTTTCCAGGCAAATGCCGGGTTGGTAACTACTTAAAGTCACTGTCGCTTCCTTCCCTCTTCCTTGTCTAGGCCTATCTCGTGCGCTCTTCCCATCCTCCCACAAGACCCTTGTTCAATATAACAGCCGGGGCCGCATGGGCGAGGTACTGGTCCTCCACCCAAGTTGTATGTCCTGACCCAAAGCCCTACGCTCCAGGACACTGCCTTTGGGGCGGTAGTGGTGGAATCCCTCTCTGAGTTCGAGGAGAAATACCAACCTTGGAGGGTGAGCGGATTAAGGAAGAAAGAGAGAAGGAAAGAATTATTATTATTATTATTATTATTATTATTATTATTATTATTATTATTATCTTCATTCATAGTGGCGAAGTTAGGACTTACAGTCCTCTCTTACACTTTACCACACGTCATTTATAGTGTACAAAATTAACTATTAATCTTATCTTAGAAACTACCATTACAAACTAGAAGTAACGTGACACAAACTGGCAAAATATAAGCTGAATAAAATAATAGACTACACATTCGCTCCTCAAGATTCATTCAAGCTGGCGGCACACATCGAGGAGATGCCCACGGCAAGACTAATTAAAGAGATTTTAAGCTATTTATGGCTCTAATGTTATGGAGGAAATAATTCCGTATTCTAGCATCATTCGCAACCAAGGAATATGTTTTGTTATGAAAATCCACAGCCTGTTCCCAGTTTCAATCCCGTTCGAAATGGAATGAATCCCCCATCCAGCGGCGGGGATAGGAACTGTGCCAGCTGCCGAAGGCTGTCGCATACTTCTGGGGCAATGATTAATGACTGACAGATGAAATGATTGGAGAGTGTTGCTGGAATGAAAGATGACAGAGAAAACCGGAGTATCCAGAGAAAATCCTGCCCCGCCTCCATTTTATCCAGCACAAAGCTCACATTTATTTGAACCGCGGAACCCAAAGGTGAGATGTGGTGGTGGAGGTAATTGTTTTAAGGGGGAGTACAAGTAAGCAATCATCCTCTCTTAACACTAATCAGAGAGCAAAAATGGAAGGGATCCGACACTTTGAAACATGAAGGTATCGGCCAAAGAAAGACAAGGGTCACGAAGGGCGTGAAAATGAAGGACTCCCTAGGCCTCGATACCTAATACTGTCGGAGTCGTGATAGAACAAGAGTTGACCAAGGAAGGTCGAACAGGATAGATGAAAGTGAGGAGCCTGGACAAGTAAGTGGAAGCAATGCCAGGACTCAGCTAAGGGCCCCACAGTCGTCAACCCACACACCCAAGTTAAGAGCCTCTGGGGCCCTATTAGTCGTCTCTTACGATAGGCAGGGGACACCGTAGGTGTTATTCTACCGCCGCCTCTCACAGGGCAGATCAGATGTGAGAGGCCGGCGCTCTGCCGCCTGAGCCACGGAGGCTATGTTTTGTTATAATGTTTGTAAATATAACATTTAGTTTCATATTAAAATGTTTACATGAAAGAGAAGGCCGTCTGGCCTTAATCTTGCCAGAATAAATGAAGCATCAGTCAATCGATCAATCAATTATTTTTAACCACCTTCGTATGTATTTTGGTTTCGGAGTAATTAATTGCAAACCAAATCATAGGCCTCATAATTGTCACTTTTCTTAATATACATATTTTTATTTATTTATATAAAAATTTTGGTTACGTCGCACCAACATGGTGTCAATGGGTCAGGACAGCCCCATTTACCTGGTGTGAAAATTGGAAACCACGGAAAATTCTTCAGGGCTACCGACAGTGGGGTTCAAACATATCATCTCTTGAATGCTAGCTGACAGCTACGTAACCTAAGCCGCGCAACCACCCGCTCGGTCCTTAAATACCCCCCCTTCTCCCTCCAACCGGTGTATTTATCTTAGGCCCTTTAGTCTCAAGTTCCATATTTCTAATTGAAAACGGCCTCAACCATTCGGAGCGAAACTTTATTTCCGGAGTTGAAGCGCAAATGTGAACACTTTATTTCCTTACACTAAGTCTCGAATGTGTATAGCCTGATGTTATTGACGGTATCACATCAAAAGAAAATTAAAATATCACTCGATCAACTCCAATAATGCATTATTATTTTTACTGAACAACTAAATTATATGCTTTACGTAACTTGTACTAGCCTAGACTTTCAGAACTACTTATGCCAATTGTTTGTTTGTTCTAGGTCATTTGACCCACATACGGGATGTAGCGGGAGAGGACCACGTGGGCATTGGTGCTGGATACGACGGTATAAACCGGTAAGTACGATTGACCGCTGAACGTCGCGACGCACCGAAATACACTGTCATACACAGCCGCCAATTGACGACTCCTACTCCATGCAGGCAACCAGATCAACCTGAACGAGTTAGAATACTTTAAAAAATGCATAAAGAGGGCAAGAATTCTGAAGCTTTGCGTGATACGAAGGTCATTCCTTTACTCTTATTGTATGGGTCATTAGTCCATAGACTAGTTTAATGCGGCTCTCCATGCCACCCTATCCTGAGCTTACCTTTCTACTTCTACTTAACTCCAATCCAATCCCCATGGCATTACAGCCCTTGAAGGGCCTTGGCCACCAAGCGACCGCTGCTCAGCCCGAAGGCCTGCAGATTACGAGGTGTCGTGTGGTCAGCGCGACGAATCCTCTCGGCCGTTATTCTTGGCTTTCTAGACCGGGGCCGCTACCTCACTGTCAATAGCTCCTCAATTCTAATCACGTAGGCTGAGTGGACCTCGAACCAGTCCTCAGGTCCGGATAAAAATCCCTGACCTGGCCGGGAATCGAACCCGAGGCCTCCGGGTAAGAGGCAGGCACGCTACCCCTACACCACGGGGCCGGCATTTCTACTTAACTACTACATTCTATATGTACTTTAATCAGTTTGCCACATTCATATCTATGGTCTACCCTTACCGTTCTACCGCCTACACTTCTCTCAGAAACTAACTGACCAAGTCCTGGGTGTCTTAAAATGCTAACATTCTATCTCTTCTTATGATCAAATATCCTCAAATCTTTATCCTCTCACTAATTCGATTCAATATATCTTCAAACGTGACGTGATCTCTCCATCTGACCTTCAACATCCTTCTGGAACAAATTTCTTTCTTTAAGAAAGGCCTTCATTTGTTTCACGACCAAGGGGAGTGCATGGTATTGTTGCAGTGTTGCACAACTCTCAATAATTTTACACTTCACTTGTCTTTTCTTCTAATTTTTTAGTTTAACGCGCGAGAGGTCGCGCCCGTTTTAGAACGCGAGAGGTCGCGCGAAGGCAAATTGCTCACGCATAATATTGTAATGAGCTTCTATTTTCCTTTTGCAGTGAATGCTCTGATGAAAATGTAAATATGTACCCTGTTTAACTGCCTTTCAACTAGTACTAACATAATTACCCAGTAAAAATATTTTCTCAATATTAAAAAATGAATTTTTTTGCAAAATCTGGTAAAATTACATGAGTTTTTAAAGAGCGCGAGAGGTCGCGCATGAGCAAATTGTCTCAGCGTTTGCATTTGTACATTTCAATGAATGATTTGGTCACAATTCAAGATAAAACTACAGCACCACATTTCACTGAAAGCCACCATAGACCTCATGAACTTTACTTAAGAAACTTTCTTGGAAATGCAGTCATGTAAGAATGCACTACGCGAGGGGTCACCCGAAGGCAATTTGCCACAGCAGATGCGAGAGTGAAAGAAAACTTAAACCATTCCGGAATGCAGCAGGCAATACACTGATGATAATCAACGTCAGGCGAGAGAGAGGGAGAGGAGGGATGAAACGAGCGCCCTATGCCCTACAGCGGCGAGCAACGAAATTATTAACAAATATTTAAAAAGTGCGGCAAACTGCAAAATCTGTTAAAATCAACCATCTTTGGTCATTCAGGGCCGATTGCAGAAACGGCATTTAGACGATGTCTACGGTTAAACAATGCCTAAGTATGGCTGCCGCATTGCAGAGACGTTATTTATCACTTAGACACTGTCTAAAACCGATGTTCAACCGGTCATGTTTAAACACTGCCGAGAGCACTGTTTAACCTCAAATGACAGGAGTGAATCACAATCAGAGGTTATGTACAGTGAAATATGTAATTTGTATTATCATGTTGAGACGATTCCGGGAAGAAAGGTTAGTCCGACGGCCTCTCTGTGGGTCACCCGCTGCTAAATCGCAGCAATTCGTTTGACATGCACGGGGAGATAATCAAAAAATAAGGTTCCGCTTTACGAGATACTTGTTTCTTGAGACTGACAAAGTGACAGTCCGGTAACTGTCAACTTGAATACAATTCTTGGCAATCGATATATTTTATTATATACATGGGGTAATTTTCATGGATTTATAGGTCACTTCGACTACATACATATCACAATTACGTGTCCCGATCGTCTGAGGGCTGTCACATACATCAACCGGGAGAGATTCACTTATATTTACTGCCAAGTAAACACACATAATAGTGAAAACTAAAAAGTAGGTTGTATGGGATTTTTATATATATAATCGCATAGGTTTTCGGCAATTATCAGATAGGAAAAGGCAAGTGGTGGTGATTATCGTTTAAAGAGGACTGGGGAAGAAGAGCCGTGGCCATAATAATTGCCCTAGTATTTGCCTGCTGTAAAAATAGGGTAACTACGGAAAACAATCTTCACGTCTGTCGATGATGCGTTTCGAATCTACGATCTCCAGAATGCAAGCTACATCTATATGGCCCGTACAACACACTCGGTTACACATTACTATTGCTTCATCTTCCCTTCGTCGAGGCTACCGTATTTATGAGTAGATTACACTCACTGTAACAACATTATAATGAAAGCTACACTTCCCCGTACCGTGGCGTGTCGCTTTAGTGTCGATAATATTACCGGTATGAGATTTAATTTGCACCGAAAGCGATACTCTTATCTGTGGGCAAGTCATGCTCAGCCATATTTGAGTAATGTGTAGGAAGACAAACAGCTGACTGGCGTTCGGCGCGCGCACCGACGAATTTCATTGGTTGCGACAAGCAAAGAGTTGCATGAAAGATACTTCTGTCTCCATTTTCAAACCAAAATTGAAACTTTAAGGGATGTCTAGTTAAACATCGACTGAACATTGTTTATGTAATGGAAGATCGTGAATGATTTAGACGTTGTTTAGGTAGACGATGTCTAAGGCTTAAAACTAGTCATCGTTTCTGCAATCGGCCCTCAGTGTCCAAATGGACCAATAAACGCTGCCGGCTTCGAATCAAACTCAGGGGTTTGCTTTCCTACGGCAATTCCCAAGCAGACAGCGTGGAGCAATGTAGGCCTAGTTTCAGCAGGGACAAGCCTAAAGACCACCACACACACGCTACGCTAACCTAAGCCATGCCAAGCTCAATTTTATACATCGCCAAGGAGGCAGTTTCATAGCTGCAGCTCGCTTCGCGCGCATGCACGCAATCACCTTTTTGTCCGGCGTCTAGCAAACAGTCGTTTTATGTGTGTGGCTTTCGTGAATTAGCTCACACAGAAGTTATTATATTGCCCAATTGTTTCTGTGTTTGTTAATTATCATGGAAGGCAGACCAAAAGATCAAAGACTGATTGAAGAGATACAAAAATATACTTGTCTCTCAAATTATTAAAGAAATAAATGAAACTGGAAATTGATTGCAGTGGCGGTTCGTGCATGAAGGGCTTTTGGGCGCCGCCCCACCGTCTTTTCAGAAATATTTAACGTGATTCCACTCTGTAACTGATTACATAAAGATATTGAAACATGTAGCGAAGTCGAACTTATGTGGTGTGCTATTCAGTTACACGATGTTATCTTTATTATTTCGGCTGTAGACATTTTGCTTTTCTATTTTCAGAGAAATGGCAAAGGTTTTCTGACCGTGGCGGCTGTCCAGCAAGCACGATGTTTTCTCTTTAGTCTTCAGGCGCTCGGACTGTGGCAGCAGAGCCCTGAGTAGGTCCCAGACTTGGCAATTGTGCGGGGTGCGGAAGGAACCTGGAAGGATAACGTGGGCTTGTCAGGGGAAGGAAGAGTGCAGGCGGGTGTATGGTCTGTCCGGCAGAGCCCTCAGTAGGTCCCTGGAGTAAGCAAGTGTGCGGGGTGCGGGGGGAGCCTGGAAGACCAATATGGACTTGTCAGGGGAAGGAAGAGGGCAAGCAGGTGTAAGCGCTGAACTGTGGAGCCCCCAGCAACATCACCAACCACTTTACAATGTACCCTAGGCTTTTCCCCCACGTCTTACATTAATTGTTGTTAGAGGTGAATTTGAAAACATTTTACAAAACAATGAATTCCATTATACTGACTATTTAAAAAATTCAGTTCTATAAAGAAGCTAGAATAAAGATTTAAAATGTAACCATAACGTGACGGCACTATTTGTAAGGTGGTCACTTTGTCACTTTGTAGGGTTTTCATGCTTTCAAATTTGAGCAAAGAGAGATAAATTCGGGAGTGCACTGTTTACTTGTTTTATGAATGTCGTTATTATACCATTTGTTATCGTTCACAGTGAAACAGTGCAGTGCCATTGTAGCAAATACAGTACAGAAAATACGCGACACTTCCGGATTTACCCTTGTTAAAATGGGAGACAATTCGCAAGCGGCGCTCCTAGTGGCGTGACCTGAAAATTCGCGCTAAATTCAAATATCAATGGAAATGTATATACGGAAATGGATAAATAAATTACGTCTAGAAAGAAAGTGTTGTTAAAATATTAACTTCAAAGTTGCTAAAGCAAATCTGGATACATGAATGAAGAATTTTTAACAGGTTATTATTTAAAGACTGAAATTAGACATATAATCAAGATGTGAAATGGACTGCTGTGAAAGGGCTTGATCTTTCATTTATGCATTACCCTTTTAGCTTTAGCATACCTGCCTGAACTTTCACGGCTAGATTTGTCTTTTTTTCTCACTTAAAAGCATTGTACATCACATTAGGACATTTGTCAATAAAAATATCGGCACATTCCTTACACACATGATTCAATGAATTTACACTTAAGAGCTGGACAATTTTCCTTTTAACTTGAAGCCTACTAACAGAAAGAAAATCTATAAATTCAGCCGCAGAAACATTCAAAATTTCCCTATAAGCAATACTTGCCATTACATTAGGGTAAAGCAAATTTGCATCATCATCATATTTCTTAAATCACCCATATTTTCTTCAGTGCTTGACAACGCATTACGGCATTCCAAATGGCGTAACTTGGAACACAACCAACCACACACATATGCATATGCATTTTCCTCAATTAAATCAAAACCCACAGATCACACCTACATCAACACATCGGTATTGAAGGTTAACTGCTGCACTAATACAATAAAATAAGCTTCTTATAAGCCAGTTAAAATATGGGTCGTGCAGGTCAGAAGTTTAGGAAGTAGGCCTTCTATAAAAATATATTTGTAACTGGAAGAATATATATGCAAACACAGTATTTACTTATATTTTCTTGTCACAAGGGAAACGGAAGAAAGAGCACGAATCCTCCTGCACTTCATAGTTATTGCAGCCAAATGCAGCACATATCTTTCCACTCATATTGACAGGAGATATAAAGGAATGACACACGCTACTATTTACTTATGTCAACTTAATGCAAACGCATAAATAACCCCAAAAACTTCACAAACAAATACACGTGTTCTTATGACAGAATCAGTAACTCTCAGGTCACTCCGCTAGATAGAGCTCTAATCGCTGTCCCTCGATATCTCGCAGAATGTCAAGTATTGTCTCTTCTGTGTTTGATTGTAGTTGGGATTGCATTCGCTTTTAGATTGTTAATGTGTGTGCATTAGTGTTTTAGTGCAAGCAGATTTCTATTCAGCCAGTGTCATCGGATTATTATTATTATTATTATTATTATTATTATTATTATTATTATTATTATTATTATTATTATTATTATTATTATTCATCTCAAATTATTATGGTACTGGTCAGTGAAAATGTCACGAACCGCCACTGATTGATTGTACGTATCATTTATTGCTTTTACATACATTTTTACCCAACAATCTATAATTTGCGTACTTCATGTTCGTTTTTTCTTATTATCATCCTCAGTAATAGAGAGAAGTTCATGAATCTGTTCCTGATTTAGACGATAGTGATTTTTAATTCTTCATCATTTCTATGCAATGCTTGAATCAAATTATAGAATTCACCATGAATTATTCTCCCTCCAGTTTCACATATACAGAATCTTCTCCTCTTTCTGTTCCTCTTCTACGGCAGCGCCCAATAAAAAAAATATCCTCTTCCATTGATCTGACATATTTAAACGGCTGCCTAGCATAGTTTAGCTTAGCATTTTATACGTGACTTAGCACAACGTAGTTTAGCATTGCTTAGCATAGCGTAGCTGAACGTAGCTTATCTTAACTTTCTGTGCGTGGCGGCCTTAAGTCTGTACCATGACAAAAGCACACTCAATTTTGCATGTATATTCAGTTCACTTTTTTGTCGAGGATACTGTCTCCACTACATCGAAACAAGCAGTTCACAAACCTGGAAAACGTTTGCCACTACCAGCGAGCTACAGATTACTAAGTTTATTACCAACGTGATCAAATTATTCGAGAATATAATCAACGAACAACCAAAACAACTTCTTAGCTAAAACATCTCTCCTTGCCTTGTCGCACGCTCACCAGTAGTGGTCCTCGGAAGTTGCACGAAACCAGCAAGCCCCCTACTGGTATCGAGAGACAATTCCAAATGTCCCATTTAGATTGCACCATTCTGCGGAGATGATTTTGTTCCTACTTTCTATCCTCTCGCAACGGTAATTTCTTTTCAACACCACTATGGTGTTACTAACATTTAACATCATTGAAAAACAAGAGGCCAAATTTTCTATTCAAGTGAGGTAAGAATTACTGTAGTTATACTGGATAATTAGCCTCCTACTTCTTGTGCTTTAATTGCTGGATATATTTCAGTTTTACTAGGAATGTAGTTCATTACTTAACGATAACATAGTTTCTTGTAATTTCTGTAAGCTTCTCATATAAAAATATTACATCGAAAATTTTGGTGCGACACTCAACTTCAGATAACACCAGCCGCCACTGTTCACAATTAACAAAACTATCCAATTACCGTACCCTACAGAACTGTTAGGTTCTCCAGTCTGCCAAAATCATTTTTGAATAACATTTTTAAACTTACAAAGAAAACATATGGTAAAAGAATTACACCTAAAAAAGGAAACAACCTAAATATCTTAAACCTACAAAACTGATCATATCAAGTGTATGCCACCAATTTATTACACCATATTAGTGTCACTGTGAACTTACTTGATGATTTCTTCTGTGTGTCTTCAAGTCATTTACGATCTACTAGAAATGTAATATTGCACTAACGCATCCAGATTTTTCAGTGTTCTTGCAGAAAAACGTTCAAAAGTAGAAAATCAGGAGATTTACTTTTTTTTCTTTTTTGCGGCATATCCCGACATATTACAACACATAATTGACCATGTAACTTTCAAGAATATTTAACACATTATTCTACTCAATTGTGTCATGTATTTATTAATTTATTAATCTATTTATAAATACTGAGATACTACATGTTTCTGAGCTTTAGAACATAAGACTCTTCATAGTAATTGCCTTAGGCCTCTTCATATTTTTCTGAACTAGACTAATGCTCAAATCACTGGCCTTGTTGAAAGTGGTTTCAAGGGTAAAGTTTTTCAGAATTCTTCTTTGGGAAGATTTGATCTGAATTGAGTTTTTGGCCTTGTAAATATGCTTAAAAATACTTTCACAGTTGACATTGCTATGTGGAAAGTATGAAATAAAAAGCATTACGTAAGAGATTCTGTCATATTTAAGAACACTAGCAGCTGATTTCATCTGCCTTGCCAGTGCCCATGAAAATAAAAGACTCCCTAGACCTCGAGTGCTCTAATACCGTCGGAATCGGAAAAGAACAAGAGTTGACCTAGGAAGGTCGGATAGGATAGATGAAAGTGAGGAGGCTGACACAAGTAAGTGGAAGCATTGCTAGGACTCAGCTAAGGGCCGCGTGGTCGCCAAACCATGCCCCAAAGTTAAGAGCCACTAGGGTCCCATTTATTCTACCACCCCCACCCACAGGCGGACAGCTACTTAAAGAACGAGGGAAAACCTGGGATTTAAAAAATACATAAACACTAAACCTGTCCTCAAAATCGGGAGGTAAGTTTCTGCGATCAGGAGATAGGGAGAAAGGACCAAAAATAGGGAGTGTCTGGCTTAAATCGGGGAAGTCAGCACAATACAATACAATACAATACAATACAATCAATACTGATCTGCATTTAGGGCAGTCGCCCAGGTGGCAGATTCCCTATCTGTTGCTTTCCTAGCCTTTTCCTAAATGATTTCAAAGAAATTGGAAAATTATTGAACATCCCCCTTAGTAAGTTATTCCAATCCCTAACTCCCCTTCCTATAAATGAATATTTGCCCCAGTTTGTCCTCTTGAATTCCAACTTTATCTTCATATTGTGATATTTCCTACTTTTATAAACGCCATTCAAACTTATTCGTCTACTAATATGATTCCACGCCATCTCTCCGCTAACAGCTCGGAACATACCACTTAGTCGAGCAGCTCTTCTTCTTTCTCTCAATTCTTCCCAACCCAAACTTTGCAACATTTTTGTAACGCTAATCTTTTGTCGGAAATCATCCAGAACAAATCGAGCTGCTTTTCTTTGGATTTTTTCCAGTTCTCGAATCAGGTAATCCTGGTGAGGGTCCCATACACTGGAACCATACTCTAGTTGGGGTCTTACCAGAGACTTATATGCACTCTCCTTTACATCCTTACTACAACCCCTAAACACCCTCATAACCATGTGCAGAGATCTGTACCCTTTATTTACAATCCCATTTATGTGATTACCCCAATGAAGATCTTTCCTTATATTAACACCTAGATACTTACAATGATCCCCAAAAGGAACTTTCACCCCATCAACGCAGTAATTAAAACTGAGAGGACTTTTCCTATTTGTGAAACTCACAACCTGACTTTTAACCCCGTTTATCAACATACCATTGCCTGCTGTCCATCTCACAACATTTTCGAGGTCACGTTGCAGTTGCTCACAATCTTGTAACTATTTATCACTCTATAGAGAATAACATCATCCGCAAAAAGCCTTACCTCCGATTCCACTCCTTTACTCATATCATTTATATATATATATATCAGAAAATATAAAGGTCTGATAAAACTGCTTTGAGGAATTCCCCTCTTAATTATTACAGGGTCAGATAAAGCTTCACCTACTCTAATTCTCTGAGATCTATTTTCTAGAAATATAGCAACCCATTCAGTCACTCTTTTGTCTAGTCCAATTGCACTCATTTTTGCCAGTAGTCTCCCATGATCCACCCTATCAAATGCTTTAGACAGGTCAATCGCGATACAGTCCATTTGACCTCCAGAATCCAAGATATCTGCTATATCTTGCTGGAATCCTACAAGTTGAGCTTCAGTGGAATAACCTTTCCTAAAACCGAATTGCCTTCTATCGAACCAGTTATTAATTTCACAAACATGTCTAATATAATCAGAAAGAATCCCTTCCCAAAGCTTACATACAATGCATGTCAAACTTACTGGCCTGTAATTTTCAGCTTTATGTCTATCACCCTTTCCTTTATACACAGGGGCTACTATAGCAACTCCCCATTCATCTGGTATAGCTCCTCCGACCAAACAATAATCAAATAAGTACTTCAGATATGGTATATAGTACCACTGTCTTTAGTATATCCCCAGAAATCTGATCAATTCCAGCCGCTTTTCTAGTTTTCAACTTTTGTATCTTATTGTAAATGTCATTGTTATCATATGTAAATTTTATTACTTCTTTGGCCTTAGTTTCCTCCTCTATCTCGACATTATCCTTGTAACCAACAATCTTTACATACTGCTGACTGAATACTTCTGCCTTTTGAAGATCCTCACATACACACTCCCCTTGTTCATTAATTATTCCTGGAATGTCCTTCTTGGAACCTGTTTCTGCCTTAAAATACCTATACATACCCTTCCATTTTTCACTAAAATTCGTCTGTTGGGAAGGAAGTAGCCGTGGCCTTAATTAAGATACTGTACAGGCTGAAATAAAAATGAGAGACCAAAGAAAACCGTGTTTACTGACGGTGAGGTTCAAATAACCGCAATCCAAATGCTCCAGATAAATGTTCCTACGTTTATTTCAAAGGCTCTACCTTTGTCCCTACTTTCTACTGTCCCAGCAACAAATATTCCCACCACTTCCTCTAGATAAAACAGTAGCCTTAATGGTTTTCCATCTTTCAGGACTCCTGTGGGACTAGAAGATGTTTCTCGCTATCCAATCCTCCTGGCAGAGTTGGCACGTACCAAGGGTTGGACCATGAGTCAGCTGGAGAAGCTAGCCGGAAAGAACCTACTCAGGGTGCTGAGGAGTGTGGAGAAGGTAAAACATGTCCTTGTTGCTTGCAATGGTGTGCTAATTTCTGTTGCTGAGAAGTATGGAAGTAAGAGGAAGGGAAAAGGTAGGAAAGGGAAATGAAGAGGAGAGGATAAAAAAGGACATGTGGAACAGGCTCATAGGGGAGGGGGGAGGAGGAAGTAGCTTCTGCAGCTGTCAGGATAGATAGGGCTCACCCAGAGGGGAGGGGATCAAATGAGGTAGGTAGGGTTGTGGCTCTGGTCATGGAGGATTCCATTGTTAGACGTGTGGGAAAAGTGTGTGGAGGAAAGGCAACCAGGGTAGAGTGTTATCGAGAAATTAGGTTGAGGCAGATGTTGAATAAAGTAGAAGATAAGGAGGAGGGAAAGGAGAAAGTGGTAGTGTTTCACATTGGTACCAACAACGTAAGGCCAGCAGGTATAAGTACCAACATAGTTGGGGATGTGTGGGATCTGGTAAATGCACCTCGGGTGAAGTTTAAGGAAGCAGAGATTGTTATCAGTGTAATACTGTATAGTAGGGATACTGACTGGAAAGTGGTTGGGGATTTAAATGAGACTATCGAGTGGGTATGTGGGAAACTGAGAGTGAGAATTCTAGATCCTAATGGGTGGATAGGAAAAAGGGATCTGCGCTCAGATGACTTTCAATTAAACCGCAGTGGGAGTGGTGATAAGAGTACAGGGTTCTGGACGTCAAGTAGGAATGACATAAAAATGTTAGTGTTGAACTGTAGAAGTACTGTAAAGAAAGGAATAGAATTAAGTAATGTAATAGATAATACTTACAAGATATTGTAACAAGACTTGAATCATGGCCGAGAAATGATATAATGAATGCAGAAATTTTCTCAAAGAACTGGAGTGTGTATAGTAGAGATAGGATAGGAATGGTAGGAGGGGGAGTATGCATTCTGGTGAAAGAAGAATTTGTAAGCTACGAAAATGTTAAAGTTGACAAATATGAAATTCTAGGTGTAAAGCTCACCTCTAAAGGTGATAGGCAACTTGATATCTTTGGAGTGTACAGACCGGTAAAGGGTAGCGCTGACGCTGATTCAGAATTATTTGATAAGATAATCAGCTATGTGGGAAACGGTATGGAAAAGAATGTGATTGTAGCGGGAGATCTCAATTTACCAAATGTCAATTGGGAAGGTAATGCGAACGACACGAAGCATGACCAACAAATGGCAAATAAGTTAATATGGGAAGGACAGCTGATTCAGAAAGTGATGGAACCAACTAGGAGGAAGAATATACTGGACGTGGTGCTGGTAAAACCAGATGAGCTCTATAGAGAAACCAAAATAATAGATGGTATTAGTGATCACGAAGGTGCTTTTGCCCTAGTCAAAAATAAATGTCATAGAAAGAGGGTCTTAAAAGTAGGCCTATTAGGCAGTACCATATGGCTGATAAAGTAGGCATGAGGGAGCTTTTAAAAAGTAATAGTGTTCGGTGTAAAACGATAAATAAAAATGTAAACAGACTCTGGATTGTGTTTAAAGCAATTGTTCAGGTATGTGAAAACAGGTTAGTACCTTTAAAGGTGGTAAGGAATGATAAAGACCCACTTTATTATAACAGAGAAATAAAGAGACTAAGAAGGAGGTGCAGACTGGAAAGAAAGAGAGTTAGAAATGGCTGTGGAAGTAAGGAGAAATTGAAGGAACTTAATCCAGCAAAGAAGGCAGATAAGGATAACATGATGGCAAGCATAATTGGCAGTCATACCAATTTTAGCGAAAAATGGAAGAGTATGTATAGATACTTCAAGGCAGAAACAGGTTCCAAGGACATTCCAGGAATTATTAATGCTAGTGGCTTTATGTCGCACCGACACAAATATGTCTTATGGCGACGATGATATAAGAAAGGCCTAGGAGTTGGATGGAAGCGGCCGTGGCCTTAATTAAGGTACAGCCCCAGCATTTGCCTGGTGTGAAAATGGCAAACCGCGGAAAACCATCTTCAGGGCTGCCGACAGTGGGATTCGAACCCACTATCTCCCAGATGCAAGTTCACAGCCGCGTGCCTCTAACCGCACGGCCAACTCGCCCGGTGAATTATTAGCGATCGAAGGGAGTGTGTATGTAAGGATGTTCACAAGGCAGAAGTATTCAGTCAGCAGTATGT
Source organism: Anabrus simplex (assembly GCF_040414725.1). NCBI lineage: Eukaryota > Metazoa > Arthropoda > Insecta > Orthoptera > Tettigoniidae > Anabrus > Anabrus simplex. The sequence goes on along the minus strand of NC_090270.1, from coordinate 39,142,604 downwards.
AAAGATTGTTGGTTACAAGGATAATGTCCAGATAGAGATGATGACTTATGCTAAAGAAGTATTAAAATTTACCTATGATAACAATGACATTTACAATACGATACAAAAGTTGAAAACTAGAAAATCAGCTGGAATTGATAAGATTTCTGCTGATATACTAAGGACAATGGTTTGGGAAATAGTACCATATATGAAGTACTTATTTGATTATTGTTTGTATGAAGGAGGGGTTATCTTGGATTCAGGACTGTATTGCAATTGACCTGTCTAAGGCATTTGATAGGGTGGATCATGGTAGACTACTGGCAAAAATGAGTCAAACTGGCCTAGACAAAAGAGTGATTGAATGGGTAGCAATATTTCTAGAAAACATAATCTCAAAGAATTAGAGTAGGCAAAGCTTATCCGACCCTGTAATAATTAAGAGGGGAATTTATTAAGGCAGTATTATTGGACCTTCATGTTTTAAAATGATATGAATAAAGAAGTGGAATCAGAGATAAGGCTTTTTTGTGGATGATGTTATTCTGTATAGAGTAATAAATAAGTTACAAAATTGTGAGCAACTGCAACGTGACCTCGATAATGTGAGATGGACAGCAGGCAATGGTATGTTGATAAATGGGGTTAAAAGTCAGGTTGTGAGTTTCACAAATAGGAAAATTCCTCTCAGTTTTAATTACTGCATTGATGGGGTGAAAGTCCCTTATGGGGATCACTGAAAGTACCTAGGTGTTAATATAAGGAGAGACCTTCATTGGGATAATCACATAAAAGGGATTGTAAATAACGTTGCCTACGCTATAATACAAGGCCTTGAAATGCACTCATGGAAACGGGTAGCATTCTAGTTCACCATTCAGCCGCTAGGATCGCGTTCTTGCCCCCTTTTAATTCGCATGGCCGTATATGCCAATAAGTAAATTATATCCTAAATAAAAAGAGCTGACTGTTTTTGCGAGTATTGACAGTACTTTATTTATAGAGCGGTACTGCATTGGCTTGGATGTGTCATTGAAGTTTCAAAACTTTCCTTTTCAGGGGCTTCTTATCAAGTTTCAAAACTTTCCCTCTTCTACTTGAGTGGCTCGAAGCAATGTTGACTAATAGAGGTCTCAGAAATTTTCATTGTAGAAAAACAGCTGGTTTGTCGTGTTTACACTTTCTACATTTAGTTTCAATGTTGAAAATGTCTTTTTAGTAACTCTCTTCGGGGCAAGTACTGCGTAGCGGAGGTGACAAATTCCGTCGATCACTGCAGAAGTGCCACAGACGATGATTTTCGGTATCTGAGGGCTCCTCGATCTTGAAGACGAATAAGACCCAATGATGGACTTTGAATAGTTGGAGAAGAGATATGTTCTAAACAGCCTTTACAGTCTGTTTGTTCTTTCGCTACACGAACCATAATGTCATTGTATTCCGCTTGGCGTCTTAGGTAGCTGAAGAAGAGCTCGATGCCATCGCTTGTTAGGTTCCTCGTCAATGCATAATGCAAATGTATACTTATGAGGTATTTTACGCAGGCTACAGTGGATTGGGTAGTCAAGATCTATGCCTGATACATTTCCCTCATGAATCTTTTTTATTTTCTCTGAATGCATTTGAATTTTCTTAATATAATGACAAACAAAAAACCAAACCCCATGGCACTACAGCCCTTGAAGGGCCTTGGCCTACCAAGCGACCGCTGCTCAGCCCGAAAGCCTGCAGATTACGAGATGTCGCGTGGTCAACACGACGAAACCTCTCTGCCGTTATTCTGGGCTTTCTAGACGGGGGCCGCCATCTCACCGTCAGATAGCTCCTCAGTTCATATCACGTAGGATGAGTTCACCTCGAACCAGCCCTCAGGTCCAAGTAAAAATCCCTGACCTGGCCGGGAACCGAACCGGGTCCTCCGGGTAAGAGGCAGGCACGCTACCCCTACACCAAGGGGCCGGCTCCTTAATATACGACAGGAAATCATTAATTAACCAACTGAGGCGTTCATCTTCAGTACTAAAAGATGCTCGTTTGTTCTCATTCCTGGAATATGTCCCATGTGAGGTGTTGCAGACGTCATGCGCATCGAACAATTTCATAAAATGCTCCATAAAACAAATGATTTATTTTAAACTGTATTTAATGCTCTCGGGACAAATCACCTCCATACTTTTCAAACCAGAGATTGTTCCGGGGGGAAATACAATACGGTATTTTTTGCTCTTGCTACATTCATTTTCTCCAAATTTGTTGGGCAAATTATTATTCTGGTTGGTTTCCTAATTTAAAATTTCTGAGTTTGAAGAGACCTCTCAAATGATCGCCGGTCACGGTAGCAATGTTTACAAAGAAGTCCAGTGACAAATTTTGGGATCGCCCGATTCTTATGACGTAACTCGGATCAAAACTTAGGAACCTAATTTCATCAGGTGGAAGTCGTATCTCATGCGTAATACTTCCTCTGTATAATGTTTCGAACATTGAACATTCACTGGAAACTTGTGAAACGAAATTCCACTACCTTTAATTTCTCGTGAATAAACCATGACTGGAACTGCGAATGCTTAACATCAGACGAATGCATAATACATTCACAACCAAATCAGTTAATAAACACGTTTAAAGGCGCGAACCTGGTAGAAGGGTGCAAGAAAGCGACCCAGGCGGCCCGGCACTGAACTTCATTGTGACCACTTCGATAGCGTTTTACGGGCTCTATTTCCAGGCCTTGTATTATAACGTAGGCAACGGTAAATAAAGAGTACAGATCTCTGCACATGGTTATGAGGATGTTTAGGGGTTGTAGTAACGATGTAAAGGAGAGGGCTTACAAGTCTCTGGTAAGACCCCAAATAGAGTATGGTTCATGTCTATGGGACCCTCACCAGCATTACTTGATTCAAGAACTGGAATAAATCCAAAGAAAAGCAGCTCGATTTGTTTTGTGTGATTTCAGACAAAAGAGTAGTGTTACAAAAATGTTGGCAGCCCTGAAGATGGTTTTCCGTGGTTTCCCATTTTCACACCAGGCAAATACTGGGGCTGTAGCTTAAGGCCATGGCTGCTTTCTTCCCATTCCTGGACCTTTCCTATTCTATCGCCGCCATAAGACCTATCAGTGTCAGTGCGACGTAAAGCAAATAGCAAAAATTTTTTTTTTTTTCGAAGTTTGTGCTGGGAAGACTTGGGAGGAAGAAGACGAACTGCTCGACTAAGTGGTATGTTTCGAGCTGTCAGTGGAGAGAAGGCGTGGAATGACATTAGTAGACGAATTAGTTTGAGTGGTAACTTTAAAAGTAGGAAATATCACAATATGAAGGTAAAGTTGGAATTCAAGGGACAAATTAGGGCAAATATTCGTTTATAGGAAGGAAATCATTCAAGAAAAGGCTAAGAAAACAAAAGATAGGGGTAATCTACCAGCTTGACGACTGCCGTAAGTGCAGATCAGTATTGATTGATTGATTGATTGATTGATTGATTGATTGATTGATTGATTGATTGATTGATTGATTGATTGATTGATTGATTGATTGATTGATTGATTGATTGATTGATTGATTGATTGATTGATTGATTGATTGATTTATTGATTGATTGATTGATTGATTGATTGATTGATTGATTGATTGATTGATTTCAAAGTCTAAACCAAGGTCAAATGTAATGTTTTGTTCAATAATGTTATTTTTTTTCCATTCTGTTAACAGGTGAAGGAGCAGATGCGTAAACTAGCTATCGAACCATATGAAGAATGGATTCCTCCTGCTGACATCAGCAGCTTGGACAAACATGGTTGCCTGGGCCGATGACAATAATTACGAGGCATCATTGAGAATGAGCTGTCTCCTTCGGCAAATATGCAGTACATAGAGTCATTTCTGGAAGATGAAGTTTGTAATGGGTGTTCAACAAAACGAACTTTCTCAGAAACAAGAATGGAAATAATTGCAAAGGAATAGGGAAAACTGCAGCATATGGAAATTTATGAATTTGTGGAGTGGAGTTTTGAAGATTCCAGGCCAATAACTCCAATCAGAGATTGTAAAGCTGTTTCTTGTACACTGTCCAAAATAACATAGGGACTGTACCAATTAATAATGTATTACTAAGTACGTGCTTTGAAACAATAGTTCCCAAACAGCTGTTTGACTACTGTACAAACTATTCAAAGAAACCTGTGGATAAAGGACTCATTCTTTATTATTTACTGTCTGACTTTATCATTATGATACATTCCTTTTTGTAATGCCCTCATCATCTTCCTTTCCCATATCCGGCTCCTCCATGGTCGGGACATTTATGGCATTTCTCCACCTTCCACCATTCCTCTTCCATCATTTTGTTCCACTGGAGGTTTCTTCATCTTGCACTCCTCTTTATTGAATCCATCTACCTTGTTCTAGATCTCCTTCTTGCTCCCCTTCTATATTCATCACCTGATTTGGTATTCGTTCCTCGTCCATACTCTTTACATGATCAAACTATCTTAATTTCTTCTTATTTAGTTTTTCTATTTAAACTTCATTTCTAATATCTACATTTCTCAATCTGTCTTTCCTATCGTACTTCTTGTTGTTGCTTGAGTCATCAGTCCATAGACTGGATTGATGCAGCTCTCCATGCCACCATGGCAGAAGTAAGGAAGACATAAAATGCAGACTGGCACAAGCAAAGAAGGCCTTTCTTAAGAAAGGAAATTTGCTCACTTCAAACACTGATATAGGAATTAGAAATCTGTTTTTGAAGACTTTCGTCTGGAGCGTGGCATTGTATGGAAGTGAAACATGGACGATAACTACCTCAGAAAGAGAATAGAAGCTTTCAAAACGTGGTGTTACAGAAGAATGCTGAAGGTGAGATGGATTGATTGAATCATGAAAGAAGAGATACTGAATCGATTTGGTGAGAGAAGATCGATTTGGTTAAATTTGACGAGACGAAGAGATAGAATGATATGACACATCTTAAGACACCCAGGACATGTGCAGTTGGTTTTTGAAGGAAGTGTAGGCGGTAAGAACGGTAGGGGTAGACCAAAGTATGGATATGACAAGTAGATTAGAGCAGATGTAGGATGAAGCAGTTACGTAGAAATGTAAAGTTTAGCACAGGATATAATGAATAAATGGAGTAGCACTAGAAAGGGACATGGGGAAACCGGAAATACTGGAAATACCGGAAATACTCCGCTTTATCCATCACAAGTTTTACATCCAGTCACAGGTTTGAACCTAGAACTAGCGATGTCTAACCATTTTAGACGTAAAGGGACCATCAGAGTGTAATAACAATAAATTGTAAAATTTAATCAGTGCATTAATTTCCGCATTTGGTCAGCATTTCCAAAATCTCAGATTTAAATTTAACATTTGAAGACGTACCAGTGAGTGTACTTTGGATGATCGGCTGGGTCTTGCTGTCTAGGCCAAGTTCTTGGAGAATTTGGAAAAGGGTTGTGCGGTCAATCGTTTCATATGCCTTCTGAAAATGTACAAAAGTCTGGCCTGTGAGTTTCAGGTAGGTGATAGTCATTTTTCGGTTCTGGATCTGTACTGCGCAAAATCTGAATTTTTGGAAGCCAGCTTGGTATTCACCTATTTGTGAGTCAAGTAAGTTGTTCTACGGCTCTAGTGAGTAATGCTTTGAAGAGGATTTTATAAGTAAAAGGAAAAAATGAGATGCCGCAGTAATTATTGACATCCAATATATCATATTTTTATGAAGGGGATGAATAAGAGCTGTGACCCATTTAGAGCGTATCTGAGTGGTCTTCCAAATCTGTTGGATAGTTGGGAGGAAGGGCTGTACCACATTCTTATCCAGTAATTTTCAGTATTCTGTGATCACTGAGTCTTCACTCGGAGCTTTATTATTTTTGAAAAACGTTATGATCTCTTTATTATTATTATTATTATTATTATTATTATTATTATTATTATTATTATTATTATTATTATTATTATAGATTTTTGTTAGTAATAAGTTAAAAAACAATGATTTTAGTACAGTGACTACTTTCAGGAAAGTAACAACATGCGGTATTTAAACATGTGTATTTTATTGTGTTTAAGTGTTTTCATTTAGACTTTATCGGTTAATATTATTTCTTGGTTGTTAAAGTTTATATTATAAGCTTATGATACAGTTGAGAGAAAACATGTATGGGAACGTCTATTGAAAAGGAATGTACCAAAATTATTAATTAACAAGATAAAAATGTTGTACCATGAGAGTAAAAGCAGTGTACAAGTGGGGAGTGGTGACTCTGAAACATTTTATACAAAAGAAGGTCTCAAACAAGGAAGTGCACTGTCGCCTTTATTGTTTATTATATTGAGGATGAAATCATAAAACGTGTAAAACAGAGTATCAATAGTGTTGAAGTAGTATTTACAGATGATGTGGTGATTTGGGAAAGGGGAGAAAAGGAAGTACAAAGGAGACTGGGCATATGGAATGAAAATATGAAGGAGTTTGGAATGGTAATTAGTAAAAAGAAAACTGCAATCATGCACTGTGGAAAAGAGAAAAAGAGAAGCCAAGTGAACATAGACGGAGAACGGTTAGAGAATGTAGAACAGTTTACATATCTGGGTAGCATTATTAATGGAAGTAATGAAATCATCCCTGAAATTAATAACAGACTAAGTAAAGGTACAACATTTTATCATCAAGTCAGAGAGCTTTTATGGGATGACAAAGTAACCAAGAGATCGAAATTAACATGATATAAACAGTATTTCATACCAAGTGTAACGTACGGACTAGAAACGCTGGTAACTAATGAGAGACAAGATAGTAAGATCCAAGCAGTAGAAATGAAATTTTTAAGAACTTCGGTTAAAAAGACAAGAAGAGATATAATTCAAAATATTAAAATCAGAGAAGAACTAAATATAGAACCGTTAGTACAGAACATTCAGAAAGCAAGACTGAGATGGTTCGGACATGTAAAAAGAATGGGAAAGGAACAGGTAGCAAGAAGGGAATTGGAAAGAGAAGTTAAGGGAAAGAGACCATTAAAGTATGAAGGCTTTCACGGCCGGTGTCAATATAATAAAAATCTTCCGGGCTGTTATGCCGTGGTCCACTCCTCTCGCTTCTCCCAGACGTTTCGACTTCTGCTGCGGTAGTCATCTTCTGTGGCGTCGTGTAGATACGCTCTCCTGTATCCCGCTGGCGACCAGTTGGAAGACCGAGAAGAAGGTGGATGGATCAGATATGAAAGGACATTAGAGAAGCTGGATTGGTTGTGGCGGAAGTAATGGAGCAGGAAAAGTGGAAGAACAGAAAGGAGTGGAGGAGGCTTGTTAACCACACCTGGGCAACTGGAGTGGGACATTGATGATGATGATGATGATGATGATGATGATGGTGATGATGATGATGATGATGATGATGATGATGATGATGATAGGGGTGAGTCTCATATAGCTGTATATTAATCTTGATCTTCTAGCTTCCCTTCTTTTCTCAATGATTTACTTCAAATATTTTCTTTTCAGACATTCACTTCAAACCAAATTAAACATAGATCACTACATCTGATAAAAATGAATGTTCCCCTCCAAGCTAAATACAAACCATTACCCATATTACTATTCAACAAAACATAATTTATAAATCAAGAGGCTCGACTATACAGATGGAGAATGCCAACTCTCAGATCAACTTAGGAATAGAAAGGTTATTCTAGCTCGTTGGAACTAATTATAAGCATACTAACATATAACAAGTCATATAACAAGTCATATAAAATGAACAAAACATATTTTGTTCTGAAATTTTGTATGTTTCAACGTTATTTGTATACAATAGGATTAACACTTTGTCAAATTTTTACTATGAGTGGCTGAAGATGATCAGTATTTGTCGAAACTAGTTCTAAATTATGTATTGATTAGGTGGGTCCTCTCTCGTTTTCGTATTTGTTCTCTCATCTTTTTCGTGCCTTTGAATAATCTCATCTCATCTTTAGAATACGTAGATAGCCTATTTCTTTTACTGTACCCATACATACATGACGTAAAATGCACTAATGTCAGAGAAAACATATCAAGTGTTTACATATCCCTGTTGGCTAGTTCTTATTCATCAATCAATCAATCAATCAATCAATCAATCAATCACTACTTATCTGCATTTAGGGCAGTCGCCCAGGTGGCAGATTCCCTATCTATTGTTTTCCTAGTCTTTTCTTAAATGATCGCAAAGAAATTGGAAAATTATTGAACATTTCCCTTGGTAAGTTATTCCAGTCCCTAACTCCCCTTCCTATAAATGAATATTTGCCCCAATTTGTCCTCTTGAATTCCAGCTTTATCTTCATATTGTGATCTTTCCTACTTTTAAAGACACCATCCAAACTTATTTGTCTACTGATGTCCTCCCACGCCATCTCTCCACTGACAGCTCGGAACATACCACTTAGTCGAACAGCCCTTCTTCTTTCTCTCAATTCTTCCCAGCCAAAACTTTGCAATATTTTTGTAACGCTACTCTTTTGTCGGAAATCACTCAGAACAAATCGAGCTGCTTTCCTTTGGATTTTTTCCAGTTCTTGAATCAAGTAATCCTGGTGAGGGTCCCATACACTGGAACCATACTCTAGTTGGGGTCTTACCAGAGACTTAACGCCCTCTCCTTTACATCCTTACTACAACCTCTAAATACCCTCATAACCATGTGCAGAAATCTGTACCCTTTATTAACAATCATATTTATGTGATTACCCCAATGAAGGACTTTTCTTATATTAACACCTAGATACTTACAATGATCCCCAAAAGGAACTTTCACCCCATCAACGCAGTAATTAAAACTGAGAGGACTTTTCCTATTAGTGAAACTCTCAACCTGACTTTTAACCCCGTTTATCATCATACCATTGCCCACCGTCCATCTCACAACATTATCAAGGTCATTTTGCAGTTGCTCACAATCTTGTAACTTATTTATTACTCTGTACAGAATAACATCATCTGCAAACAGCCTTATCTCTGATTCCACTTCTTTACACATATCATTGATATATATATAAGAAAACATGAAGGTCCAATAATACTGCCTTGAGGAATTCCCCTCTTAATTATTACAGGGTGAGATAAAGCTTCGCCTACTCTAATTCTCTGAGTACTATTTTCTAGAAGTATAGCCACCCGTTCAGTCACTCTTTTTTCTAGTCCAATAGCACTAATTTTTGCCAGTAGTCTTCCATGATCTTCAAATGCCTTAGATAGGTCAATCGCAATGCAGTCTATTTGGCCTCCTGAATCCAGGATATCTGCTATATCTTACTGAAATCCTACCAGCTGAGCTTCAGTCGAATAACCTTTCCTAAACCCAAACTGCCTTCTGTCAAACCAGTTATTAATTTTTCAAACATGTTTAATGTTCAGTAGTACATTTTCTGGCTTGGCACGTTCTCTTTGCTTGTCCCCTACATGAACGTCTTAATGAAGTTTCACTGTGTGTGTGTAGAGCAAGCAGGCAAGCACATTAGTCCAGTAAGACTGTTGCCCGTTGCCTAGGAGAAAGTCCTCTGATTTAAAACCAAGTTGTCAGGCCTAGTCAGGCAGCTGAAAACATGACTATCAGAAAACATGACAAACAATTATATAGGAAAGTGAAATAAAGTTAGAGCATATCCAACTAGTAATGTGTTGAAGTAGAACCTGGTTGCAATGATAAGAATGCAAGGGCTAAGTAAAAAGCAGCATAAAAAACCAGAAACAGAAGGGAAGTGGGAGTGGGGTAGTATGCGGGATTATAGGGGTGGTGACTGCAACTGAGTGCAGTAATTGTGAATTCTTCTGTTCTTTTCTTGTTCTTTACTACAAATAATCGGAATGAAAGTTTATCATATTAGGTACGTTATATTTTTTCATTTATCTCATTTAAGTTGAGAGCTGAATTCTTATATTGATCCGTACTAATGTAAAAATTCTGAAAGATGTTGAGTAGTGGACCTTTTTGTTCACGTTGTAGAATTTTCAGATCTTGATCTGTTCTGGTATAATCATGGTCATGGTCTTTGTGATGGTTACTCATGGCAGAGAAACGATTATATATTAAAGCGTTGCAGTGTTCTGCATATCTATGAGGAAGTTCCTCCAGTTTGCCCGACTTGAACCACATCCCTGGCATTCCACCTTATATAACCCAGAATTTATATATCAGATTTAGAAGGACATTAGAGAAACTGGATAGAATGTGGCGGAAGTAATGGAGCAGGAAAAGTGGAAGGACAGAAAGGAGTGGAGGAGGCTTGTTAACCACACCCGGGCGACTGGAGTGGGACATTGATGATGATGATGATGATGATAAGGTTTGATTTATTTCATCTGTATATGTATATGGTATTTATTTTAAATTCTTTCAAGTAATTGGGAGTGTGAATACTAAATTTTCCAGTATATTGGAACATTTAAGAATGATTTTTAAACATATTAGCTGTCCGGCTCTTTGGCTGAATGGTCAGCGTACTGGCCTTCGGTTCAGAAGGTGCGGGGCTCGATTTCCGGCCGGTTCGGGGATTTTAACGTTCATTTCTTAATTACAATGGCCCGAGGACGTGGATAGACATAGACCAACTTAAGCCAGTGAGGATGCAAGTTGCTTTTCTTTCACTTTTCAAACAATTTTTTTCTTATCCCCCCCCCATTTTTTGGCTCTCTCAATGCTTACGGCTTTTTCCTGTTTGTTACAGATATGTTCTTTGAATACCTTAACTTTTAAGAACCTGGATTGAGCAGGATTTCACACAACATCCCACACAGTACAAGTCAAGATTTTATCCAGACTCAAAAAATGGTATTATAACATCTAAATCAACATGATCTATTTTAAGAAGATCCCAAGTTTGTACCTTATTTTACAGCCACGGAAAGTCTTTTAAAAACCGAGCTCGATAGCTGCAGTCGTTTAAGTGCGGCCAGTATCCAGTATTCGGGAGATAGTAGGTTCGAACCCCACTGTCGGCAGCCCTGAAAATGGTTTTCCGTGGTTTCTCATTTTCACACCAGGCAAATGCTGGGGCTGTACTTTAATTAAGGACACGGCCGCTTCCTTCCCACTCCTAGCCCTTTCCTGTCCCATCGTCGCCGTAAGACCTGTCTGTGTCGGTACGACGTAAAACAACTAGCAAAAAAAAGGCTTTTAAACAACAAGGACTTGATATTTTAGCCTTTATATACCTGCAGATTACGAGGTGACGTGTGGTCAGCACGTCGAATCCTCTCGGCCGTTATTCTTGGCTTTCTAGACCGGGGCCGCTATCTCACCGTCAGATAGCTCCTCAGTTCTAATCACGTAAACTGAATGGACCTGGAGCCAGCCCTCAGGTCCAGGTAAAAATCCCTGACCTGGCCGGGAATCGAACCCGGGATCTCCGGGTAAGAGGCAGGCACGCTACCCCTACACCACGGGGCCGGCTGAAAGTAATTCAGCTTATATAAAATCGTGAACACAATTCCTGTCGTATCATTGTCTAGTTAGCGGTGAAATGCATGCTGTCGAATCTACCGTACTTGCTCTGACGTCATAGCCGTGTGGTAGACAAGGAAGCTTGTGTTGCGTCATAAGGGAGAGGTTCGCGAACCCTTATCTTCTTTTCCGACTTTGATCGAGCCACTCAAGTTCAGTCAATATCTGCACAGCCTGTGATCATTGCATACCTTGTGTACGGGTGATTTTGACTGTTATTTTTGTTGTGCATAGCGGTGTTTGACGCAAGTGGAAAGGTAGGTAGATATTTTAAGAAAAATGTAGGTGATGTCGCATCGTTTAATACAAGACAGTGAAGAAATAGAAATTAAGAGATTAGCCTAAAGCCTTATCTAACGAGTACCGGTAGGTACATCAAGGCTTTTGATAATTGGTACTCACAACAAGCTTTAACTGTATTTATGTATGTCTACCCTTTGTTTTCTGATAGGGGTCGGGGATTAGATGAAAATACATGGCGTGCTTTACGGCCGGTCGCCATCCTCAGTCGGGCTAATGAAGATGAAACGAATGATGGCGAATTAAAATGGGTTAGGAGGTGGAAGGAATCGGCTGTCCGGACATTTGCCTGTAAGTGAAAATGGGAAACAACAGAAAGCTGACGGTGGGGCTCGAACCCACTCGTCGCCCGACTGACTGTATGCACAGTGTGGCCTAGTCCAGTTCAGCCGCCATGTTTTAGCCACATACTCAAACAGCAGTCCGTCTGTGTGGTGTAGTGGTTAGTGTGATTAGCTGTACCCCCAGAAGCCCAGGTTCGATTCCCGGCTCTGCCACGAAATTTGAAAAGTGGTACGAGGGCTGGAACGGGGTCCACTCAGCCTCGGGAGGTCAACTGAGTAGAGGTGGGTTCGATTCCCGCCTCTGCCATCCTGGAAGTAGTTTTCCGTGGTCTCCCACTTCTCCTCCAGGCGAATGCCGGGACTGTACCTAACTTAAGGCCACGGCCGCATCCTTCCCTCTTCCTTGTCTAACCCTTCCAATCTTCCCATCCCCCCATGAGGCCCCTGTTCAGCATAGCAGGTGAAGCCGCCTGGGCGAGGTACTGGTCATTCTCCCCAGTTGTATACACCGACCCAATGTCTCACGCTCCATGACACTGCCCTTGAGGCGGTAGAGGTGGGATCCCTCGCTGAGTCCGAGGGAAAAACCAACCCTGGAGGGTAAACAGATTAAAGAAGAAGACTCAAACAGCAGATAGATGAAGGAGAATGATATTGTTTTAATAAATAATAGACTAGTTTAATGTTGTCCGACTCGTTGGCTGAATGGTCAGCGTACTGGCCTTCGGTTCAGAGGGTCCCGGGTTCGATTCCCGGCCGGGTCGGGGATTTTAATCGCTTCTGATTAATTCTTCTGGCTCGGGGACTGGGTGTATATGTCCGTCCCAACACTCTCCTCATCATATTCAGACAACACACTACACTACCAACCACGACAGAAACACGCAATAGTGCTTACATCCCTCCATAGAGGGTTGGCGTCAGGAAGGGCATCCGGCCGTAAAAACAGGGCCAAATCCACATGTGCGACTCAGTTCGCACCCGCGACCCCACAGGTGTGGGAAAAAGCGGCAGGAAAAGAAGAAGAAGAAGAAGACTAGTTTAATGTTGTAAGATTTTCTTTTTCTTTTGCTTATAATGCGTGTATATATCAGTATTTTACTACCTGACATAAGAGTTCCAAATTTATATTTATACGTGGTATACAACAAGTCACAATTATTTAAGAGGTTAGAAATTCTGTATTTGTAGATAGGCCTAGACCTATAATAACTATTATATTATTATTATTATTATTATTATTATTGGGCTAGGGGAGTGCGACAGACTTCGGCAGGCTGCACATTTCCTATCCTCGCCGCTAAATGGGGGCTTCATTCATTCTATTCCTGACCCGGTCGAATGACTGGAAACAGGCTGTGGATTTTCATTTTCATTATTATTGGGCTATCGCTCGTTAACAAGTATGATTGTCATCCAAAGGTAAAGTTCAGATCACATGAGTTCTCTGTTGGCACACGGTGTCTTGGGTAGCCACTGGTCTTTGAGGGTTGCTACTTCTGCTATTCATACGCTCTTGAGTTTGTCGGTCAGAAGTTTCCTTCGCTGTAGTTCAAAGGATCGATGCCTTTGGTGGACGACGCGACGCCACTCTGGACGAGTGGATGCCACAACCTCCAAATTTTCAGGGCCAATTTGGCATTTCTTTAGATTCGCCTTCTGAACTTCTTTATAGCCTTTTTGTTGCCCACCCTGTTTTCTATCCGACCTTCAATTGACAGAACATGATTTGTTTTGGGAGACGTGACTCAGGCATACGAATTTCATGACCTGTCCATCGAAGCTGGTGTTTTATTATGGGAGCCTCAACGCTGGTTATATTAGCTTGCTCCAAAACACTTACGTTAATGCGTGTGTTTTGCCATTATATTCCTAGGATTCTCCTAATGCGGCGTTGATGGTATCTTTCTACGCATAGTATGTGCATTTCTGTACGTAAACCAAGTTTCACAGTCATAGAGTAGAGTTGGAACAAGAACGGCTTTGTATACATACAGTTTAGTTTGAGTAGTGATGTTATGGTTGTCAAACACCCTAATTCGCTTACGAACCCCTGAAAGCGTTTGGGACCGAATACAATGTACCTTTGTTACTGTTAGTTCTCTGCATTGAAAACTTTGAAGTACGTCGGTGAGCAAAATACTGTAAAAAGATAAAAGTGCATACACGTGTCCCTCAATGTGACACTACCCGTAACGACCATTCTTCGATTAAGAATACAGTTTCACATATTCCGAATTAATGGCAGATAGTACTGAAAATAAAACCTTTCCAGTAAGGGAATGACACTAGATAGGAATTGCTCATCCCTTGAAATTTTAACAGTGATACTTCCTTTAGGAGAATATACAAACAGTTCACATAAGTTGATGTTTAAAACATACATGGATATCTGCACTTGGGTGTAGTAGACGTGACTGTCTTTAATATTGATTTCACCTTCTTGTGCCACATACAAGTACGGCACATTGCTCCGTTTCTCTTTTCTTTACCCGAAAAAGGACACTTAATTTCCAAGAGAGGAAAGCCATTGGGATGAAATACTATTCAGTCTTGACTCGAACACAGCCATGGCTGCTCTACTTTGATGCACACTCCCACCTGTTTTACAAAACAGTCTTTGAGTTTGCAGTACTCAGCCACCGCTAGTTGTTTATTGTTCCTACCGTACCTTATCGCAGGTGTGTTAGGGGATGTGGAAATTAGAAATGACCTTGCAAGCTGATTATAATCACCACTTCTCAGTGTTTTAATCTGACGAGCTGGCTGGCTGGCAGATAAGCGTAATTTTCTTTGTTTGAACCATACAGCACAGCAATATTGAAACCCTGTATCAAATGCAATTTTGTACATCTGTTCTGTTGTAATTGTAACGTTTGCGATATAAAATAGTTGCACATCTTGAGGCAAGAAATCGAGATAATTCACAGGTTTGATTGATAATCTAACAGCGGACATTGTAACTGTTCCTTCTCGTCATAACACTTGGGAAGATGAAAGTTATTTTCTTGGGACACATGAATATTAAATAAACTATTTGTGGCTTGCCCGCAAATTGCCACGCAAATAGAAATAATTAACATTCCATGGTTCCCCATTTCTCTATGTAATGTTTGGGCGCCATGGTTACAGTTTTAAATAAAACTGTAAACCAAAATTTATATTTACTAGCATAGAGACTTATACTTAAATCACAGGGGTAGGATTTTAAATAATTAACCTTTAAGTATCGCTTAAGAAAGAAAATTAACGCAATATTAAATACAAATGAATTTATTATACAAAAAAATGAGATGAATCGGAAAAGTTTCCTTAAAGCGTGGAGGAATTTAGAATTTACTGAATTTACTATTGCTTGCTTTATCTGAAGCTCACCAATTGCAGCTTCCGTTGAAGTCATCTGGTTTCCGTGGTTACTCGTTCTCTTCTTCTCGATGTAGACTCTTCCTTCTCTGATATGGTACGGCTATCTGGACTAACACTCCCTACTTGCCTAGTCTTTAAATTAGACATTGGCCCTATACTTCTAATAACTGATCAGCGTTGATCGTATGAGGAGAAAATTCAGAGATATGAATTTTTCCATATTACTAGAAATCTCAATCCAACTGAGCTATACTATTTATGCGGTACAGACTTGTACCAAAATTCCGTAGACTTGAACTAAACATAGTTCTTCGTCCACAATATTTACTGAATATCACACAAGCCATAAGCTTGTTTCGTTTCACGCAGATCTGATAACATTACCGCAACTAAGTACTGTATCGAAGCGATAACACATTGTACAAAAATAACTCTGTCGCGGAGCGACCACACACTGTTTCAAAAATCAAATCACGTCGTACAAAGTAGATGTTCACAGTAGAAGTACTAGTGATGGAGTATCACGTAGTTAGGTTGTAAGGTTGTCAGCAGTAGTTGTACTTAATTAGCTCCCGTTCTCGTGTTGAGAATCAGTATATATCCGGGCTCACCCCCACTCTTGGTAACAGCTCAATCTCAAAACTCATATACAACGAAGTATCTGATTCGATAGATCGAAGCATCAACTCCCCTTCTCTTCCTCGACAAGTCCAGAAGGCGTGGCGATGATATAGCTGACCAGCTTTGCAAGCCTCGCGCACGGGTCGCTGTTTACTAGCCTTGGTCATAAGATAAACCCATGACTAACGCAAAATCCCAAGCTTCAAGTATAACCCTCCGTATACACAAACATGAGATGAAATGAAAATAACTATGTCTCAACATATTGACCGTATTTACAACATAATGAATTCTTATCCTACATAATATAATAATTTAAATAATAAAACTATGTTATCATATATACAATATGATTCCAAAAAGCCTTGATTACAAATGATTGAAGTTGAATAAATATGTTATTACAAATAATTGCCGATGGCGGATAAACTTGATATCAAATGATATCGCGTAAATTGATATTATATTAAATTAGTAGGACTGGAGAAGCCTGGACGGTTACATACGCCCTCCTGTTATTTACAGATATAACATATATGAAAATAACACACTACAACAAAATGGCTGATATATACATCATTACATCTGACACACCCTTAATAAAGCATACATAATTAAATCTTGTATCTCACTGTAGAGTGTCTGTTTCAACGATACCAGATAACATTAGTTATAATTCCTGCCGATTTTCTTCAGAAAGTTTGTCAGCAACACTTATAATATTTACAACAACAGGTAAATAACTCTATCTTTGCACTTCACCATCAAAGTGTTCGGCAGTTTCAGGTTATCATAATATATACAACACACACACACGTAATCACACGTGGCTTACCTCTCTTAGATGGCCGCAAGCAATTTCTTGTTTTCATTGCAAAAAATATTACTACTTAGAAAATTATTGCATTAATTTCCTTCTGCAGTTTCAAAAAAAATCCCAAGTTACTCATGGCTTCTACAATGGTGTCAGGTCTAGGTTCACAACCTATACATGAATTCACGTTTTCAAACTCAAGTACATTTAATGTTGTCAAAACAACGTCTGGGAGACATTACACTTAATTCGCAGAAATATATCGTCTCAGAGAACGAATATTATAAGTGCCCAACATGACACGATTACCATCTTTCAATCTGTATGCACAAGGACCAACCCGACAATGAATCTGGAATGGACCCTGATACAACAGAAATAATTTCTTCGTCACTTTGTCTTCACTGGACGAGGGCATGGGAACACGTAACAGAACATAATCTCCTACCTGAAATTCGTCTAACACCTGACGTTTCTGCTGTCTGCTACGCTTCTCAGCCGCTTTAATCAAATTCTCTCTCGCTAATCTGACATATCTCTGAGAGTCCCGCTGAGGTTCCTGTGTAATACCTAGTACTTTTGTCAGCTCATTCCTTGGATTGCTGCCAAAATGAACCTCTAATGGGGTGAATTTCGTACTATCATGCTGAACCATGTTAATCCATTTCTCAATCAACGCTAAAGAACCAACCCACGCAGTGTGCTTGTCATGAACTAAAGATCGAAACATCCTACCTAATTCCTTCATCGTGCGTTTACACATATTCCCTTGCGGATTCCTAATTGAGGAAAAAACATGTGTGATACCTAACTCTGTCATCACAGCCTTCCACTTCTTCGATGTAAATTGAGATCCGCTATCAGATAATAACCTACTAGGCGTACCTAATTCCTGAATATACTTATCACTAATAATCTTACTGCAACTAAGACCTGTCGCTTTACTAAATAAAAGATTGACACACTCACTACTCGAAACTTCAATAATACTATCCTCTAACATAGCTTCAATTTGATTGTCTACCGCTTTAGCATATTTATGTGGAATCGGATATTTCGGTCCAGCGAATATACTTTTATCCAGCACTGAAAATGAGTGTTCATACACATGTGTTTTGCCAGGTTTCGATGAAAATACTTCCTTGTGTTCTCTCAACACATACAAAAATCGGTCCCTCTGACCTTCTTCCAAATTGCTACTATCTACCGCTTCTCTCAAAGCATCATCGTGGTTCTCCTCTAACCACACTTCACACAACTTAAAACCCGCTCTCTCTTCTTCATCTTTTGAAACCTCATTAACACACCACATGTTACAAACCTCCACTTTCGTCTGAACTTCGGCATCCCACGTGACTTTAACATCCTCATTATCCCACCTTAAATATACTATCGCATCATTGTAATCTAGCCGAGCTGAGTATAAACTTAGCCAGTCAGATCCCAAGATAACATCAAATATAAGATTCGGAATAACAAGACAGATCTGAATTTTCGACTTCCCGTTAATACAAATAGGTATGGCAACTTGTTTACATATTTGCTTGGATCTTTTACCTACAGCAGTGACGATATATGTGGATTTCACAGGCATTTCTTCAATCTCAATATTCTCCTTTTTTCTGTCCTCATACCACTTCAAACTTACACATGATCTTTGACTGCCTGAATCCAATAAAGCCTGATACTGCGCCCTCCATATAACGATCGTAACAACGGGGTTCTCACTTTTACTACCAACATCGACTTGATCCACTTCCACCTTCCGTAATAACTCATCTCTAACATCGAGATCATAACTCATGTGCGTCATTACACAATTTCTCGCAACATGTTCTGAAGACTGATAATCTGATCTCTCATTACCGTCTACTATCAGTTTAAATTACTGTGTCTCCTTGTATCCAGATTTCGGCTTGTATTTTCCTCTACATTACGTTCCCTGTGAACTTTCCTATTTTGCTGGTGTGACTGATTACCTACAGGTTGTTGTCTCGGTTGAAACTGACCACTGTGATTGTGTTCTTGTCTTCTGGGTGGTGGTTGATAGTTTGTGTGTTCTCGTGTACTATTACTATTTCCTAACGCATCGAAACTTGCTAGCAATCTTTCCATTCCCTGAATAGACTCTATCTGTTGCATACAGCTAGCTTCGCGGATTTTGTTGGGAAAATGTCTGAGTAATAAATTCACAATATCTCTCTCCGCTGACATCCCATCTACGTTTTTACAAATCATAACGTGGGCTAAAAAATATTCGGTCATAGAAACTCCTTCGTGTGGCCTAAATTTCCCAAAGACAATGCGTTCTCTTTCCCTGCTTTGTATAGCTTCACTCCAAAAATTTTCCGTGAAATATTTCTGGAATTCCACCATACTGGTCATGCTGCTCTTATACACCGCAAACCATGATTTCGTTTCCCCAATAAAAGCTTTACCAATTATCTCTAACGCTTCTTCCCATTCAATGATTCCTTCTTCTATTCGCTTTTCAAACCGTTTCTTAACAGTGTTTAAAAAATCTAAAGGGTTTGTCTGCCTCCCATTAAATTTAGGTAGTTCAGTTTCATATATGAAATTTGTACCATGGCACTGACTTCCTATATTACCTTGCTTTTCTCTGATTTCTTTACGTATTTGTGCCTCCGACCTATCAATACGTTCATTAATTCTTTTCACGTCATTCGCAATGTGTTCCTGTCTTTCCCTGGTGGCTTTAATTTCAACAGCATATTCCTCTGCTTTCTTAAACTTTTCATTACATATTTTAGTATTAGTCTCTACCTTACCACACAGATCATCGTATTGTTGTTGTACTCTTTCTCTAACTTTACTATTTTCTTTCTCTACCAACTCTATGACTTCGGTTTTCTGTTCAGTTAACTTTCTTTCTACCACTTTCTCATGTTGGCTGCGTCTCATCTCCTGTTCCGCTAACTGATTCTCAAAACGTTTCTGCTGCTCTAGTGCTTCATCTAATCTATGATCTAAGGCATCCATCCTAGCATTCACTTCTCTGCTAATTTCCGTTTTAGTCTGTTCTATCTCCTTGCTAATTTCGGTTTTCATCTGTTCTATCTCCTTTCTATTTTCTTTAATCTCTGTCTGTGTTTTCTCTACTTCTTTGCTAATTTCGGTTTTCGTTCTCTGTACTTCCTTCTTGATTTCATTCGTTTGCTCAAATATCCCTTGCATCATCACAAACAGTTGTTGAATATTCTTATCACTATTCGTATTACTTTTCTCGTCCTCCATCCTAGCTACATCAGATTCTGTACTATTTTCCATGTTCCCACCACTCTCTACCGATTTATCTACTTCAATACTTTCATCTACAACATTCCTAGAATTCAGTGTCTCGCCTCCCTTTACTAAGTTTCCGCTACGTAATTTCATGTCCTTTTCACCATGTGTAGCCATGATTCCCCCAAAATCACACATACAAATTATATGGACACTCACTTAACCCCCACAAACACAGACTCTACTTTACTGCTTTCTTTCCACGAATACTTAATGGTTTTCGAGCTCCACGTTGGTGCGACAAATGTAACTGTTCCTCCTCGTCATAACACTTGGGGAGATGAAAGTTATTATCTTGGGACACATGAATATTAAATAAACTATTTGTGGCTTGCCCGCAAATTGCCACGCAAATAGAAACAATTAACATTCCATGGTTCCCCATTTCTCTATGTAATGTTTGGGCGCCATGATTACAGTTTTAAATAAAACTGTAAACCAAAATTTATATTTACTAGCATAGAGACTTATACTTAAATCACAGGGGTAGGATTTTAAATAATTAACCATTAAGTATCGCTTATGAAAGAAAATTAACGCAATATTAAATACAAATGAATTTATTATACAAAAAAATGAGATGAATCGGAAAAGTTTCCTTAAAGCGTGGAGGAATTTAGAATTTACTGAATTTACTATTGCTTGCTTTATCTGAAGCTCACCAATTGCAGCTTCCGTTGAAGTCATCTGGTTTCCGTGGTTACTCGTTCTCTTCTTCTCGTTGTAGACTCTTCCTTCTCTGATATGGTACGGGCTATCTGGACTAACACTCCCTACTTGCCTAGTCTTTAAATTAGACATTGGCCCTATACTTGTAATAACTGATCAGCGTTGATCGTATGAGGAGAAAATTCAGAGATATGAATTTTTCCATATTACTAGAAATCTCAATCCAACTGAGCTATACTATTTATGCGGTACAGACTTGTACCAAAATTCCGTAGACTTGAACTAAACATAGTTCTTCGTCCACAATATTTACTGAATATCACACAAGCCATAAGCTTGTTTCGTTTCACGCAGATCTGATAACATTACCGCAACTAAGTACTGTATCGAAGCGATAACACATTGTACAAAAATAACTCTGTCGCGGAGCGACCACACACTGTTTCAAAAATCAAATCACGTCGTACAAAGTAGATGTTCACAGTAGAAGTACTAGTGATGGAGTATCACGTAGTTAGGTTGTAAGGTTGTCAGCAGAAGTTGTACTTAGTTAGCTCCCGTTCTTGTGTTGAGAATCAGTATATATCCGGGCTCACCCCCACTCTTGGTAACAGCTCAATCTCAAAACTCATATACAACGAAGTATCTGATTCGATAGATCGAAGCATCAACTCCCCTTCTCTTCCTCGACAAGTCCAGAAGGCGTGGCGATGATATAGCTGACCAGGTTTGCAAGCCTCGCGCACGGGTCGCTGTTTACTAGCCTTGGTCATAAGATAAACCCATGACTAACGCAAAATCCCAAGCTTCAAGAATAACCCTCCGTATACACAAACATGAGATGAAATGAAAATAACTATGTCTCAACATATTGACCGTATTTACAACATAATGAATTCTTATCCTACATAATATAATAATTTAAATAATAAAACTATGTTATCATATATACAATATGATTCCAAAAAGCCTTGATTACAAATGATTGAAGTTGAATAAATATGTTATTACAAATAATTGCCGATGGCGGATAAACTTGATATCAAATGATATCGCGTAAAATGATATTATATTAAATTAGTAGGACTGGAGAAGCCTGGACGGTTACAACATTTTCGTAACAAAATAGCACCTATGGACTGCATGGGTATTCTGATTTTGTACTTCGTTCAGACACTTGATCAAATCCTCAATTTTGCTACGTTCTACAGCATCATCTATAACGTTTTGTAGAATGGAATTTTCCACCACGAAATTTTCACTCTCACATTCGGCTTTGAGCATGTCAGTGAAGGCACACTCAATATGTTTTACTCGTTGGTACAAACAATTTTTATTGAAAGTGGTTGATTCTGTTTGTTCAGCAACGTGGACGTATGGTTTCGACATTTCTCTTCTCTCCTTTCGAATATACACTGACTTAGCAAATGTCATGGGATAGTCTCCTAATAGCGTGTGGGGCCTCATCTGGCCCTGCGAACTGCAGTGAGACGCCGTAGAAGTGAGTCGACAAGTCCCTGGTAGTCCCCTGGACACCAAATCGTTTGCAGAGCGGCCGCCAATGCTGGTCTGTTCGTGGGTGCAGGATCCATGGCACGGAGCCTGCGTTCCAGGACATCCCAGATATGCTCGATATGGTTCATATCGGGGCTCCTGGGTGGTCATGGCAGTCGTTGGAACTCCGCTGCATGTTCCTGGAACCATTCCCGGGCGACGTGGGAGCGATGTGGCGGCGCGTTATCACCTTAAAACACCGCAGAACCGTCTGGGCGCTGGAAGGCCAAAAATGGGTGGAGATGGTCTCCGGGCAGCTCAACATACCGCGTACCATTTAAAGCCTCTTCCAGAACAACTAGGGGGCCCATTCCATACCAGGAAAATGCACCCCAGACCATAACAAGACACCAACGCCCTGGACCACACCTTCGAGGCAGGCGAGATCCATCGCTTCATGTGGTCTGCGCCGTACACGGTACCTCCCATCGGCATGGTGCAGCTGAAATCGTGATTCGTCCGACCATATCACGTTACGCCATTTTTCCAGTGCCCATCCCTGGCGTCAAATGCGCGTCGTTGTGCCCGATGACGTTGGGTTAACAGTGGCACCCGTGTGCGGCGCCGGCTCCCATACCCCATAGAACACATGTTCCTACGGATTGTCCACTGGGAGACGTGACTAGCACTGCCTGTGTTGAAATGAGCCGTGATTTGTTGCACGGTTGCCCGTCTGTCACTAATGACAATCCGTCTCAGATGTCGCCGGTCACGGTCATCGAGGATGGCTGGACGGCCGGTCGTTCGTCTGTTGTGGACGGTGACACTCGCATTCAACCATCCACGATATACCCTGGACACGGTTGGTCGTGTGAAGCTGAATTCCCGCACCACTTCCGATCCGTCGGGCACCGACCACCATACCCCGTTCGAATGGTGTCAGCTCATGACGACGTTCCATGTTACTGCTGTCACATGCACAGCCACTGCTTACAAGGTCTCCTATAGAACTGCCGCTGGCAAAGGGGGCGTGTGGTACGCAGACAACACACCTGCGCATCAGTGCTCCGCTATCCCATGACATTTGCTCAGTCAGTATAGATCCTTACGAGCACACTTTGGTTTTTCCCATTGTTGTACTATGGTTGTTTTGGAGGAGTCCCTCTCGGAGTTAATAAAGGAACACAAAGCAGTAATGTGCTTACAGCGTTTCGACTGACCTGCTTTGCATCCACAATCACAGTTAACGACGTTCCTGTTACAGTCAATCTGAAAAATAAATAACAATACTTTTGGAATTAAATATTTGTATTATATTTTTTGAACCATCTCATCATCATTCACAGCTTATCCCGCCTGCGCGGGGGAAGTACACTCAAGAAGAAGTTATCACCATGAATTGCAGGTCGGTTGCCCTTCCTCACTCATTATTTATAAACTGAATTTCTGCCGGGATTTGAACCACAGTCGCCGGAACTTGAGGCAAGCCGCTCGCTACCTCCTTTATAATAGTAGAATAGCTAAGGAAAACTGGCTTGCTTTCCCTATGTTAGCTTAGCTGCTAGCATCTGACTTAAGTGACCGTGGTTTGAACCCCAGTGTCACTGAAGTGCGATTTTCAGTTGAAAGAATTATGTTTCAGGAAAGCATCCGACTTTAAAATCATGATTACAAGTATTACAGGACTCAGGGTATGCAATGGCTCCGCACAATGATTCAATAATTTACAACTAAAGTTATTGTGAATAAATAAGTAATTAACAATTTCCCGAAGTAGGAATAAAATATAGTAAATACCTTAATTTCAACATTGTATGGCGGCTGATTAATACTCGTTTCCCTTAGACAATTGCGTATATTTCTTGCTCTAACCTTTAATTCACGTTGAAGACATGGTTACTGCTATTTAAATCTTCACCTTTCTTTAGCGTGGATTCCCGGAAATAATCTGAGTGTTGCACTGTCCGAAAACCTACATAAATTATAGCGGTCACTGCTACTGTCGAAGCCATTATTGTCCGGCTTTACCTCTTTATTTTACAATCACAAGTCACATCTTACTGCGCTGGTTGCGATGAACTGCACTGTCAAAAGTCTCGTGAGTGCCCCACACCGCCGTCTCGATCCTCTTATACGACTGCAGCTGTTTCCGTAAGGGGCGCTAGCTACTAAAAATCTCGTACGCGCACGGTTCCTATAGCGCTGCGAGCGCTTCAGTAAACCTTCCAGCCAGGCTACACTCGCAACACCACTGTGCTGTTGTTCAGACTCTAGCCAGAGACGTCTGTTCTATTTGTATGTTTAGTTATACATCCTTGTTTAAATTTGTTAATTCTTGTGGAGGGGATGAATCACGGTAGACGTCCATACTTCGGGTAGGGACTCTGTTGTCCATATGTCCTTTATGATTTGATGGATGCTCTGCGAAGACTGGTCATCTGCATGTTTCCACATCTCGGCAACTATGCCGTCTTCACCTGAAGCCTTGTTGTTCTTGAGTCCACCGATGATGTTCTTTATTTCTTCTCTCGTAGGTGGTTGAGAATCAGGGTTCCTGTATGAAGGCTCATGGAAAATAAGCTTTTCTTTAGGTTCCTCTGCGTTTAGTAGGTTCTGGAAATAATCAGCAAGAGTTTTGGTGCAGTCTTTATTGTTCAGTTGAAGTTTTCCATCTGGCCCGTGGAGGATGAGGGTAGGAGCTGTGTACTGGGTCGTTTGCTTCTTAAGTCCTTTGTACAGGTCTCTTGAGTTGTGTTCCTGAAAATTATTTTCAGCCTGTTGCATTAGGCTCCTGAGGTAATTTCTCTTGGCACTGCGGATGGTGTTAGCTGTAGCTTTTCTTTGCATGAGGAAGGCTTCATAATTGGCTTCAATTTTATGTTGGTTCCACCTAGTCCAGGCTTTACGCCTTTCTTCTGTAACCTCATCACACTATGAACTCCACCATGGGTGTTTGCCTTTGGTTGATGAGACAGGAATAGTTTCTTGAGCGGCATCTAGCAAGGCCTTTTGTAAGGCAGGCCATCCTTCTTTCTCTGTATTCTTCCTGAGGGTATCCTGAAAATCACAATCCTCATCGCGCAGTCGCAGAGTGTTGAACCTGGGTATCTTATGACTGCTTTGGAGAGTTGGTGTTTTTCTAAAGGGTTGCGTATTAATCTTGACAAGTGAAAGGTAGTGGTCAGAATCTATGTTGGCTCCTCGTAATACCTTGACGTTCTGTATGTCCGTATGATGTTGCCGTGCTATAGCAACATGGTCTAACTGGAATTAACCAAGCATGGGATTTGGACTCTTCCAGTTTTTGGCCTTTCTAGGTAGACGTTTGAAGGCTGTTGATTTTAGGACCAAGTTGTACTTGTCACGGAGTTCAATGAGACGTTGTCCATTTCTGTTTGTTCTCTTATGGGCTGGATAATGGCCTACTATCTTCCGGTACTTCCACTCCTTACCGACATGTGCATTGAAGTCTCCCATGAGTATGATGGAATGGTGGGAAGGGATCTTATCTAGAGTTTCTTCTAACGTGGCCCAGCATTGTTCTACATTTTCCAGGTTTGAACGGTTTGTGTCATTCGTGGGTGAGTGGAAATTTACGATTGTGTATGCTTTATTACGAGACCTAAAGGATAACAAGGAAGTCCTTCCATTAGGTGAAGTGAAATCTAAAATAAAGTCAACCATCTTGTGGTGTACCGCAAAACCAGTACCAAATTGTGGAAGTGTCCTCGTAACTTTTTCACCAGGTTTCCCCTTGTAGATTCTGTACACTCCGGACTCTATTGTATCCTCGTCGGTAAACCGAGTCTCTTGTAGCGCTGCTATCATAACCTTGTACTTTCCCAGCACGTCAAACGTTTGTTTGAGCTTACCTACCTTCAGTAGGGAATTAATGTTTATTGTAACAAAGTACTCGATGTTTCTCTTTGGTTGTCGTTTAGCAGAATTAGATGACCTGCTTGCCCCATACTGTGTGGAGGTGGATTGTTTACCACCTGGGGTATATTTCTGAATATTCTTTGTCTACATGTATCGAGTATTACGAGTGTCGTAATGGTGGTTACCTAAAAGGTAACGGGTTTTAACTATCAAGGTTGTAAGCCTTGAAGCCACCAACACTGATCGGCTCACCGACCCAGTTTCCCGCTGGGATTGGTTTCCCAACATTTCACTGGGTTGCTCTGTTTAACAGGGACACCTCTTGTAGGTTACATGCTGGAGTTGGAGTGAAAGAGGCTAAGTTGGGTTCTCTTGCTGAACCCAATATGTTATAGTTGCAGATGACAAGCAACGACGCGTTTCACTCCCATTTGCCCAGAGCCATGTGATGACAAAAGCCACCTGGACTCCTCCCAGGTTAATTACAATTTACAAACTTCATTATATAGGTCCGTATTAATACAGCTTAATTAAGAACTAGTATTAGGTTTAATGGTCCACCCCATCAGTACACTTCACTTTACAGGTGAGAACACATTCATTGTTAAAGTATGTTATACATTCTTTTGTACTGGTACATGTTTCGTCTTATTTAAGACTTTTTCAGCCATAGCGTCTCGTATCTAATTAAAATACATAATTATTACTGTCTAATAATTTAAAATGGAATAATTTAAAATGAAATGTTTAAAACTACACTAAAACAATACATACTGTTTTTCCATAAAACTGTCCATCAAAATCTTGCAAAAATTCTTCTACGTGTTGAAATTTGATTCTCCCATTTCCGAGGCCTAAGTTCAAATTCTACCTTGGTCAGTACACTGAAGCTACCGTATGTCAAATCTCAAGGTATATTATTTAGAATCAAATTTCAACATGTAGAAGAATTTTTGCAAGATTGTGATGGACAGTTTTGTGGAAAAGGTCCCCTTATCATTAGCAGAAGAATACTGAAGCGTTCGATTTAATGAATTTGTTCAGAAAACAAAATAGTTGCCGTTGGCCGTGAACCACTTAAACAGAACCACATCCACCCTCAAAATAGTCGCCGTTGACCGTTGTGCCCGTTTGCCAACGCTGGTATAGCTGCTTGGAGCACAAATGAGAGATTGTTTCGTCTCCAGTTATTATCCGGTTGAGACATCGGATCATCGTCAGCACTACTGATGAGGTCACCACAAATCGTCATGCGATCATCACGTTGGTCTTGCGACAGGATTCGTGGAACACTGTGCTGGCTAACACGAGACATGTTGAGATCATCCGTCAGAATTTTGTGGCAAGTACCATGGCTGACTCCTATTGCTGCTGCGAGATCGTCTACCGATTGGGAGCGGTTAGTACGTACCAACGTTGCAACTTCTTGGATCTTGCATTCCGTTCGAACTGTTTGTGGCCAACCATTACGCACATCATCTTCTGAACTGTCCGTCCTTGCACAAAACGTCGGTGCCACCTATACACAACACTGCGACTCAATGCGTCCTCACCGTAAATCTGCTGCATCATTTCAAACGTCTCGGCAGCGGTTTTGCCTAATTTCTGGCAGAAATTGATGTTTGCCCGTTACTCAAACTGTGACATGTCAAGGTCCGACGGGGGCATTCAAATCACCGCCACAACAACGACCGTACGTCTGCTTCCAATGCATGCAGTCAACTGTCTCTTGTAGATTCGAGGGACTAACTGAGATGGTACTATACCATGGCGCCACCTATGCGCTATTGTGCACCACAGCGCCATTATGCGGTCAGTCTCAGAACTTAATAACTGTAATACGTATTAGTTATGTCATATAAACATAATGATGTGTCAAAAGTTTGAAACTTTCCAAACTATTACAAAAATCTACTGAATTCCTTATCGTTGATTTTTTATGAAACTTATAGGGCCTAGTTGTTAAGAAAGAAATTTCTGTATAAATTTGGAGATTTTATACGTAGGATTGTTCTTGCAATTAATAATAGTTCTGACAGATATTCCTACTTTATGGATTGTAGGCAACGCTCTATCCGTCGGTAACCTGGGGTTCATATTTATCATCCTCTGAATTTCGTCTTCATTGAGGACAAACGTAGATGTTTTCAATAACGATTTTAAACCTGGTGTCCTTATAAACTCTGGAAAACGACTCGTCAGGAAAACCTTTCTATCTTTTAAATATATTTTTTTCTATCCAATATGACCGTACAATTGCCCTTATCAGCCTTAGTCACGATAACGTCGGTGTCACTTATTTTATTCCTACAATCCTTGTTACATTTAACTTTGTCCAATGGAATATTGGTTTTGAGCTGACTAACTGAGGGAGTCTTTTCTTTATTTAATACCTAGGATCATCCTGAGTGTCCATAGGAAGATTTTGGCAACGCTCTAGCCGTAGGTATGTATATAATTACAGCTATCGCTAAAGCTGAATCTAACATCCAAAAACTTCCTGTCGATGCACTTTATTAGAACCAAATATTTGTGCTCCAGAATATTCTCCAAACAAGTTTTTAATTGACGTATTCGGTAATCCGAATCATTTTAATGTATTTTTGTCCTTGTCTGTTGTACTTATTCTACAAATGTTCGGCAGATGATGTCCACAAGATAGACGAAACATGTACCGATATTTGTTAATTCTTAATCAAATAAAAAATCTTTCAGTATTGTAAAGGTGGAACCTTTGAATGTACCTTTTTAAAGAAAAGTATACGAGCGACAATACGGACTTTACAATGAAATTTATTTTACGCAAATTGAGATCACCCGCTACAAAAATGTTCCTTTTTGCGTCGTTCTTCATATGGTGAATTATCTTATGAAATAATTCCACGCCAGCGTCACCACCAGACTTGCCAGGTCTCTACACCCCAAAAGCATCAAGTTGCCTGTTATCTTTGCAACCGAGCTTGATAGCTGCAGTCGCTTAAATGCAGCCAGTGTCCAGTATTCGAAAGATAGTGGGTTTGAACCCCACTGTCTGTAGCACTGAATATGGTTTTCCGTGGTTTCCCATTTTCACACCAGGCTGTACCTTTTTATGGCCACGGCCGCTTCCTTCACATTCCTATCCCTTTCCTGACCCATCGTCACCATAAGACCTATCTGTGTCGGTGCGACGTAAAGCAACTTGCAAAAAAAAAAAAAAAAACTTTCCAAATAACACTTACACAAAGAATTTCATCTTTCTCGTCCTTAACTATTTCGTAGCTTACAAATTCTTCCCTCACCACTATGAATACTCCCCCTCGTATTGTTCCTAACCTGTATCTATGATAAACACCCAGTGCCAGGTCCGGCTCTATGGCTAAATGTTTAGCGTGCTGGCCTTTAATCACAGGGGTCCCAGGTTCGATTTTCGACAGGGTTGGGAATTGTAACCATCACTGATTAATTTCGCTGGCATGGGGACTGGGTGTATATGTCGTTTTCATCAACATTCCACCCTCATCATGACGCGCAGGTCGCCTACGGGAGTCAAATCAAAAGACCTGCACCTGGCGAGTCGAACATATCCTCGGGCACTCCCGGCACTAAAAGCCATGCGCCATTATTTTTAACCCTGTTTCAGGGGAAAATTTCTGCATCCATAATATTATTTCCCAGCCATGATTCAATTCCCATCACAATAGCTGGAAAATATAACATACCGGTATTTATTACATTACCGGTAATTATATTACTTTACAATACTTCTACAATTTAACACTAAAAATTTTGTCATCCGTACTTGACTTCCTGCTGTCATCACATCACTGCTCTTGGTCCTCCTGGTATAATATATTTAGCCAATGTCACTCTGCATGGAAATGGGCAGAAAGTCAGATCACAACAGTTTGTCTAAATACCTAGTTTGTTTTCACAGTTTTTTCAATCTGTAAGGTCATCAGTCTGGAGGATGGTTAGATCCTGAAGTAGGGAAACCACAAAAGCCAACAGCGGTGCCAAAACTAGGCAGTGTCGGTGTGACGTAAAACAAATTGTATAATAATAATAATAATAATAATAATAATAATAATAATAATAATAATAATAATAATAATAATAATAATAAATAACAGCTGCTAGATGCAAACATATGACGATTACTCTACATAAAAATTGCAAAAACAAACTATTTCGACTGATTCTACAAAACAAACTGTCATGATCTGACCTTCTGCAGAGTGACATTGTATACTGGATGTCGCATGTAAGAGTCGTTAGTCGCCGTTTCTCTAGTGTTTTAGAAGGAATTTTCAATTTCGTTTTTGTAATGTGTAGGTTAAACCAGCCCAAACAAAGAATTTTCATGAGGTGCGACTTGCAGCGTCCAAGGTAAACGAAAACTGTCGGTTTGTTTCTTACTTCAAACGAAATGTTGTTTAATGTGTTAGTTTACAGGAACAAACGATAGAGCGGGCTCAAATTAGTCTAGATCGATTTTTCGTGTAAGAATATTTATTGATGGTGACATATAGCCTATGTACACTTTACGAGGAGTCTTTGGGGGTCCCTTAAATGCCCGGGTGCGTCTGCATTGCAGGCCCTAATATTATGTCCCTGGGGCTATAGCGTATTCCTGGCCGACTAACGAGATTACAAGTACAGATAGGACTATCGAAGAAAATGTTTTAGGCTCTTAAATAGACATTTAACGCAAAATAGGTGTTAACTGTCTGTCTAGTCATGCATGGCAGCACGGAGTGAGAGCGCTCCCGCACTCTACTCCACGCCTGCTGCCCGTTTTACTGTGCGGTGCAGTGCTCGCTGTTTGGTTAGCTACATAGTCTAAGCCACGTGCAAATTTCTGTTGTTTATTTACAATATACAAGATGCGTCAGCGATAGGATGATGGTGATGAGACTCCAGTTTGAAAATGGCATGAAAGATCTATTTCAGTTGCATGACCCACAAACATGAACATCTAGATGATAGATGAACATCTAGAGGACTGTTTAGAGGAAGTGGAGAGACAGATAGGAGATAAGGAAGTGCTATTGATGGGAGATTTAAATGCAGAAGTTGGAACGGATAGACAAGAAAAGGAAGATGTTATAGGGCCCTTTGGATATGGAAATGTAAGTCCAGAAGGAGAGTCGTTGGTGGATTTTGGCATGAGGAACCAAATGACTGTTGGAAACACCTGGCTTAGGAAGAAGAATAGTCATAAGATTACAAGGTATGGTAGGGGAGACAGACGAAAAAAGACCACGATTGATTATATAATCATAGAGAAAGAACACCGGAAGAACCTTTTAGATGTTACAACCATGCCTGAAGAAGCCTTTGGTGGAGATCATAGAGTTGTGATAGGAAATTATTGAAAGTTGGAAAGATTGAAAAAAAACCATTAAGAAGAGAGAAAAGAAATAAGTATGGAAGTTGAGGGAGAAAAGCATACAAGGAGAATTTCAAAGGGAAATATAACCCTTGGTACCCATGACAGAGATGGGGAATGTTGAAGATGAATGGAAAAGATTTAAGGAAGCACTGGTTGGATGTACAGAAAAGGTATGTGGTAGAACATTAGGAAAGGTGAAAGACAAAGAGAGACACACTGGTGGAATGATAAGGTAAAGATTAAAGTGAAGATAAGAAAATAGCATGGAAAGCATGGAAACCTTCTAAGACTGAAGAAAGTAGAAGAAAATATGTGGAGGCAAAGAATTTGACCAAGAAAGTAGTGGAAGAAGAAAGGAGGAAAAGCTGGGCATTATTCACACAGAAATTGATAGATGATATGCACGGCAACAAGAAACAACTGCATGGTGTTTTAAGAAACAAAAAGAGAGATCAAGTAATCACTAGATTTGTGAAGGATGAAAGTGGCATAAACAAAGCAAGAAATACAAAATAGATGGAGAGAGTATTTTTAGAAGTTGCCGAACATGAGAACCAATGGCAGTCATTCAATGGACGAACAGGGAAGGCAATTAGTTGATGAAGAAATGGATAAAGATATTACAATGAATGTAGTAAAAAGATGAAGAATGGAAAAACTCCTGGAATAGATGAAATTTCAGTGATGATAAAGGCAGCTGGAGCTGTAGGCCTGCAATTGACATATATTGTTCTCAGGATTGTCTGGGAGAACAAGGAGGTCCCTGAGGATTGGTAAAAAGGAATAATCATTCCAATTTTCAAGAAAGGCGATACGAAAGTATTGAAGAACTACAGGGGAAATACTCTGATATCCCATGTTGCTAAGATAATTGAGATGATACTGGAAAGTAGGATAAGGTTGAGGGTTGAAAATCAGATACAGGAAAATCAGTTTGGTTTCAGAAGTGGAAGGTCAAAAAAAAAGAGCCCATTTTCATTATGAGACAACTAATGGAAAAGCAATTGGAGTACGGGAATGATATGGTGATGACATTCACTGACATTGAAAAGGCATATGACAGTGTCCCCAGGACTAAAGTTTGGGACAGTCTGGTGCAAAAAGGAATTGGACAGGGATTAATAAAAATGATGATGGTAACGTACAAGGAATGTTGTAGTTGCGTGCAAACCCAAGTTGGCAGGACAAGTTGGTTCAAAATAACTAGTGGGCTGAGACAGGGAAGTGTTCTATCACCAATTCAGGGGCGTATATAAGGGGGGGGGCCAGGGGGCCTGGCCCCCCCCCCCCGAAAAAATGTATAAGCCTTGAAGAACCGGACCAAAATGATGGGAATTTTCGATCGTTTTTGAGATACCGAGCCAACAGTTAGCTGTTTATGTGCCATACCTGGACGATTTTTGTAACTAACTAAAAGAACGCTTTGAATCTCACAAGGAAATAGTTGCATCCTTACAAAACATCTTTCTGTATCGTAACAGATTTCGGTTCACTGGAGGCTGCTTTTAGTTTCTTCGAAGGAGATCTGTCACATAAAGAGATTGTGCAAAGTGAGTTTATGTTGTGGAAAGAAAAGTGGAGTCAGGAAAATCCTTCAAATCTTCCCAAAATGGCTGTAAGTTCTCTAGAAAAATGTGACAAGACTTTCTTCCCCGAGATTTATACCCTTCTAAAATTACTCGCCCTGTTTCTATCGCAACCGTAGAAAGAACTTCCTCTAGCCTAAGGAGACTGAAGACTTACTTAAGGAACAGCACATCTGAAAGTAGGCTTAACGGGCTTGCTTTACTCTCTATCCACAGAGACATTATAGTTAGTGATGAAGAGGTTCTTGATAAGTTTGCAAGTGTACCAAGAAACCTGGACTTCGTTTTGTAACCATTGGTGTAATGTATGTATGTATCAATCTTGGCCCCCCCCCCCAAAAAAAATATATTCTATATTCGCCACTGCACCAATCCTATTTACAACAGTAATGGATGGCATCATGAGAACAGCAAATGCAACATATGGAGGAAGGGAAATTAACATCATGTTATTGGCAGATGATATTGTGATTTGGGGAAAAGAGGACATGAAGGTTCAAGATCAGTTGGATGTGGTGAATAAGAAGATCGAAGAATGTGGATTGAAAATGAGTGTAGAAAAGAGTAAAACTATTGTTATGACTAGAGGGGAGAAAGAAGGGAAAGGTCAGATTAGACTTGCAGACAAGCCCCTGGAAATAGTGGAGACTTCTAATACCTGGGGAGTGAATACATGGAGAATGCTCGACTGGATGCTGAGATTAGTAAGTGGATTGAAGCTGGAAGCTGTTTCTATCATAGTGTAAGTAGCATGTTATGGGACAAAAATGTGCCAATGGAAGCAAAGGAAACTGTGTACAAGATGTATTACGTACCAATAACAACTTACGGAGCAGAGACTTGGACAACGACAAAGAAGGATGAAAGTCGAATACAGGCAGCCGAAATGAAGTTCTTGAGGAATATGATTGGAGTGGAAAAAAATGAATGATAGAATAGAGAGGAGCCGACTAGAGATCGTTTAGGCACATAAAGCGAATGAGTGATGAAAGAATGCCAAAAAAGGTTATGGAAATGCGAATGCAAGGAAGGAGAGGCCGTGGACGACCACGATTGAGATGAAAGGACACAATTCAACGCAGTATTATAGAATGAATCCTGGACTGGGACACAGTGTTGGAGACACAGTGTTGGAGGAGGAGTGCTGGAAAGACCGAAGAAAGTGGAAAGGAACCATATTTACCCCTACCCGGCTACAGCTGGATAAAGGGAAATGGTGATGATGATGATGATGATGATGAAGAATAAGGTTGAAATCTGTGCATGATGAGTTCAGCACCTAAATCCTCCAATGTGTCCGGAAGACCTGTCCGGGGGGGGGGGGGAAGCGCAAGAAATCAACAGCCATTCGTCGCGAAGAACTTGACGGTATAGGACTCGTCGTCCCCTATACACAACTGTAGACAGCCCGAGACAGCCGTAGGCCTATGTGGTTGAGAGTATCCAGTAATCGGGAGATAGTGGGTCGCACCGACACAGATAGGTCTTAATGGCGACGATGAGATAAGAAGGGGCTAGGAGTGGGGAGGAAATGGCCGTTGCCTTAATTAAGGTACAGTCCCAGCATTTGCATGGGTTGAAAACGGGGAAACCACGGAAAAAATCTTCAGGGCTGCCGACAGTGGGGTTCGAACCCACTATCCCCCCGATTACTGGATACTGGCCGCACTTAAGCGACTGCAGCTTTCGAGCTTGGTACTGTACTTTTCAGGTCGCGCAGCGCGAACTCGGAGCTTCCAAATCTCCTCTTAAAAAACGACTAGCGAAGAATTAGAACCGCTCTACCTGTTTCAGATTTAAGAGACCTTCACGAATATGTAAAAATAAAAATCGATTTTCGCCGTTCGACTTCGCATCTTGTCCTCGTTAATTTAGTACAGACGAGCTGGGAATCGACCCTCCAGCTAAGAGGCAGACCCTCTATCCCTACAGCACGAGGAGACCCTTACATTAGACACTGATTATCTTATTACATTACAAGTAAGCAGCAACAAGAGCTTTCGCCGTTAGAATTGGTTATACCACTTCAAGTACGATATGCAAAGTGTATTCGGATAGTGGATACTATCAATACGTTTAAAGAAGTTTTCATTCATCGCACGCAGGATAAGTAAGAGGGCCATTCGAATGTGAGTCAGTTCGCCAAATTTCTCATGAACTGACGTCACAACGTATACAGTTGGATCTCAACTTGCCGGATAAGCAAGCCGTGGTGTTACGTCATGAGGAAAAAGCACGCGAACTCCGTTTTATCTTCTTTGCCGTTTAGTTTTATCGAGCCTCTCAGGAGCAATCAGTATCAGCACAGCTTTGATCAGTGCATAGCGTGTGTACGGCTGCTTCTTGACTATTATTTTGTGGTGTATAGTAGTGTATGGTGTTTGACGCAAGTAGAAAAATGGACAGTTAAAAACAATTAAATGTAGGTGATGTTGCATCGTTAATACAAGAGAGTGAAGACATGTAGCTTCATTTATCGAGTACGGTAAGCTTTTGATTATTTGTACCTACTCGCAACAAGCTTTAACTGTATTTGTGTACGGCATGTCTACCCTTTTGTTACCTACTGCGGGGTCGGGGATTAGATGAAAATATGTGGCAGGTTTTTACGGGTACCTGGTAGACGCCATCCTCAGTTGAAATAATGAAGATGAAATGAATCATGGTGAATGAAATTGTGTTACGAGGTGGAAGGAATCAGCTGTGGCCTATGAATAAGAACTGTCCCGGCATTTGCCTGGAAGTGAAAATGGGAAGCCACATAAAGCCGACGATGGGGTTCGAACCTACTCGTTTGGTTACTTAGCCGTAGCGCGTTAACGCGCAGCCATTCTCCTTTATCGCAGCAAGCGTTAATTTGTAAGAATAAAGTAAGTATCTGGATAAATGGTGAGTAGTTTTATTGAGGAATCGGTTTTCTGTAGCCACTTATCAAGTTATTCAACTTAATTCAGCGTTCCTTGGTTGGCAAGTGCGCTGAAATGCGTCTTCTTCTTCTCTGCTACTCGCGGACTAAACCGCTGAAATGACGTTTCTAACAAAGTAAAAATGAATTCCAATCGTAAACTACGCGAACCTTTGCGAAATGGGTTGGGTACCAGAATAAAGCACATATTCTCCATACGATGTGTCTGACATAATAAACGCAATTTTGTTTGTCTTAAAAATAGATGGCTTGTTCAAGGCTTGGTATCCGTAGAGCCTCCGTGGCTCAGGCGGGAGTCCGCCGGCCTCTCACCGCTGGATACCGTGTTTCAAATCCCGGTCACTCCATGTGTGATTTGTGCTGGACAAAGCGGAGACGGAACAGTTTTTTTCTTCGGGTATTCCGGTTTTCCCTGTCATCTTTCGTTCCAGCAACACTCTCCATTATGACTTCATCTGTCAGTCATTAAACATTGCCCCAGAGTAGCCCGACTCGTTGGCTGAACGGTCAGCATACTGGCCTTCGGTTCAGAGGGTCCCGGGTTCGATTCCCGGCCGGGTCGTGGATTTTAACCTTAATTGGTTAATTCCAATGGCACGGGGGCTGGGTGTTGTGTTGTCTTCATCATCATTTCATCCTCATCACGACGCGCAGGTCGCCTACGGGAGTCAAATAGAAAGACCTGCACCTGGCGAGCCGAACCCATCATGGGATATCCCGACACTAAAAGCCATACGACACTTCATTTTGCCCCAGAGGAGTGCGACAGGCCTCGGCAGCCGGCACAATTTCTATCCTCGCCGCAAGTTGGGGGCTCCATT
Source organism: Anabrus simplex (assembly GCF_040414725.1). NCBI lineage: Eukaryota > Metazoa > Arthropoda > Insecta > Orthoptera > Tettigoniidae > Anabrus > Anabrus simplex. The sequence continues at coordinate 39,105,695 of NC_090270.1, read as the reverse complement.
CTTCCCATCCCTGACCCGGTCATTGATTGGAAAACAGGTTGTAGGTTCAATGCTTGATATCTATTTCCTTATATAAATGTAAGTCCCAAAACACAAGTCAGGAGACAACATTCCAGTCAAATGTTAGCTGTTAGATAGTAACTCGATAGAGGAATTCAAGCCATATTTTGCTAATAGAGACACTGCGAGCATTTTGTTTTCTATTTTCGAAGAAGTGATATATTGACAGTGACAGTTATCTCTGTATAGTTACAATGAATACGATACATGTCTGATAACCTGTGTTTTTCGGCATCTTTATCCTGGAAAATCTATAAAATGAATGGCTGAAATCTACTCAGCGAAAGTAGGCGGAGTGGAAAGCTCCAAAACGTAAATTAGGATACGTTTGGAGAGGCAAATAAATTCGAAAGACATTATGTCGAAAGTCGTATGATATTATTATTATTATTATTATTATTATTATTATTATTATTATTATTATTATTATTATTATTATTAATTCAGGCTCCATGGCATGCTGGTGGCCTTTGGTCACAGGGGTCCCGGCTTCGATTCCCGTCAGGGACGGGAATTTTAACCATAATTGGTTAATTCCGCAGGGGCTGGGTGTATGAACGCTCAGATCGCCTACGGGCGTCACTTCAAAAGACCTGCACCTGACAAGTCGAACTTGTCCTCGGACACTCCCGGCACTAAAAGCCATACGTCATTTCATATCATCCTGCCCCCACCACCACCACCACTACTATTTCGTGGAGAAAACATTACATTTTTATTCCATTTTGGGAGGCTGAAACTAGGAATTATTACAAAAAAGCAATTTGTATAAGCCCTGAGGTATGATTCACCCGCTTGCCGCGCGCATTCGTCAGTCTGGCAGTCTCTTTAGTATCTGTTAGTTTCTTAGTGAGTAGCCAAATACTAAATGTTTTTAATTCTATAATCACGCCATACTTCTATTTAATTGTAATACGGTACATGTGCGATATTGTTCCTTTGGTGAAAGTTTTATTGTATAGTATTGAATCAAAATCTCAAAAAAATCTATTATTACCGGCTTTACCGCACTTAAGTTAGTAAACTGTAAACCGAAATTCGCTCAGAGAGCTTCAAAAACTTACCATTTTGTAGCTTTTCTTTCTTTTTTTCAGTTTTGATTATAAAAGCCCCCCCACCCGCCCGCTGTATCCCACAACTTGGGTACGTTTTGTTGTTTGTACATTTCTTGCTCGCCCCTCCCCCCCCCCTCTAATTCCCAATCGTCGTTACTTATTATTATTATTATTATTATTATTATTATTATTATTATTATTATTATTATTATTATTATTATTATTATTATTATTATTATTATTATTAGGCCCTTAGTAAGCAATAGGTACGGTATATAGATAAAGGGGAAGGTAATTATATAATAAAATCGAGCGAAGGATTATCTCCGCCTTTTATGTTAACATTTCTTTTTTTTTTCATATCATAATAAGACAGCTTTCTAAGTAATACACCCGTCTGTTGTCAGCCAAGTCATTCCGCTTAGAAATGACCATTTTTTAAAAGGGGCTAAGTTTTAAAGTCAGTTTTTGGCAAATATATTTTATAAGAACCTAGGTCTTTAGAAACGTATTTTTTTGTACATTTCAAATGGAAAGAAATTGTAATATGATACTTTAAATTCCTATGAGCAGGTCTAAGAAGTATGGAATAACTAATAAATACCATATAACCCATGTATAATTATTTACTACAGGAGCACCATAACAGACTTGCCAGAAAGATACAGGAACATTGTTTTATCTATGACGGGGAATTGTCACTCACCCGGTCGCCTTCGCTGTGAATCTGTCTCCTGCCAAGCACTTTGCCGTAATGCGGCCAACGCTTCCCAGGCACTGAATCATTGAGTTTAAAAATTTGTACTTAACCCAGTTCACAGCTGGTGCTAAAAATGTTCGCCATTCACTGCTACACATTGCTAGCACCTCCTTATGAAATTGTTATTTACTTTGAGAAGTTCTTCAGCACTGATTGACACGATTTCAGCGCCTTTTTTTTGACAACTTGCTTTACGTCGCACCGACACAGATAGGTCTTATGTCGATGGGATAGGAAAGGCCTAGGAGTGGGAAGGAATCAGCCGTGGCCTTAATTAAGGTACAGCCCCAGCATTTGCCTGGTATGAAAATGGGGAAACCATGGAAAACTATCTTCAGGGCTACCGACAGTGGGGCTCGAACTCATTATCTCCTAGATGCCAGCTCACAGCTGTGCGACCCTAACCACACGGCCAACTCACCCGGTATATTTCAGCTCTTGTATAGCCTTTAAGCTCACTTATAGTGTGAGGGTTTCTCGCATACACCCTATTTTTAAGAGTACCCCATAGATAAAACTTGCATGGTGAGAAGTCTGGGCTTCGCAGGATCCGCACGTTCCTACTTATAATCCTCATACCGAAAATGTGACGCAATTCTGTTGAATGCTTCAGCAGTGTGAGCAGTGGCGGAATCTTGTTGAAAATATGCTGACAAATGTTCTCCGTAAGTCAGTTCATCAAGAAATTTGTCAAGGATCTCATTAACACAATGCCCACTGTTGATTGTGCTCTCATAAAAAATAGGCTCGATCATTCCGTGTCCATTAAGTGCACACTAGACCCCAGTTTTTTCACCACACAAAGGTGTTTCGAGTACAAAGTAATACGTATTATTCTGAGAACAGATGTGCCCATGCAGATGAAACAATGCTTCGTCAGTAAAAACATAAATAAATCAATTTCAGATAGATTTCCCCAGAATTACCTCTATCTAAAATCCAATTTTAAAAAATCTGACTTCTTATTGGGGTCATATTCCCTTAACTCTTGTACCATCGAACTCCTGTATGGCTTTAATTTAAGTAATTTTACTGCTTTATTAGCAGAACTCTTACTTACTATAGTTTCTTGGGCAAATGCCTAAGACATTTTTGCAGGGTGTGCTCTAATCTCTCTCGAAACTCATCTAATTTCTCTTCTGTAAAAACATGTCTCCTTCTATGTCTTTTACAATAGTTTACTGAAATTTTTAGCTAGACTTTTAATTGTATTGGCGCTAGGCATGGGTCTGTTTGGAAATTTCTTACGGAATTCCCATCGGGTTTTCGCACAAGATTTCCAGGCATTGTAACAACACACTGAGCCCAAAACACGTGAACAACTGGCTCAGCTGAACCTTGCGCTGATAAGGCTCTCAGCAGACTGCAAAGGAGGGGGGAACTTGTGGCTCCGAGAAGCGCATCGCGGCGAAGTGCTTGGTGGGAGACAAGCTCGCAGTGCTGGCGACTGGGCAAGTGACAATCCCCATCGCAGATAAAACAATATACCTGTAGTAGCCTACCTGCCGTATAGTTAAACAGATGTATTACCGTCAGGGTGTGAAATCGCGGGGGAGATGGGAGGGATTCCCCCCCCGCCGACGATTTTATCTCAAAGTGTCCCCCCCCCACTAAAATTGCCCGGGGGGATTCCTTCATTATAAAATAATGAGGAAAATGTAGAACACGTATAGTTTATTATTGAAATTAATGATTTTACTGTGCATATTTCCATAGAAACATCAGCAATAAATCAAATGACTGCCGGACCTTGAGCAAGAAAACAACGCAACAGTGGAAATCCGCATCTGCAGCCTATTGTTCATGTTTCATTCTGGCAAGCGCGGAGTCGTGCCCAAGTTCGATAGGTAGGCCTATATATTTTGTCAAATGCCCGGAGACGATTGGAACCCCAAATGGCACCATCAAAAGTGCGGGTAACTACACTGACTGACAGAGCAAATGCAACACCAAGAAGGAGTGGTCAGAACTTTATGCCAATTGCAGGGTAGACTGACGTCACTGAGGTATGCTCATGATGTGAAATGCGCCGCTGTGCTGCGCACGTAGCGAACGATAAATGGGACACGGCGTTGGCGAATGGCCCACTTCGTACCGTGATTTCTCAGCCGACAGTCATTGTAGAACGTGTTGTCGTGTGCCACAGGACACGTGTATAGCTAAGAATGCCAGGCCGCCGTCAACGGAGGCATTTCCAGCAAACAGACGACTTTACGACGGGTATGGTGATCGGGCTGAGAAGGGCAGGTTGGTCGCTTCGTCAAATCGCAGCCGATACCCATAGGGATGTGTCCACGGTGCAGCGCCTGTGGCGAAGATGGTTGGCGCAGGGACATGTGGCACGTGCGAGGGGTCCAGGCGCAGCCCGAGTGACGTCAGCACGCGAGGATCGGCGCATTCGCCGCCAAGCGGTGGCAGCCCCGCACGCCACGTCAACCGCCATTCTTCAGCATGTGCAAGACACTCTGGCTGTTCCAATATCGACCAGAACAATTTCCCGTCGATTGGTTGAAGGAGGCCTGCACTCCCGGCGTCCGCTCAGAAGACTACCATTGACTCCACAGCATAGACGTGCACGCCTGGCATGGTGCCGGGCTAGAGCGACTTGGATGAGGGAATGGCGGAACGTCGTGTTCTCCGATGAGTCACGCTTCTGTTCTGTCAGTGATAGTCACCGCAGACGAGTGTGGCGTCGGCGTGGAGAAAGGTCAAATCCGGCAGTAACTGTGGAGCGCCCTACCGCTAGACAACGCGGCATCATGGTTTGGGGCGCTATTGCGTATGATTCCACGTCACCTCTAGTGCGTATTCAAGGCACGTTAAATGCCCACCGCTACGTGCAGCATGTGCTGCGGCCGGTGGCACTCCCGTACCTTCAGGGGCTGCCCAATGCTCTGTTTCAGCAGGATAATGCCCGCCCACACACTGCTCGCATCTCCCAACAGGCTCTACGAGGTGTACAGATGCTTCCGTGGCCAGCGTACTCTCCGGATCTCTCACCAATCGAACACGTGTGGGATCTCATTGGACGCCGTTTGCAAACTCTGCCCCAGCCTCGTACGGACGACCAACTGTGGCAAATGGTTGACAGAGATTGGAGAACCATCCCTCAGGACACCATCCGCACTCTTATTGACTCTGTACCTCGACTTGTTTCTGCGTGCATCGCCGCTCGCGGTGGTCCTACATCCTACTGAGTCGATGCCGTGCGCATTGTGTAACCTGGATATCGGTTTGAAATAAACATCAATTATTCATCCGTGCCGTCTCTGTTTTTTCCCCAACTTTCATCCCTTTCGAACCACTCCTCCTTGGTGTTGCATTGTCACTGTCAGTCAGTGTATTTTGTAATTGGCGGGCGTGATAACTCAGTTCCAATGGTTCTATCTTCTCATCAGGACGGCCCAGGCTTGAATCGCAGTCGATCGATACATGAAACATTTTTAAATGGGAAGTCACGTTCTATTGATACGGATTCTACTTAAAACACTAGATCCCGTCCCTTACGTTTCCTTACACTTTTGAGCCAGAACCGCATCATTTATGGTGGCGTATTTTGAGTATCCAACCATTCTTCGGACTTACCTTGTACCTTCAATGGTGAGTGGATGCAGTGGCGTACCCACAAAATAATTTCAGTGTCCAGGCCAGTAGTGTGGATAATATTTTCCTTGGAAGGGGCTGTGAAAATATTTTTTATTTAGAATTTGCTTTACGTCGCACCGTAGGTCTTATGGCGACGATGGGAAAGGAAAGGGCTGAGAGTGGGAAGAAACGGCCGTGGCCTTAATTATGGTACAGCCCCAGCATTTGCCTGGTGTGAAAATGGGAAAACACAGAAAACCATCTTTAGGGCTGCCGATAGTGGTGTTTGAACCCACTATCTTCCGGAAGCAAGCACACAGCTGTGCGCCCCTAACCGCACGGCCAACTCGCCCGGTGGATATAAAAAGAAAGCCGGTCCTACCGAGTGCGGTGACGGATCTTCAGTAGATATTGTTGGTTTTGATTGTTACCATGTACAATCATAGCTTCTGTACATACACCGGCTGCATTATTGAAACTGTTCGTAAAATTGATAATATCGTTCTTCGTTTGTGAGGAAGTAGAATCTTTATTTAATTTGTCTTCTTAAAAAAGGAACCACTTTGGTACTACACTCCGTGAAGGTGACTACCTTCCAGGCCGTAGATATTTCGATTACGGGAAACTCAAGGAAAACTCTACTGCACCCAAAAAGAAGGTTGTATCCTCCCCATCCCATGCCTTTCTTAACTCTGTCTGTGCCGGGAATCGAATGCAGGATGCCTTAAGTCAAATTCGAAAATAAGGAGACCTAAAAGTAACCAGCCTGTCCCACGGTGTACGGGTAGCGTGCCTGCCTCTTACCAGAGGCCCCGGGTTCGATTCCCGGCCAGGTCAAGGACTTTTACTTGGATCTGAGGGCTGGTTCGAGGTACACTCAGCCCACATGTTTATAATCGAGGAGATATCTGACGGTGACATGGCGGCCCCGGTCTAGAAAGCCAAGAATAACGGTGGAGGGAGAGGATTCGTCGTGCTGACCACAAGACACCTCGTAATCTGCAGGCCTTCGGGCTGAACAGCCATCGCTTGGTAGGCGATGGCGCTTCGGGGCTGTTACGTCATGGAGTTTGGTTTGGAAAAGTGAACAGAGAAGGAAGCGACACCCCTGCAAGGCTCCTTAGCTTCCAGCTAGTTCTTCTGTCCGGCCTCGTGCCTTTAGGAAAGCAAGAAAACGTACGCCTCAATAAACGCTCCTCATGAAACCTTTGTAAAAATACTAACTGCATCTATTTATAACAATAATCACAAACGCCTTCTTTTCATGTGGCTCAGTTGGTTGTGTCTCTGTCCTTCTGAGTCCGAGTTCGCAGGTTCAAATCCCGGCTTGGATCGGTAACCCTTAAAACGGTGTTGAAATGGCATCAGCTCAGTGTCGTTGGTTTCTGACACGTTAATGAAAATTATACATATGAATATTAGCGTCACAAATCTCTAGCTTTATACTACTATATTCTGTATCCCAGGCCTGCGAGGAAAGTAATTAACAATTTACTTTACGTTGCACCGACACAGATAGGTCTTATGGCGGCGGTGGGATAGGACTTAGGAGCGGGAAGGAAGCGGCCGTGGCCTTAATTACGATACAGCTCCAGCATTTGCTTGGTGTGAAAATTGGAAACCACGGAAAAACATTTTCAGGGCTGCCGACAGTGGGGTTCGAATCCACTATCTCCCGGATGCAAGCTCATAGCTGCATGGGCCTAACCGCGTTGGAAACTGATAGGACAAGGTAAACCCTACATAGCATATGTTGTAACACGTATTTTTCTTTACCAACTAACAAAATACCTATACCCATACGCTTTACATTATTTATTCATTTATTTATGTATTTATTTATTTATTTATTTATTTATTTATTCATTTATTTATTTATTAGTGCCTTCAGTACAGTGGCGAAGTTAGGTCTCTAGGCCCTCTCGTACACTTAACCACATACTAATCAGAATCTTAAATAAAATACTGAGATAGTCAAAATAGTTAAAACTACATAAATTAATAGAATTGAAAATAAATTTAAATAAATTACTTACTAAATTAATATTAGAACTAATTAATATTAAAAACTTTTAAAAATGGCTAATCCTCAGGAACGCACACATCCATATTTCAACCATTCAGTCAGCTGTCCTCAGCAGGTAGTCTCGGCAGGTGACCTTAAATCGTGATTTTGAAAAGCTAGTTTCCCTGACCTGAACTGGCATGGACAGTCACCACAAAATATCTATTAATTTTATTTTATTTTATTTGTGCGGTGCAGTGGAATAGAAAGAATGAATCTAGAACGTGTATTTAAGTTGTGAAATGATGATAAAAAAATGAATTTAGAAGAAATATACATTGGCTGAATTTCAGCTACCACTCTGATCACCATCGTTAAAGTGTGTAGCTGCCGACGTTTATCAGACATCAGCCATGAGACAGCCTGATAGTATGGGATGATATGAACATGGTGCCCGATATTGAAAATAAATCGCAGGCAGGAATTCAGTGCTCGTTGAAGTTTAAGTGTTTCTTCTCTCGTCATGTCAACTAAAACAACGTTACAATAATCAAGAATAGGGAGAATGAGTGTCTGTATTCGTTTGGCCTGTAGCTCAAATGGAAATACATCCCTCTGCCGTTTAAGAGGGTGAAGACCTCCAAAAATCTTTTTACGTATTTGTTTCGTGTGATCAGACCAATCAACTGCTTCATTCATCATTACACCGGAATTTTAAACCGTTTAACTGTAGGGAATAAATCAGTAGGATAGGCGGGATTGAGACATTGTTTGAGCAGCTCAGTAATTTTCGTGATCCAATTATAATTGTCTGAGTTTTTTTTTTTTTTTTTTTTTTTTTTTTTTTTGCAGTTTAGTATAAGAGAGCTTCGCTGTGCATATACTGTACACTGAGTCATCGGAGATCCCTGTTAATACCTTGTCTTGTAGTGTCGATATATGAAGATCGTCAGCACAGAGGTCATGTGTGTTATTTCCTGTCACAATAATCAAGAATAGGGAGAATGAGTGTCTGTATTCGTCTGGTCTGTGGCTCAAATGGAAATACATCCCTCTGCCGTTTAAGAGGGTGAAGAACTCCAAAAATCTTTTTACGTATTTGTTTCGTGTGATAGGACGATAGTCAGAGGGTGATTGTGGGTCTAAACTCTTAGGTACCGATACAATATTGGCTGTTTTCCAGACAGTAGGGAAAGTTCTGTTTAGTAAACAGTAGTTCAGTATGTGTGTCAGCATAGGCAAGATAGCACCCATAATGTTATGTATAAAAGTAATAGGAATATCATCTACACCTGTAGTCTTTGATTTAATCGGGTACAAAGCCTTTTAATCTGATTTTCTGTGACACTGTGAAATGTGAATTGTGGATTGGCTGGAGGAGAGGGCGGTGAGTCTGTGCAGTTAATTTGGGTAGGTTGATTATTTATTCTACTAAAGTAATCGTTCAGTTTGTCAAGTGGAATGTCAGGAGTTGTCTGTCTCTGTTGATGTTTTCCTATTCCCAGAGCTCTAAGCTGGTCCCGTGCGCGATTAAAATTTAAGTTGTTAGCTAATTTCCGAAAATATATACATTTTTTTACATTTCTGATTAACTGCTTTGTGAGATTTCTTAAGATGCGGTTAGATTCGACGTCTGTGTCATCTAGGGTTTGTTTATAATGTCGAAATAACGAGTCACGGTGGGCCATCATTCTCTTGCCTTCATCATCATCTAGCCATGGACAAGAAGAACGAGAAACCTGTATTCGACGTGTGTGTGTGTGTGTGTGTGTGTGTGCGTGCGTGCGTGTGTGTGTGTGTGTGTGTGTGTGTGTGTGTGTGTGTGTGTGTGTGTGTGTGTCTTTGCCGCATTATTTGTATAAAATGTCACTTCTTTATGGCTTATCACATGACCATTATTATAATAACTTTACCGGATTTATTCTAAACCAGAATATTGCATCCTTACTCAAACTGTTTATTCTTGCATTCATTTCACTTGTACTCGAAATATATGAAATGCTGCAGTTATGTTGGGATGGGAGTAACAGTGGTAGCCGGGGGACGGCGTTGTCGTCCAAGAAGTCCAGACACCCCAGGAGTTTTAACGAATGTACTTTTATTGAGCATTTTGTATATAATGTTCATTAATATTAGCTTACGGAGTCCGACTCATTGGCTGAATGATCAGTGTTGAGGCCTTCAGTTAAGACGGTCCCGGGTTCGATTCCCGGCTGGGTCGGGGATTTTAATCGCGTCTGATTAATTCTTCTGGCTGGGGACTAGGTGTTTGTCCCAACATATTCATATTCAGACAACATACTACACTACCAACCACCAAAGAAACACACAACACTGATTACATCCCTCTGTATAGGGTTGGCGTCGGGAAGGACATCCGGCCGTAAAACATGGCCAAATCCACATGTGCGACACAGTTCGCACCCGCGACCCCACATATGTGTGAATATCGTGGGAAGAAGAAGAAGAAGAAAAATTACTATTAGCTTCCGGAATCCGCACGAATCCACCACTCTTACTTGGATCCAAGGACACCCATTTTCTTTTTCGGTATTCTACACCACCGAAACTATGGAAGTTTGGACACCTATCAAAACAAAATTCTGAATGAATGCCCCCCCCCCGCCCAAACTGAAATCCTGCCTACGCTACTGTGTCTTGTGGCAATTAACTGAATTCTAGCTGCTTTGATGGCTCAAAAAAGAGTGCATTTTTCTTCACTTATCAATAGTTAGAATAACAGCTCTTTCTTGTACTTCCTCCTGAAGCTATGAACGTCCTTATAAACCTCCCAGCCTTCATTACAAAAAGCATTGGCAATATGGCCTCATACTGTATGATATTACGGTATGCATTTCTAATTGTAAGTGATGAGCTGAACCGTTGCCTACGAGATACACCAAGGCCGGGAAATACAGCACTCTAAACTTGTCTCGAGATACTTCCGACAAGCGCCGCTAGAGTTCTCTTTACTATTCTGTCTCGCGCGTTGGTTTGCGAAAAACTATAAAATTTAATTAAAACTAGTAATTTCAGAGGACACCAAACAGATATAAGATAAAAAAAATAGACTAAGAGCAATTGTATGACTTATTTTCTAGAACGTAGGCCTTTGTCTCACACTGTGTTAAGACGAAATAAGTAATTCACGAAAACTTCGTGATCAATTAAGACAAATACATATCAGCAGCATCAATGTTCAAATGATCACAAGAAACAATTCATTTCATCTCATAGAATATTATCTATAGTGTATGACGTACCGATACATAAGATTAGCTTACCTGAGGTGCAGGAAGTTATCAAAATTTCAGCACTTTGCGGTTCAGGGATTTCCTTCGGAAATTCTTGAACCCATCATCCTGTTCGGAAATTTTCGATGAAGTTCAGATATCTTAAAACGTTTTTCTGATTTCATTGCCCGTATCCTACTTCTCAATTTAAATATTGTTTCCCTTAACCTGGTATTTGACTTTCTCGTCAATAAATATTTCGATTTAAAAGAGCTACTCGTAGACTTTCCCTTACATAGAAACGAGACTTGTAACCCTTTTTCGTTTGTGACTGGTGTAGAACCGTTATTTGTTGAAGATATATCATTATCAGAATCAGAAATTCTACTAAATTTTCATGGTACGTCATTTCTGGGAGCTGGATCCTTCCTGCGCTTGTTACTGTTCTGTTTATGAACAGGGTACACACTAAAAACAGAAGGAACTTTGTTAGGAAGAATTCGCTTGATTGATGTGCTTACACTAAAATTTGACTCTTTTTTTTTTTTTTTTTTTGCTTTACGTCGCACAGACACAGATATGTCTTATGGCGACGATAAGACTGGAAAGGGCTAGGAGTGGGAAAGAAGCATCCGTGGCCTTAATTAAGGTACAGCCCCAGCATTTTCCTGGTGTGAAAATGGGAAACCACGGAAAACCATATTCAGGGCTGCCGACAGTGCGGTTCGAACCTACTATCTCCCGAATACTGGATACTGGTCGCACTTAAGCGACTGCACCTATCGAGCTCGGTGAATCTGACGTATTAAAATGCGAGCTACACACTCGATAAGAGTTGTTAGGTACCTAAAGACATCCTAGTTTATCACCGTGCCTGGAAATGGCTTGCCTCCACTTCTCTCTTAAACCGCGCTCCGAAGGGAAACTATGAAACGTCACATTTTCTTGCTTTTTAGCAGTATCGGAAGTACACAGAGGTACACAACAGTTCGCCATCTTCTCAACCTCACATACACACACCGACAGAAAAAATACTGACAATAAATTGCACAAAATCAACACAACATCACTATTAGTCCGCACATCACAATGTTAAAAGTCCGCCAAGAACAGAACGGAAACCTGACATCTAGCGGGCAAGCCGTGAACACGATCGGGCCGCTTTTTCAGCGGCAAATTGCTTCCTATATCCCGGCCTTATGTATCTCGTAGGCAACGGCTGAACAGGCAGTGTCCAAGGACTCGTGCCATGTTTGATTCACACCATAGTGGTTTATTAGCTGTTTCTATAACTCCTGCTGAACGAACTTTGTACTGGAGCGATGTCTGCCACCACTTTTAGTCTATGTTTTCAGTCCACTCCGATGTTGAATGTTGAAAGTTCAGCTTTCTCAGTTGGCCTTATCAAATACAGTAGAGAAAATACGCGACATTCAGCGAGATATCGAGGGACAGCGATTAGAGCTCTCTCTAGCGGATTGACCTGAGAACTACTGATTCTGTCATAAGTGCACGTGTATTTGTGTGTGAATTTTTTGGTGTTATTTATGCGTTTTCAGTGAGTTGACATAATTAAATAGTAGCGTGTGTCATTCCTTGATATCTCCTCTTAACATGAGGTATGTGCTGTGTTTGGCTGCAGAAACTATGAAGAAGAGAAGAATGCGCGTTCTTTCTTCTGTTTCCCTCATGACAAGAAAATGTAATATTGCGTTTGCATATAATATTCTTCCAGTGACAAAAGAGATTTTTATAGTACTTCATAATCTTCTGACCTGCTCAACCCATATTTTAACTGGCTTAAAATATAATACGCATATTTTGTTGTATAGTGCAGCAGTTAACCTTCATACCGATGTGTTGTAGGTGTGATCTGTGGGTTTGATTTAATTCAGGAAAATACATATGCTTATGAGTGTGGCTGGTTGTGTTCCAAGTTACCCCATTTGGAAAGCCGTAATGCGTTGTCAAGCACTGAAGAAAATATGAGTGATTTGAGAAATGCACATATTTTGTTGAAACACCATGATCATGCAAATTTGCTTTTCCCTAATGTAATGGCATTATGGCAAGTATTGCTTGTAGGGAAAGTTTGCATGTTTTTGAGGCTAAATTTATAGATTTTCTTTCTGTTAGTAGGCTTCAAGTTAAAAGGAAAATTGTCCAGCTCTTAAATGTAAATTCATTGAATCATGTGTGTAAGGAATGTGCCGATATTTTTGTTGACAAGTGTTTTATTATGATGATACAATGCTTTTAAATGAGAAAAAAGAAAAATCTAGCCGTAAACGTTCAGGCAGGAATTCTAAAGCTAAAAAAGTAATGCAGTCCATTTCACATCTTGATTATATGTCCAATTTCCAGTCTTTAAATAATAATCTGGTAAACAATTCTTCATTCATTTGTCCAGAATTGATTTAGCATCTTTGAAGTTAATATCTTAGTAACACTTACGTTCTAGACGTAATTTATTTATCCATTTCCGTATATACATTTCAATTGATATTCGAATTTAGCGCGAATTTTCAGGTCAAGCCACTAGAAGCGCCACTTGCGACTTGTCTCCCATTTTAACAAGGCTAAATCCGGAAGTGTCCTGTATTGTCTCTAGCAGACTCTCTCTGCTGTATTTGGCCTGTCACCAAACATGTCAAACTGCTAAGTTAAAACAGATAGGGCCTATCTAACTATATAGGCTACTCATATTATATTTTTAAAAAAGAGAAGTGTCTGTACATGGCTCAGAATTTAAAAAGAATGGTATTTCTGTGTTGGTTGTGTCCACAGTAACAAGGAAATGCACTTTTTAATTTTCCATCATTTCTGGTTGTCTGTCTGTATGTACGGGCATCACGAGAAAATGGCTGAAGAGAATTTAATGAAAATTGGTAGGAATGTAAAGTCGGGGAATAATACACTACAACCTAGGCTACAAATAATCATATTTATGCTGAATGAAATGGTAGTTTAGGGGAAGGCCTAAAATTTAATTCTCAAATATCTGTGTCTATTGGCCTAATTCTATATATATCCTGCCAATAAATAGCCTACTACACAAGTACAGTTATATAGAATTATATTTATGATCATTTATGTCTTATACATTTTTACCGTAGGCCTACCGGTTATTATAATACAGATATTCGTGAATATCGGTTTTTATAGCGAAGTCCATATAACGCCGAACCACGAGCAAATGGGTGAACAGAATTTGGAATAAGATGATACAGTCTAGGTTATAAATAACTTTTATTCATGCTGGATGAAATGGTAGTTTAGGGGAAAGTGCCTAAAATTGAATTTTTAAAATACGTATGTTACTGGTCCTGTCGAAAAGTATTACATAAGAAATGTTGTAGAGAATACAGGTTCCAGTCATTTATATCTTATAGAGTTTTACCGTACCATCTATAATAGAATAGTGAATTTAGACTTCTGTTGCTTGCTTAGACCTAGTCCATATCAACGCCAAGCATTGTTAACATGGAAATATTGTTTAATCATGTTAACTGGCGATGGTTTTTGTCATGATTGTCTTAAGGTGTAAAACCGCTTGGTCATCGGTCTGTATCGACAAGAAAAATGTGAAGATGATTATAAAAAACGAGAAAAATCGTAACGAAATGATAGCTCGAAGAATAAGACAAGGCGGAGTCATATAGGAAAAGACTGCTTTTACATTAGATGCTCTAACATCCCAGAGTCGGAAGAAAACGAAAAGTGAAGGCCTACAATATTGAAAACTTGTAAAACTGGCCAACAACAGTATATTGACAATTGTTGTGATGTGATTTGTCTCTTCTGCTGCCACTCATCTCCGATAGATGGGATTACTGCTGCACCCAGAGTAAAACAGCCTGATTGAATATTGGTAGAAAGTAGTTGGGGAGTTACATTGTCCCGTCAACGACAGGTACTACAGCTAGTCTGTAATATAAACGAGCCCTTATGGGTAAATTTATTGAGGAATCGGTCTTCTGCAACCACTTAACTAGTTCTTTAGTTGATGTTTGTCTTGGGGCAAAATGTGCGTAAATTTGATTCCTGTATAAGCTCTCATTTATTGACTCCTTGTTATTTTGTGCAGCCCTAAACAGTTCTCGAATAATGCCGACCGTTCAGTTGGTACAGTCTGGCTCTTTGGCTGTATGGTCAGAGTAGTTGCTTTTGGTTGAGAGGGTCTTCGGTTTGATTCCCCCATGTCTGTACAATTGATCTAGCTCAGTGGCTGGGGATTTTTGTTTGTCCTAATACACATCTTCATTTACATTCAACATACTACATTACAAACCCCCTCAGAGACACACAATAGCGAATGGTGGCACCTTGTTGTTATAACTGGGCTTAATCCACGTTATAGTGAAGAAGGTGGCTTATGCAGAATTTCTGCAAAGACTGGTTATTCAAATGCAGTTTATTGTTATTTTAATTACAATAACAATGACTGCAACATGACAGGAGAGTACAGCAGCATTAAATTCAGAAAACTGGAAAAATTTGTTTTTTAAGTTTTTTATCTCCTTGTGAGTGTGATAGCTGGAACTTCCTGATTTGTGATGAAGCATCATGCCCAAAGGCATACTTATTTTACAGAAATTCACAAATATTATGTCTCAGCATCCTCATAGAGATGGAGAAAAGGGTCAACATCTTGCTGAAGCTTTTATCTGAAACAGAATGAGAATGCTGAGTGGAAAGTGTTAGAGGTGTACGGTATCAGCTGAAAGAGACTGCAGAGTGCCTTGAAAATTCTCCTTTGTTTGTGTGTTTCAGTTATTTTTTGCTTGAAGTAGTTTCTCTCTTGACTACGGTATCAGAATATAGATAAAGTGGATTTTAACTCTGCAGAGATCACAGCAAATAAAATAGCTGATAATCTTGACATTACCAAGGAGTTAAAGAAAGTTCATTGTAGGAAGATATGAAAAAATGAATTGAGTACAGTACTTGATAGTCCCCTGAGAGGAGAAAACGTTTACAGAACAGACTACATTTACATAATGGTTGACATGATCAGCAAAGCATGTACCGGTATATGATAAATTGTGAGGTAAACTTTGCTTTCTGTACAAGATTAAATCTTTGAAGGGAATATTTGATGAAGAACTTCTCCATCACTTATACTCTTCAAGAAGTACGGTACTTACTGTATGTTTTGGAGATCATTGAATCATTTTTTTGGCATTAAACAATAAGTGCAATAGCCTTTGTCATAATACATTATAACATACAGATACACTTCGTACAGATTAAATGAGCTTACTACAATGATAAAACGATGTATTCCTCAAAATATCTCACATTGAAATGGATACACTTCTGTATCAATATAAATTTAAGCTCTGTAAAAACTACACAATTATATTGAAGTAAATTGACACATGTGCCAATAACAATAAGTATAATATTGAAGAAGAGGTCCATCGGTGGTGCAGTGATGCTGTTGTCCATCCATGCTCTCAGGTACATCATACTGGATTATTGTGAACACGGTTATGTCTACTCCCGAGAAAGTAAGTGTAAAACTTGATGATAAGTGCGGTAAATGCCGTAAACCAGTTAAAAACGGCATCCTGTGTAAATTGTGCGATCGTTGGTGGCATTTTAAGTGCGGGAAGAGGTCCAGGGAGGAAAAATTTAATGCAATTGAAGACTGGTTTTGTGATCAGTGCGTTGCGAATATTGTTATCGGTGATGGCGGCTCGAAATCTAAAGATCGAGAGCATGAAAATGCGTTGGAAATTATCAATATTTTGCGAAATGACATTGAGGAACTTAAAGCTGAAAATGACGCACTTAAGGATAAGATTAATGTGATGGAGTGTAAATATTTGAACTGTGGATTAGAGTTCGAGTTGGATTCGAATTATGAACCTGTGCGAACTGAAACAGTTAGGCCTAAAAACTGTAGACGATGGGAATCGGTGCCGGTAAAATACGCGGGCTTCAAAAAACAGATAAAGGACGATTGTCACTTTCCTGTTTTAAAGAATAGGTTTGAACCCCTTGCAAGTGGCACTCATGAATCTGTAGATAACAGCTCTGAAGTAAATTTGTTGGATGTTCGAAGTGAAAGTAACAAGAATATTGTAAAACCAAGTTGCAAAACCTCGCGAAAATCTGTGAAGATAAGACTTTTTGCCGATAGTCAGGGGAGGAATATTGCTTCAGAATTAATTAGAAACAGCAAGCATGATGTTTCTGCTGTGATTAAGCCTGGTGCAAATTTTAATGACATAACCTCAGAAAGTAAAAAATACTGTAAACATTTAGGAGCTACGGGGGTTGCTGTTTATCTAGCAGGGACTAACGACGTGGGAAGAAATAACGCAAGGGGAATGATATCTTCCCTCAGATCAAGACTCCAAGAGTTGCATCACACCAATGTTGTGGTATTTTCGGTTCCTCATAGACACGTTAGTACGTTTACATGGGGATTGAGATCGATTTGAGTACACTTACCGTATTGAATACGATCCCCGTTTACATGTACAGTAGTTGAGTATCGTATTGAATCCGCCAGGCAACATCGACGTATACAGACGATGCAGAATTGTTGTAAAATCGATATCACCTCTTAGAATTTAAAAACGCCAAATGCAGTAGAAGCCTAGGAGATAACTTTCAGTTTTGAAAGTATGTGTGGTATTCCAAATGTAATTGGTGCAATAGATAGAAAGCACATTCCAATTTTACCCCCAACAGAAGGTTATCGTGATTTTCTTAATCGCCAGGGCTGGCCGTCTTATAATATGATTGCAGTTGCTGATCATTTATACAGGTACGGTAATATATTTACTGGCTTATTATATTTGTCATTTCGACAGAACTTTAATGATGATGATTTTGTCAGAACAAACATGGACTGTGTGCGCAGTCGTTTTCAATACGATCTCTGTACGATCCGCGTTTACATGGAACTCAATTCGAACTGAGTACGATACGATCCCAGATTTTACCGTATCGACCTTGAGACTCAATCCGAACTGAGTCCCCGTTTACATGGCGTTTTCAATACGGGAAGTGTACACAGATCGATCTGAATCCTGCATGTAAACGGCATGGTCTTGTGTTAACAAGGAGGTAAACAAGGTCTATGAAGAACTTTTGAAAATATGTAGGCACTTCAAGAATGTAAAATATGTAGATATAAGTAATTTAGGAAGAAGATTTCATACCTGGCATGGTCTGCACCTAAATAGGTTGGGAAAAAGGTACGTTGTAAATAGTATATTAGAGTTTGCTAATGCAATTAAAGATGTCGAGTGTAAAACTTTTCCTATTCCTCTAAAAAACTAGAGAAAGTGACCGATGTAGGTCGGTCTGTTGTGTTAGAGTCAAGGAATGATATTAATGCTTATGGTAGTCTAGACAGGTTAGGTACTTTTAAAACTGTATTGGAGAATAGTATTAATGTGCAAGGTAGACAGTCTAGGTTAGGTTATCATCAGTTCACTAAAATCAATGAACCAGTAGAAACAATCATGAGCAACATAGTTATTTTTCACATTAACTTACAGTCAATTAGAAATAAACTGGATGAATTAGATGTAATACTCAATAAAATGCCTACTGATGTTTTGTGTGTAAATGAGCACTGGCTGACTAGAGATGAGACCAATCTATATATACCTCATGATTTTGAATTAGGAAGTATTTTTACTAGAGACTTCCCACTAACACATGGTGGAGCTGCAATATATGTTAAGAAATCACTTAAATTTGAAGTAATAGATGTTTCCTCCTTTTGCATTAATAACCTATGTGAATCAGTAGCTATTAGATTGTGTGAATATGATTTTGTTGTAGTATCTGTGTATCGTGCCCCTAACACCAATATAAAATTATTTATATCACAGTTAGAGAAGTTGATTTCTTATTTAACTTGTAAATATG
The DNA here is from genome assembly GCF_040414725.1 of Anabrus simplex. Classification (NCBI taxonomy): domain Eukaryota; kingdom Metazoa; phylum Arthropoda; class Insecta; order Orthoptera; family Tettigoniidae; genus Anabrus; species Anabrus simplex. Next base: position 39,087,101 of record NC_090270.1, on the reverse strand, counting down.
ATCAACAGATTGCTATAGCTGGTGACTTTAATGTAAATATCTTAGAGGTATCACAAAATACTCAAAACTTCCTTAATATGTTAAGATCGCATGACTTATATTGTACACATGGTGAACCCACAAGAAATAATGCATGCCTAGATAATGTTGTAACCAATGTACACAAATCATTTTACAAATGTTCATTTCTAGGACAAGATGTATTGTCAGACCATGGTGGTATTTGGGTTGAATTTAAAGTTAACTGTACCGGTAAGAGAAGAGTCATCGAGTCATCAAAAGAATTAAAATGCATCAGACGTGTCATATCAATTAAAGGGGTTAATGAATTACAAGACAAATTAATAAGAACAGACTGGACTAACCTTTATGCCATGAATGATGTCAACCTTGCATTTTCTTATTTCATTAACACGATAATTATATATTTTAATTCAGCCTTCCCTGAAAAAGTTGTAACTATAAAGGCCAACAGCTCTAAACCAAGAAATAGAGTTAAAAACTGGTTTACGCCTAATTTGGGTAAAATGCGTAGCATTATGTTAGCTTATTATAATAAGTATAAATTAAATAATAATTTAGAGGATAAAGAAATATTCAAAAACTACAGGAAATTATATAAAAAACATATACATGAGGCTAAACTTGCAGCAAATGACAGGTATATCCTAAGTGCGAACAATAAATGCAAAGCTGCATGGTCTATCATAAGAAGTGCTAGTCATACTTTAAATAACAAAGATGTGATTCCTCTAGAACCTGATCAGTGTAATAGGTATTTTATCAGTGCACATGAAAGCACATGTGATCAGGATAATAGCATTTCATCAGATGGGGATGCAAGTAAACATAATTTCTCAGACTGGTTGCATAACTTTGATCTTCCCTCAAATGTACTGAATAATGATTTTAGGTGGGTGGAAGTAAATCTGCAAACAGTCAGAAGTATTGTCACAAATTTGAATTCATCTAGTACCCAAGACATTTATGGTCTCTCTAACAATACAATCAAAGCAGTTATTGACATGATATTAATGCCATTGACATTTTTAATAAATTTAATGCTTAGACAATGTGTTTTTCCTGAGTGTTTAAAGATGTCTAAAGTGATACCTATCTTTAAAAAGGGGGATAGAATGTGCCCATCAAATTACCGCCCTATAACAATAGTACCCATTCTGAGCAAAATTATTGAATCCTGTATATTTATACAACTCGACGAGTACTTTTTCAGAAATAATTTGCTTTACAACAAACAGTTTGGATTTAGGAAGGGTCATTCAACGATAAAAGCAGTTGAATGTGTCATCAAAGACATATTAAATAATTTTGAGAATAAAACAGTCACAGGTGCTACATTAATTGACCTGACGAAAGCTTTTGATTGTGTCTCGCATGAAATCCTAATTCACAAGCTTAGTTATTGTGGAGTAAGGGGTCATGAACTGAAATTAATGGCATCCTATCTCCATCAAAGGAGACAGATGGTGGTAATAAGTGATAAAAAATCTGGTATGGAAATGGTTAAAGCAGGTGTCCCACAAGGGTCTGTTTTGGGACCTTTCCTGTTTTTGGTCTATATCAATGACCTAGCATGTAATGTTCCCTGCACATCAGTTCTATATGCTGATGATACAACTTTCGTAAACAGTAATGTTGATATCACAACACTACAAAACCAAGTCAGCACATCTGTTAAAATTGCTGAAAACTGGTTTCATCACAATAAATTAACTATTAACGTCACTAAAACAGAAAATATCATATTTACCTTGGATCACACTGTAAATAATGGCTGCCGTAATTCTGTTAAATTATTAGGCATACATGTAGATACAAGACTTACATGGGAAATACATACATCAGAACTCTGTAAGAGATTATCCAGGGTGTGGTATCTGTTGCGGAAACTGAAAACCTGCATCAGTCGGGATATGCTACTTGCATCCTATCATGCTTTCTTTCACCCTCATATACTGTATAGGATCAGGTTATGGGGAAATTGTCCCACATCAAATAATGTATTTATATGGCAGAAAAAGGCAGTCTGTCTAATTGCTGGATTCGAATTTAGAGACTCCTGTAAAACTTCCTTTGTGAGCCTAAAAATTATGACAGTTCCCTGTTTATATATTCTTACAAATATTATGCATGTGAAAGAGAATCTTTCCAAATTTAAAGAAAGATCTACAGTTCACATGCACGACACAAGATACAAGAATGATCTGGATACTCCTTACTCCAGGCTTAGTAAAAGCACAAACAGCCACTGTTATCAACAGCTTAAGATGTACAATAAGCTTCCACTACCTATTCGAACATTAGACAATAGTGCATTTAACAGGGTACTGTCACAATTCTTAAGGAAAAAGGCATTTTATAGTGTAGAAGAGTATCTAGAATGTGGTATTTCAAAAACTGACATAATATAGGTAGCTAAAATAATTTTTCTAATGACTCAGGCATAATTACTAAGATATTGTATATAGATTATTTTTATTTATACTGACAATACCTAGTGTACATTTTCTGTACTTGATGGTGGAAGAATAAAATATCTGAAATATCTACTTCTATATATGTAGGCCGAGTCATAAGTCATGGCAACTATTTTTTTTCACAAACAGGAGAAAAAACAGAAAATCTAAGACATGCATTTGGAAATGTACAGTATGTACTTGTGTATGATGCCACTAGATGGTGTATGTAAACAAAAGTGTGGGTCTAAGCATGCCCCCAAGTTCAGTGTGTGAGCGAGAGTATCACAAAATGGAAGTCAACAAGCAGGAGCAACAATTGTATATTAAAATAGCAGTTCCCCACGGCAGAAATGCACGCCAATGCCATGCAGAGCTGCGTGAAGCATTAGGTGTATAGAACAGTGGCAAGGTGGTTATGGTAATCCTGGCATACAATGTTCAAGGTGATCTTGTGTGTCATCCAGTGCGTGAGGGACACACTGTCAATGCAGTTTATTAAAATTATTTTTTGTTGTACCAATTGCGCAGTACAGTGCGAACCAAACATCCAGATCTTTTGGACAATGCCATAATCCTACATGACAATGCGACAGCTCACACAGCAGCCATTGTTCAGCGTCGCTTACAACGGTGGGGATGGGAGGTTCTTCCACACCCACCTTATTCACCTGATCTGAGCCCATGAGACTGTGGTTTAATCCCCAAAGTCAAGAAGCCATTACGTAAACAACGGTTTGCTAACAAGGAGGACATCTTAACAGCATTTTGGAGAGAGGTGTCACACGTTAGCGATACACATGCAGCGAATGGTTTTCAGCACCTGCCCCAACGCACAGTGGAAACCTTAGGTGATTATTTTAAAGGTCTGTAACCAGTGGAAACCTGCCCTTTGTACATAGTCTTGTGTATTTGCTGTCTATACCATAATAAAACAATGAGAATCTCTTGAAGTCAGAATTTGTCTTCAGGCAGTATGCATAAGTACATGCCCTATATTTCCAAATGCATATCTTAGATTTTCCATGTTGTCTCCTGTTCATGAGGAAAAAAAATAGATGCTATGACTTATGACTCTACCCTTGCTGAAGCGCTTTATGGAGGATGTATGAAAGTGGTGTATCAGAAATGACAAATTACTAACTCACTGAAGAGTATGAATACAAATGATATAGCTTTCAATCTTCTGAGAAATTTGGTTCAGCAGAACTGGACTTCTAGCCTGTAACTGATGCATTCAATGCTTCTAAAGGCTGGGGAACAGTTTTGCATGGCAGTTCCTGAATGCTTGTAAAATTGTTCAAATCATTGTTTGGTTATTGTACATAATTGTTGTTGTACTTTATTCTGCATTTCTCAATATGACTGTCTCTTGCTATATATGATCAATACAATTGTAGTTGTTAAGCACTGCTGCCTATTTACCACCAACACCATTTTAAGGAGCCTCGAAATTAACTTTGCCTTGTGAATTCTATGGCCCCTTATGGTCATACTTTCTGATATGCTGATTTGAGCTGCTTGGTGAGCGCTCATAGAAGAACTGGCATGCATTAAGTTGAGGACATCTCGTGTTTCAGTGTTCTTCATGCCCAATAACTATCTTTCTTAATTTGTTTTATAACTGTTAGGGTTTTCAGGCTGCTAAAACTAACATTGAGTAAATAAATTTAAAAACTACCTGAACTTACTCAAAATTGAAAAGAGACAGCTTAAAATATTACAAATTACAATAACTGATCTCCCCTGTTCCTTACTGCTTTTTCATATTTTGTGATGCACTCTCTCAAACACATGCCACTGAGATTGGCGTCTGTTTGAAAATCAAAGCCAACTAGTCCATACAGTTGCTAGGACATTTCCATCACCAGCGTATCTCACATTTATGAACCTCGCCACCATTCGGTATGTTTCATCTGAGACACTTGGAACTGTCTGGCTTGCAGCACAGTAAAGGGAAGAAGAGAGGGAGGTCAGTTCCACTGTGTCGTGTGCGCGATGATGACCGGACTGATACACAGCACAGCAAAGCGTTTATGTTTACATTTTCAATGAGCACATGGCCTAACGGTGCATGTGCGTTATGATGAGTCAAGATCGAACAGCATGGTGGTAGCTTCTGTAAAGTCAACACTGCGTAGACCTGTTTCACTTACTAGAGGTAATGAAGCGCAATGCATATCCTCGTACAGCTTTGATAAACTGTGATTAAAAATTTTACAATTTTCTTTACCTTGTACTGACACAGACAGGTCGTGTAGCGATGATGGGTTAGGAAAGGGCTGGGAGTGGGGAAGAAGAGACCATGGCCTTAGTTAAGGTATAGCCCCAACATTTACCTAGTGCGAAAATGGGAAACTATGAAAAACCATCTTCAGGGATGCCGACATTGGGGTTCAAACCCACTATTCCCCAAATGCAAGCTGACAGCTATGCGATCAAACCGTCCAGCCAGTTAACTCGGTCTGTGATTATCACAAGTCAGCCATTATTCTTGGCTTATTATCCCCCTTATTATTGCCCCAGTTACGTCCCTGTGTTTTGCCACAGAGTAGAGATCTCATAAATAAGATGCTGGAAAGAAACTGCCTTGCCAGTACACTTTATATTAATCTTATTTGTTCACTAAAACCATTGTACACCTTTAGAGAATAATATGATAATATGATTTACAGCATCAATGAATAAAACAAGCTTTTCTTGAAACATGGGCAATGTTTTTAATTAATAAATAATATTAACATAAAGTTTACAGTATTTAACAAAAGTTTAAAAGCCAAAAGTGGAGAACTTTTATAGGTTTTCAAAATGTTTCAAAACTTATAAACTTCAACAAAAATAAGCCAAAAAAATATTTGCAGACTGATTCATACAATAAATGGAGAAGCAGGAGTTCATTAATTGATTTTTGCTGGTGGTCTTAAACTTTTGCGAGATATTGTATTGGCAAGGTGGATCTTTCGTATGTCCTATTTATATGATTATACAAGTCAGTACAGGAGTAAATAGCAACCATTATGGTTAAATTTATCAACAAAGAATAGAGACTTGCTGTGCGTGTGGAAATGGAAGTGTGATGTCTTGAATGTAAATGAAAACATGTATTAAGATGAACACAAACACCCAGCCATTGAACCATTGTTGGTAATCAAGCCCAAGACACTCTGAATCAAAAGCAAATACACTGACTGTTCAGCCAAGGAACCAGACTGTCTCAACTGAATAGTTAGCTTTATTCGAGAATTATTAAGGGTTCCACAATTAGCTTTGTTCGAGAATTGTTGAGGGTTGCACAAAATAACGAAGGAGTCAATAAATGGGAGCTTACACAGGAATCAATTTTATGTAAGTTTTGGCCAAAGAAGACAAAGGTCAACTAAGGGTGACAGGTTGGAGAACTCGGTAAGTGGCTGCAGGAAACTGATTCCTCAATAAATCTACCCATAAAGTCTCATTAATTTCACAGATACCTGTTGTAACTTAGCAGTTTGTCATTCCATATATCTTTTTCCCAGATCTTGTGGAGGTGGTTCTCTTTGGTTCTCTGTACATGGTCACTTATAATGGGGTCAAATTCGGTCAACAACTTCACCACTGCTTTCCCGTTCCAAGCTTTTTCTAAGATCTCTAAACACAATATTATGTGTACTCAATTAGGTACTGAATGACAGCAAGTATCCTTTTAAAAATATTTCCCCATCATTTTCTTTCTGCTTTAAGTTGAGTCAAGTATCCCAGATTTAAATCTTTATTTTAACTCTATCCACTTAATTACACTATCCGTAATACGATAACTGGTAAGCACCAATATTTTTCTGGTCCCTTACACCACTGTCTACAGATGAAGAGGTGGTGGGTGGTGAGAAAAGACAGCAGGCAAAACAATAAAAATCTCTTTTTCTTCCTTTTTTTCTTTTTTGAGTATACCAGCAAATGCTCGCCTTGTTTTCCGTTGTTGCTTAGGACTCTAGTGTAATCAAAATATAAGAAATGTCCATTATTTACCTACATTGAGAGGGTAAGTCATCTTATCAACTACAATTGCACCCTGATGAACTAAACTGGTTATGACTTTGTCATGGACTAGGGAAAGCCAGTCACCAGGATGATAACTTATATTTGCATGTAACGAATGTTCTATCATTGTCTATGACTGTTTGGCATCAACTAAGTATCATTCCTAGCCATATTGTTGTTTGAAGTTGAAGGTTCAATTAAACAGAAGTCTTTCAGTTCAGAACCATCCTGTTTTTCAGTATTAGTACTCAGTGGTTTAGTTGGACCGGAACGGGCTGGAACGCCGTTCCGGAAAATATTTTCCCGCTTTACAATGACGTAAGATTTTTACATTCAGTAAGAAAATCTTATAATCTATACATATTACTGAAACGTTATGGGTGTACTCTAACGGACTAATATCCAAACTTACGGTTTTATGTTCATAAGATAGGTCGATTTTACACTGCTGGGTGGTTTTCTGGTTCTCTAATGTTGGCTACACTGCTCTTGGATTCGGAGAGCGGGAAGTGAGCACAACAACCTTCTTCCACTTGTTATGTTTGTGTGAATCCAAGTGAATCCAAAACATTTACAATAAGATGGGTAGCATCAAGCCAGACAACTGTGAAAGCTGTCTGGGAAAACTATAGTGCACTAGTAAAACATTTTAGTGAGCCCAAAAATGACCACCAGAGAGACTCCAAAGAAAGGCAAAATTCCAAGGCCTAGAAAATATGTTAACATGTGTAAAAGTCCTAGAAAATATAGCAGTTATATATGATGCTCTTGTTGAGTTAGCTGATTTGTCATTAGAGTTGCAGAAAAGAGAGACAAGTCTGACAGAGGCTCAAAATGCAATCAAGCACACTATGAAAGGGTTTGAATCTATGTGTAACTCAGCTCCTGGAGAATACTACAGAACAGTTCTTAAAGCAGCAGAAAACAAAATGTTTAGAAACATAGGATTACATGATTCTAAAAAAAAAAAAAAATAATAAAAAAAAAAGTTGTAAAAATTGACAGAAAGCAGTTTTTCAGAAGTCTTGTGAACAATTTAAACAACATCATCTCATCTTGGTTCCAGCTCTAGTCAGCAGAGACATGAGAGAATGACTAAAGGTATCAGTGATTCAAAGGTACTATACAAAAATAACTGGCCCTCCACTTCTACTTTGGATATATACTATGGTGATGAGGGTGTTGGCAACCTTTGTGACTTTTTCCACGTGTCAGACAAGACGAGGTACATTAATGCTTTTAGAAAGTATGTCCAGAGCAAGGAAATTCCAGTGGAGGTGATGCCTTTAATCAAGACTGTACAGACCATTCCCATCTCTTCAACAGAAGCTGAAGGAGCTTTCAGTACCATGAATGAGATCCTCACCGAAAAGAGAAATAGGCTGCTGGATGCAAGATCAAGCGGACTTATTTTCATAAGCAGCGTTGGACCTCCTGTGCATATATTTAACCCACATCCATATGTCAAGTCATGGCTACGAAAGGGGAGACGTTCAGCTGATGAAACAACTTCTCGGAAACATGAGGCTGCTGATTTTCACACCCAATACGAGTCCATTTGTAAATTGCTAAGGGGAGTTCCTGTAAATATTTCGTTTCAACTAAATCACTGTTAGTACTGCTAGTAAGATAGATCCACTAATTTTACTTTTCTATTTATTTCATCTGGCCTTTTTCTTTATCTTTGCATAGCCAGACTCAAGTTTCCTACCAATACTCCTTCCCTTCTTTCCACTTCCAGACATTTTCAGAGACAACACAAAAATCTAATGGAATGCTTACTAGAATAAATACTATACACATCTTTACTGTCAACACAAGAAACTTACAGCTCATCACTAGACGCAAGAAACTGCAACAAACTACCATTAAACTCAGCCTAACATTTCTGAGCTGTTGCACAAGGATTACTGGGAATACAGTTCAGCCAGCATTCCTTGCATCAATTAAATTTTGAGCTGCAGTGCAAATGACATTGGGAACTCAATCACCATGCACTCCAGTAAGATAACAATAATTAAATAATTTAATAAAATTTACCGAATTTCTGAGGCCACTTCAAGCACGAGTGCTTAGCCAGTGCCATTCTATTTTTTTGCCTTAACATAGTGGTGCCTCTGGGTATAGCATAGCATATTTTACGCGAGAAAGGGCTATAGCCATTTCATTTATGAGCTAGCTCCCTCTGTGGATCAGTGGTGGAGTGTCAGCCTCCAGATCCTAAGACTGTGGGTTCAGACCTGGCACTGTTTGTTGGATTTTTAATGGGTAGAAAAAGTCGAGTCTGCACTCTGTTCATACAACGACGATGTGTAAAAAATCTCCGGTGGCACATCTGGTGTTAACCTGAAAAAATTAATTGAAATTCAGCCATAGATTATCCTACAGAGATTCATTTCTCTGCCATCAGGTAGAGTGAAACAGAACATTAAAAATGACACACAGGCAGCCTAAATGGCACCAGACAAAAATGTCCGCTCACGGTGGCTGAGGCCATATTATTATTATTATTATTATTATTATTATTATTATTATTATTATGCGATGAGTCGAAATTCACAAGGCTTGGTATAATAAACATCCATAATGCACAAGTACAGGCTCTGGTGAACCATAATTCTGTGGAATGCTCCTCATATTAGCAAATAATTTCTGGGCGGGAATAGTGGGGAATACTTTGACTGGGCGCTATGTACTGGTAATGGAAGGGTGTTTCAGTGGTAATGACTGTTTTCACTTCTTTGAGGAGATGTTGCCAAGGTTGTTGGAAGAGGTTTTTCTCGGTATGATTTTAGCATGATGGTGCACCACCCAGTCACTCCTATGATATTCGTCAGTGGCAGAAAGTGAACTATCCCAGAAGATGAATAGAATTGGTTCTGGTAGACCAGTAGTCTGACCCACCAGAAGCACTGATATAACCCTGTTGGGTTTCTTCCTAAATGAAACAATCCTTGTCACAGACTTTTGTTCCCTTGAAGACCTCCTCAATCACATTCAGAATGCTGCAGGTAATATTGGACATCAGCCTTGTTTTTTGCTCTGTCAGTTGAGTTGTGTGTATGCTGATGGAAATTAATTCAAGTTACTGTTGTGACATTTTTTCTCACCAGGCCCAGCATAGACCCTCTTACATGAGGTGCACTCATCAACAGTCTGCCTGTAAATTGCAGTATGAGAAGATTTGTACAGTACACACCCACTCTTCATACTCATGCTGAAATTACAAATATTATGAATGTTTGTAAGGATTGAGAGTTGCTCTAGCGTCACACTGTGGTGCACTCTACCGTAGTTGAACGACACCCATAAAGCTGTGTGAGAGGGGGGCATCTGTTTCTGGACAACATACAGTTGATCCATATTGACAACCTGCAAACATCTACTGGGCCACTATGTTCCAGAGTTCTGTTTTATAGAGTCCTTCTCAGCCAGTTGTCAAGTTTGTTAAATGTATCTACTCATTATAAGTCACAGTGCAATCAAGATTATGACTGGTTCCTATGGCTACAACTTGAACAAAACAGTGTCATTTAACTAAACAAACATTATCTTCACAAAATAACTGAGGGATATTGGTGTCATTCTTCAAAAAACATTTCACCAAAGTCTCAGTATTTTTAAGTGTCATGTTTCATTTACTCTTTTATATGGTCATGTTTTTTAATTATGCCAATTTGGGTCTATATAATGGCTGAGGATGACCTCAAAATAAGGTTAAGACTAGTTGCATTAATGTTTTAATGAGAACATAGCCAATTTTTGAATGAAAATACAGTTAAGTTGTCATTGATAACACAACCCAGCATTTTCAAACTTTTTTCTTGTGGCAAGAGGTGTGATAGGTGATCTTAACTAATTTTGGGTCGCTGAATACGAATCCGTTGTCCGTTTCTATGTATTTTGTCATGTTTTCTGGCAATAGGTATATAAAAATAAGAGATAGACCTGAATATTGCATTGAAAAAGTACTGAAAAATGTTGATAATTTTGGAAAGATTTATATTTCTTTGCATTACTATATATTTTGAAATAGTTGAATATTGTCTTGAATTATTATATACATGAATAATTATTGAGTATAAAATTACAATGAAATATTTAGCATTTATTGTAATATAATACTGATTTACACAAAAACACATAAACAAACTACTCTGAGGCAATGAAAGCGTTTTATTTTGACAATTAAACGTGATTTACAAGCAAACAATGTAACTTTTGTTCAGTATCTTTATGAATTCATAAATGTGAACAAAATAAACTTTAACAGTCCTAAATGTCCGCTGGGTATGAATGCTTGGCTCCCCAGCGTCTGACTGCATCAAAGATGGTCTTTTCTTTTCAAACACCAACAGTAGTCGGCCATCATTAGTTCATCCCACCTCCCCTGGTATCTTCTTTCTGCCTCCTTGATGTCCTGATATAATCTCCCTCCCATCTCTTCATTAACAGCCCCAAGACTTTCCTGAAACTGATCGAGATGGGAATGAAGGAAGTGCAGTTTCAGACTCATTCTACGCAACTCTTTCATGTCATCCAACATCGTTTTCACTACTGTTTCGTATTGTTCATCCTTTACATTTCCTAGGAACTTCATTATGGCGTCTCTTATTGAATTCCATGTATCAAGTTCCACGGCATTCATCGTCTGTTGAAAGTTTCTGTCTTTCAGAAGCTTTCTAATTTGTGGTCCATTAAAAACGCCTCCCTTGACTTTTACAACAGATAAATGTGGAAATTTGCTCGCAATGTACTTGAAACAGGGGCTACTTTTGTCCAAGGCCTTAATGAACTGCTTCATGTTTCCCAGTTTGATGTGTAGTGGTGGCAAAATAATTTTTTGTGGGTCAACTAATGAAGTATTTGTAACATTTTTCACAAGTGTCAAAACTTGTCTCTTGGGCCAGGAAGGTGTAGACCAGTGTTTGTCCATAGCTCTGCTGTCCCATTCACATAAATAACAAGGGAATTTAGTGTAGCCTGCTTGTTATCCTAATACAATACCACACACCTTCAAGTCACTACACAAATCCCACCGGTGCTCATGATACTTGATTTTATCTAAAACAGTTTGCATTGTGATATATTGTAATTTTATTTTAGTGAAACCGAATGTGCCACAGGATTCAAATAATAACATTAAGTTATTTATTAGACCACCTAATCAATACAAAATCGTCTTGGATGATTTACATAAATTTGTTAGCTAATGGTGGGACATGTTTCGCCTTCCCTGAAGGCATCATCAGCCATAGTCTTAACCTTAAATTAAAAATAAGCGTCTAAATAACATGTAGTGATGAAATGAATTTTAAAATCTTGAAGAGATTTGAAGTAAAATAACATTAAAAATAACAATGATGGTTTGAAAATACAATGTGATGAGATACAATAGTGGAAGTATTAGCAAAATTAACATTAGAAGGCTGCTAAAATAAGTACAATGGATAAAACAACAGATTGTTATACAATCAGTAGTAAGATTGCATAAAAGTAAAGTTGATAGTCATGGCGGTTATAATTAGACGATGGCGAAAAATCTTATATAATCAAAGTAAAGAGGAGAGAATAAAAGTCAAAGTTAGTCGTGAGATCAGAAGTTCATCATGATCTTGAAGATAAAAGACGAAAGTCAGATGCATATGGTGAAGTTGTAGAACACGTTGAGGATATGAAGTTGGTGAATAGAAGTTGAAGAACAGTTTCAAATAGGATCACTATGGACCATCTCAAAATTTGAAGTGATGTTCAAATGTTGTAAATTGTGAGTTTGTAGATATTCTAGTTGAAAAAGCATATACAAGTGGAATCTGTAAATGGAAGCAAGAAACGTAGAGTTAATTGTGTGAAAAGATTGAGGTAGAATCGTATGCACTTACCATTTGACGGTGACAAAGATAGCTTGTAATATTATGAGTTAGAAGTATTTGCAACAGTAGACTTCTTGCTACGTGTGTTATAACTGAAGTTTTGTGCTGGAGGGGGATCTGTTTGCGTTGACGTAACTATTGGAGGGGGGCTGCTATTGGTGGGAGGGAAGGAAGAGAGTGTATTACTGCGCGTGTTGTAACGGTGTGAGGCTATTGGAGGGAGCGATGTTCCGGTGGGTGTGGCTATGGGTTTATTGGTTGTATTTGAATTAGAGGTACTAGCGGCGGGGGGAAGGGAGGGGGGTATATTAGCTGTAGGGGAGGTGGGAACTCTAATTGATGTGAGGTTGAAGATTTTTAAGAATTTGTTGGTGAGGGAAGTTGATTCTCGTAATCAAATAAGAATCTGTTCATACAAGGGGCTTTTTTTATCAATAGTGTCATTTAGATTTTTATCTTTATTAAAATGTTGGTCGAGGAAAATAAATAAGTTTTCATATTCTGTCATGAGTTTGCTTTTATCGACTCTTTTTAGGATATGGAGGTCTTGTTCTATTGTGGTGAATTTATGCCCGGTGTCCCTCATATGGTTGGCCATTGCGGAGAATTTGTTGTGTCTTTGGGTATTGTAATGCTCGGCGTATCTGGTAGAGAAGCTGCGGCCAGTTTGGCCAACATAAGAAAAATTACATGTAGAGCATTTCAATCTGTATATTCCTGATCCAGAGTAACTATTGTCTGTGATGTTGATAGAGTTGTGATTGAAGAATAAATTACGATTAGTGTTTTTTGTTGTGTAGGCTATTTTTATTTCGTGCTTCATTAATGAATTGGTTATCGGGTAAATGCTATGGTTAGTGAACGTGAATTTAGCGTATTTAGGTTTGACGGGTTTTAATGGAGTTAAATTGGTAGCTAGTTTCAGTTTGGTTTTATTGATGATTTTATCAATCATATTCGTGTTAAATCCATTGAATTTAGCTATTTCCTTGATGAATAGTAATTCTTTCTTTAAATTAGTAGAGGACATAGGGATCTTTAATGCTCTATATATTAAACTGTGATAAGTGGCTTTTTTATCACAGACAATAGTTACTCTGGATCAGGAATATACAGATTGAAATGCTCTACATGTAATTTTTCTTATGTTGGCCAAACTGGCCGCAGCTTCTCTACCAGATACGCCGAGCATTACAATGCCCAAAGACACAACAAATTCTCCGCAATGGTCAACCATATGAGGGACACCGGGCATAAATTCACCACAATAGAACAAGACCTCCATATCCTAAAAAGAGTCGATAAAAGCAAACTCATGACAGAATATGAAAACTTATTTATTTTCCTCGACCAACATTTTAATAAAGATAAAAATCTAAATGACACTATTGATAAAAAAAGCCCCTTGTATGAACAGATTCTTATTTGATTACGAGAATCAACTTCCCTCACCAACAAATTCTTAAAAATCTTCAACCTCACATCAATTAGAGTTCCCACCTCCCCTACAGCTAATATACCCCCCTCCCTTCCCCCCGCCGCTAGTACCTCTAATTCAAATACAACCAATAAACCCATAGCCACACCCACCGGAACATCGCTCCCTCCAATAGCCTCACACCGTTACAACACGCGCAGTAATACACTCTCTTCCTTCCCTCCCACCAATAGCAGCCCCCCTCCAATAGTTACGTCAACGCAAACAGATCCCCCTCCAGCACAAAACTTCAGTTATAACACACGTAGCAAGAAGTCTACTGTTGCAAATACTTCTAACTCATAATATTACAAGCTATCTTTGTCACCGTCAAATGGTAAGTGCATACGATTCTACCTCAATCTTTTCACACAATTAACTCTACGTTTCTTGCTTCCATTTACAGATTCCACTTGTATATGCTTTTTCAACTAGAATATCTACAAACTCACAATTTACAACATTTGAACATCACTTCAAATTTTGAGATGGTCCATAGTGATCCTATTTGAAACTGTTCTTCAACTTCTATTCACCAACTTCATATCCTCAACGTGTTCTACAACTTCACCATATGCATCTGACTTTCGTCTTTTATCTTCAAGATCATGATGAACTTCTGATCTCACGACTAACTTTGACTTTTATTCTCTCCTCTTTACTTTGATTATATAAGATTTTTCGCCATCGTCTAATTATAACCGCCATGACTATCAACTTTACTTTTATGCAATCTTACTACTGATTGTATAACAATCTGTTGTTTTATCCATTGTACTTATTTTAGCAGCCTTCTAATGTTAATTTTGCTAATACTTCCACTATTGTATCTCATCACATTGTATTTTCAAACCATCATTGTTATTTTTAATGTTATTTTACTTCAAATCTCTTCAAGATTTTAAAATTCATTTCATCACTACATGTTATTTAGACGCTTATTTTTAATTTAAGGTTAAGACTATGGCTGATGATGCCTTCAGGGAAGGCGAAACATGTCCCACCATTAGCTAACAAATTTATGTAAATCATCCAAGACGATTTTGTATTGATTAGGTGGTCTAATAAATAACTTAATGTTATTATTTCAATCTAATATCATCAATACGGACCAAAAATGATATTTATTACATGTAATGTGCCACAGGAATCGAAGCTAGAATGTTTCCGTTATGAAGTAGTATAGCCTTTAAGCTCCTCTTGCAGGAATCCACAAACAGCCGATTCGCCGTTATCACAAAGCAGCACTGTGCTGCAATTACACATTTTCAGACAGTAAATAGCAAATATCACGAAAACTAGATGTGATACAATAGAACCAATGACATTTCTGAAATCAGGAGACCTTATTTAGTTAAAATCACATATCAGATGCTTTGCCGCAAAAATCATGCTGGGTAGTGTAATTACGTATTGAATAGGTGGACCCACTCTTACCCCATTTAATGTTGAATACTTGTCCGGCTCCATGGCTAAATGGTTAGCATGCTGGCCTGTGGTCACAGGGGTCTCGGGTTCGATTCCCGGCAGGGTAGGGAATTTTAAACTTAATTGGTTAAATTCGCTGGCACGGGGGCTGGGTGTATGTGTTGGCTTCATCATCATTTCATCCTCATCACGACATGCAGGTTGCCTACGGGAGTCAAATCAAAAGACCTGCATCTGGAGAGCCAAACTTGTCCTCGGACACTCCCGGCAATAAAAGCCATAATGCCATTTCATTTCATGTTGAATACTTGTCAATATGGATCATTGTGAAGTTTATGTCATATGAAACCACCATGTATTGAAGAATGCAATGAAGCAAGTTCTGACATAACATGTAGAAACTCATTGCTTTAGGTGATGGTGGAGGCTTAAACCTGCCAACTGTACTATACAATGCAATATATAAGGCTGGGAGAATTGCGTGTGACAGGCTAAGACCAACTTTCATTACCATACTTAAGAAAGGTAGTGCATCACATTGTGATGATTTTCACATGATCATTGTAATGTCCCATGTCTTAAATGTATTCCTATATATCATCCACACTCGAATCTTTGCAAAATGCGGATGCCAAATTATTTGTACTCAGTTTGGTTTTAGAAGTAGATTGGGAACTCATGAGGGTCTTTTCTCTCTCAATGTTTTGACTCAGAGATGCCAGGACATGAATGTCGACATATATGCATGCTTTGGCTACTGAAAAGCTTTCGATTGCATGTCTCATGCAAAACTTGCCAAAAATTTTCTAAACTACTAGTGTTGATGCTGGTGATTTACATATCATCACTCAGTTCTACTGGAACCAAACAGCAGAGGTGAAAGTAGAGGGAGACACAACTGAGAACATAGCTGTACATAGAGGTGTGCAACACAGCTGCGTCCTGTCCCCTCTCCTTTTAAATATATATTCTGAAACTGTGTTAAGAGAAGCTGTCAAGGATGTTAAATTTGGCATCAGAATAAATGGCAGTGTCATTAATAACATCTGTCCTGTTCATGATATAGTTGTGTTAGTCAGTAAATTTGCTGATCTTTGCATTATTATTGATAACATTGTAAGGATCAGTGCAGCATTTGGTCTGTTCATGAATATTGGTAAGGCCAAGTTGATTGTTCAGCAAGTGTCATCCTTCAAATATCTTGGCACTACAGTGAGTGAGCATTGCGATCTCAAGAATGAAATGTTACCCAGGATTGGGTAAGCCAAAAATTTCTTCAAAAGTATGAGAGCCCTATTCACCAGAAGATATCTCAAACTTCAGCTCCGAGTTCGCATGTTGCGATGCTATGTTATCCCTGCCCTTCTTTTTGGTTTGGAAAGCTGGATGCTCAGCCCTATTTGGAAGTTTGAATGAAACTGAAAATAAAAATCTTAAATTAAAGTGATCATACACCCTGCTTTCAGTGCAACAGTCCCTCTATAGTACAAATGTTGTGAAAATGAAAACCTACAACCTGTTTTCCAGTCATTGACTGGGTCAGGGATGTTATGAATGAATCATATATAGGCTATTAGTATGATGGTGTCGCCACTCCCAAAGTGATTTAGTAATGACTGATAGATACTATGAAATGAGAATGGAGAGTGTTGCTGAAATGAAAGATGACAGGGAAAACTGGAGTACCCGGAGAAAAACCTGCCCCGCCTCCGCTTTGTCCAGGACAAATCTCATGTGGAGTGACTGGGGATTTGAACCATGGTACAAATGTTGTATCCAGCAAAATTCTGTTTTAATTCCTTGCTTCCAATTTCAAAAAAGTTTCTAAAAACGTTATGAGAAATTAGTGAAAGTTGGCAACCCTAGTTTGACAATCGAAGCTGTATGAATCTTTGCAGTATTGCTGGGTTCCTATTTCCTCTTTCCTTCCGAGTTACTGTGGGGATGATTCGAGGGTAACTATTGACAAATGATGGACTGAGTTACTTTTGTATCTGAAATCAAAGCATGTGAAATATAAAAGTAGGATGAGTATTGTGTAGTCCTCAAGATACTAGTGCTGCTATAGAAAGAGTGTTGCTGCTAAATAATGCAAATGAGGACCCCTGAAAAGAATAAAATATTGTTGCCTACCCTGAGCGCTATAATAACGATGGCATTACATTTCACACAAACCTGTGTGTCCCTGAAATTAAATAGCCATGAATTTAGATCATTTCTTTAAAGATGGTTTTGTTTCTAAGTGTTTACCTCATATACATTACAAATTGATGCTCATTATATTATTATCATTTAACCGTCTCCAGTTTCCCAGGTGAGATGCAAGAACGCTCTCCACTTACGTCTATGCAAGTACAGTATACTTCTTCATCTTTGCACAATTCCACTCCTCTTCCTTGCAGGAATTTTGTTTCCACAGCCTGGAGTCTGCTGCTATTCCTTCTGTTGATGGTGCAAGTTACCAGACCAACTCTGAACAACCATTGAAGTTCAGGAATTCCTGCAGCCTTTATCATGTCAACACTCACTTCAACAATGCCAGGTAACTTGCCTTTCCGAATGATCTTTAAAGCATTTTCAACCACTGACCAGGTCAGGGAAGGCCCACTTTCTCTCCTCTCACTCTCAGCTTCTAAACCTTCTCCTTCCTTCTCTACTGCATCTTTTCCGTTATATAACTGTGCAAAATAGTTCCTCGTCACTTGTCTTAAGTCTGTCTCTTTCCATACAACCGTTCCATCGTTATTTTCCATAGCTTTCTATAGCTTTTCATCTATTTTTCATAATGTTGAACAAGAGCATCTTGTGGTTTTTGTTGTCCCTTTCTAATTTGAAAGTGAAATCCAACCAACATTTTCTTTCTCCGATTTGATTAATCTTAGCTTTAAGCTTGAAGTCTCTACTTCTTATCTAATTCTCTCAGTCTGATTTCATTTTGTCTTACACCCTTCTAGTTCTCTTAAACTTATCTTTTCCAGCTGTAGTAGGGCAATGGGGTTCCCACCCCCGAGCTAATCAGAGGCCGCAGAGCGGGTCACGTGACTGATGACGTCAGCTGCGCAGGAAATTTGAATTTGGTGTATGCAAAATTTGAATTTGTAAACAAAGCCACATGCTCTTGTTTGTAAACAAAGCCACATGCTTTTTTGACAGCTGACAGCTGTCATCTTTAAACAAGACAACGTTGCTAACCTCAGTGCTGCCATCTTTACGGCACTAAACCTCATGGCTATTACTTTAAGTATGTGGTGGCGGGCAATTTGAAATTCCATGTGCTTTTTTGACAGCTGTCAAGGTGACAGCTGCCATCTTTAAACAAGAGCGCATCGCTAACTTCAGTGCTGACATTTTGACGGGGCCAAATCCTCAAGGCTGCCACCTTAGGCACATGGTAGTGGGCAATTTGAAATTCTATGTGCTTTTTTGACAACTGTCAAGGTGACAGCTGCCATCTTTAAACAAGAGCGCATCGCTAACTTCAGTGCTGACATTTTGACGGGGCCAAATCCTCATGGCTGCCACCTTACGCATGTGGTAGCAGGCAATTTGAAATTCCATGTGCTTTCTTGACCTGCCATCTTCAAACAACAGACTATCGTAAACTTCAGTGCTGACACCTTGATGGGGCTAAATCCTTATGCACGTGGGTGCCTGAAATTTGAAAAATTCCGCGTTTTTTTGACAGCTGTCAGCTGCTATCTTTAAACAACAGAGCATCGTGCTGGCTTCTTGATGGAGCTAAATCCTCATGGCTACCACTTTAGGCATGTGACAGCGGGCAATTTGAAATTCCACATGCTTTTTTGGACATCTGTCAAGATAAAAGCCGTTATCTTTAACCACGTGCGCATAGCTTACTTGAATGCTGCTATCTTGACAGAAGTAAACATTATAGCGCTTAATTCAAATTGATCTTGACGGGACTTAGCTATACTGCGGACAAACAAGCTGCCCTTCTCAACTTACTACTACTATCTTAGTTATAAAACAAGCTGCCCTTGTCGACACATACTTGACATCTTATATCGAGCTGCCCTTCTCAACATACTATTATCTTAGAGAACCTAGTTTTTAGATATCCTTAAACCAAGCTGCTATTTTCAGCACCCTAAGACTTTGTTCTTGTTAACATACTTACTACCTTAAACGAAGCTGCTGTTGCCGTTACTTATAACAGATGTTGAGAACACTGATTGTTGTGCTCAGAACACAAAATGACTGATTAAATCATGTTTACTGCTTAGCAGGGAATATAATAGAATAGAATATATTGAATTATCACCTACAGGATGTCCCAATTACAGATGATGTAATAGAAAATTAAATTAAATAATTAAATTAATAAAGAATTAAATTAAATAATGTATATACAAATATACATGTATATATACAAACAGTTAAATCTTCTCATGTTTCCTACAGATTATTTACATAATTTACGAAATTATCACGTTCCACCCTTGAGAAGAACTTTCCGAATTGCAGTGGAAGGGTGGTAAAAACTGTCGAGTGACCTTTCAAGCTGATTTATGGTCCTAAGGGCTTGCATGAACCAAGAATTTTCATGTGCAACCGTCCTACATTTGGGCAGGTGGAATGTACATATCTGCCTTGTTCGTCTGCTTGGAACATGAAGTGGGATCAACCCCAGTATAGCCGGACAGTCCACTTTACTCTTCAAGCACTTAATCACTAACATTGCGTTCGCTCATTTTTGGCGCGTTGCCAGCGTATTCATTCCAAGAATGTTTCCAAATTCTTCATACCTGCTTGAAGAGAGTTGCATGCCCAGGAACCCAAAACTAATCCACTTCATGAACCTTATCTGTACTCTCTCGAGTTGGTGCATGTGGCCTTTCTGATATGGGAGCCACACCTCACAACCATACTCGAGACAGGGTCTCACCACGGAACAAAACAGTGTTTTGACACATGCTTGGAAATCTTTACAATTCCTTTTGACAAACCCCAGGAGTCTGAAAGATTTCTTTATAATACCATCGATGTGTTTCTCAAAGGATAAGCCATTCCTGTTACTAAGAATTATACCTAAATCATTAAACTCCTCCACACGATTTAAACTTTCTCCACTTATTTTATATCTGTAAAATACAGGTATTAATTTCCGAGTAAATGACTCGACACCACACTTGAGTTTATTCACTTTAAGGACCCACTTATCATACCACTCGCACATTTGCTTCAAATCCTCTTGTAGACAATCACCATCATTGTCTCCTTCTATGACTTTGTATAGTTTCAAGTCATCAGCGTACAAGAGACATTCACTGCCCTGAACGACTGTACTAATATCACTTAGAAACAAAACAAATAGAAGAGGACCAAACAGTGATCCCTATGGGACGCCAGATGAAGGTTGATAGGGGTCAGAGATCAAACCCTCGGACTTGACAAAACATACCTCGTTTTGTCAAGTAGCTCTTTAGCCACTTGAAAAACTCCCGGACACTCCATACGCTGACAACTTTCTCAACAAGGCTTCGTGTTATAAAGAGTCGAAGGCTTTGGAGAAATCAGTATATATCACATCAACCTGTTTACCTTTGCCTAATGCATCTGGAACTGAAGATAAATAAACTGCCAGATTGGTAACAGTTGACCTACCTTTAACAAATCCATGCTGTGATGGGTCTATGTACTGACTAAAACAGTCATAAAGGGATACCTTTGTCCTAAGAAGATGGATTTTATAGGATTCGAACAGAGAAAAATATATATCGCATACTGCAATGCTAACAAGACTAGAATTCTGAACAGCTTGCGCAAGATAGCGACTATACATAAGCTGCTATGACATCGTCCTCCTCCTCCTCTTCCTGCTAATCCTCCTCTGCTTCCTCCTCTTCCCGGTCTGTTAAGGCATAGCTTTATGTCTCTATCAAGTTTAAACATGCATTACTATAACAACGTGATCTTATGCATAAGGCTAGAATGAGCATGTGCTATTATTCTGTTTATAACCTGCAGCGATGACGTCATCATAGTTATGCATGTGTAAACTTGATCGTTATGAATGTAAACGTTAATTTACAAAATATGAATACAGCTAACGTACATCTTCCATCATTTACCTAGTGCGAAAATCAGAAACGGCAGAAACCCATATCGCACAAACCGCGTAGCCAACTAGCTCCGTAAACACTAATTTACAAAATATGAATACAGCTAACGTACAACTTTTATCATTTGCCTAGTGTGAAAATCAGAAACCGCGGAAACAAATATTGCACAAACCGCGTAGCCAACTCGCTCGGTAAACGCTAATTTACAAAATATGAATACAGCTATCGTACAACATTCACCATTTGCCTAGTGTGAAAAATCAGAAACCGCTAAAACACATATCGCGTAGCCAAATCGCTCGGTAAACGCTAATTTACAAAATATTAATACAGCTAACGTACATCTTCTATCATTTGCCTAGTGCGAAAATCAGAAACCGCGGAAACACACATTGCACAAAACACGTAGCTAACTCGCTCGGTAAACGCTAATTTACAAAATATGAATACAGCTAACGTACAACATTCATCATTTGCCTAGTATAAAAATCAGAAACTGTGAAAACACATATTGCTCGCCTAGTGCAAAAATCAGAAAACGTAGAAACCCATATTGCTTTAACTGCGCAGCTAACACGCTCGCTGATTGCAAATTTACAAAATATGAATACAGCACAACACGGGTTATCGAGCAGAACACTGATATACGCACACACATCACTCCTTTTTTAGAAAAACAGAACACACACGGACAAGAATGTTGCGAGATAGCTATTATATTTTATTTCCACTCACGCACGATTTTTAATTTACTCTACACACAGATATATGAATTGCCTAAGATACTTACATGTAAAAAAGGGGGGATATCAAATCATAATGTGTTGTATGTATGCATGTAGTCTGCGCCAAGTCATATGAGCAAATGAAAGCGAATACTGTGAGGTTCTGCTACTGCTTGCAAAAACGTGAACGGAAGTCACTTGAAAACGCAGCAAAATACTCATCACCTTGTTCGGGCATAGACAAGTAAGACACACATTTAGTTTGAAATAAAATGCTGGATAGCGTGGTTCAAATCCCGGTGACTTAATGTCCTGATACTTGATAAACCTAGTAATTACATCTTAGCCTTGGCGTTATAAGGGGCATCCGGCAGTAAAACAGAGAGTTTGATTCTTGTGTTTGTTTCTGTTATCTGTTACTTGATAGACCTAGTTTCTTGTAATTATATCTTAGCGTTGTCGTCAGGAATGCTATCCGGCGGTAAAACTACCTTTGATTCTGGCTTGGGAAACTAAAAGCTGATACAACAAACAGGGCACACTATGTTTGTTATTCAACTACCATGTTATATACACAAGATATATATACAAGATGTAATTATTAGAAACTAGGTCCTTCAAGTAACAGAGAACAGAAACAAACACAAGAATCAAACACACTGTTTTACTGCCGGATGCCCCTTATAACGCCAAGGCTAAGATGTAATTACTAGGTTTATCAAGTATCAGGACATTAAGTCACCGTGATTTGAACCACGCTATCCAGCATTTTATTTCAAACTAAATGTGTGTCTTACTTGTCTATGCCCGAACAAGGTGATGAGTATTTTGCTGCGTTTTCAAGTGACTTCTGTTCACGTTTTTGCAAGCAGTAGCAGAACCTCACACTATTCGCTCTCATTTGCTCATATGACTTGGCGCAGACAATAAATGCATACATACCAAAAAAGTATGATTTGATTTTTTACCCCCTTTTTACATGTAAGTGTTGTATGTCCGGCGCTCCCTTCTCGCTCCGCCAGCCAGCTACACGCGCGCCAAGTGTCATTCTTCTAGCCTCGACGCGCAGCCCTCAGTTCGCGTGCCTGAACCATCGTGTGTGTACTATAAAGAGGAACTCCCAGCCTGTCCAGATGCCCACTTGCCCCGGTGTCCAGCTCCAGAATACACCCTACGTCGAGCACGGAGGCTACTCCTCTTGAAAATGTGCTTCGGCCAGGTGGACTGAATTTCTGGCAGTACGAGGTCTCACCTCTGGTCACCGCTCCTCTTCCGCTGCCCATATCCAGTCATACTATTACATACCGTTATATTTCCCTAATTAATGCAAGCTCCCTTGGTTTCGCCAAGTAAGAATTCTTCCAACATTGAACTTGCTTTTATGAACTCAGCAAGGAAGGACTTTCCAAAACATTTATGTCAGTACTTCGGATAGTTTTCGACTATCAACTTTTCATATATCAAGGACTATCTTTTCAAGATAGAAGTGGATGTAAATACTGTAAACTTGTATATAGTGTACAGAAGATAGATCTTTCTCAAGATTCCTAATTCATTTTGCTTCAAGTTAAATTTCAGTTTTATTTGTGTAAATAGTGTATTTTGCATTTGAAGCGAATAATAAAGTTGTGTTTTGTAAATCTCAACCTTGGTTACAACACAACTCTATGGCGACGAGGTAAAAAAAAAAAAAGAACCCAACAAACACTCCAATTCATCGGCCCCAGTCACCAACTCTGTGGCGACAGGATAATAACTTGCAATTCATCCACTCCTGCACAACGAGGTACAGCAAACTCCGTGCCCTCATACACTTAGACATTGGCGACGAAGTCAATCAGTGCTCAGTGTGTCGCCCACTCCACAGACATTCCACAGCTCTGTCGTGCGCTCCACCTGTGTGGCACGCTCCAACGTGTTTGCTTGCTCTCTCTCTCACTCCCAGCATATACCGGTCAAGGTCGCGCCTACAACCAGTGCTGACACACAGCTCTCCTTGCTCTTTATTGCACGCATCTCGCAATGGCTACAGCTGAGCAACTCGCTACGGTATTCCAAGCCTTACAGCAGCAACAACAACAGTTTATGCAACAACAACAGGCAGCATTAATTCAGGCTATTCAAGCTATGTCTGTCTCTACACAGCCATCAGCTATTCCTCCGTTCTCTGCTTTTGATCCGGCTAAGGAAGAATGGTCAGTTTATTTAGCCCGCTTACAACAGCATTTCATCTGCCATTCTGTCACAGATGATCAACGCCGCCGCGCACTATTTCTTAGTTCGGTTGGCAATGCTACGTGTGAATTACTACGTAAATTAGGTCCAGAAGAAAACCTTTCTGAGGTACCATTCGCACAGCTCCTGGCCCGTCTCACTGAACATTATGCCAAAGCTCCTCACATAGTGGCTGCTCGCTATAAATTTTTTCAGAGCAGAAAGCAACCCCATCAGACACATACTGAATGGATAACTGAATTGCGTGGTCTAGCTAAACCCTGCCAGTTCATATGCTCCAAGGACGGTTGTGGTTCACCCTACATTGATTCTCTCATTCGGGACATGGTAATTTTACATACTCCTGAGGACAAGATACGTTTTGACGCTGTCAAGCAGAGTAACCCTTCTTTAGAAGACGTCCAGCGTATTGCTACGGTTTATGAGCTTACTACCAAGACTGCCGCAGCCATAGCTTCTCCACACGAAGTTGCTCAAGTCTCGACTCAGGCCCGCAAGTCCTCTGCTACAGTGAACCGTCCAGATAAGGCGCTCTCTACCAAGCATTCTCGCCAGGTTCCCTCTCGTAATGCTACAAGGAAGCCCAATTCTAAAAGCACCTCGAAACTCCTGCCTTCCTGCCGAGGCTGTTTCAAGCATCATGAACGTCATGACTGTCGTTTTTTCAAAGCCACTTGTGAACGATGTAATAAACTTGGACACAATAAGACTGTATGTCGGAGTTCGCTCCGCCCTGCTAAGACTCCTGCAGCACGCCCGAAGTATATACAGCCCCGCCAAGACATGGAAGTTGATCAGATCAATCTTATTATTCCCACAAGGAATTCTCACAAGATCATCGTTCCTCTATCATTCTCTACTCGATCTGTCGATTTTCAATTAGACACTGGATCACCTGTCTCTATTATTAACCTGGCTACCTACCATGACTTAGGTTCCCCTTCATGCTCTCCAGCTGACATCCAGCTTGTGACGTTTAACAAAAGGAAAATTGACATTAAAGGTCAAATCCAGCTTCAGGCTAGTTATAAAGGAATTCAGAAGGCCATTCCTCTTCTCGTAGTTAACAACTACACTGCATCCAACATTATGGGCATGGATCTATTTAACTTATTTGGTTTCCAGATACATGACAACATTAACGTTGTATCTACATTGCATCCTACTTCTGACGTTACCGATCTCCTAAAGCAGTTTCCTGAAGTCTTCGACTCTCAGCTCGGAACAGCAAAAGACTATACAGCTCACATACAGCTGAAATCCGGAGCTAAGCCTCGCTTCCTCAAAGCACGTCCAGTACCCCTAGCACTTCAAGACCCGGTCACGAAAGAATTAGAAAGATGGATACAAACTGGAATTGTGGTACCAGTTACTTCTAGTCAATGGGCTACTCCACTAGTGGTAATCAAGAAACCGGATGGTAATGTTCGACTTTGTGGCGATTTTCGATCTACAGTCAACGCACAACTCGACACAGATATCTTTCCTATTCCACGTCCAGAAGACTTATTCCGTCGTCTCGCTGGTGGACAATTCTTCTCTCGAGTTGATCTTAAAGAAGCATATCTCCAGCTACTTTTAGACGAAGACTCTAAGAAATTTCTAACACTCAACACTCCTCTCGGACTGCTCCAGCTCCAGCGGCTCCCATTCGGTGTTTCATCCTCAGCGGCTATTTTTCAGCGCTATTTAGCTCAACTCACTGCCTCCATTCCCGGTTGTGCTAACTACCTGGATGATATTATTATTACGGGAAAAGATCATCAGGAACATCTAAACAATCTACGCCTCCTTCTCCAGAAATTGAAAGACAATGGCCTACGAGCGAATCTCGCTAAATGTACATTCTTTCAGCCTCAAGTTCACTACCTAGGACATATACTTGATAAGACTGGAATTCGCCCTAGTGCACAGAATGTCTCAGCTATCGTCAACATGCCAGCACCTCAGAACCTCAAGCAGCTCCAGTCCTTCATAGGCAACGCGAACTACTATAATAAGTTCATTCCCCGCTTCGCTACAGTGGCAGCTCCATTAAACGCTCTACGTAAAAAAGGTGTTAAATTTCAATGGACTCCGCAATGCCAACAGGCATGGAAAACCATCAACAACGCCTTAATTCAAGCTATACAACTCACTCATTTTCAGCCCGACAAGCTCATCACGCTAGCTACTGACGCTTCAGACTACGGTGTC
Organism: Anabrus simplex; assembly: GCF_040414725.1. NCBI lineage: Eukaryota > Metazoa > Arthropoda > Insecta > Orthoptera > Tettigoniidae > Anabrus > Anabrus simplex. Next base: position 39,060,590 of record NC_090270.1, on the reverse strand, counting down.
GGTGCCGTTCTCTCCCAGAAGGATCGTCATGGACGGGAACGCCCCATCGCTTTCGCTTCGAAAACACTTAATGACCATCAACGTCGATACAGATAGAGAAAGAAGCTTTAGCCATCATCTTTGGTATTCGCCGTTTCAATGAATATCTCTATGGCAACCATTTCCTGATCATTACTGATCATAAGCCTCTCGTACACTTATTCCATCCTGGTAATAAGATCCCTGAGAATTCCCTCAGAAAGCTTCAAAGATGGTCCATGTTCCTTTCTGATTATTCCTATCAGATTGTCTATCGAGCCACATCCCAGCATTGTAATGCTGATGCCCTCTCACGCTTACCAGTTGGTCCTGATACTGCCTTCGATTCTCACGAATCTGAATGTCTTCAGTTGGACATAGGACTTGAAGATACTGTCTCCAGTTTTCCTATTGATGCTACCTGCATAGCTAAAGCTACGGATAAGGACAGTACACTTGCTACTGTGCGTACTTACATCCGCAACGGTTGGCCTCTTCAGAGCAATCTTCCCGCCCACCTTGCACCTTATCATCGTATGCAGCATCGTCTCACGACTCGTGCTGGAGTCGTACTCCTAGAAGCAGGCACCATCTTCCGAGTGGTTATCCCACTTAGCCTACAGAAACAAGTTCTCGAATTATTACACCAAAGCCATTGGGGTATATCCCGAACGAAGCAACTAGCACGTCAACACTGCTACTGGCCCGGTATTGATGCCGCCATCGAAAAGCTCATCCGTCATTGTGAACAATGTCAACTGAATCAGAACGCCCCGTCTTCTGATCTAGCTTCATGGCCCCCTGCTACTACTCCATGGGAACGAGTTCACATCGATTTCGCAGGTCCTTTCCTCAATTCCATGTGGTTAATAGTCATCGATTCACTATCGCACTTTCCATATGTAGTGGATATGCATTCGACTACTACGACCGAAGCTACCATTCGTGCTCTACAGAAAATATTTACTACAGAAGGCTTACCTCAAGTACTCATTTCGGACAACGGACCTCAATTTACAGCTACTGCTTTTAAGAAATTTTGTACATATAATGGCATTCGTCATATCCTAGCACCGCCTTTTCACCCTCAATCTAATGGTGAAGCTGAACGCTTTGTACAAACATTTAAGAGAAGTATGAAAAAAGCTGTCTCTTCAGGCTTAACTAAAGACCAAGCATTGCTCCAACTCTTAAGCAACTACAGAACTCTGCCCGGCGCTGATAATATCACTCCTGCACAGAAGCTCCATGGACGACCTCACAGAACTTTACTTTCTCTGTTGCAGCCTCTTCCGGCCCAGTCTCAGACCTCACCAACGAAGTTCTCAGTCAACGACAAGGTCTACACCCGGACATTCAGGTCAAACCCACTCTGGATACCTGGAGTCATCTGCAGATCTTTGGGTCATCGTCTCTACGAAATACAGACTACGGAGAAACGTATCTGCCGCCATCAAGACCAGATACGTCTGCGCTACCGCCCATGTCCAGCTATTGATTCTATTGCTCAGCCAGATAAATCTATTGCTGAACGAGCTTTAGACCATTTAATAACCATGGGTTCCTTTCAGGACGAGACAGCGCCACTCCGCCCGGTCCCAGCTCCGGACAATCCAACAGAGACATCAGCAGCTCCGGCCCAGCATCGCAGCCGCCGCCAGCGCCGCCGCCGTTTCACGCCGTACCGGCGTATTTAGGAGGGGAGGGTGTTGTATGTCCGGCGCTCCCTTCTCGCTCCGCCAGCCAGCTACACGCGCGCCAAGTGTCATTCTTCTAGCCTCGACGCGCAGCCCTCAGTGCGCGTGCCTGAACCATCGTGTGTGTACTATAAAGAGGAACTCCCAGCCTGTCCAGATGCCCACTTGCCCCGGTGTCCAGCTCCAGAATACACCCTACGTCGAGCACGGAGGCTACTCCTCTTGAAAATGTGCTTCGGCCAGGTGGACTGAATTTCTGGCAGTACGAGGTCTCACCTCTGGTCACCGCTCCTCTTCCGCTGCCCATATCCAGTCATACTATTACATACCGTTATATTTCCCTAATTAATGCAAGCTCCCTTGGTTTCGCCAAGTAAGAATTCTTCCAACATTGAACTTGCTTTTATGAACTCAGCAAGGAAGGACTTTCCAAAACATTTATGTCAGTACTTCGGATAGTTTTCGACTATCAACTTTTCATATATCAAGGACTATCTTTTCAAGATAGAAGTGGATGTAAATACTGTAAACTTGTATATAGTATACAGAAGATAGACTCTTTCTCAAGATTCCTAATTCATTTTGCTTCAAGTTAAATTTCAGTTTTATTTGTGTAAATAGTGTATTTTGCATTTGAAGCGAATAATAAAGTTGTGTTTTGTAAATCTCAACCTTGGTTACAACAGTAAGTATCTTAGGTATTCATATATCTGTGTGTAGAGTAAATTAAAAATCGTGTGTATGTGGTATAAACTTTGTGTAATAAAATATAATAGCTAACTCGCAACATTCTTGTCTATGTATGTTCTGTTTTTCTAAAAAGGGAGTGATGTGTGTGCGGATATCAGTGTTCTGCTCGATAACCCGTGTTGTGCTTATTCATATTTTGTAACTTTGTAATCACCGAGCGTGTTAGCTGCGCAGTTAAAGCAATATGTGTTTACACAGCTTCTGATTTTCGCACTAGGCGAGCAATATGTGTCTCTACGGTTTCTGATTTTGCACTAGGCGAGCAATATGTGTTTTCACAGTTTCTGATTTTCACACTAGGCAAATGATAAAAGTTGTACGTTAGCTGTATTCATATTTTGAAATTAGCGTTTACCGAGCGAGTTGGCTACGCGGTTTTGTGCAATATGTGTTTCCGCGGTTTCTGATTTTCACACTAGGCAAATGATAAAAGTTGTACGTTAGCTGTATTCATATTTTGAAATTAGCGTTTACCGAGCGAGTTGGCTACGCGGTTTTGTGCAATATGTGTTTCCGCGGTTTCTGATTTTCACACTAGGCAAATGATAAAAGTTGTACGTTAGCTGTATTCATATTTTGAAATTAGCGTTTACCGAGCGAGTTGGCTACGCGGTTTGCGCAATATGTGTTTCCGCTGTTTCTGATTTTCACACTAGGCAAATGGTAAAAGTTGTACGTTAGCTGTATACATATTTTGTAAATTAGCCTTTACCAAGCGAGTTGGCTACGCGGTTCGTGCAATATGTGTTTCCGCGGTTTCTGATTTTCGCACTAGGCAAATGATAAAAGTTGTACGTTAGCTGTATTCATATTTTGAAATTAGCGTTTACCGAGCGAGTTGGCTACGCGGTTTTGTGCAATATGTGTTTCCGCGGTTTCTGATTTTCACACTAGGCAAATGATAAAAGTTGTACGTTAGCTGTATTCATATTTTGAAATTAGCGTTTACCGAGCGAGTTGGCTACGCGGTTTGCGCAATATGTGTTTCCGCGGTTTCTGATTTTCACACTAGGCAAATGGTAAAAGTTGTACGTTAGCTGTATACATATTTTGTAAATTAGCGTTTACCAAGCGAGTTGGCTACGCGGTTTGTGCGATATGTGTTTCTGCCGTTTCTGATTTTCCCACTAGGCAAATGATAGATGTACGTTACCGGTATTCATATTTTGTAAATTATCGTTTACCGAGCGAGTAAGCTACGCGGTTTGTGCGATATGTGTTTCTGCCGTTTCTGATTTTCACACTAGGCAAATGATAGATGTGCGTTAGCTGTATTCATATTTTGTAAATTAACGTTCACATTCATAGCGATCAAATCTACACATGCATAACTATGACGACGTCATCGCTGTTGTTATAAACAAAATAATAGCACGAGCTCACTCTAGCCTTATGCATAAGATCACGTTGTTATAGTAATGCATGTTTAAACTCGATCGATAGAGACATAAAGCTGTGCCTTAACAGAGCGGGAAGAGGAGGAAGCAGAGGAGGCGGAAGAGGAGGAGTTCAAACAGCCTACGTATAGCCGCTATCTTGCGCAAGCTTTTCAGAATTCTAGTCTTGTTACCATTGCAATTGGCGATATATATTTTTCTCTGTTCGAATCCTATAAAATCCATCTTCTTAGGACAAAGGTATCCCCTGCTAAGCAGTAAACATGATTTAATCAGTCATTTTGTGTTCTGAACACAACA